>NC_142858.1:29377500-30002500 GCF_061612785.1 Hesperophylax consimilis | reverse complement strand
CATAGTTCCCCTGTCTTTACACTGTACAGGCAGGAGCGCTCTTGTGAGGTGTCTACACATTAACCTTTTACCGGCATTTATTTACTTATTGTAAAAATATAACATTCATAAATACTCACATGGAACTGTTGGCCCTGGTAGTTTGGTTGAGGAGGGATCTGCAAACCACATGAACATTACTTTAGTCACAATAACCTTTTTAAATATGTCCGAATAAAAAATAAAATTGTGAGGATTCGGCCCTTCTTCCACTGTGCTCACTTAACATGTGTTTTTAGTAATAGTTATTAATGTTTCGAGAACAATGAGTGGTGGCGACGAGGGCCATGTGTCGTCAGTAGCGACGTGTACAGATAGTGTGCACAACATGAATATCAGATGCTTGCGTATTGTGACAAATCAAATTCCCCGTTGAAGAAGGGAAGAATCATGAGGTAATAAATTAATACATATTTGTTTGTACTCACAAGACCCTGTTGAACCATCCTGTGAACTTCCTCAAGTCGTTTCCTCTCAAACTCCTGATATTCCTCCGGGGTGTAGACTTGTTGTTCGTCCAATCCCTTCCACCCTTCGTCCTTGTCAAACTCCTCCCGGCGTGATTCAGTTAGGAACTCTTCGTAGCTGATGAAGCCGTCGCGGTTGGTATCAGATTCTCTGAAGACGTGTTCTCTCATCCTCTCCATCTCCTCTTGCCTCTCTCTGATGTCATCTTCAGGCAGTCCGCTGTTGTACAGTTTGTCTAGTTCCTTGACAAAGAGGGCTTTGACTTCCACCTGATCCCACACACCATTTCCATCCACATCTGAAATAACCATAAAACAAATAAGCGTTACTACCTTACTAGTTCTGTAAACTCACTTTAAACAAAAAGTTTCTAATTTCCTCTTATATAATAAATCTTTTATAATATCTAATATAATATATCAAAACCAAACTTTCCTGTGAAATCAGAAAACTACTTAAATAACTCCCTACTTAATTGTAAACCATATATATAATATTTTATGTAACATTTTACTATTTCAAATATGGAATTATACAATTAGTTCAAAGAAACGTAACTATCTCAATGACAATTCTTTTTTGGGCGGGTAGGTACCATATTATTGAAAACCTGTCAGTTACTAGCCACCTAGTGAAAGTTAGGCTTGCTTGAATAATAAAGTGGATGCAGCAGATTTTAAAAAACCGGAAACGGAAGGTACAAACAAATTTACAGACATATGAGCAATTTGATGAAGCCAATGACAAGGGACTCATTTCATCAAGGGCATGTCATTCCCATCACTGGATGCAAAACAACACGGAGATCCTGTTTTTCGACCCTTTACCACCGTGGCAGGATTCTCCTTTCAACGTTAATTCCGTGTTTGAATGACGTAACGACAAATAGTTTCAACATTTTTTAATGTTCCGCTCTTTGTTTACGAGTAACGTTAATCGAAACCAAGCATTTAGCTACGAAATATGGTTTTGTATGTTTTACAAGTGTTTTAAAAAATAAATGCAGTAAAACAATAAATAGAGGAACGATCAATGCAATCTATTTTTGAGAGTTTTGTGTGAAATTAATTCAGGACTGATTATTGAATTCAGGAAATGATTATTCAAGAACGATCGATCGAGAATTCACATTAGTTAGATTAACTAGTTTCTTATGGTATCATTCTTCTACCTAAATTTGAAATTAATTGGCTATCTAAGTTATAATATTCTAAGGTAATTGTAGTTTTAATTAATTAATGAATTAATTTGAGTTAATTTATTAAATGTAAATACAAACATTTGTTAATAAAATAAAAACAAAGTGCTTTTTTATGTTTCTAATCCTTAATATTGCACACATGCATTCAACTACAAAAAGAATATACATATAGTGAGTCTTTTATCATAAGGTTAAAAACGTTGACTCAAGTGACGTGCATGAACTAAATGTTTGTGATTGAATTTTGGGTAATCCGTGTTGCGTATCCTCCTTTAGTCAACTTTATCATCGGGGCAGACGATTCACATCTGCCCCGATGATGAACACTGTAACACTGATAGAAACGTTGTTTAAAGAAGGACAAAGTGCAATGAAGGATGAAATGGGCGATAATATTTTTGGTTGTGAAAATCTAAAATCATACCAAAATTGGAATTTTATGTTTTGAATGGAAAAAACCCAAAATAATTGTCTTCACATTTAAATTAACAACCAAACACATTAACATGAAAAGGGTCACAAACACTGCAAGCGTTAAAACTATAAGGTAATACTATCGGTGTTTTACGCAGCAAAAAAACTGGGTAAACTTTAACACACAAACAGACTATTGACTAAGTCAAAATTAAAACTCATTTATTTAATAAACAGATAATTTACCGTGAATTTGAAAAAAGGACCGAAGGTTAAAGTCTTGTGTGTCCATGTGGTCCTGTTTCTTCCACACCTCTTGCAATTGGTCTCGGCTCCCGGGGTGGTGGAGCTTTAAAAGCAAGGAGGTCAATACATTATGGACTAAAAGTGACGAGACTCACCATGAAGCATGAAAAATGTCTTTGGATCAAACTGTTGGCTGTCCATGTGATCCTGTTTCTCCCAAACCTCCTCCAGCTGCTGGCGGCTGCCGGGGTGGTGCAACTAGATGTTGTAATACATGAAGCATTCTATCAAGCGTGAAGATCACAATGAAGTGACAGTGAGAGACAGTACACATTTGATTTGTGGCTTTTGCTAAATGATATTAAAGCATAACACTTAAATAACCCAAAAAGGTGTCACACAAGGTAAACACCGTTGTTCATTTTCTCAAACCGATCACATTCATACAAAAATTAATATATAAATCATCTAGATTCACCATAGCGATAATAAAAATGTTTTACAATTGAATTTGTGACATTTAATGTCAAGCAAGTTGAGTCACATGGTGCTATATCCGTCACCAACTGGCAAGACCGAATAAAACTCGTTATATCTTCTTTTCATTATGGTTAGACATGATAAAAACTGTTAGAAAGAGATAACATCAAGTTTTCTCTTTGCATTTAAAAGTTTAACTATGTACGTTCAAAAAATTGAAATTGAGCCCTTGTGCGGAAAAACAGCGAGTTCTGAGACAAGGGCTGTTAAACATTTCATTTGACTATACACATTGAAAGTCAAATAAATTTACATGTAATAAGGTATTTCAATTAACAGAAAACATCCAGAAGTTTTGAGTACAATACATGTAAAAGAAAAAGAATATAATTCCATTTTTCCATATATCAATATTTTTCCGTTTAGCAAAAATTTCCATAAAATTTTTTGAATTAAAATTTCATTTTAACGCAATGCCAACATAAAACTTTATCCTCACAATAAAGACAAATATGTCGAGTGCTGATCGCAAAAACCGTCAGTTTCATTTAAGTAACTGTTCAATACATATTGAGAGCGCGCTACCGGCCATCACCATGGGTCTTCTACTTCATCTTGATCTGAGGATGTACGGTGCGTAATTTAAATATATCTGCACAAAAACAGCGTTATTTCCACAATGTTAAGTGGAAATATTTCAAAATAAATCTCTTACGTGATGGTTTTGTAACTAACATGATATTATGTTGTCTAGACCCAAAAGTTTATCTTTTTCATTTCACATAGCATCAAATAGCTTTTTCATTTCACATAGCATCAAATAGCTATGTTTATAAAATTAAGAAAAATGGTAGGACCCGTAGACAATCTGCCTTGTGGCAGAACCTGCGGACACGCTGCCTCGTGGCAGAACCTGCAGACAAACTGCCATGTGGCAGAACCTGCAGACAAACTGCCATGTGGCAGAGCCTGCGGACAGGCTGCCTTGTTGGTAGAACCGTAGACAAGCTGCCTTGTGGCAGAACCTGCGGACAGGCTGCATTGTGGCAGAACCTGCAGACAAACTGCCATGTGGCAGAACCTGCAGACAAACTGCCATGTGGCAGAACCTGCAGACAAACTGCCATGTGGCAGAGCCTGCGGACAGGCTGCCTTGTTGGTAGAACCGTAGACAAGCTGCCTTGTGGCAGAACCTGCGGACAGGCTGCATTGTGGCAGAACCTGCAGACAAACTGCCATGTGGCAGAACCTGCAGACAAACTGCCATGTGGCAGAACCTGCAGACAAACTGCCATGTGGCAGAGCCTGCGGACAGGCTGCCTTGTTGGTAGAACCGTAGACAAGCTGCCTTGTGGCAGAACCTGCGGACAGGCTGCATTGTGGCAGAACCTGCAGACAAACTGCCATGTGGCAGAACCTGCAGACAAGCTGCCTTGTGGCACCTTTGCGTGACTACGTTTATTTGTCATTTATAAAATTCTGAAATATGAATGTTTTAAAATAAAAGTGAAATAAAGCAATGTTTCATCAGCCTTTTCTTTATGATATGCAGGTATCTATGCCTACGTCAAAAGAGTGCTGAAAGGTTTTTAACACAGGCTTTGTGTACCAATAGAGGTTAAACATGTAATTGATATTTAATCAAAAATACATCAATGTTGTCAAATCGAGAGAGCTCATGAGCAGACTAATTGCTCTCATTATGATAATGATCTTGAACTAAGCATTCAATCGAATCTTCATGCTCTCTAAATGAAGAACAGCAGTTGGTGAACCGTGGGTTAAAGTTAAAACTGGAACAATACATATTATTCTTTTCAAATACTGTAACAACACAGTTCAAACTTTATCAATATGTTGTTATGTGCTAATCACCCCCTTTTACAGCTTCTTACATAGGGCTCTAGGAATGCTGGAGACCATATTTTTATAGAAATAATAATGTGGAAATTTCAAAATGAATAATTAGCAAAACAAGAAAATAAAATCAATATCTTTACAGGTTCATGTTTCTTATGTTTCTCCTCTTGATCGTGGATTTCCTTTTCGTATTCCTTTTTGTGTTCATCGTCCAAGGTTTGTAACTTCTGTTGCTTTTCAAACTCCTTTTGCATTTCATATTCCTGAAGAAAATAATAATAAATAAATAACATCGCCATCTACAGTAGATAAGAAGGTTACGTAAGTTGAAAGGACACAAGGTTATCAAAACTTGATTAAGCAGGCAACATATTAATATGACAGCAAAACCATATTTCATAAAATAATAATTGTGTTATAATAATAAGTGCTCTTCCCCGACAAGGAAGAAGTCCTGGGTTCAAGATTAAGCGATTATTATTTTCTATATTTTCTGTTTCACATAAAAAATATATTTTTATAATAATACAATCACATAATTTAACTTTAAATTTGTTATGCTTTGTTCTGGTAATTTGCCAAATATCTTCATTTATTTATTTATTTATTTATTTATTTATTTATTTATTCATTTTTGGGAAAATCAACAGTTTACATTTTTACAGATTGTACATAAGTAAAATAGCCAAAATAAAACCAATTACGGATTTCCTCCTTGTGATTTTACGTAAGACAGCATTAGAAGAAATAATTAAATTTATGAGAAATGTGAAGTTATAATTATATAAAATAAAAGAATTGTATAAAATAGTAGAAAAAAATAATACAACAAAAATAAAAATAAAGGGGAAAAAAAAAAAAACTAAAATTTATATAAAATAAATATATATACAACTATGGTCTACATCAACGCGGTGGCGGAGTATCGATCCATCTTTGACATTTATTCTAACCTATCTTTGATTGGGTACTTCTGATCCGATCGTTTCACCAGTTGGTCACAATCGACCCGAGTCGTGCAAAAAGATTCATTGGCCCATGACTAGTATCTACTACCATTAACGCCGCGGCAAGGCTTATCACCGGAGTATCTAAATACTCCCACATTTCAGAGCATCTCAAAAATCTGCACTGGCTCAAATGTCCTGAAAGAATCCAGTTCAAGGTATGCTGGATGGTATTTAAGTCACTTAACGGAATGGCTCCGGCTTATTTATCAGAATTGTGTATTCCAGAAGATTCCAACTCCCGACAGTCAACCCTTAGGTCAGCAACATCATCAGCTATCGGAAGGTTGAAGGAACCAAAGCGCACACCAGATACTAAGTTCGGTGAGCGTGCTTTTGCCGTGTCAGGACCTAAAGCCTGGAATGGACTGCCACATGATTTGAGAATGATCGCAGACTCGACAGAATTTAGGTCTAAACTTAAAACGCACCTTTTCAGACAGTCGTATCCATAATTTCAGAAACCTCCACTTTCACAGTTGACGGCAATTTAAATTAACAAAATGTAAAAAATACTAAAAATAAAATAAAATAAATAAAAATAATAATTAAAAATAAATAAATAAAAATGATAACAACTAACAATTTGTAGGCTTTTAAGACAGTTAAAATACATTTAAATTAAAATAAAAACTATAGCAGACTTAAGATCATGCGACGACCAGTGTTTTTTGATATAGTGTCCTCTGCGTGCAGTTCTATCTTTTATAAGCATAAACTTTTTAATATAAGTGTGTTTGTTGGAAGTGACTTGCCAGGTAAGTATGTTTTGGTATCATTTCTAAATAACAAATGTAGATCCTAGGAAATAAATTGTACAGCGCCCTTGAGGTGATTTTTCACAAAAACGGCGCTCTACAAATTATCCAATTATTATTATTATTATTATTATTAATGTTTTATTGCTATATTCTGGACATTCGTTGTTCCGGTGTGAGAAAAAAAATCTAGAAGAAGATTTTTTACCTTAAATTCAGTGCGCCTCTTCTTATCAGCTTCCGCCAAGTCCTCGCTGGTCTTGATGATGAGTTTCTTCAGATCCTCAATTTCGAAAGTGTGCGGGTTATTGTGGTCGAGGTGCTCCACCTGAATGCTGACCTTGGCGTGCTCCGTGTCCAGTTCATTCTGCAGCTCAAACTGCTTGGTGGCCAAGTGCCGTAGCCTTTCCAGTTCTTGACGCTTTAGCTCATCCAGTTTGTTTCGAACATTGTGGTTCACAAAGTCCAACTCTCGTGCAATTCTTCCTGACTGTAAATCACATAAATGCATACTAAAATAAGTATTATATAACATATCCACGGTTTAAAGCTAAGATATTGTATCTCCATAAACCATTATTTTCTCTCAGAAAATTTTATTTTAATGCAATGAAATTTATGTAATGGTGTGACTTAGAAATGCCATCTTTTTGCACATACAAATTTGGGTTTTCCTTGGTAGTAGTTCATAACTAAGCTTCGCCAAAAAGTGGAGATATTTATTTTTATTTTATTTTTGTTTATTGCAGAAACAAACAGTACATAATTACATAGATGACAATAGTTACAAAGTTATAAAAGTTAGTACAATAATTGGTACCAATGACATGTCGCTGACATATTTACATTTTTAAGTTAAGTTAAATTAGTGTGCTGAGGAAGGAGAGAGGTGTGTGTGAGTGTTTGTGCGTGTGTGCGTGTGTGCGTGTGTACGTGTGCATGTGTGTCTGTGTGTGGTTGTATGTGTTATGTGGGCGAATTCAGTGTGCTAAAAAAGTTTTTCTTAAATAGAGGGAGAGAATCAAAAAATATATCGGTATTTGTGCTTGTTTGAATTGAGTTGAATGTTTGAAGGATGCGAGAAATAGGGGAATTGGCTGCAGCGTTTGTATTATTACTAGTTGTGTAAAAAAGTTTGGTGTGTCGAGTTCTTTTAGATGGGGTGTTAAAATTTATTTGGGATAGAAGTTCTGAGCAGTCTATTTCGTTGTGTATTATTTTATGGAGAAATGTCATGTCAGCTACCGTTCGCCTGGTTTTCAGGGATTGGAGAGTGCAGATATAATTATTGTTGTATTTATAACCTAGGTACTTAATAAATTTATTTTGTATGCGCTCTATATTATTGACATAGTAAGTGTATTTGGGATTCCAGACAGGCGATGCATATTCCAGTGTACTTCTGACTAGTGAGGAATAAAGCAATACTAGCGTACGTGGATTTTTAAATAATTTACTCAGACGCAGTATGAAACCTAACATTTTGTAAGATCTAGCAGTGATTGAAGAAATGTGCGTATTAAATATAAGTTTACTGTCTACGTAGACTCCAAGGTCCTTACATTCGCTTTTTGAGATCACGGGTTCATCGCGGAGTGAATAGGGAAAGTTAATTATATGCTTGTTTCTGGTGTGGCATTTTGAAACATTGAGGTCCAAATAATTAGCTGTGCAATAGTTGCAGAGCCTATCTAAGTCACTTCGTAGCTCTCTACAGTCCGATAGAGAGATGACCGTTTTATAAATTTTCATATCATCTAATGTAGATATTGGCATTAAGCCATCGACATAATATAAATCACAATAGTTTTCTAATAGGGTATTCACTGTTTTTAGTTTATTCTCAAAAGAAATTATGATAATGAAAATATGAATATATTTTTTGTTCACATATAAATTTACCAGAAACGATTTAAAATGTGCCATTTTCGATTTGCCGCCAAAACGACATGTTCATTTTTATTCGTTAATATGGCGTCGATGACGTCACGCTGCTCAACTCTGGTGACAGCCAGTGGCGTTTTCTATATCATAATGACGTTGCAGCCAGTTTGAACCGTTTTAGATAATTTTTTAAATCATTAATTATGAACGAAAATATTTTAATTACATATTTTTAGTACGACAACAATAATCAGAAAAATAAATTTTAAATCTTTAACGGTATTCATAGTTTGTGAAAATACGCAATTGTGGCAGATTTGTGATTCCTTATTACTATAGATAAATACTTTTTTGTTGCTGGGTTAGAAACAATTGTTAAGATTTAATAGCTTGAGCGATAACATGAATGACCCGACACGCAACAGAAATAAAATAACCAAGTCATAAGCTTTATAAAAATATTTAGTTCATCTACGTATATTAATAGTGATAGAAATGTTAAAATTAATCTTAATTTCAGAGTCGTCAAAAGATCGATGAGTATCACATTGTATCAGAGAATTCACATTATTGGTCAGAGCAGACTGAATGCAATAGTATGGGTTGACAAGGTTATAACTGACAACTTGTACAGAAACTGTTTCTTTAGCTCATATCTACATCCAAATTAATATTGAAGTCATTCTGTTGAGTATTAACGAAGTTAGTAATGTGCCCGAGTTCATTCAGTTTCATTATTATTAACTCTTCAGGCCTCTCACATATTGACCGTTATATTTCTTAAAGATGAAGTCAGAAAGTGGGAGAATTTGTGTGTACCTCCGCTTCTCAATAAAATCCAAATAAATATAAATATTTGGGAACACATCTGAAAACTAAACTGTTTTTGAAAGGAGATAAAATCACACTTTCAAATTTTATTATAAGGAATAAACATATAATTTTTGAAATATCAAATTTTTAAACAAAACATTTAAAAAATGGTTCCCCTTAGGTTTATCGTCTAAACACCAAACTAAAATTACTGATAACGAAAAAAAAAACACATACAGTGAACCTCTCATAACGGGAATAATTCATTACAGAATCTTGCTTGTTATGTAAAACACTCGTAAAGCGAAACAATTTTTGCCATATAAATAAGTTTAATATATGATAATGCGTTCCTTGCCAAAAAATAGTCAATTTTATATTTATTTTTAACGTTTATTCAAATAAAATTACAAACTTACAAATTGAAAAGAGCGTTAAAATGTGGAATGCAATTTCGATTTGCAAAATAAATAAAAAAAATCGAAATAACTAGTTCATTATTTTGAAGGGTGATGCTACTCAATGCACGATGCAACAGTTTCCCATAGGCCTGAAGGGTGAAAATGAAAATAAAGACACAAAAACTATGTAAACAAAAAGGCAATACACCATTGAATCCAAACAAACTTTGTTTCTAACTGTCAGTTAGGAACAAAATGTCAGTTGAACAAGGTTCTAAAGAATGTTAGAACCTTGATAAATGAGATACACCCTTGCTGGTCGAACAAGGTTCTAGAATCTAAAGTATACATACAATGAAGAACTAAAATACTATATATATTAATTCAAACCATAAAATTTAGCAATTGTTATAGACGTATGAGAAATTGACATTGTAATGTTTGGAAGCCCATAACTCAGAATAAGGTAATGTTCTGTTGCAACCTTGTCAAACCAAAGTGACGAATAGTTAGATAGAAGGTTATAGTATTCCATTCATCGTTCTAGTATCTTTTTTTCATTTTCACAAATGACGTACGAGAAGGAAGAGGACGATCGTCGAAGACATGCATACTTCTATTAATAACTCTATTAATGTGTACTACATGCTTAGCTTTTTCATTATAACAAGTATCATACAACTCAAATTGACATAACGCATATTAACCGTTTCCTCCGTGATGGTGATGGTATAAAAACCACAAGTATGTAAATTCGTTATCAGGATTAGGCTTTCTTCCATAGAGATATGCAAGTATCCGATACTCGACGGTTCAAGTATCTTTGCAACTACTGCCATATATCCTATCTGAGCGGAGGTTTGTTCACAGGCACACTTTACCGACATTTTGTAAACTCGTTGGCGATGCTATTCTCCAGCCGGGCGAAGAACAATAAACTTTCTTAGGAACAAAACGGACAAAGAATGACAGGATATAAAGATGACAGCTGCAGTAACTGTTTGATTGTGAGTCAGGTTATGAAAGCCTTCTAGTTTGACGTCTAGAAAATTCAACAACGATTGGTGGCGAAGCAGTTCTCGGGATTTCAGTAGCGACATTTACGGACTGTGCGCGATATGTTGATCGCGGTGATCCTACAACATGAGAATCGGACACTTGCGTGGAAGAAAGGCTGTAACAGTCATTGGATTTATTAATCCCTTTTTCTCATTATATTAAGTATTAACCAAATTCATACTCAGATAAAGCATGTTAAATAAATATAGTTAGATAAATAATCCACTTACCCTTATTTCAAGTTCTTCGGCTTTCTGCAATTTGTCCCTGAATTCTGCGTCAGTTTCCAAGGCTTCGACGACTTGGGAGAGATAGCGGTGATATTCAACATACTGTTCCTGCACATGAGAGGTAAGTTAATGTTAATACTACATTATGTCGATACTACAGGAACCATTCATCAAATTACCAACACCACCCTGAGTGGAAGCTATGACTGTCACTTAGCAGGGGTGTCCAGGTCTTGGCGGCTGTTGCTATGGCGGGCCGGATCGGGAGAGGTTGGTTGAGGGACCCTTGACCTCTCCATCTGGATTCTCAACACATCCCACAATTGCATCCTCCTCCCTCCTTGCAGGAGGGATGGATTCATACTACATTCCTCTCTTTCCTTTACTTTTTAAGTAAAGGAAAGAGAGGCAGACAAACAACATCTCCTGGATATAATATATTTTGTAGTTCGGTAACTACGATTGCCGGAAGTAAAAATATCTCATCTTTCTTATGTTTTCGTACAAAGACACACATTCCCAGGTTACAAATAACCTGACAATGTGAATTCCTCCTACCAACACCTTTTGAAGTTTCCCAAGCTGATAAATGATCAAATCAGCTCAGCTCTAACTAACCCATCATCTGTGCTGGTGAAGTCTCAAATCAAAGAATTTGTAAAATACTTGTTTTCAAAATACTATTCATTCACATTATTTAGGTCTAGCAGATTAAGAATAGTGACATTGTTAACCGACCGATTGTCAACTCTAATGCAGACACAATGTAGGCACGCTGAGTCTGTTCTACAGATAAATCAACAATTTAAACTTACAGGGTTTGCAGAATCCCCTTCGCCCTCTGGTGGAGTTTCATCGTCTGGTTTCTTCTGAGTCACCGGCGGTGCGGTAGCTACGTGCAGAATGTACACAACGGCCCCCAACCAGAGTAAAGTTTTCATTCTTTATCTAAAACAATTAAACATAAAAGTAAAGTGCACAACTCAATCAACGGTTAACATTTTACGGGCCTCAAACTGTTTACAATATGCATACATAAATAAAACAATGTCGCAAAATAATGTTCACTGGGTAATAAAATGACGTGTCGCTTATATTATTACTTATTTATTTGCCAACATGAAAAGTGAGAAATATTGTTTGCACAGAATCATAAAATATTAAACATTTCAAGTATACAATAAAAATAATCATCATATAAAATAAATTATAGATCAGTACATTATCGCTAGTCTCGAATTGAAAAGAATGTTTATTTAATTTTCTTAACAAGTGCAGTCGAGATGTTTGCTAGCTTACAGAAATGCTACTAAAGTGATGAAATTATTCAGCGGCTACTGCGTCCGTGTTTTACAAAAGAAATCGATTGGACACATATTGCATACTGATTTAACTCAATGTCAAACAGAAGGTGACCACCACCTTGAGTTAGTACAGAACAATAACAATCTAGAAAAATAGATTGAAATTATAACATGGGCTAGGGGTATATCACCATATATTTCGATTGGGAAATAGTAAGAGATATGAGATTATGATATATCGATTATGAGAGTATAGCATATTGTGTGAGACTAGCTTAGTACTGATATGTAATGAAATTAAAATAAATGTAATGAGATGAAATGAACGGTCAAACAATATAATATGTGGAAAAATTTAAAAATTGTTTCAGTATATCATTATAATGGATTCCACCACGAATTGTCAATTTCAAAAATATAGAAATATTAAAAACAGAAATGAACGTTATCATTTAACTCAAATTAATTAATTTAAAAATGTGGAACTTGTAGTTTCAAATTGTGAAAAATTTGTAAAAATATCTGAAAATACAACAAACTCAAGTAAATGTGAAAATAAAAGAGAAATATCGCAGGACTCGTGCGTCACAACTTGTTTGTTTGGCGCCTTAAAGAGTGACGTGTACTTGCTTTGAATAACAATTACTGCAGTGAGAATTGTCGCTTTATTATTTGTTTTAACCTTCAAAGCAATAGAAAACAAATAACAATAGTTAAAATGTCGGACGAAATTTGAGAAAAAGTGCCGTTCAACTAAACCACTTGAAAACGAAATAATAATCATATCATGTATTTTGTATCGATATATTTGTATAGGCGATTCCTCCGGCGATTTCACTGTTAAGTTATGCAAATGCCATTATATTATATTGCCGCATATATTTTAGAAAAACATGACCTCAAAATTGTTATTCGCACACGAGTATTCAATAATCTGATGAAATGAAACGAAACATACTGCAGGTGTGGCAGGGAAAAACCAAATGAACGCAATAAAAATCACATTTTATTTTACGCAAACGTTTAACGAATGCACGGTAAAAATATGAATATGCGATTTACTTAAAAAAAAAACACTTCATTACCTTTAGAAACTTGTTTTGTTTAAATTCACTAAACACGCAGAGAACCTGTCAGACAAAAATATACCACTTTATAGACAGATACAGATACAAAAATTTGAGAACACGTATAATAGACAAAAGACAACCGAAGAAAACTGACAACATGGACCATAAACAAGAATTGTTCTTTTTAGATATCCACGTAGTATTCAATTTTATTTTAAGCTGGCAACAAACTTATTAATGTAGGCGACTATTGATTTTTTTTCAACGTTTTGAATAATATCGTAAATAGTAATTTTGCCGGGCAACCGACTACAGAAAAACTAAGTATTTTTTTAAATAACAATGTTATTTATTAAATAATTAATCAATTTACAGTATAAAGTATTACAGAGTATAATCGATAATGTTAACTAAAATAATTGATACAATTAGTTTTCACTGCTTGTGATTTTTTAATGTTCCTCTTCTATAGAAGCTGGCGCTTGTGCCTAGAAGAGTGGTGAGCATCGAGATTAAGAATATTTAGTGTTTGTTATTATGAATATTAAAATTTATAATTAATTAAAAAGATAGTTTCATCATTTTGGTATTTTTACATTGAACTTCTCTTTAATTTTATTATTATTGTAGAAAGCAATCACTTTGTGGTTTGACATATTTAATAAAATAAAATACATTTTGTTTTAAAACCACGAGTTTTTAATAATTTTTAGAACCGACCGATTTCGCTTTACTCAAGCATCTTCAGGGTACAAATTATTTCTTTAACCAGATCTAGATGTCCCCCTCTGACCCCCCACCATACGAAAGAAGAAGAAGAATTTCTTTAATTGCTTTTAGTAGGTGTTTATCGTTTTCTATTGTTCTGATATTTTCGGTTAATCTGTTGAAGTATTTTTTTCTTATTTATATGTAATGATTTATGTGATATCTAATGAACGATTACAAAATGCCCGTAAAATCGATACATAGCTAACTGTATTAATTATTTTTTAAATTTATTTCTCTTAAATTATTATTACAATACATTAATAATAATAATAATAATAAATTAATAATAAGTTAAGAAAAAAATAATAATAAATAATGTTTTATTATCTTCTTTTTTTGTAACAAACAGATAAAATTATATACTCATTGGGATCTCCCGTGCTGAGGATTGTATTATATTCAAGACCTAAGTTAAAACTGTAATGGCGCTATTCCAATCTTACACACGAGAACATATTTCTTAGTTTAGATGGGTAGTATTGTTTAAAAAAACACAAATTGCCAATAAACAGCTTTGAAATACTAATTTTAAAATCAATTGTGAATAAAATAAAAGTTAAATAAAAAATATTAGTTTATTGTTTTTTATAAAGATTAAACTTTTAATTAAAACTCAAGTTTTACAATGTTTTTGTTATCGTTGAAAAAAAATAACCTAGATTAATGATAACATCACATAAATCATTTTATTTTCTCAAATTAATATCTTATTGTATATTGTAACCAATGTAATGCAGTATTTGAAAAAAATATATATTTTAGAAAAAAATATATGCTGAAATGAACAATTCTGGAGAGGTTTACGACGTCACCAAGCCCTAATTTTGTCGATTTGACCGATGTTTGCAGTTAAATCTCTTCCGATATATCATTAGGTTTCTATGTGTATGCTTATACATAATAATATTATTATACTACACAAACAGCTCCCCCATAAAAATAATTTTAACTTGTTTTGCGTTGACTGCGTCATAATTCACAACACACCCTGATAATATGTAAATTTTAAATACAATACATTAATTGAAATGAAAAATAGATTTTTTTAGTTTGACTAAGCCCGTTGTCCCACCGACTGGCACTGGCTCGGTAACGAGAGAAAAATCCCACAATGGTCTCTCGTTTTTGTAGATTCGGTACCGATTATTATACTATGTAGGTACTTGTATATTGCTTGCTAACCCCGTATGCAGGGGCATTGGAGGGTCTGGATTAGTGTGCGGTGAAGATAGTTAATTTATGCTGTGAAAGAGAAAACCATACGTATTCGATACCGATACGTGGGACGACAGGCTAAATCAAGAATATTTAGGTAGGTACTTGTACTTGCGAATCCCAAAAGAGTGGATTATTTTATAGAGGCTTCAAGGCTTGCAACACTTCAAGACTGCGCATTGCGCAAGCGCACTGTATTTTCTGTTATTGGCAGATTCTAGCGTTGAGGAGATTATTTGTTATGGGTAAATAGGCAATTATTGGAATCTGGGTGCGTTCTGAATTGACGTCTGTCCAATTTGTATCACAAACCGTCGGCATTTCCACTGTGTGTCTGTGTGTTTATAGCCGCCGCGATGGAACAAGTGGTAACTCACGTCGTTGTCTCCCGGCTGGGCCCCGCTCTGAGTAAATACGATTTCGTATGCGTGGTCGAAGCGCGACGCCAACACGAGTCCCTGATCCGGCTTCTGAGGGAACTGGACATCGAGGTCGTGGAAGCCCCTGCCGGCATATGTCCCGACAGCGCCTTCATAGGCCACACAGCCTTCGTCCTCAACGGGACGGCCCTGATGGCCAGGGGACAGAGAGCTGATCGTCAGACTGACGTGAGTTCAACTTCACCAACTCTTCGTGTATTATATTATACTATAATCATTTCAGCAGACTGCACTGACATACATACGAATCAGGAAGCTTTGTTTGGCGATATTTTTATTATGTAGGTCACATCTGGGATGACCCAATTCTCACAGGCTGTTCCATATATAATATTATATTCACTGCCTTGTCCTATTGTCTGTCGACAATCATTTTGGCGGTTGCATTGCAAGGATTGCATTATTATTTTCTAATGTTATTGGAGAAACATAATGTTAGTAGGTACTGCAGTATGTTTCTACCTTTGTACATTAGTTGCAAGTTTTCACTGATTTACACAGTGGAAATATTGTTGAAAGATGTCAATAATAAATAGCTTTGGTAGTATTAGATGATAAGATCAATATTAAACAAGGAAGATTAACCCTTCAGGCTTCTGACATTGACCGTTATATTTCATGCTGTCAGAAAATGTGTGTATTTCCGCTTCTCAATAAAATCCAAATAAATGGGATATTTCTGAATGTATCCGAAAACTAAAAAATGGTTTTCAAAGGTGATAAAACACGCTTTAAAATTTTATTATTGTAGTTTTTGGAATATTAAAATTTAGAATTCAAACATAAATAAGTTATAAACATGGGTCACCTTATGTTTTATTTGCCTAATCACTAAATTAAAATAACCGGTAATGTAAAAAAAACACATTTTATTAGACGAATGTACTAGGTATAAACATTACTACCACCTCACTTTTTTATCGTTTCTAATTTTAAAAAAAAATCTCAATTTCGGTCGGAACTTTTGGCGTCATAGAGTAGATATTAATTATTCTGTGGGTAACTTCAATATTCGAATATAAAGCTTGGTGCTTTCTCTTTCTAACACCGTTTAGTTCATATTTCTAACTATGACGGTAAGGGAGACAACTATTTCTATGAGACGATGAGCTGTTCTGAAAAGCGAACAAATTGGCTCTACGGGTAATACATAGCTGTTTGTTCCCAAAACCAAACAAATTAGCTTGAGGAGTTAATACATCTATATTATTTCATTAAATATATTGTTATTATTACTTGTAGGAGTAATACAAGTTTGCCTACATGCAGTACGAAATATAAGGAAATTTTAAATACGTTAGTATTACTACCGACCTCGCCAGATATTTGGATTGAGAGATATGGTGCTCAGAAGATTCTCATTTCTGAGCACAAACTGCCCCCTGTTTTATATTATGTTTTAATATTCTTGTTTTGTCCTGTCCTGCAACAGCAACAATAACAATTGTTATTCTAAGTTTTGTCATCACTTTGTATAAACAGTATATTTAGTGTTATAATATTAGATCTGTATTGGGTAAGGCACACTGTAGGAACAATTTTAATAACATGACCACTAATACTAAATTACCGTTTTTTAAGTTTGTTATAGTAAAGTGCACTTGAAGTGAGATGACAGTAAACTGCGCTATATAAATGCCATGTTATTATTATTGTGTCTTTGCTTTGCGAATCTCGTTACATTGTTTTTAGTTCTCCGTTATTTTTAAATGAATTGTAAAGTCACAAAGTACTTGTAACACCATTTTATTCAATTCAATTCAATTTGTTTATTCCTTTAAAAACATTACAAAATTACATTTTATTTCGTTTTTAAGTACATTTGTAAAAGGGTATTACATATTAGCGGTGTATAAACTATACCAGCATCAATAGAGCTTGCCTTTTAAAGGCAGCTTCACCTTCAGCTAAATTTGTCGATATCCGAATTAATTCTGTTCAACAGCAAGACTGCTCTCTCCACCGGCATGACCTGGAGGCAAGTTAGTCCTGCAGGCCGGGAGATGGCACAGTCTATGCTGTCGGTGACGGAGATAACCATCAGGAACATAGAGACTAATACTCTCCATGATAGTCGGATTTACTAACCATCCACGAATCAGTTTGAAGAAGTGTGATACAATATGCACATCTCTTCTGACCCGTAGATGGTTCATACCGAGCATGCCCAAGAGAAAGTCAGTAGGATAGAGCCACGGGTAGTAGCCATACTCCCTCAGGTAGAGGAATCTCAGAAATTTAGAGAAATCTCAGAATTATGAATACCTAAAAACTTTTTAATGTATGGTCCTATACACTGGCATGCACAGAGTTTTTAACCGTTTGGGTGCCAATCGTCGATTTTCGTCGATTCGTGTTTTAACCAAGATTGCCGATCGTCGATTTCCGTCGATTGCGTCAGTCGTGTTCTGATTCGCGCGTACGTCTGTACGTAAAATTCTCATTTTTTCGAAACGCCTGGACTTCGGGATCCTCCTCCGCGTGATTCTAAACCAATATTCTTTAATAAATTCAAAGAATTTATGGGGTTTTAAAAAAATATATAGTTTCATAAAAAATAATGTTTTTTTGGTGGCATTTTACAAGCAACTGTATGAATTTTTTGGCACTCAAACGGTTAATCAGGCAGGCAGCAGGAAAAATAACAAATCAATTGGTATTAATAATATTGATTACAGATGTGGTAAGTTTTCTTTAAGCCGCTGCATTAGCCGTTGTTGGTTGGAATTACATACCTAAGCCACATCAAATATCCAAATAACTGCTTCATTTATGCATATTATAAGCCAATTTTAAATGGCTTATATAAAAAACTTACACATTTTTTCAACCGCAATATTGCATGAAAGAAAACCTACATAATATGATAGTTATTTCGTTAGTAAAGTTGCACTAATTAGTATAAGTACCAACAGATGCACTGATTGCTACGTTTGTGATTTGTACCAAAAAGCACAACCTTTTTTCACACTAAAACAGACGAGTCATCCCTTGAATGAGCATTGCACATACATGTTACATGGTGTCGAATGAAGGCAAGATGATATATAATTTAATTGGCATATTTAATTCCTAACTTTGATACCTTATAGAGGTCGGTGCGGCACTCGTGGCACGGCGATTCTTAGTTTATTTTGCACATATTTTATGTGCAGATTGGTTTCTTGCATTAATTTTATAAATTTATATTAATTGAGCTGCTCGGATGTAGACCATGTTAACTGACAAAAACAAGTTTTGAGAAATAGCATTTTGCATAAAAATAACACAATTTGTAAATAAATTAAACTTTTACTATATGACAATACAAAGCTATGTTTATTGCAGTAATATGATTTGAAACAAAATAATTAAACTTGAAAAATGGGAAAAATGTTTTTTACCATCCTTTACATGAACACACAAACCAATTTATGGTATCTAACATATTAGATTTGGAACATACAGAAAAGTGCAAAAAACGATAAAAATTACCATAGTGGTGTCGCGAAGCTGCGACTCCACTATATATTTTAGAGGTGGTGTGATATGCCACACGCCCAAAGGACCAGTCCCAAACTACTCCGAATGATAGGTATGGGACGATATATGCATCCGACAAACCCGATGGACAGTGCAATAATCAAAGGTATAAATCTGGGCTTCTGGAGCACAAGATAAGCCCAGATTGGAATGCAGGAAAGATGGACTCACCCGTTGATGACTATCACACGTCTCCAGGAGTATTAGTTGATTTCACTTCACAAATTATATGTATATTCGCCCTGTCTGATATTAATTATCACTCCGAACTCTGATAAGCAACTGACACCACTTGTCAGATTTTACATGTGTCGCAACAATATTTTTAATATGGTGACATTTTGGGATGGGTAAAAAGGTAGGTAGGACATTTGCAGGATTTGGTATTGACATTACACTTGTCCTTTAAGCCTGTGGATGCATACCTAACAATCCCATATATATTGCGCGAACATTCTCCCGGCGTTGAAAGTACCTTCCGAAATTTTAAGTACTTTCAAATAAAGTAAAAAGTTAAATGTAAAACGAAAGATGAAATATAAATATTCTTATCAATACGCTATTAATATTGCAAAGTTAAAACGAAAATTTATAAAATAATGAAATAAAGAAATAATAATTATTGTGTAGGCAAAGGACACAATTTTACGACTGGTCGTTTAAAGTTCCCGGAAGGGGTCCTTACGCGTGCGACACGAACCACTCCGTCTTTACCAGGGAACACCTCCTCAACAACACCCACCGGCCAATAAAGTGGAGGCGCATCCTCTTGATGCACCAATACTATGGTACCTACTAGAATGTTATTCGCGGGACTATTCCATTTTTTTCTCATCTGCAGAGAGTGAAGATACTCTATATGCCACTTCTTCCAATAAGATTGAACGAGGTGGTCCAAAAGCTCTTTCCTTTTCAGTAGACTAATGCGTTCATTAGTCAAATCATAAGCAGGTAGATGCTGAATCGGGGTAGACATCAGAAAATGAGCCGGAGTAAGAGCTTCTGGATAATGAGAACTGCTTAATAAACATAATGGCCGTGAATTAAGTACAGCCTCTATTTGTGTCAGAACTGTGAGAAGCTCTTCATAACATAAAAGTTGAGTACCCACAACCCTATACAGATGCGATTTAATGCATTTAATATTTGACTCCCATAATCCTCCAAAGTGAGGAGCGCGGGGTGGAATCGTCTTCCATTCAATTCTCCGAATGTTAAATTCATTGCGAAGAACTTCTTTAGTTGAATTTGCCTCTAAAAAATTATATAAGTCATCCAGACAATTCTTTGCGCCTATGAAATTTGTCGCATTGTCACTGTACATACACGAAACCGGTCCGCGTCTGGATAGAAAACGCTTAAATGCGTTTAAAAAATTGTCCGTGCTTAGATCTAATACCACTTCCATATGTATAGCCTTCGTTGTTAAACAAATAAATAGACATATATATGCCTTTTGACTTTTTACCCCACGACGGCTAGAAAGGGTTATATTTATTGGTCCGGCAAAATCTACACCCGTATGTGTAAATGCCTTTGCTTCCTGAACTCTAGCTGTAGGTAAATCTGCCATTAGCGGTATAATATTAGAAGGTGCAGTTTTAAAACAGAAATTACAAGCATGTACTCTTTTGCGTATTAGATTTCTCCCCGATAAGATCCAATAACGCTGTCTAATTATTGACATAAGGAGATGTGCACCAGTATGACAATTCACACGATGATGAAAGTCTACAATTATATCGACAATATGATCCTGTCTTGGCAGAAGTACTGGATGTTTGTTTTCAAAAGGTATATTCGCGTTTGTTAATCTACCACCTATACGTAACAAGCCATTATGATCTAGGAACGGGTTTAGTTTTCGGATTGAAGGTGAGCATAATTTATCCCTCTGTATTAATTGTATATCGGCACTAAAATACCTATTCTGTAAAGCTTTTAATACATTCATTTCAGCAATGTTTAATTCCGTGGAATTTATAACTGTTGAGCGTGATAACTTTCGCATAAATCGTAAAATATATACCACAATTCTCAGCAGTTTTGGCCATGAGGAAATTTTTAAAGCGAGATTATATATGGGAGAATTTTCCTCTATTGACGTTATCGTAAATGTATGCGATTTTTTCAATTCCAAAGTATTCTCCTCCTCTCGTGAGGGGGAAAATCTTTCGACAGGCCACTCGGATACTGGGTTCGCAGCCCAGGGCGGACCGTGCCACCAAAGAGAATGATCGACCAGCTGAGCAGGCAGTAGTCCTCGTGATAAACAATCACTAGGATTGGTAACGCCATCTATGTGATAAAAATGTTTCGCGGGTAAATTTTCCTGGATTTCACTAACTCGATTAGCTACAAAAGTTTGCCACCGGTGCGGGGACGAGTGAATCCAAGAAAGTGCTATTTTTGAATCTGAAAAAGCAAATATATCGTTTATCGAAACGCGATTTCTATAAGTATCTATAATAGATCTAACGAGTCTAGATAAAATAAGGGCAGCGCATAATTCCAATCGAGCGAGCGACACTGTTTTCAGAGGGGCCACCTTGGATTTAGAACATATCAAATTCATTGTAGTGTTGCCACCCTTATCCGTGACATGAAGATATATTACACAACCGTATGCTTTCATACTCGCATCTGCGAAGGCGATAATATTTATCGTGCAGTCCTCCTTTACTCCCAAATATCGAGGTAAATTTAAATTAGAAAGCATCGGTAATTCTTCCTTGAATTTGACATATCTATTAACAATACTTTGGGGTAGTTCCTCGTCCCATCCTACTTTCTCTAACCACAGCTCTTGTAAAAGTAATTTGGCATATAAAATTACCGGAGCAACCAAACCTAATACATCGAATAAACGAGCTATTGTGGAAAGAATTGATCTTTTACATATAGTTTTTTCCTCCGTCGGACATATCATAAATCGAAAACAATCAGATATCGGATCCCATTTCAATCCTAAAATGCTACATTTATCCGAAAAATCCATTGTCGCGCGGTGCGACTCTGGTAATTGGGCCAGTAAATGAGGAGAATTACTCGACCATTTGACTAATTCAAATCCTCCACACTTGAACATCGCCATTAAATCCGTAGCCAAAGTGATGCCTTCACTTATAGTATTTACAGAATATACAAAATCGTCCATATATAAATCATTAATTGCAACTTCCGCCGCTTTCGGATAACAATTTCTTTCATCGCTCGCTAGCTGCCGTATAGTTCGCATTGCTAGAAATGGTGAACAGTTCAAACCAAACGCGAGTGAATTAAATTGATAAACTCCAATTTGTTCATCTTTGTGAAATCTATAAAGAATTTTTTGATATTTTCGATGGCTTTCCGTTACCATTATACGTAGATACATTTGCTTAACATCTGCGGTTAATGCTACAGCGAATAAGCGAAATTTAATTAAAAGTGTAAATAAATTAGATTGCAAATTTGGACCTGTATACAAAATATCATTAAGTGACAACCCTGAACTGGTCTTTGTACTTGCGTCTAATACAACACGAGTTTTAGTTGTTGATTTATCTTTACGAATTACTGCGTGATGAGGAATGAAATATCCCTCATCAATATTAGATGAAGACGGAACTTCAACCCTCATATATCCCTTTTCCAGATATTCAGAAACTACTTCATTATAACTGCAATGCAATTCTGGCGAAGTATTAAATTTCCGTTCTAAATATTCATATCGACGCTGCGCGACACGGCGCGAATCACCTAAATTATTAGGATCTATCTTAAACGGTAAAGATACAATATACCTTCCCGATTCATCCCGTTGGACTGACTCGAGGTACATTTTCTCACATTCTGCATCTTCAGCACTCATCAACGACTTAATAGGCATGTCTTCCATCGTCCAAAACTTGGATAACGCATTATATAAATCTACATTGGTTATGGGGCCGAACGTCCACGAAACCTCCGGCGTACACGTAGGTATTTCACCCATTACAATATACCCGAATACTGTCTGTATAGCCGGTGGTGCATTCGTATTATGTTTAGATAAAACCTTATTCCCCAGCAGAATATATGGAAATAACTGTGCACCTAATAAGATATCAACATCGGATGGAACGTTCCAGGATTCATCCGCTAAGTTTAAACCCACTAAATGCTCACATGACTTTGTGTCAACATGTTGTGTAGGAAGCTTATCAGTTATTTTATCGACAACTAATAGACTAATTTTATAAGTATCTTCTGAAACGCGGGATTTAATTTTTAACGCAACGTGTCCCAATATTGGTGTCTCTACTGAACCAACACTTTTAACTACTGAATTATTTAAAGGAATTATTTTAAGATTTAATTCATTACAAGTGTTTAAACTGATTAAATTTTGTTGCGAGGCGCAATCAATTAAACACCTTACGGTTACTTGATTATTTTTATTGTCATAAGCAAATAACTGCGCGGTTGACAGTAGTACATTCGTAGCTATATTACCCGCAGAAAAATTATTATAATGTTTATTATTACGCGCTATTAATGTAATGGCTTCGTTTTTCGATTGACTTTCAGTATTCACCGTGCTCTCAAAATGCAGAGCGGTGTGATGTCGTTTTTTACAAATTCTACAATCCGATTTAGATGGACATTTCACAGTTTTATGTTTATCGCTTAAGCAGTTTACACATAAATTATTTAATTTCACAAACTGAAAGCGAGCATTTGGTCTTAATTCGTTAAATTGTTCACATTTAAACAATTCAACATGATCAGAATGATTACATTTCCGACACCTGTTACGATTATTATTACTTGACTTCGGTTCGACCACAGCGAATGAATGCGTAACTTTGTTTTTATTATTAACAACTTTATTATCATATTGCCCAGTTCGTTCTAGGATTTTAACATGCGACCGAATGTATTCTATTAAATCGGCATATGTAGGTATAGCTTTCTCCCGTATAGACATTTCGAAATTTTGCACCAACTGTATATCTAATTTTTTCAGTGCAACATGTAATATTATAAAATCGGTTAGGTCATCAATACCTAATTCCTTGAGTGCAGCTATGGAAGACGCAAACCGTTCGATAAAATTATTTAACTCATTTGGGTTACTAGGTGCCAATAATTTTAAATTCAAAATATTGTTCAGATAAAAGGTACCTAGCACGCGTTTGTCCTGATATTTCTTTTCGAGAGCTTCCCAAATTAAAAAATAATTTTGTTCGTTCGGAAGTATTCCCGCAAAAACTGATAACGCCTTTCCTTGGAGTTTCCCTATCAGATATTGCATCTTTTGCGACGTATTCAAATTTTGATTTGAGTGAATGTTTAATTTAAAAGCTTCATAAAATATCGACCAATTCTCTTGATTACCATCGAACGATGGCATCTCGATCGGTGGGAGCTTAATTAATGGTGAATTATTTAACTTCTGTCGATCACGTGATGAATCTTGCTTTGCCATAATGCTTTCGCGTGTAGAAACTACAAAACAGTACTTATTTTCGAATTTACTCCATAAATCGAAATTCATATTGTAATTTGAATCCTTTTTCAACTGAAGTGTATGAAATTCATCACAAAATGTGTTAAATTGTGCATAATATGTAGCTGTATTAACCGTTTGTTTAACAAAATCCTCCGAACTTCTCGTCTCCCTGTCCGCAATACTTTTCGCTTTCTCGTATAATTCATTAACACGATTATGCATCAAATTAATCTTCGATTCTAGTAACTTGATTTTAATATCCTGAGTACTATCGCTAGTCGCCATGATTAATTGTATGTAGAAATTTAAACACAACAATAATTACAAATGCAACCTAGTACATACAAATTAACAAAGTATAAAGAGGAAATAATATTTATTTATAACTTTAAATATGTTAATTTTAAATACCCCGTTGGTAATCCGGCTCGAAAGAACCAAAAATGATGTCGCGAAGCTGCGACTCCACTATATATTTTAGAGGTGGTGTGATATGCCACACGCCCAAAGGACCAGTCCCAAACTACTCCGAATGATAGGTATGGGACGATATATGCATCCGACAAACCCGATGGACAGTGCAATAATCAAAGGTATAAATCTGGGCTTCTGGAGCACAAGATAAGCCCAGATTGGAATGCAGGAAAGATGGACTCACCCGTTGATGACTATCACACGTCTCCAGGAGTATTAGTTGATTTCACTTCACAAATTATATGTATATTCGCCCTGTCTGATATTAATTATCACTCCGAACTCTGATAAGCAACTGACACCACTTGTCAGATTTTACATGTGTCGCAACAATATTTTTAATATGGTGACATTTTGGGATGGGTAAAAAGGTAGGTAGGACATTTGCAGGATTTGGTATTGACATTACACTTGTCCTTTAAGCCTGTGGATGCATACCTAACAATCCCATATATATTGCGCGAACACATAGCAAAATACACGGTAAGTATTTAACCATTAGAAGATGGGTAATATTTTGTAAATATCTCAAAGCTAAATATAATATTGTAAATTATATTTTAAACAATTAAAATGCATCTACAATGTCAAAGTTTTACTTAGAAATTTTCATGGACAGTATTGAAATGCGTTCAAAACTTCTCAAACCTAGTTGTACGATTACGGTAATAGAATCAGCTGGTTGACCAAGAGTTAAATTTTGTAATTTTACTATGAAACACATTGTGCCTTTAACTCCCTCAGGGGTAGTTCATGTCTCAATAAAAAGGCCGGAAGCTCTCATTAGTGCCATGAATACGCATAGCAAAATATAGACTATGTTTTTAATAAATAAATAAACATCTAGCAGTTTCTCCAGAGGGGTAGAAAGATGACAGACTGCCACACAACTCTGTCTCAGCACACACTCCTTTATATGACATGACGGCCTCCATTGGTCGAGGGGTAAGGCTCTCGACTAGCAAGCTGGGGGTAGCAGGTTCAAGTCCCAGCAGATAAAAAGATCTCCCTCAACCAGTCTTTCCAAATCGGCCCGCCACACATTAGCCAGGACTTAGACAATCCTCACCCCTGCTATGTCACCAAACGTAGCGAACCACGGTGACTAGTGGCAGAGGTGTCGGTCAACCAATGAATGGTTCCCCGTGCGGCGTTACCCATATCCCTGTCTTCCTCCTTCTTTTTCTTCCTATTTCTACCATTCACCTCTACTTTATATATTCTGCTCTCTGAGTCCGTGAGCTGGCTGCAGTAGTAGTTTTTCCCATTTGCCTGACGTTGAAACATTGAAGCACCCTATGTATGTGTTAATCATTACACAATTTCAGCAGTTAAATGAACTATTAAGTGGAATTTTTTCAGTCCACAGTACCTAGCTGTCAATTACACACTAATTAGGGTTAAATAGGTCACGATAATTTAAATTTTTATGGATTATATTTCATGGTAGTCCCCACATTTATGAGAGAGCTTATAGTGGCCCCCACTTTAGGGAATTATATTGATATAGTTTATGTATGGTATTAAATTTACACTCCCTATAATAACTATTTACATTTATCAGCACTAGAGTCCCAACTGGAGTCAGTGGGATTATGGCATCCCCAATTAGGGTACGTTGTGGGGCTGAAGGTAGTAGAGAGGCGAAGGAGTTGGGGAGTGGGGAAGTAACACTAAACTCGGCTAAAGCCGTTTCAAGCAACATATAGATTCTGAATAGCGGTCTTTTACCACTGGACGATACTTATAGTATGTACCACTCTTATGTTTGATGACTAGATTTGAATAGCCAGGAACTTTTCAACCTTCCTCCTCCCCATCTCCTTCCCTTCAGCCTCACAACATACCCTAACTGGGAACAGTTGGGACTCCAGTGAGGTATTCAAATATCAGTGAAATTGAACAGTGGTAACTTAAATTAACAGAGTTGTTAAATTATTACATATTGTATTTCACTGACTGATTATGTTATTTTATTATTTCTCCTTGTTACAGGTTGAAAAGACGATCGAAATACTCCAAAAAGAACTGAGGATTAACGCCATCGTCCTTTTGGCGATGAATGCAAAACTGGATGGGGGAGATATTCTATTTACAGGTTATTTACTCATCATTTAGATTACTATTTATCTATAATCTGTATTTGCGCGTGCGATGATCCTTTGTGTTGCGGTTGCTGCTTTTTTTTTCAGCTTTCTTTGGATATCAGAAACAGTTAAAAGATGCAAGTGTAATCTATACTGATTTGAATGAAACCTAATGTCACCTATTTATGTACATAGGAACATTCGCCACCGAGACCTTAGACAAGCCAATGATGTTGATTATTATTATTATTTAAGAAATAATTTTGATATCTTGAGTTGGCCGTCACTCCACGGGTCGGTAAAAAATCGACATAATAAAATTCTGCAACACCCTGCGCAGAAAAGTTCCACACTGAACTGCGCTGCAAACCGTTACCTTTCTATAACGATCTTAATTTTCTGCGCAGGCTCTTGCAGCATTCGGTTTATGTCGATTGCTTGCTGACCCATGGGACGACGGGGTAAGACAAAACTAAGATAAATTTACTTTACGTTTTGTATAATTTGTAAAACTCCTGTTTGAAGGAATTATCAAACTAATTTGTAGAATTTGGTTGATAATGCCTTTAGAAGGTGAAACAGCTGTCACGCGCAATAATAATTACACAGCAGAACTTGTATATAAATAAACATTTTTTTTGTAAATTGAATAATATTAAAAAAACTAAAATCAAAACTGACTACTTCAGGCACACCCACAATGCATTTGTATCTGTTTAAGATCCTTCTTCCATAGGGATACGCAAGAATCTGATATTCATGTTGTGTAATTGCATCGCAAACAATTTGTATATATACATCGCTACTGAAGTCACGAGACCCGCGCCGCCACCAATCATCATTGAATTCTCGAATCAACCTCACTCACAACAAAACAGTTCTGTAGCTATCATTATCTGATCTAAAGCACATCATTGTTACAAAATGTCTGACACAAATGACGCCATGTTTAAAGTCTCTACGATGTGAATGGCGACAACCTCGTCCCACTGGTCGCGGTTGAAAACCTCCGCGTAGAAGTTTGGCGGTATCCCTGTGGAAGAAGGGCCACTTTGCGAACACATCAAAACTTTGAATAAATTATTTCCAAAAAATACTTTATCACAATCCGCTTTGCTGTCTGTTTTCTTTATTGAAAATGCTCTCTCAATAACGTAACTCTACATGTTGCTTTGTTTGCGTTTGCTTGTGAAATACATAGGTGTGCGGATTTATTAAGATAAATGTAGCTAATTTACCACATAGTAGCGTTATTCATGTGAATTTTAATCCCAAAAAAACGTTTTTAGGTCGGGAATTTTTCGTAGGCTTGTCCAATTGGAGCAACGAACTGGGAGCGCGGGCGCTTGCTGAGACCTTCCCGGAGTTCCCCTGCACTCCTATTAAGGTAATTATATCCTCATACATCAGTTAGAACTCCGACAGAAGAAATATTTAAAAACTATCAAGTCTAAAATGAGCCAAAACTTTTTAAACTAAAAAAAATACATATCTGAATACTCCACCTACATAGAAACTAATTAAAATATGTTATCATGTTACTCGTTCATTAACTTTTCTCAATATAATTACAGTGTACGGGAAATCCCATATAAGTTCGTACTGTTATTTATAACTCTTTAGTACTTATGTATGCACTAAACTGATACATAAAAAGGCTGGCCTAAGGTTTTGTGGTATTACTTATACTTAGTAGTTTCAGGTAGGCGACACATTATGCTATACACATCACGGCTTGGCCTATTTCAGCGTATCACTCGCCATAGTCTACTAATGGTAATGTATGGCGAGCGGTATGCTGAAATAGGCCAAGTCACGCAAATATAGCGAGCTTATTACGTGGACTGTCACAGGCTTTATTATTAATGGTATGTCATCGCGGATGCTTTGTGAAGAGTCTTTTTAACCCCCTTGTAAATGGCAAACAAATCCGAATTGTGATTGGCCATACTAGTTATGATTCCTTAAGGCTGGGCGACTTACTGTTTGAATCATGCACACGTGAAGAAAACCTTACATGAGCAGATCCCGCACGTTAGATCGACATCGACTCCGTTCCCAAAAAGAAATTTATTTTCTGTCAAGACATACTCACGGTGGTGAATTCCAGAATATGGTCGAAACAGTCTACTTGGTTCTTGATGCCTTGTACGTGCGGGTCTCTATACTAGACTGAACTGAAAAAGGGTAATGTTTAAGTACTAGACTAGATTGGCTGGCGGCAGGTGCAGCGTCTATATAGGCGCGCATCTTAGTGGAGCATTCTAGAAGCTGCGGGAAAGCCGGCGTCGACAATATCTCAATGTTTCCAGGCAGCGCTCTTTGCGAAATTAGATATGAATGCTGCCTGCGCAATAAATAATCATAATAAATGCTGTGAAACAACCTGAACTTAGTATTCAAACAGATTGAGTTTGATTCCCATGCTTAGTGAATGTGTTTGGACTACAAGTCTTAAGCGCGCTCTACACTCGCGGCGCGAACGGCCGCGAAGGCCGCGAAACACGAGTGTGGATCTTGTTCACGCCTTCGCAATCTTCGCATTCGCGCTTCGCGCCTTTCCCCGATTTTTGTCGGTTTTTTGGCCCGCGACAAAGGGTTTGCGGTTAAAGTCGCGAACAAGACTGAAGCTTTGCGAGTGTGGATGGACACAGTTCACGCGCGGATCGCGGCGTATATTCACGGCGTGAATTCACGGCGCGACTTCGCGCGCGAGTGTAGAGCCAGCTTTAAGATTAATATTTTCATAACTATACTAGATGTACCCCGCCACGCGTTGATGTGGCCCGGTCTGTCTGTGCAGATAGAGAAACAATAGCGCATGTTGCTTTTATGTCCAACAGATGGCGCTGTTTTTCAAAACAACATGTCTGTCCAACAGATGGCGCTGTGGTTAAAAAAAAAAACATATTTTTACCTGTCTCAGGTGACATTCATATAATGTAGATATATAAAAACAGACGCATATTCAAATGCAACCTTGTATTAAAATTTCAAAGCAATCTTATTTTAAGCATTAATTACTCACCTGAAATATCCATACAAATTGAAAATATCTCCCGAGTAAACATAAATATACCGCCGACGGGAATTGAACCAGCACCTTCTGATGTCCGGTCACGTGCTCTGGACCACTGAGCTACGTCAGCTTATTCACAACTCTCCAAATAATTCAATATGTAAAAGTAATTCAGGACTAACAAAGCCTTTCCTACAAAAATAAATTTGGTTGTTTAGAGGTCAAAAAATATAATAAGCAGTAATTGTTGATTAAAGTACTTCACATTATTTATTATTTATTTTATGCTATTTTGTGCTATGCATAAAAACCTTGTCTTATAAACATTAGTTTATCATTCAAAAAATACTAATTCAAAGCAATCGGTGAAAAACTTTAGGAGATTTAAGATTTTGAACAAACGAACATTTACATTTATGTAGAAGATTTGCTGCCACCTACGAGACGTCTTGTGTCAACTCATAATTGATCTGTAACGTCAACTTCTAGGTCTTGTTGTTTATTAATGAATTCGTTTTCTATGATTATATAATCCCTTATGTATTTGCAGGTGCCCGAAGGCAAGCTGAACCAGTACGTGTCGCTGGCGGGCCCGGACGTGCTGTGTGTGGGCGAGGGCGCGGGCGCGCGCACTGTGCTGCGTCGCCTGGAGCGCGCCGCCTCGCACGCGTACACTACGCTCACTGTGCCCGAGGAATGGGCCGCCAACTGCCTCTACGTCAACGGCACGCTCATACACCGCGCTATAGAGGAGATCCCACAATCCTTCCAAGTAGGTTTTTCAACTGAATCGGTTTTCTTTACTTAAAACTATAACTTCTAATGATTACTTTACAGCATTCACCTAAAGAGAGTTGAGCAAATTAAAGATTTTGTTAAAATTTTAGACAGTAAATTAACTTTTGTTCATAATATAAATTAAATATCTAATGGCCAAGGCCATGAAATGTTTGAGGTTTATTTCTAGTTTGGTGAAAGATTTTTAATGACTGAATTTCTTTAAATTACTATTCCTTAGTTGTGAGAAGCAATCCTGAGTATAATTCGATCATCTGTGCTATTTTTTAAGATTTTATAATATTCACCAACTAAAAATAGAGAGAGCATAAGTTTCTGAGATTTATTAATTTTAAGTTATATATTTCAATTGAAGATCTTAATTATGCTTTTTTAATAGACTTACTAAACCTAGCGTATTTATCATATCACAGTGGATGATTTAGTGTGTCTGATGCCCTGGAGTTAACAAGTCTTACCATGCGTTACCTACCCGTTCCCTACGACAGATGGCTTTGTATAATGTTCCTATGTCTGCAAATAATTATTTCGTAAATTCGCCTATTCAAAGACATAGTGTTTTGTAATAAAATCGAATTGTAATAATTTGTAGGTATTCTGTGAGAAAGTGGATTTTGCACGACGCTCTGTTTGCTACTCGGAGCTGTCCAAGATATCAGCTGGCCTGACCTCGGCCTGCCTCCTCATCAGGAAGACCAACTAGAGATGAGATCCCGCAGCCCGGCCCGAGCAGTCTTTTGACTTCAACGATTTATTTTTAAAGCTATTTGCATTATTAACCAAATGATTTTATTGGCTGCCTATAGATCTGAATTCTTTTTTTTTGTGGTATAAAAGTTACCCTGAAGACAAGAAATTTATTATTATAAATTCTTTAATTCTCAATGGCGTTCAGCTGACTTTCATTTTCAAAATCTTTTTGACGCTTAATATTGCCACCTTTATAAATAAATTTGCTTGCCAAACTAAAGATTTGATCTGTTTTGAATCTCTATGTAAAGTTATTTAATTTATTTGTTATTGAGTATTCCTATTACGCTTTATTATTTTATTTTTATCCAAAAGTAAATCAATCGTCTTTATTGGAAACTTTTCTGAAAGTATGCCCTTTTTTGTACATATTTTCACCTTAAATTCTTGCCATTTTCTTTCCCAAACCGGTGATATAATTCATGTTTATTTTTTATTTTTTTTTTAACAATAATTAAATCACTTTAATGTCTTTGCAAACCATAATATTTCACTTTTTGATTCCACTAAAAAATCCTCATAACGTGTATGCTAGCGATGGGTGACTCATTTTATTAAGTGCGGGAGCCACAGTACCAGTTCAGTATTTTCGTTCGGCACAAAGAGAAAGAACGACGTCTCAATTGTGAGCTCAGATCGTATTAGCAATGAGAGTTCGGTACGGCTCCCCCGATACGGCTCTCCCATACGATGATCATACGACTCTTGGTACCGGCATGCCGTCTCGTACCACAAGAAAAATAAGATGCTAGGTAGTTAGTAGGTGTATGTACGTATGTCCAATTCCAAATGTCGAACGCCATTCACGTTTCTGAGTATGTATTAACAATCAATATTTGAAGGGTGCTATTTGTCTTGTTCAATAGAGCCGTGGTACGGTTTACCGAGAGTCGTACGAATATGGCTCATCATAAACAGAATTGATTGTGCGCCTCTCTCATGAACGACTCATCGCTAATATACATTATTGTATTGAAGACAGTATTATTACATTTACTCATTCAAGGCTTCGTAGCCAACTATTTAATCTATTTATTAATATCAATATTACGTCCTCTGGGTTGTCTGTATTGCAATTATTGTTTTTCAATATTGTTTTATTTCTCATGTCAAAGGAATTCTTCCAAAAGGGTAATGTATAAAATATATATTTATTATATTATGCTATAGAGAGTGAATATAAAAGTCTGCATTTTCTATTTTATTTTGTTATATATCTTATGTAAAATATGACTGTTTAATATGTATGAAATGAGAACATTCCCTTTATGTTAAAATATGTCCATGTACGTAGACTGATGATTGGCAGCAATGTACAACTTCTTTTACACTTGTTAAATTCTTTCCACTATCAGAGGTTTATTTCTAAAAATGTATTAATTAATATCTTGTCATTCCATTTTATTCTAGATGATAATTTTCTAAATTTAATTATTTATCTTACACTTAATCTAATTGTAACACACTATTTAAGCTAATTCTAATATTCTTTAAGAGTTGTGAAAATAGAAGAAGAAAGTACATATTACGTTTACTTATGACTTTTCCGTTTGCGCACAAACAAGTTATTATTTACTTATGACTTTTCCGTTTGCGCACAAACAAGTTATTCATTAAATACCCCATTTACACTTTATAATTATTTGAGAATTTTTAAATCATAAAATTTTGTGTACAAGAAATTATATTCCACTGTTATAGAATAGTTTGATGTTATAGAATGTATCCAATATACTTGCCCTGTAATATGTGTGTGTAGACAAGTCCTCATTAAATCAGCTGTTACAGTTAGTGTTAGTATTGGTGGGAATGCAGAGTTTGCTAGAAATTCTATCAAAGATAGCACTTTTAGCAGTGTCCAACTAATGTAGATCTTTTATACCATCTCTGAGAATATTCATATGGTAGTGAACACAGACATTCAAATTGATAGACTTGCCCCAGCATAAAATCTGGGAGGCAAAGCACGTGACCAGGCTCCAGGCACGGAGAATGCTTTGTATAAACTACGACATCAGTCGTAGGTTGACTGCCAAAGAGCACACATTGAAATAACCAGACCCTGTGCAGAAAAGTAAAGTTCGCTAAAGTAAGGCAACCGTTTACAGCGCGTGGGACGTTTTGGGACTTTTTGCACAGGGCCTGAATGTTAATTTTTAACCGATTTGTCTCATGCACTATCAAATCGGTTGCACAAAAAAAATTATAAATGATTGAGGTGAGTAAATTATAACGCATTTGTAAAAGAGTTGAAATAAATAAAGTTACAAAATATTCGATTTTGGAAACAAGCGTAATTTTTTTCGCCCGATACGGGATTCTCAAGTATTTTTATTACAAAGTGAGCAATCCTATGCGAGTTGCCTGTAAGCTGTCAGATTCGTTTATTTGATAAATCACAGAAAGGGAGACGGTCATGCCTCCTCCCCCTGATGGGCCGTTCTATCAATATGAATGTCCATGTTAATGAAGGATGGAACTGACAGAAAAAGAAAGGAAGACTGACAGAATGAAGTGAAAATCCGATCTCGTAGATCACGGAGTAGAATTGAATTTTGTTTATATTGGATTAAATAATTATTACCTAATTTATTTTATCAAAAAATATATACAAAAGACATTATAATGAAGTCCTTTATGATAAATTCTGTGAATGGTATTTTGTACTGTTTTACTAAAAGATAAACAGTAGGTAAAGTCACTAATTTTGTAGAAAATTAAAACCAAATGTGTAGTTGACCAAATCAGTGATGTCACTTTCGGTTTTTTGCTTCTGGTAATCAAATTTAATTTAAAAGGATGTACGATTTGCGATATTATTAAAATGTATTGAATATTTATATATGACCACTTGAGAGTTGATATTATCACCACGGTTGGCAGCTTAATTTGTCTAGTATTCCACTTCACCATTGGAAATTAATCTGTATAAAGAAACAGGGATGACATTCTGCAAATGAGTGAGCATGAAAAGATGTATGTGAATGGTGATCATTTCATTTTTCTCATGATTTTAGTTACCGGTGAACAAAAGTAATACATTTTTATTCCAACAAAGTGGAGAGATTTGCACAAAGAGAATGATAACATTGGTAAATACAGTATGCGATTTGAAAGTTAAAAAGAATACAATTTTCGACCAGCAAATGATCCGAAAACCATCTGTTTCTTAAAGAATCCAGCCGTTTGGGAGTTCAGGGCTATTATCAAACAGTTTGCTAATGACCTTGAACACCCAAAAAGCCGTCGCAATAATACAAACTAATATACTTGCAGAACTCATACTAACATTATTTAATTTGATTTAAACATTAAACTTGTAAGAAGATACTTGCCCCCGAGACCCCCGAATTAGAGATTGTCAAATTCTGCCCTTTAGGCACTGATTCATCGTACCTCTAGTAAATGTTAGATATTAGTAAAACTGTACCCTATTATAGTATGTACTCGATATCCTGAAATAATAAGTGTATTTTAAATTGTAGCTTGAACAGGTCCTTCCCATTTTAATATGTTGTAAACGGGCCACTTAGTGATAAATAAAAATGTTATTATATTTATTAGAAAAATTAAAGTCCCCTTTAAAAGTACCTACATTGTTTCAATTGTAACCTTTGAGTCACCTTGTAGAAATGTGTTTTGGCAATGATAATGAACAGTGCGTGTATAGATCTTCCTGCATAAAAATGACGTGTCATTCCACCAAACTATGTAATGTCAGTCTAGAAGCAGATGTAATGTGGGCCCAACCAATTCAATGTTACGGGACCTATGTGTTCGTATATCGAAGATCCAATTTTATCCATCCTAGCCGAAAGAAAGATGCTAGACTTGCCCTAACAACTACAAAGCAGGTGACCATATTTTTAAAATATGACATCAGTTGTAAGTTGACCGCCGAAGAGCGCAAAGTTCGCTAAAGTAAGGCAGTGGTTTGCATTGGAGTCCATTGCGGGACTTTTCTGCGCAAGATCGGAATGTTCTTGAATTTTAATCCAACCGCCTGGCGTGTAGCGATGCTAAAAATGAGTGAGGTGGGTAAACCAAATATTCTTGATTTATATTATTTATTCTTAATATAATGGCTGGTGGCTCCTTCTATACTCTTCCGATCACTTTAGACATTTTTCCTTCAAATTCAACAGGCAAATCTGGATCTGTCTGTGGGCGCCTCTGTGAATGTGTTTTGCTTAGTTTTTTTTTTTTCATCAATGGTTACGTCCAGACTAAGCCACTCTCAACTAAGCAGTCAAAAGGGCAAAATAAAGTGTATGAAATCAATTGCGACTATAACAAAGTATTCAGGTTTTCCCATCAATGTTCAAGTTTAGTATTTATTAACTTACTTGCTAATCTCCTGATTAGCTCTCGAGGCTCCCGAGGCTCTGCGAATTCTTATTGTCCTTGTTAGCCTTTACAGCTATCATAACACAATATCATTGCTACCTAAATAACACTTTTCTACTCCCTATAATACAATTAATTGATGGACACAGCAAGGCTGTTTGAAATGTTGGTTCTGGCCAAGAAAGACTACATGTAATTAATAACAGAGAATCCATTGACAAGTGTGCACGTCGACCTGGGAACATAGTAATGCATACTTTGCAACATGGGCCCCGTTTGTCCTTACCTTCACTTTTGCAAGTAGCTAAAGGAGGATCTCAATTCTTTTTAAATCCATAATTTTTTTTGTATCCAAGTGCGTTGAATGTATCAAATTGTGGTATCCCTTTTAAAAGTATGTACCTATAACTATATAACTTGTCCTGCAAGTTCGATGAAATCATCTACATGATGATGTAGTGTAAAAAAAATCATGCTAACTAAAAATGCTCAATTTCAAGCACAAAAGTGGTTTTTAGTTATTTTAAAGTTAGTTAGTTAAAAAAAATGATCAAGAGAAACTGTTACAGATAATCTTAGCCATCATATTGTATTTTAAGTTGTTTCTTATAAGCGTTCATATATTTCCAATGAAAAAATACATTTTTAGTAGTTTACGCTTATATTTTTGAAGTAATTAACAATTTTCTTGTAATTCTACTTGAGGGAAGTGACAGGAAAAAAAATTTATCCTAATTTCCTAGTCACAATTTGATTGAAAGCTGTAGTTTATGGGTACTGTTCAAATATCGATAAATTCCAATTATAATCGTGAGGTTGATTGACATCCAAATCTAAGTGAGTTTATTTAGCTAGATAATACAGGGTGCAGCGCTTTAGTCGTTACCGAAAAGGTAATTTAGTCGGTCCGAACACCGGGGCTTTGTCGTCTGCACTTTTCTTGAAAATGGCCATTCTTTCGTCGGCCTTCCATCCCTGTGGAGCGGTGAACAAACACAATTTTTGGTATGTACTAGTTGAAAATGGCAAATCCACTCCCCAAAAGTGACCGTGTGGTGTGCAATTTCCAAATTTGGGGGTGATTGGGCCTTATTATGGATGAACCGTGATTGTCAACACTCAACGTTATGTTTACATGTTGGAATATTTTTTTAAAACTCAATGAGAAGAATTAACGGAGGAAACATATCCGAGAGAATCTGATTTCAACAGGACGGTACTACGGCCCATACTGCTCGAGTTTCAATGACGAAACTGCGAGATGTTCCCTGGGCGCCTAGTTTCTATGAGGGGTGGCCCCCGTGCCCACCTGATTTGAAAATTTGCGACTTTTCCTGTGGGGCTACATGAAGATTTTAAATGTCAGTCTCACACCTTGGAAGATCTCGGTAGTTCGGGACGACATGGCCGCTATACCCATCAAGATGTGCCAAAATGTTAAAAAATCACATTCATCAATGTATCGCTGCTGGGGGAGATCATCTTTCTGATCTCATCTTCAGGACTTAATGCGTAAAAGGGCATGATGTACCCACTAATATAAAATAAACCCCACTTCTGTAAGCTGCACTGCTTTTTTTGCTGAAGTTATTTCACATCAAACAAGCTTTTCAATTTATAAGGGATTGTCATGCTCTCCTTTGTTTAGTGACTGAACCATATGTTATTATGTTGAAGAAAATGTGAAAAAAAAACATATTGGATTTTTATATTTTTTTATATAAGAAAAAGGACAAATTATATAAAATGTCTTATATCTGAATAACAATTTCAGAATTGTAATTCTTACATAATAAAAATACTTATTATATAAGGTACACAAAAAACATCCGACGACATTCTCAAGAATATCAACATTTGTAATATCAATCTTAGTCATTTCTAGAATCATAATGAATTAGTAAAGAACATTTTAGACCAAATAATACTACGTCTTGTGAAATCTTAAACAAGGTTAATTCATTCATTTTGTAGTGTATGGCCAAACATTAGTAAGGGAAACCAGGGCAGAGTGGGGTCACAGGGTACAGCGCCCTTGAGGTGATTTCTCACAAAAACGGCGCTGTATAAATTATCCAAATATTAATGGGTGTTACTTCCAGCAAGTTGGGTGGGTTCTGACTCGAACCGAGTCCCGTGGAACAAACTTATAAACGTGTGAATATATTTGTTGCATCACAATTAAACAAATAATTAATATTTATTAGGAAAAAGATGCATCATTCTAGCCCACGTACTACAAATTACATGTTTAAGTATGTAAGTAAATGATGATCATATGAAATGCCCCCAAACGTTGGCGACCCTGTTCTGATTCCGCCCCCGGCCTCGATTCTCGACATTTCACAATGGTTCGACCCACTCGTTGTTCGAATGGAATGACTTTTGACGTATGTAATTATGTACTTTCGACGAGACTCAAGAATAAGAATCTCTACCATTGTATGTATTTTGGATTGGAGAATCGATATCTATGTCTCCCCTCACAAGACATCAAGACAATTATTTGTATAAAATGTTGGATGTTTCAGGTAAAATTGTGTACATTACGTTACTAAAATAAAACAAAAAATGTATATAACATGTTAAAATTCAATATGTTACGAATTTAAAGCCATTTTCAGTCTTCATCAAGTCAGTGGCAGCCGGTGACTTATTTTGAGCTAGAGAATAAGATTGTAAAAACCTTTCTTTTGGAAGATTAAAAAACAATTATTGCATTAGGTTCTATAAAGAGTTACTAGTCACTGGTCTTGATGAAGAAAGGTATTACTTGTGCTTTGCGGCGTAAGAGAGTTGTTTTAAGTACTGAGCCATCCCGAAGAAAAGTACAAAATAACTCCACAAAGAACAGCATCGAATGAACTGGAATAAGATTTACACAAAATAAGTTTGTACTGTAAATATGCACATTAGGCTGGAAGAGACGATTGGAAGTATTTCTGAAGACCGACACTACAAGTGAAGGATTTCGCTTGAGATCTCCAGACCATCTACCCCGGTGCAATTATACTGTTTCAGGATTTACTATTTGGTACTTCTGACGTGTCATTAACGGCATAATTTCACTACAAAAGAAATGCCTCGAAAACTATTCAGCGATCGCGGTGAAGATTTAGACTTAAGATTAAGACTTTAATTTATTTACATATTTCAAGGAATGTAAATTACTTAGATATTATAACAACGGCTAGCGGGCCATTAACCTTGTCGAAGCGGCTGTCGCATGTCGCTGTGAAGTTCTACTATAGCACGTACATCGTGTCTAAAGGTGCCGCATGGTGGGTAGATTGCAAAGGTTAACCCCAACTTACAAGGGAAAATAAGATGTTACATTTCGTTTCCACGTACTTATCTATATTGTTTTTCATTTCTTAAGGAATAAGTTAAATTTTACAACAAAAATGTAAGATAGGTTTATAAAAAATAAAGGGGTTTGGACAATTATGTTGTACAAATCAACATATTTCAATAATTATCATTAGACATCGGATTAAATGTATTATAAAAGTAGAAAACGATAAACACAGGAAGGTAACATGTATCAAAACAGGTAGGTGTCTCTCAAAACCCAGTTCTTTGGGAAGGGCGGGGGGTACTGCGAAATTCAAACACATCAGGGAAGATGTGATGATTGACACTGTAATGCTGTCCGAAACATTGGCTAATAAAGGAGGTAACGCAACACGGAAACATATGTGAAAATTTCAATTCATATCAGCTCATATTTATTATTATATATATTATATTATATTTGAAGATTTAAATAACTGAAATAAAAATGATCAAACATGCAAATGCATATAATCCAATGTCTAATTATCATCTTACCCTAAGTACACACATAAATATAATGTTATACATCAATAGAGGTAAAAGGGCTTTATTACCCTTTCATATAAAACATTCAAAGTAGTTAGAAATGTCAGTTGGAATGGCTTTGAAAAGGAACCTAAAAATACATAGGTAAATTGATCAGAATTGATTTCATATGTTTTGTAATTTGAAAATAAAATGACTTAAAAGATTTTAAATTGTATAATATTATAACATAATCTTTTTTCAATAAAATTTTATTTGCAATTCTGAAGTCTTCATCAGCCTAAAGAAAGTGAAGCATGATATCTAGTCCTGATAATAGAAATTTATTATGAATCCTGTTTGGTCACACATGTTAGTGACTGCTGATGACAAACTCGCAATTGCGGCCATTGGATTAAAGACTAATATTAAATAATTTAAACAAAGAAATTACACATTACTGGTAATGTATTATTAGATACCTATCTTGACCTGACGCATAAATTCTTATCTTTCATTTAGGTATTAAAATTCTATTAGACTGAATATAAAATAATTTTTTGTTGCCTATGATACTGTTATCATTTCCAAAAATAATACTATAAAAACATGAAATGGAGGTAGATTCAAGTTTATAGAGAAAATTCTTTAGTCTTATGGTTCGAATACTGGCAGGGTCTCAAGCTTCTCCTTGACCGCTTCCGTGGAGTCGTCGCTGAGCAGCAGAGTATGCGAGAAGCCCATGGTCACCTGCGTCACTTTGGTTCCCGACATGCGCGACACTTCGATGGGCTTCGTCGAGGACTTAGTCAGGTCACCCAATCCCTGGAAGGAACAAACACGGACTTGTTAACTTAGTAGTCAATAACCTCTTTGTCCGACTGCACACACAATAACTAAATAATAAAGTACATCTGCCAATAGTATTTGAAAATATGAAAATTTACAAAAATTAGTTAGTAGTTTGACCAGAAGCGTCACATGGAATACACTCACAGCCAATTGGCAGATTGTGATGGTTTAGGAGCACTGGCAGCTAGCTCTAAGGAGCGGACTCCAACGCACTTCCTGTATTTTTGCCAATCTAAAAATTCCCCAGCGCCCAAGAACATACTAATTTTCCCACACGTCTCATCACATAAATTATAACAAGAAACTCGATTCAATTATAACATAACGCATTGGTACAAATAGGTGTCTATATAATGCGTGCATAACAAAAGCACAGCACTTTGTACCTATATTCAGAGCAGTGGTTCATTTCGCATATCGCTCAAAGGATCTTATGAGAACATTTACATATTCTATGATTGAGTCGAAACCGTAGGTAAGTACATTGCTTCGCAAATATTACCCCAAGGCATTAGATGTTTCAAATTACATCAAAAGGAGAGGTTTGTTCAGTGGTATGTTGAAAGGGGACGCGTTTGTGTCATATTCTTATCGTTATTCGATATTGTGTCTCTAATTTAACATCAACTCTTTTCTATTCACTGATAGCGTTCTACCAACATAAACAATGCAGACATGTTGTGACAGATATATCATTGTGATTCGTTTATTGTACGACTTATAAATGAGTTTTATTATTAACATTGATTTTATAAAAAAAACATCGCGCTGAACTTTGAAAACGGTTATGTACTAAACAAGAGTGCAAGTCAAAAATAAAAACCTGTAACTGTAGTTTTTGAAAGGAGTATTATAATAAAGCAGGTTGGTTTAGTGTTTGGTGGGGAATCAAAAGAATTAAGACCACAAAATCGGTGATTTGCAAAGAATTGTGTGAAATTATATTATCTCAAGTACAATCAGGATTACAGATCACCTATCAGCAGCTAAGTTACTCTATCAAGATAAGTTTCATATAAGATAAGTTTCATATAAGATAAGTTTCATACAAGATAAGTTTCATATAAGATAAGTTTCATATAAGATAAGTTTCATACAAGATAAGTTTCATATAAGATAAGTTTCATATAAGATAAGTTTTGGCAAGTTTAAATTAGGGAATAAACTGTTTACAATTTACGATCGCAATGACTTTACAAATGCCAATTGGTGAATTTCTATTTATTGTTTAATTCGTTAGTGAGTTCTAATTATTAAGATAGTTTGAAAATGGCCTTGAAAGCTGAAACAGCTGTAACAATAACAAAAACCAAAAAATACTTGCAGAACTTGATAATTATATCATTAAATTTGATTTAAATAAATTATTTTTTTAAATAGTGAATATCTGTTTTATATTTGTTGAAAAGAATGTGACCTTACTAAGGACGGGTTGTTTCGGAGAATCTGAACAATTCATCAAATTTCAACGTTCATTTTCAAGTTCTGTGAAAGATTTTTTCAAGTTCTGTTTTTATTTCAGTTTTGTCAAGCAACTAGCCTACAATGATATAAAAACAGAACTTGACTAAGTCTTTCACAGAACCCGAAAATGAACGTTGAAATTTGATGAATTGTTCAGATTCTCCGAAACAACCCGTCCTTAGCTACCCCGTTCTAAGATCACATTGTACAAGGTAATTTGTGTTAATTATAAATTTGATTTGATTGTTTTTTTAGTACGTTAATTTTGTTAATTTAATTTTTGTCGCTAGTTAAATTTTTGTAAACATTCAAAATATGCAAGAGGTAAATTATAAAGCGAAATAATAAAAGAAAAACATAACATTATTCAAGAAAAATGTATAGTGGTAAAACATACAGAAGAAAAACATAATATACCGTTGATCTTTGTTATGTTGCAACATTTTATCTACATTCTTCCTTCCGGCGTCCATAAACCATTTCTTAATACTTCTTTTAAAGTCAGTTATTTTTTTAGTGGTTTTTATTACAAGAGGGAGGACATTAAATAGTTTTGTAGAGAAATATTACTAACATTGTAATATTTTTGATACAACTATTTTATAATAATGTTTAACACATTGTAGTCGGGCGCTTCAAACAATGGACTCTCTAGCCTATAGCGGGTGTTTTTCGCGATTAGCGCAAAAATATATCGCTTTCTTAAAATTGATACAATTTCTAAACCAAATAATATTTTCGATTGAAATTTTCAAAGAAATCATATATGACATTTGATCATCAAAAATAAATTATAATTGCTTTGATTACATCATAATTTCCTCACATTTCAAAGCTGAATATAAAAACCTGATATTAATTCAGTAAATAGCATTCAACATTCAATATTTGATAAATCCATATAAAAGATAACATGTTTATTTATATCATATAGTTATATAATAAATAATAATATATATTTGCCGTGCCCACAATTTTACAATCGCTGGATGTGTGAAATCTGATCGCATAAATATTGAACAGTGTCGCCTAAGGCCGAAGGCGAACACTGAATAACTCATAAGTTTAATTGCATCTTGTCAAAAAAGAGTCTTATGCCGTTGCCTCGCCTAATTGAAGAGCCCATTCCACTTATGAATGATAGTATTTATTCTTTCAAGGAATCAGTACACTTCATCTGTTGATAATCCTTCACACACCATAAGTGCATGTATCAATGGCTTGTAAAGACATTTTTGTAGGGATAAAGTCCTATACAATGCTAATATATTCAAATAATAAAATACCAAACAGTAAACAAAACAGTGCAATACGTGAAATGACTCAAACTAAACTGGAGATTGAGATCGCATAAAAACTGTAGATTTGTGGTGACGCCTTTACAAGCGGCACACTAGCCAATCCGGACAAGGCATCTCAAATAACGTCGACAAACTGTCGCCTAGCACCCAGGTAGCAAATTACCCTTCAAGGTGTTTTATTTCACGCTGATAACAAACCCGTATAGCGCCGTTTCCCGCCAAAAACGACAGTCGACAAAAACAGCATTTGCCGTGTCCCGCAGTTGACCGACAGTTCGCGAAAAACGGCAAATGCCGTGACAATGTGTTAAGAAATAGAATTAGTCGAGATAATCTCAATGCATTGTCAGTGCTAAAGCATTAAAAACGCCTCATTCAATCTATACCGGACTTCAACTGCAAGGTCACCGACCTCTTTGAGACAACGGAGGATCGACCTAACCTACAAATAGGTAGGATATTTTTTATTGTAATAGGTAGGTATATAGTATGCCCAAATTTTTTAGCACACCACCCATTTATGTGAGCACCAACCACCACTGTTTAGGAGCACACAGATCATCAATTAGCGCGCAGTGCAGGTGGACTTATTATTATTATAATTATTATGCACTAGAGAAAGTTTGGTGGTGTTGAAAGTTAGATGTGGAAGAGGGAAGGGAATTGGTTTCACACAAAAAAAAATTAATTAGCACACAGTGCAGTGCAGGAGGATATGTGCTATTTTTGCACTTGAGAAAGTTTGGTGGTTGGCTGTTGAAAGTTAGATGGGGAAGAGGAGGGAATGTAAAATTTCGCTAATTGGTTTCACAAAAAATTATTATCTACGCACAAATTGATACATTTTAAATTTCATAATCGCCGCAAGTCTCTTAAAATACAATAAATTTTTGGAATGAAAAATGATATTTTAACAACATCCTTTTTTACTCAATAATATGTATTCGAGAAGACTTATAATGAAAGAGTAATGTATGTAAGTTACCAATTCTCCGTATGTGGGCGATGCTCCCCAAGCGATGAGGCTGTCATCGGCTGCAATCACGATAGAAGTGTTGCTCACTCCTACACTGTGAATATTCCAGCCTGCAGTGTGCAAAACAAAAAATTAGAATTTCAAACAACGACTATATAATCATTACATGAAATACGAAATGGTAATGTAAAATAACCTGCAAGGTCCTGCACCGGCTTTGGATACATATTAGCTTCACCGGTGCGCTTAGTTTGTCCAAACAGAAATAGTCCACCTGATGACAAACAAACAAATAAATAAGTAGATGTAATAAAATAAAAATTAGATGGTATTATTAGAGAGGTGAAGGAACACTTACCGAGATCATTGATGGCCAGGCTGTAAGTGGCTCCGCAGTAGATGGAGCGGATTCCACGGCTTTGCGTGTCAAAGTATTTGATCAGACGCGGGACCATCTCATCTTTGGGCTCCGCATGCCCCAGGCGACCGAATCCTCCAAAGCCCCAGCTGTAGGCTCGCTTCTTTGAGTCGATGGCCACCTGGAATTCAAACAAACTGTTGTATACCACTGATTCATAAAAGTAAGTTACAACGGACTTCTCATTGAGGTCTGTAGCAGACATTGAGGTCTATAGCAGAATACTTACAGAGTGGCTCGTTCCACAAGCGACATCTACAATCTCCACATCATCCAATGGCTGAACATGACCGTCTTTCCCCTTCTCGATGAAAAGAACTACTCGCTTGGGAGTCGGCTCAAAGTGGAACGAGAGCTTTGTGGATGTGACAAAGTATTTGCCGTCTGTGTTGTGACCTGGAAGAAATACAAACAAGGTATGTATTATAGTGTAAACAGTACTGATGTTTGAGTTTTTAGCCTCCATCAGTGTGCGTAGACGACTCTGTTGATTTTAATAATTAGTATTAAGTAATAATTTCATATATTAACTGCCATGTCATCCAATTTCAGGGAAATGTCCGTGTGTATGAATGATTGCCACCAAAAGTTGAAAGAGTGAGTCTATCTGCTGAGTTTCAGCTTGGTCAGGTGTCGGGAAGTGGGTCAATTTGCATTCATTCATTCGCAAAAACTAAATAGAAGTATTTAAAAATACACCACGCTCGTCCAATGAGAATCATCACTACAAGTACTAAACATATTTTTAATTGGCAATAGAAGTTCTTACCTAACTGGCCATACTCTGGGAGTCCAAAAGAGTAAAGTCCTCCTTTGCAGTCCAGTATCATGGAGAAATCGGCCCCGCAGGCAACTTTGATGATGGGTGCTCCACTAAACAAACAAACCAATTAAATTATAAATTTTATCCATATTATGTCCAACTATGTCTTAAAATAAATTATAGAATGAATCTCACCGATAGTTGATTCTTGTGGGAACAAGTAGCTGCTGGTTGGACACGCTCCCAACTCCGCACTGACCATTCCTGTTGTCTCCGCAAGCATACACCACACCAGAATCTATTGTTAAACAGAATAGTTGAAGTATAAATATTGATAGGTTTAAAGCTAGAAACAAATGGCAGCATGTTATATAGTATTCAATAAGTTACCAGTTAAGAAAAGGGAGTGGTTGCGGCCGGCAGCAGCGCTGATAATGTTCATTTCTGCAAGAGCTGGAATCTCTTCAGGCAGATCCTTGGTCAGGGTGTCGCCGAGCCCAAGCTGTCCACAAGCTCCGCGACCTAAAATATATACACACACTTTTTAGCAGAGGGGCAGCCTTACGTATTAATCAAACACGTCCGCAACCTACTAGTGAAGGGGTCGACAGACAGCCATGTGATGGGAGCGGGGAGGGGGTGTGTGGCTAGACAAATTCTGTGATAAAAACAAATATTTCAACACAGAAATGACCAGCTCCTTAAACAAGTAACTTTTAAATTGTCATTTTATGTGGTGAATGAGTTCTGTATAAAATAAGGAACTAGAATATCTAGAAAAAACTAGCTATGAAAGAGCGCAGTTGTCCACACTGATTCGCTGTTCGAGTCAAAGTTCGTTCTTCGGCTCATCTCATAAAGCTGATTGAGTGGAAGTGAAATTGGAGTTGGTGTGAAGAGCCATAAACGCCTGTGCAAAGAGCCGCGTGCGATCCCTGTACAGTGGATTTTTTAAAGTTTTCATTGAGAAGCCCTTCAACCCCCTCCAGTTGACAGCGAAATTCAAGATTTCACATTTCTGGGGATGTTTTGAATTCGTGTTCTGCAAACCGGTTCTTCAAATCTAGTTCCATTTAGGACGTGCATTAAGAATTTAAAAGCAAATTTAGTCAGTTCCCGCTCGTTTTAACTAAGTTTGACTGTAAATTTTATATAAAACACATGAGATAAAACTATTATTACTTACCAAAGGCCACAGCTTTGCCGTCAGCGTTAACCAACAGAGAGTGGGCTGAGTTACATCCACTGACAATCAGGCGATACTGCAAAAATAATAAAATACATCAAATTCCTTGTCTGCAGCAACTCATAATTTTAGGATTAAGACAGGGATACGCAAATACCCGATAAGTGACTATACAAGTATCGTGGCGACCTCTGCCATACATCTGCCCAGAGGTTCGAACACATGCAAATGTTGCCCATATTTTGTACACTCGTCGGCGACACAGATCTCCCGCGACCAAATCAGTTATTTTGTAACATTGCATGTGATTTAAATCAATGCTAGGAACAAAACAGTCGACAAAGAATGACGGGATATAAAAATGACAGCAAGTTTGGTTGTGAGTTAATAAGTTGGTTGATAATTTAACAATGATCCAACATTTAAAAGTAATATCATGAGTGTTCAACACCCAACAGAGCTGACTTATCGAGAGTGTTTTTAAAAAAGTAACTTTCGCCCAAAATAATATCAAAGCACTTCACTCTCGATAGCCCCACAAGCAACTTAATTCGCCAACGGGTGGGGGATATTGCCCACATTAGGAATCAGTTTTTGAAGCATGAAGATAAAAATACAAAGTTTGGAAAATTTTAAGTCTTAATCCTGGGAGTATGTTTTTCCACTAGTTGATGTTCACATCCAAAGACTTCAATAATAATATATATAAAGGGGCTGACAGATTACGCTATACACATCATGGCTTGGCTTATTTCAGCATATGGCTCGCAATACAATCCCAATGGGAATATATAGCGCGCTTACAGCGTGGTCTGTCATAGGCTTAATTCAATAAAAAAAGTAACCTTTGTATTAGTGAAGCGATGAAACACATTCAAGTTGGGGTGAGTTCTGACCAGCTTGTTGGTCTCGCGTTTGCCCGTCAGATCCCAGGACACCTGCCCAGCGATCATTAGCACTCCTGGCTCTTTGCACATCTTCCTGATGAGTTCCTGAGAGTATCCAATAATAAAACATGAGTTTTTTCGGGTTTCACCAACCTCCATTGCGGAAGGGATCAAATAACTTATATTATAGACAAAGGTAAGAAAATTTTAATAAATCTATATTATAAAACACAATATGCGTGCCGCTAAAACTCAGAAACGAGTCCCGGTACGATCAAGGGAGTTATATGGTGTGGTAGACCTCTATCCCTCATCCATGAAGCAGGTACCCACTTTTACCTGAAGGGCTTGCTTTTGAAGATATAAGAACATTATAATAAGATATAAGAAACAATATATATATAAGATATAAGAACATTCAAGAGTATTCAAGAGTATTCAAGAGTATTCAAGAGTATTCGAGAGCATTCCACATTCCAACATTGTGGAATACTCTGGAACATTCCGGAAAATCCCAGATCATAACATAGATCATAAAATGGGGTTACGTTCCGTTTCCTGATAAACTTTTAGTAAATTCGTAATCCTAACTATGCAACGGAGTTTGATATGGTTTTCACTATCATTTAGAGAATTTCTTCTGGAAGGTTTATATATATATATATATAATACATGGTTATTATATTTATTGAAGGTAGAGAAAAGTCGAGCAACGCCGGGTTCACGTCAGCTAGTTTTAAATAAATATTGCATGGTATCTCAATTCGAGATTATAACTTGAATTAAAGTCGATTAAAATGATGATGTTGTTTGTTTTGCAATTAGAATAGTCAGCATGAAAAGACAAGTATTGTACTTTAATTTACCTCGGGCAGTTTGGCGTCAGGCATCTCGGGTTCCAAGATGGGGATCGGCTCCTGAATCGGGCTGTGGATGGTGGAGTCATCGCTCTCCGAATCGGAATGCTTTTGGGCGGCCTTCTTTGCTCTGGCTTTCGACGCAGCAGCGGATGCCTTCGAAGATGGACGCTTGCGAGACTTACCGTTTCCCTGTTCGGACATCTTACTGCAACAATTAGACAACAAGACGACGTTAGAAGTGCCAAACACTGACGACCTCGATAAACAAACACCGCCTCAACTAATAATATTGACTGTTATCACGCGTGGTGTACGAACTGAACCAAAATGGACATAAAATGCCGGGAAATTTTAATGGTTACACAACTATTTATGGTATTTCACCTTCTAAAAATATCACTCGATGAATTATAAGTTTGAACAGTAATATACACAACCTTGTTATGTTAATTCAACGGAATATGAAGTGAAAATGAGAGACGCTTGCGACCGGCTCTGGAATTTCCTGTTGATCAGAAGCCGTTTCAAACCAGAGAGAAGGTGTCCGGTAAAACCATAGAGACATAGAGAATATAGGACATAGAAAACATAAACATGGAGACTCGCACCATAAATCACACACGCGAAAACATCATATTATAAAAAGTACCTACCATCGACAAATTTCTGCAGATTTCTTATATACTGCATTTTTTATTTGAAAAAATTAAAAACTTTAAGATGAGTATGTATTTTAATTCGAAATAATATTATTGTTCTGCCAAAGAATACCTAAAGATTTCAAAATTTACATTTTTGTTATTATGGAATACAGGATTATTATATTTTATCAGTGTCAATAAAACGGTTATTAATTTTCAATAAAATTAAAGAGATTATAAGTTAAGATGAACTTGAATTTTATGTTTAAATATGCAATTCGAGTATATTCTAGGGAGTTTGTTACTTAGTAAAAATTAATTAGCTGTTATACAGAAGTGCAAAGCTCCACTTTCAGTAAATTAACAAACAGCCTCTTGAGACCTAGCAATTGAAGCGGGGTTTTAACTGCTAGTAACAATCAACAAACAGCCTCTTGAGACCTAGGATACAGCAATGGAAGCAGGGTTTTATGTGCTAGTAACAATTTCATTTTTTATTTTCCAATATGAAAAAAATAAGCATACCATGGAAAAACTTTTTTTAGTGTGGGTATAAACACTCATAAATCAGAATGACAGAGGCGGATTTGCAGTCTTGGCCGCCCTAGGCCCCAGACCATGTAGCCGCCCCTTTCTCAGTACCCATCATATTGACCAGGAGTATCCAAACTTTTCAGTATGTTCCTAGGGTCAAAACCGTTTTAATTTTCCTGCCATTATCATTCATGGTTCATGGGGTGAGATTTGTCCAGGTCTTGGCGGCGGATACGTCTGCCCACCTGCTGCGTGGCGGGCCGGATCGAGAGAGACTGGGTGAGGGAGGCCTTTTGACCTTTCCAGCCGGACTATCTTGACCCATCGCCTTGCACCGCAGTTGGAGGGATGTATTCATACGTATGTCACTCCTGGACACACTAATCCCCAGATTCCTACCCACCCCTCATACATTTTCCTTTTCAGAACTTCCTATCCTTCCCTTCCTTAAAAATACCCTCCACACAGCATCACCTAAGATGACATAGGTCGTGAGGGAAAACATTTTCCTCAAAGCCTCCTGTGTGGAATTAATGTAACAAAATACGCTTGCTAAATTCGCTAGTTCAATTACTGTATAATTGTCGATTGTCGCAGGCCGGATTGATGACATTGGCGGGCCGTTGTTTGGAGACCCCTGATATGGACTATAGACTACATAATGAATTTATTTTATTGACAACTTTTATCGAAATCGATTCAGAAATTTAGTTAACTATAATAGCTATTAATTCTCTGTGTGTGAACACGCTATTATGCATAACAATACCTAACGCGGTTCAGTCACTAGCGCAACTGAATGGATTGGAAATACGCGAGCGGGCGAGTGACGGAGCATGATAGGTGTGGCGAAAGCGGCTGCGGGGCGTGGGGGCGCGCTGTGTGCTGTGTGTGAACACGCTCTTGCATATCGCTATTTCGTACGTAGAATATTTAGGTACTTAGGAAGTAATTTCTTGTTATCATCTGTGACTTTTTTGTCACGATTGGCCGCCCCTAATATCTGGCCGCCCTAGGCCTGGGCCTACATAGGCCTAAGGGCAAATCCGCCTCTGCAGAATGATGTTTATATTTATTCACTTAGACACATGTAATCTTGGGGAATGCTGTGTAGGGTACTCTTTTGTGGAAGGGCCATGAAGCAAAACCACCGTGGGAGGTAAATGCTGTCCAACGTAAAAATGATCCATTCTTATGTCTCACGTGGAAAATGTTGAATTCATTTACAAACCCTAAAGTATTATGAATATCTCTGAGGAACCAGCAAATTAAGGACAAAAGAAACAAAGAGAAGTAAGCTTGTGTGCTAAAGAAGAGACAGGAGGGCTGATAAGGATTTTGAAAAAATAGCGAATGCAGACAATACTCTCGCCATTTCTCCGCAGGGGTAGGCAAAGAGGGTGAATAATTCTTTCAATAACCTTTCTGTTATTCTGACTCTTGACATGGCCCGACTCGAATATTTGGTTAACTTAATCGCGCCGTGTCTTCCTCCGGTATCAGTGACTTTTTCTACAATTCACATTAGCATCATATTTTCTCCTTACCCTCCTTCTTTTATTAATTTGCTCTACATGCCCAAACCATCCTAGTATCCCCTTCTTAATCTTACTCTTTCTTTGCAAAACCACACATTTCTCTCACGATCATGCATGGTTTACATACATGTCTCAGAGATCTCATTTCTACAACATTCAGTCTACTTCATTCTTCCTCTGCCAGTTCCACTGCCATATATCTAAAGGCAGTATGTAGAAACTATACCAACATAATATAAATAAATAAAAATTCAGATTGCGTATGTTTATTGAAAGTAGTGGACCGATTATTAGTGCCAGGAGTGTTTAGAGACTGGTTTGAACTGTAGAAGAAGTCAGACACGCCCGAGTAATACTTAATGCAGTATCTCTGCACCAAAATGAGATATGGAGTCGAATTAACATTGCGGTGTACAGTAGTGAATGGTGGAAGAAGTCAGAGACACCCGAGAAAGACATTAGCAATAGCGAAGGGGACTGTAATGGAGTTCTGACATCTACTCAGATCTACAGTAGCATGGATCGCATGTTTCATCGAAACCCGTTGCATTCCCAAGCTCAGATTTATTTTTTAAGGATAAATTTAGGCTTGTATCATCTCGGGTTATTACTTTAATTTCGCTGCGGGCATCATCGTAAGTAGTAATTGTATCATACGTATCCAGAATATTTAGCATTTTTCAATGAAATTCATATTTACGTAAAACTGTAAAAACACTCAAACCCCGAAACCGCTTGATACCGTGTCGCCGACACAATTAAAAATCTTTACATCACAATTATTCTGTCAAATGATATGATATATGTAATTAATCAATTGAATTACATAGTGATATAGCAACAGATCCTGAAACACATCTGAAAATAAACATCCACCACCTCACTCGGAGCCACCAGTCAAAGAAATGAGCACCGCTAAGGAACCGACTCAGTATTTACGTTGATCCCCCTCCACTACTCACCAGAGGGAATTCCAAGATGGCCGACGCCTCCAACCATTGATATTTTAATCAAACAATGATTACAAATTCAAAAGTGACTATTTGTGATAACATCGAACTCAATTTACGGGAAAATGGTCGTAAATATAACCACGAAACAAATATCAACATCAAGAAATGATTATAATACGCTAACATAATAACATAATAAATCACACCTAAATATATTTATTGCTCTTTGGGAAATGTTCAAACCAAAGATGTCTAACTTCAAACCCAATATGAAAATTTGTATATTTTATCATAAAATAAATAAACGAGACTTGAGGTGATGGTTTAGGTAAATTGAACTAACTTGGTTAAAGGTATCATACCACAATATTACATCGGTTGGCTTGCTGAGAGGAAAAATACCTAACCAATTTACTCCTCACTAAAGAGGGGAACCTCCTCCGAGAGGGCCCGATTTGAATTTGTTCTATAAATAGAGAACCGAATTCTATGAAAAATCAGTTCAACAACTACCTCTGAAAGGGAATCCTCTTTACTGAAGAACCATCACCAAATCTGCAAGAAATATGTTTTACTTAGTACTAAATTGAGTTTTGCCTGTAATAAATAAATTCCTTTCTGAACTTGGCTTCAAATTTCAATCCAAACTTTCGCCACACTCGCCGAGACGTTGACAAGTGTACCCAGAGCCTCCTATGCGTGTATAGTAACTGTGCGGGCGGTTAATTACTTTTCAAAATAGAATAATATTAGCGGGTGGGGTGGTTCCTCCCAGAAACTGTTTACGAAACATTACACATAATATGCCTGCTTCATATTACCAAATCATTCTGGGTGGCGTTAACAATATTTACATATTCCTTCTTGGTAACAGCAATCTAAACGCAAACATTCATTATTGCTCATTACTCATTTCAGGCAAAAGTTTTCTTTTTATTTATTTATTTGTATATTTAACCCTTCGGGGCTCTGGCATATACTTTTTAAAGATGCTGTCAGAAAGTCAGAAAATTTGTGTGTATTTCCGCATCTTATTAAAATACAAATAAATGGGATATTTCTGAATGTATCCGAAAACTAAAAACTGTTGTTGAAAGGTTATAAAATACGCTATCAAATTTTATTATTAAAAATAAACATAATAATTAACATTGAAAAGTTTTAAAAAAGACTCACCTTATTTTTTTTTTGTCTAAACACTGACCTAAATTTACTGATAACAAAAAAAGACATATATTTATTAGACAAATGTATTATAAACATTACCGCCTAAAAGTTGTCATAGAAGTGTCATAGAGGTGTATATTTTAATTATTCTGTGGTTAATTTCTACAATTGAATATAAAGCATAGTGTTTTCTCTTTCAAACACCGTTCATATTTCTAACTGTTAAGCGCACTTGACGTGAAATGACCCTAAACTGCGCTATATAAATGCCATGTTATTATCATTATTATTATGACGGCAAAGAGACAATGATTTCTATGATACCATACGAGCTTTTCCCTTGTTTAAAATTTTCCATCCGCCGAAATTCTTGACTTAAGAGGAAGCTACAAGCCAAAAATGTGTATATTCTTGGTATACCTTATATTGTAGGTACATAATAGGCATTAAAATCGCTTGACAAACAGAGTCTAGAAACGTTCGATTTCAAGCCCAAAAATGTTTTTTATTTATTTTGTAAATAATTTTATAAGAAAGCAAAAAAGTTAATGAAACTGTCACAGATAATCTTAGCTATAATACAGTTGTTTTTTTTAAAGTTGTTTACTTCACATGTTCATCAATTTCTACTGAAAAAATATTTCTTTTAGTAGTTCACATTTATATTTCTTATTGAGTAATTTATTTTTTTATTTGTATTTTACTAAAGCGAAACGATAGGAAAACCTTCAATTTATCCAAAGCATATTTTTTTTAGTATTCACAATGTAAACCAATTCGTTACAAAGATTAATCAAAATAGTGATTTAGCAAAGCTTCGCCTTAATGGTGATGGCTAAGATCAAACAATGTTTTTGATTCCTGATTTAATGGTGATGTCTAAGATCCTGCAATGTTTTTCGAGTTGATTCGAAATTGTGAAATTAAAATAAAAAACTTTCATAGTAAATGTGATTTATTTAAATTACAAATAATGTACAGATGAATGGCATGATACATATTTGAAAAATATTTATTTAGGCAAATAACCATTCCCTCAAAATTACAACAATGTTAAAATTTTCAAAAACAAAATACAAGTGCAAATGAAAAAAAAAACAAAGATAATTTTTCAATTTGCATAACTTGAACTATCAACAAAAGAGTAGATAATGAAAGCAGTAATAATTATGCAAAAATTCATTTAAAATGAAATGTTAACTGGTTTGTTCAGTGTCAAGTGTTCACTGTCAGGTGTACAAAATAACATTGTTTTAAAACTGGTTTCATACACATGATTTAAATGTTAATATATTCTATTCACATTTAAATTATGACTTTACATTTGCCCTTACGATGGACAAAATGTTGACTAAAGAAGGAGGCAGCGCAACACGGCATAGTACCCCAAAAATCAATCTTGAATATACAAAAAATGAGTAAATTCATTTTACTCGACACAAAAAAATTTTAATTTAAGCAATGCTGCTATACAATTATATAATATGTATAAGAATGTGGCAGGAATTATAATATCAAAAATGGCACAGAATACAAAAAATAAACACTTCCCGGATTCAAGCAACAAATCATTAAATGTTTCAGAATCAGACAAGTCAATTATCTATCACGGTTATGAATGCATCAAATAAATATCACAAGCATGATTGTCAATATTACTAGAATAAAAATATATACAAGGCACAATGTCGGGAAAGCCAATGGGGAGCCCAGCAATTAAGCCGGCCACAGACTACGATTGACACGGAAGCTATGTGGCTTTATACAGTGATGCGGCCACACATTGCTAGCTGACCTACGCCACGACAACGCCCACTTTCGCCTCTACAGTGTTAGATGAATCTGAAGGTGAATTTGTTTTATTAGTTAAAATATTTCTGTATTTAATGACAATATTTCAATGTCTTTATTAGCGGGTAAGCGGGGGAAGAAACGTGACTGCCGTGGACTAGCAATGTGGCTGCAGCTTCGCTCGGCCGGTGAATACCGTATGCGTAGCCCGCTATTCGTTAATATGCATGGCGCTGCCATTGTGAACAAAGCTAAAGCCACGTGTGAAACGTAGCTGTGTGCAGCTATCTGTGGCGGGCTTTATACCGCTTACTTTGATTTTGTGCAAAATATAAATCGAGTTTAGTGATATGTTAAACCTACACATTATTATTACGAAAACACCTCAATATTTTAGAATAACATTATGTATACCAAATGCATTGATCGATTGGCAAAATCCTAGATTCTATTGAGATTAAGAACTCAAAATATTATTGAGAAATTCATTTTACTTGTTTTAAAAAACTTGACAAAAATAAATAAAATAATATAAAAAACACAAAAATGCTTAATATCTAACCACATAACCCATCGGGTTTAGAAAATATAATATCATGTTAGTTACAAAATCTATCAGATTGATTTTTGAAATATTCCCACTAGACTTTCAATATAATTTTTTTGAATGTATATGGAAACTTTTAAATGAAAGAGAAAGTTTGGTGTTCTTTTTCTAAAACTGTTCCCATGCATATTTTCTTGCATAAGAAGTTTGTTTTTTTTTTGATTCTTTGAAGACTAAATTTGAAAAATGGCCTGCTCAAGAATTTTCTCAACTCCTCAAGGCCATATTAAGCTTTAAGTTTAAGACAGGAGGTCAAAGTATGTTCGCTTTGCAATAAAATCAAAATAAGTGGAATATTTCTGAATGTATCCAAAAACTGAAAACTATTTTTGAAAGGTGATAAAATACGCTCTATGATTGTGTTATTAGAAATATAATTTTTTTAATGCAAATTTCTTTTAAAAATGGCGCACCCTACTTTTTTGAAGCATAAAACTTATGCATTCTACATAATAGACAAATGTATTACAAACGTCATTGTCACAGGTCAAGTTCACAAAAGTTTCATTTTTATTTTCAAATTGCATTTGCAACCTTTGGTTTGATAAAGGTGCCAAATAATTTTTTTCTGTAATAAATTTCTAGATTTGAATATAAAGCGTGGTATTTTCTCTTTCTAACACCGTTTAGATCATATTTCTCACTATGACAGTAAGGGAGATACAACAATTTCTATGAGTTGTTTCCAAAAGTGAACAAATTAGCCTGGGGTTAAAGAGAGTTTAAGTAGATATCATTTTCACGAAGAAAAAATAAATTAAATTATAGACGGACAAGATAAATTATAACATGTTTAAATATACATAAATAATCTCAACTTTCTAATTTGTTCGAATTTGCCCGATTATGAAATTGCTATGCAAAGTATATTTTCCTATATTATGTATTAATGTATGAACTAAGTATAAACTGGACACAATAAGATTTACAAAAAAGACACGGCTATAATTTTAGTGAAACTTTGAATTTAATTTAATTATTAATAACTAACATTACTAGATTGTAATAAGCATTTCAAAAAGCTTATTAACATGATGTTATGTTAAAAGAATAATACAGACAGTAAAATGATCAAACAGAGTGTTCATTTGTTGTAAGATTCAGCATTCTGAGGGTCCACGTCCTCTCCGTAGTCTAACTCATCTTCCAGGGGATCTTCTTCCATAACTGCAACTCCGTCTTTGCAACCCAAGCATCTGTAGGAGACAACATTCCAATAAATACAATCCTTTTTGGTATTTAAGTTGTTGTTTTATACAATACTTGGGAAACTTATTACTAACCATCACGCCGTATCAACAAAGGGGTTGGTAGAATATGAACATACACTTCTCGCTTCATTCGCATTCATACATACCCTTTTGCTATTCTGCTCTTGACAAGGCCAGTTCAAGTATTTGGGTTGTTTGATCCTGCCTCGGCATCCTCGACTTTTTCTATCATTTACTCCTTTCTTTATTCCTTCTCTCTTCGTGCCCAAACCATCTAAGCATTCCTTTCTTAATCTTACTCATTATGCTTACATCAGCCTTGCATTCTTTGTCAATCTCTAGATTTCTCATACGATCATACATGGTTGTACCACACACATTTGCCTCAGGGATCTCATTTCAACAGCATTCAGTCTACTTTCATCCTTACTCTGCCAGATCCATGCCTCACTGCCATACCAGAGATTGTAAAGTTACAAGATATAGGGTAGAAATCAGAACTCCTTTCTGGACTGCTAACTTTGCTTCTTTGGCAATTTGCAATCAAATTTTAAAGTCACTGACAAAAAAGGAAAACAATTAAATTATTGATACATATTTGAAATAATTTACTGCACAATAAAAGTGCTTACGCAGTAGATTACCGATCAGTTGTTGAAATGGCATAATTTAATTTAAACATAAATAATTTTGGAAAATCATGCAAGTGGTGAAAAAGTCACTGCAGACTTATGACAAACAATATAGTTACCTGCTCTCATCCAACCCATAATCAGCGCAAGTATCTCCAAAACATTCACAGCAACCATCACTGAACCATCTGTAAAAGAAATCATATTTAGAAATCGATATATTTAATTCACAGAAGTGGCGTACCCACAAAACACATGAAAAAGGTTAGCAATCTTCTGTCAACCTGTTAAGGAAGGGGCCTTAACAGGTTGACAGAAGTGGTGCACCCACAAAAAGCCTGAACGAAGTTATTAGCAATTGGAAGGGGCCTTTAAAAGGTTGGCAGAAGTGGTGTACTCACAAAATGTCTGAATGAAGTTATCAATTGGAAGGGACTTCAACAGGTTGTCAAAAGTTGTGTACCCACAAAATGCCTGAATGACGTTAGCAATTGGAAGGGGTCTTTAAAAGGTTGGCAGAAGTGGTGTACTCAAAAATGTCTGAATGAAGTTAGCAATTGGAAGGGCCTTCAACAGGTTGTCAAAAGTGGTGTACCCACAAAATGCCTGAATGACGTTAGCAATTGGAAGGGGCCTTTAAAAGGTTGGCAGAAGTGGTGTACTCACAAAATGCCTCAATGAACTTAGCAATCGGAAGGGCCTTCAACAGGTTGACAGAGGTGGTGTACCCACAAAATGCCTGAATGAAGATAGCAATCGGAAGGGCATTTAACAGATTGACTGCTGACTCGGTGACTGGGGTGCGCACAACTAGTATTGTTAGTTATTGTATTACTTTTAGTGCACCACCCATTTTCACCCAAGCCGCCACTGGTCTTTGTTACGCTTGACCTTGAAAATGTACACTTATAAGAAAGTTGTAATAATGGTCACCTCAAAGAATAGCAAAAAAAAGAGCAATTAAAAAAACAAACAATTTTTTCCTGTGTCTATTGTGTCTTTGTGAATTTTATTCACAAATTTACTTAGTTTTATTTTCTCAGCACAGCACTAAAACCTTGTTTCCTTCTAGTCTATAACCCGTGTATTCTTCTTGGTTTGTGTTAAATAATATATTTCATCACATAGAAGTGGTAAGGGCAACAAACAAAATATTTCACTAAGAATTATCTCAGCTTGACAATTTTGTTACGCTACCTGTATGATGACCACCTCATTTGTGAATATAGAGCTGATGTGTAGACTAACAAGTGATGAGAAAATTAATTGAAAGCATACCTGAAACCAGCAGCGCCCATGCTTACGCAACTGCTTTTGCATTTAGACCAAGACATGCACTGTATGTAATATGTAACCGTGCAATTTACACAAAGGTAGTTTGACTTCAGGTCTTGCTCGAGGGTTTCTGAAAAATGAAAATAAATAAAACAATTACAATTATTAAATACTAAAAAGTAATTTATTTGCTACACATCTTTTGTCTATGGATCTGGGGAAAAATCTACATCTGTAAGCCAGTCGCCTTATGTACCTCATCTTGGGAAATTAATGAAGCGGGCATTCGTTGACCATTTGTTCAGTGGTCTGCACCGTAAAACATTCACAGAGAATCTTATCTCATTGATGGCTGACCAGAGTGGAGCTGACCGGACAGGCAGTGGGAACCCAGGCTGTCTCTCAGCGGGGTCGTGTATGAGATGGGCATTTCTCATGTCAGCCGATTGCCACTCAAGTTATCTTCTGAAGTAAGAGTTAACTGGAGGAACCCCTCTCGTTCCATTAATTTTGGGACTTAAGGCAGCATGTCATCATTGTGAAAAGATATTGAGCTATTTTACAGTGTTTTTTTTTGTTTACTATTTATTTATTTTATGTTAAATATTCCCTTAGAACAAATAAACTACACTTTTTTGTTAAATACCTTTATAATACATACACTGGAGTATCGAAGAAGGGTAAGCAAGGACCTATATCCTTTTAAAATTTTGATTTCGGAGCTCGATTGTCGCGAACTCCTGAATCTAGTCAACATAAGAGTACCTACTCGACACGCTAGGCATAAGGACGTATTTCAATATCACAGAAGACAAAAAATGATGAAGCAAATTCGCCAATTCCTCACCTATAGTTTAGCAAACGTATATACAAATAATACTGACATTTTTAGCACGACTAATTTGATGTTTAACCTCTGTCATGTGCCAGGGGTAAAAATCAGATTATCAATTAAAGGAACAAGTGTACATGAGTGCTCTCGCCTACCTCACTAGTCCAAGTGGGTACAAGATACCGACATGAGTCGAGGTGGGAGCGAGTGAGACGAGACGAGACGAGACGAGAGCACTTTGTACACATTCGCTCTAGGCCTGTCTTGGCGAGTGTGTACAGCCGGCATGGGACAGTGATTCCATTTGAATAGAGAAGCAATGCAAATAGAATTCAAAGATGAATAGATACAAGCAACACAGCGTATTGATCAAAATGATTCCAAATGGTGACTTACGGAGCGAGGTGTCCATAGCAGGAACGGGGGGGAGAACAAATACATTCCACAGCCTTCCAGTCTCAGTTTCCTCTGGAATAGTCAGGGCTGCATACAGCTGGGGGAAGATGTCCTGATCAGCAAACTTCTCCTTGTACGATCGGCTAAGATTGTTAGACGGGACTACCAAATCCTGACACATGTCTAAAAAACATAATATTGGATTAACATCAGTTTGTTGAAAAATAAACAAAACATCAGCGCAGAGTGCCGGTATTCTACTAGGGGAGTTTTGTTGTTTCAAATATTACTGAGAATGCACACAAGTTGATAAATATTGTTACGCAGATTACCAACAAATGCAATACAATAGGTAAAATAATAATATTGGAGGGTATACATGTTTTACACTGAAGAGGTAAGCCGATATAAGTGTGTTGTGGGCACGTTCGAGTGCCAAAAATAAGTTCGAAGTTCTTTCCTGAAAGTTCGTACAGATCACACCTATAGGGATTATCTATTCTGTGGTAATAAATAATAAAATCGCCAAGAACAATTATATAAATATAAATCGTCATTGCACAGGTTATTTCTGTCAAGTAACATTTTCAAATTTGGAAAGGAGATTGTAAAACAATGTAGGTGATCCTATAGATCCCTAATTAATTTTTAAAATGTCAACAGATATAACCCTTCACAACAACAAAATATTTTACAGCGTTAAATATATTTTCGCTTTCTTATTAAACAATGAAAAAACGCTAGAACATTCAAACTAAAATCAGGGAATGCAGCAATGGGATGGGAAATCTGACAAAGGATAAATAGATCACTTCTTCAAATTCACTAAGTGGAGTCATTTTACTTTAAATAAAATAAATAACTTTGTATACACCACTATTTAATAAAAAAATGCCGTGATTCAAAACCAATGGTTTCTTCATTAGGATAAACGTATAATAAAAATTACGATAAATAGATCGTCACAGGGGTCGTCAACGTTGACATAGTTGTAAAGTGAGTATGTAGTAGAAAAAGATTACCGACACACGCACAGCACTCGCTGTATAGGTAGCTGAGGCAGTTGGCACAGAAAAAATGCCGTGATTCAAAACCAATGGTTTCTTCATTAGGATAAACGTATAATAAAAATTACGATAAATAGATCGTCACAGGGGTCGTCAACGTTGACATAGTTGTAAAGTGAGTATGTAGTAGAAAAAGATTACCGACACACGCACAGCACTCGCTGTATAGGTAGCTGAGGCAGTTGGCACAGTCCTTGCAACAGGAGCAGTGCGTGAGCTCGCACTTGCAGGACTGCGTGAGCATGCACTTGGACACCACGCTGGCGCACACGGCCTCGTTGCACAGCGAGCTCTCCCCTCGGCTCGCCCAGCCCACCAGCAGAGCTACCAACACCAACATTGGACCTGGAATAACACCAGCATATGATCAAAAACCATTTAACCTTTTTATCGCAATCAATCCCACCATACGGCGCTTTTTGACACATTGTTTGACAGTTAACTTTCGAAAGAAAACAATGTCACATTTCGAACTAAGATGGATAAACTTAGTATAAAATTAATAAAGTATTTTTTGGACAAACTTTTTTGATCATTGTAATTTTGCTAAATTGTACCGAGTTATTTAAGATTATTTTTCTTACTTTCAACTTTCGATATGTATACAAAAATTAATTAATTTCAAAACATTTGGATGATTTGTGTAGAGCTGTTTTTACGAAAAATTATGTCCAATATTTTTTCTCCAATGCTCTCAATATATTATTAGAAACTTTTACAACAACTTATGGCTAACAAATCATAATACAAAACTAAAATAATATAATATATGTATACAATGCATTTGACCAATGGACATCAAACTGCGTTAAAATGTAAATATTATTAAATTTATTTGAATTAACTTGTAAAGCTTATAAATATGTAATATTTAATCATTGAAGAATATAATATCAACAACTCTCAATGAAAATATGAAAGAGATAGATACTAATAAAAACGTGACAATCACAACAAGAACCATTTATTTTCTATTTCTATCTTTATCTCTTTCATATTTTCATCGAGGGTTGTTGATATGAGTAAATATTATTTATAGTCTAGTTATCGGTGCAATCTGTTAATTAACCATTCAGGCCGCTGGCATATTGATCGTTATATTTCTTAAAGACGCTGTCAGAAGGTCAGAGAATTTGTGTGTATTTCTGCTTTGCAATAAAATCCAAATAAATGGAATATTTCAGAACATATTCGAAAACTGTTTTTCAAAGGTGATAAAATACATTTTCAAATTTTATTGTTAGAAATAAACATAATAATATGTTGAAATAAAAAATTTTGAATGCAAACATAAAAAATTAAAAAATGGCTGACTAAGTTTTTTCATCTAACCACTGAACTAAAATAACAAAAAAACGCATTTTAATTGAAAAATGTTATAAACCTATGTCACCTTACTTTTTTGCTGTTTCATATAAAAATAATTTATAAAAGTTTCATAAATTTTTCTCAAATTGTGGTCGGAACCTTTTGTAAAACATAGAGGTACACATTTTAATTCTTCAGTATTTAATTTCTAGATTTGAATATAAAGCGTATTGTCTTCTCTTTCTAACACTGTTAAGGTCATATTTCTCACTATGATATTACTATCATAATGATTTCCATGAGACCAATGAGATCGAATCTAGGACCCCTTCTCTTTCTCTTATTCATCAATGACATTGGCAACACTATAAACCACTCAAAATATCTCCTTTTTGCTGACGATATAAAACTTTTCAAAGCAATCAAAAGTTACATCGATTCCATTCTTCTGCAGAACGATCTTGATTCTCTTGTCAAATGGTCGGAACTGAACAACTTACCCTTCAGTATTCAGAAATGCAGTGTCGTTACATTTACAAGGTCCAAAGATACATTCCTGTTCCCCTACCACATTAATAAACATGAATTAACACGTAAAAATGAGATTCGAGACCTTGGCGTAATTTTTGAAGCAAATCTCTCTTTCAAATCCCATATATCTGATATTGTCTCCCGTGCCAACAAAATGCTTGGATTTGTTCTTCGTAATTCAAGATCATTTACCAACGGAATCGCAATCCGAAGAACGTATGAAGCACTTGTTCGCAGTATCTTGGAATATAGCTCCATTATTTGGGCCCCTTCTGAGCAAAACCATATTCTCGAAATAGAAAAAGTACAAAAGAGATTCATGCGTTACCTATATATGAGGGAATATATGTACTACCCTTTCCTGTATCCATCCTTATTCTTAGCAGGAATGCTCGATCTTAATACATTAGAAGCCCGCCGAAAAATATTTTTAGGAAAACATTTTTTTAAGATAATCTCTGGAACTATACATAATCCACCTATTTTGAAAGAGATTAACTTATATGTCCCAGACAAGTATACTCGTGGAAGGTCCCATACCCTTTTTTATGCTCCAAAAGCGAGGACTTCTGCCTATCAGAACGCCCCAGTCAACAGAGCGACTGAACTGCTCAACGAGTCTGCATTGACCATCGACATTTTTAACGTAACCTACAGACAGTTTAACAATTATCTTTTGACGTATGTCACAAAGTAGTGAAACTGACCTTTTTATGTGTTTTGCTATACTTTTTGTCTAATTTGTAATCATCTCCATAATGTATTGGTGAATAACCGTTTTACGGAGAACATGAAAAATAAATAAATAAATAATAAATAAATAAATATGCACTGTTCTAAAAAGCGAACCAATCGACTCTACGGGTGATAGCTGTTTGTTCGCAAAACTGAACCAATTAGCCTGAGGAGGTAATAGAAAGTCTTCCAAAACATTTAAGTTGTTATTGTGAAAATTCACTTCAAGGCCACTTTACAATTTAAATAACCTTAACAAACATTCGAGAATATAATTAAACAAATATAGGTACTGCATCTTAGGCAAAATTTAAACAAACTACATTATTGTTATCTTGACCACAAAAAAAACTACTCCACTCTTAATTTTGTTCCTTCCTTCCTTCTATAGTAAATGTTTTAAACAGCTTTGCAGTGTCAAAATTTTCATTTAAAACATATATGTTTTACGTATAAATTTTAAGACATGTATCATAATCTATTTATAAAATTTTGTTGTGATGATATTGAAATGTTGGGTTGAGATTTTGTATTGACTGAGAAAAGTATTTTGTGAATATTGTGGAATAGCAAAGATATACAAATAAGTGGCTGGAGATCATATTACAATACAATACAAATTGATGTAAAGTTTCCCTCTGTAAACTTAAAAATGCACTTTAGATAGCAAGGAATGTTTTATTGAAATTTCTTAATTATTTGTCTAAATATGTAAAATCGTATATGGCAGTGATCGAAACATGACAGGAAATACACACTTGACAAAATAATCACTCGCCTTAAATATTGGCAACTTGTACATGTAAACAAAAGTGCATTATTCGTATTACCAAAAAAATAAACTTTGTTGGTGAATCAAAATAATGCAATTTGTTTGCAAGGAGCTAAAAAATAAACCACGTTTTATTTTGTGAATTGGAATAGAATTAAACGTAGTTGTACACTCGAGAAAAACATATTTAGAGCAACTTTAAAACAATAACTTTTAATTACCATAAAGCGCCATTTTTTACAACCTTTCTTAGAATTGCTTTAATTGGAGAAATCAATTACAACTTGAAACACAGAACTCAATAAGAAGAACAGAAATAACAGAATTGTGGATTATTTATGTTTACCACATTCATTGCCATTGCAGTAAAAAATAGTTCCAAAGAATTTACAGGAAACATCTCATTATTAGTGTTGCCAACGGATATTGGCCTAATGTCGCCGTTTTTCAAACATTTAGTAGCCTAATGTAGCCGAATTTCAGTTGCAGTAATTCTAATGAACTCGCATAAATTCTGCCCACATATTCCCCACAAATATTCTACGTGAGCTTGATTCCCCCTTTTTATTATTCGAAATCGATGGGGGGGGGGTTGTTAGAAAATTTCTCTAAAACATAATTCCCCACAAAAATAATTCAAAATTAGTACTCCCCTAAAATATTTGAAATCCATGGGGGGGGAGGGTTGTCACAGAACTTCGCTGAAAAAAAAATCCCCACAGCCAAAAACATCATATGTGATTCCCCACAACAATTTTGAAATCCATGGGGAGGGGGAGGTGGGGGGTGGATACTGAATTCCATTTCGGACAATTCCTCACATTTTTTCATTAAAATTGAAAATTTTCATTTCATATTTATTTATTATATGTAATTTGGCTGATTTAAATAACTTGTCTCTGAGGTAGTCTAATCGGCGACCAGTCGCCTTTTAGATTTTTTTATAAATTTAATTTAGATTAAATTTGATAATATTATTATTAAGTTCTGCAAGTGTTTTAGTTTTTTATTATTGTGACAGCTGTTTCGGCTTACAAGGCCATTTTCAAACTGTGGTTAGTCCACATTGAGACGACGTTTTTATACTATTTCTTACTATACTATACTTACAGAACTTAATAATAATATTATCAAATTTAATCTAAATTAAATGGAGTTCTACGAATTAAACACAAAAACAATAAAAAAAAAAAAAAAAAAAAAAAAAAAAAAAAAAAAAAAAAAAAAAATAAAAAAAAAAAAAAAAAAAAAAAAGCCTTTTAGATTTTTTCGTCGCCGATTCTCGTTCTGAGTAGCCTAAATGGCGATAAATCGCCTTCGTTGGCAATACTGCTCACTATTGATAGATGGATAGGTCTCTATTTCTATGCATTCGAATCAAAGGTATTTATTACAACAATGCAATTATGATGCTCACATACAGCCTTGATTTTCTTATACATAATAATCCATCAATTTTCCTTTTATTACATAATCATTTTCAACAGAACACAAAAATTTTGAAATATTAAAAAAATAGTCGCCTATTTTGCGGTTAGTACTTTTACCAAGTAGGTACCCACCCACAAAGGTAAATGTTTTTTTTTTGTATTAGGCAATTCACCCTAAAGAGAGTGCTTTGTGAGGTAAATGGTTCTAAAAAGGGAGTCGCTATATGCACAGCGACTAGTCGACAGGGGGCGTGGCCAACATATCCGAGCATACCCGAGCTGTTCCGAGTAAATTGTTTCTCAGAGGTGAGAAATTCTCACTGCCTGTGATGAGGGTGGTTTATTTATGCCTGTGATGCAGAATCAGTGAAACGCGGTGGGCGGTGAAACGAAACGTCAGAAATCATCAGAAATGGCGTCTTTGAGTGCCGGTTTAGACCGTCTTTTAGAAATTTCGCTAAGTAATTTCAAAAAGAATTCAGAGACGGGTGTTATGTTATCAGTGGATACATTGACAATGAAGTAAATTATGAAGCATGTCTGTGTTCTGTGAACGCGTTAGGGCACTCTTTTTCAACGAGAGACAGTATGAAAAAGAAGTTGGGAGGTAAGTTCTAAACCTTCGTCTAGGGTAGGCCTTCCCATTTCTTCAGTTCATAAGCAGCTGCTGATATTTACGAGTTATTCTAAATTAACATTTCCAATCTTTCAGATGCAGTATACACGTTCTGCCCGCCTACAGTGGAGTTCTTTGGGATGCCATTTAAATTCGGTATGAATGCGTACAGAAAGTGCGCCCAAGGCCCCCGACTACACCGCCCAAATAACAGCAAGGACAGAGTTGAATTGGTATGTTAATACACCCTTGAACCACATCAGCTAGGCCTACTCCCCCTCGTCTTTCAATAGTAGCATTGACAGAGCACCGAGGACTCGGTGGTCCAAGATTGATGTCTATAACCCCAAAATGATCACCGTATCGTCGGTGATGTGTTTAAAATAAAAATAAAAGCGATGGGCCTGGGCCTAGGTAAGCTAGGACTAGATTACACCAGGGGCCTTCCTAAGATGGCAGTTGGAGCTCCGTCGCATTTAGATTAACACGATAATCACACCAATCACAATTCATCTTTGTGTGTTAAAAAGTGTGCCGTGACTCGTAACACGTCCTCATTTCGTGTTAGTCTAAAGAAGACCGTGCTCAAAGTGCCAAATTAATTAAAGCCCCTGCAGCTATATCTTATTTCACAATTTTAATTCACATCACACTGGATTATAAGCATACTTGTAATTTTATACTAATGTCAACATTGCAAAGGCCCTAACAACTTTTGTAAAAGTTAATCATCTGCGTCAAATAAGTTAACCATGGGCAATTTATTTGCCGCACAAATAATAGGCGTCTTATGCGTATAAGCCTATTAGACCATATACCTTGAATTGTTCTTTCAGGCTGATCACCCAAACCATAAGAAGAAGAGGTTCCGGGTTTCGGACTCCAAGAAGCTTGGTTGTCTCGCAATGATGAGTGAAACAAATAAAATATTTTCCAGAATTTTCTGTTCCACCTCAAATTGCAGAAAGAGCAAAAACGAAGGTATGATAGTTTCTTTTCTCTGCTTATCCCTACATGGGCAATCACTTTATAACATTATTTTAATGTTTTCACTATATTTAGATGCAGTGTTGTGTCAGATACTTTTTAAAAGTATCTAGATACAGATACAGATACTTGGCAACATTTGTAGCTAGATACAGATACAGGATACATTGTAAAATTGTATCTGTATCTAGATACATATACTTTTTAAAAGTATCTCACAGATACTCAGATACATTTCTTCTTTTTTGGGGGAAAACTTATAAAAATATATATATTATCGAAAACAGCGATTACTTTAATTTCTTAAAGATGGTAGACGTAAACGCTTGTGATTATTTTACATATTTACACTTGCTTGTTTTATTCGTTGCCCTAAAAGATATTGGCAAATTGGCCTGCAAGCGGTGATAACATAAATGCATTAGGGGTTCTCGCGAGTACCCGGGTAGTATATTACTACCCGTGTACCCGACGCCTCTTGGATAAATAAAAAAATACGTGAACTATGTGCAACTTGATTACCTACTTTGGGTTCTGATGGAAAATTAAAAAAAATATATTATTCATTATTTTTATTTTATTTTTTAAATTATTTTTTTTTATATACGGGGGTACCCGGGTACTCGGTTACTTGGGTTAGGACCCCTAAAATGCATGTATATAAACTGCTATAAAATATTATACACTAGATGGACAAAAGTACCCACTAGCTGAATCTGTGTCATGAATCTGTGAGAAAACTTTAAAATTAACTAGAGAAAATCGGTCAAGAAGTTCACTTCGAAAATAAAGTATCTGAAAGTATCTGAGGTGTCAGATACTAGTAAAAATGTATCTAGATACAGATACAGTTATAAAAATATAGCTAGATACAGATACACAAAAATGTATCTAGATACTACACAACACTGGTTAGATGCAAGGTTATACAAATACCTTTTTTTACAACACAAATTTGTTTAAAAGGAAATGTGGTGGGAATACGCAACTTCCCATCGCTTACTTAAACACATTTTCAACATTCTTATCTATTGAATTTGACTGTGCTGCCATGGTAGATGTCAGCACAGTACCATGGCCGGAAATATGATTCCCAGGGCCTCAACACTGCAAAATAGAAGGTGTGAAGCATACTTCCCTGTGCCCTTCAGGAAATCAGATATTTTTTGTTGAAAATATTATTTTATATTTTTTACTGCCTACCAAACCAATAATTACTGTTTTTGTAGGGTTCTGTTATTTTTATTTATAGTAAAACATTGTGGCTTGTTTTCAGATTCTGAAACAAGTGAAGGCAGCCCTTCAATCCACCAGCCCACCTAAATGTGTGCTACGTTATTACGTCTCGGCAACCGGAGAAGCGAGCCACAACCACAGCAGAGACGCGGCCAAGATGACCCAACAAATTCATCCTGACCTGATACAGGAGATCAACAGGCTTGTTGAAGCTGGAGTTTCCTCGGTACGAGATGTGTCTCTATTGTTGGAGCAATTTATTAAACATAAATTTCAGGATGGGGCAGAACCTGATCGGCTCAATTCAGGGTTTACCTGTCATGTTTTTAAAGGGGTTTGTTCCCTCAATGTTTATATTTCCTTTGTGTGGTGTAATGTATTATTTTCCATTAATAAAATAATATCAAATATGAATCAATGAATTGCCCGACTTCCTTCATTGCTCACTTATCCTTCAACATGCTATATGGCATCCAAATTTTCACATAGACTCCAAATAATGCTAGTTTTACTTTCCCATGGGTGTACTGTTTTGTAATGTAAAAATATTAGATACTTTGAGTATATATAGGCTTAGTACGAATCTATACAAAAGTTGAACATAGGGTCTACCACAAGTCTTTTATTGTCCAAAAGTTAATTATATTTGCAGGAATTAGAATGTGGTTGCCATACCGAACAGTCTTTAAAGGCTTTGGAATCAACTTTATGATATTGGCCCTATAGTAATGTAATCTAACCAAATGAAATCAAGGTGCAAGAATCGTATTTAACGAAAGATAAAAATTAGCTATCGGCTGCTCGGCAATATTCGGAAATGCTCGGCCGTGACGTCACAAAAAAAATCTGAGCGGAGAACCAATTTCAAATAAAGCGCCGAAAAACTTCACTTCGGGTATGCTCGGATATGTTGGCCACGCCCCCTGTCGACTAGTCGCTGTGCATATAGCGACTCCCTTCTAACTTCATGCAAAGGTAAAAGTAATGAAAAAATAAAATCTATTATCTATGGGAATGATATTTCTGTTATCTATGCAAAGATATCTCACTATTTTTTTTTTAATTTTTAGCCGTTTGACAGTTTTTGACTCACTTAGTCATTGTTTTCAGTCCGTCTGTTGCGAGAAATTAACTGTGCTGTGCGCTATATAAGATTAATTTAAACAAACTTCTTTGAAGTGCACGAACTGTCTGATAATCCTCGATTTGCAATAATGGTATGGACTTACAACAACATGGAATCCCGAGATCGTAAACGTCAAATCGATACACTGAAGATCTTCAATGACTGGTAAATATACATTTTTTATTATTTACGTATTTAAAAGCTTTGTCGAATGACCCCTGGCGCAATTTGATGTTTACCATTCATGCAATATTCATGCTTTTTGTTTCAGTGTTGTGGAGGTCACTGAAAACAGTGAATATGAAGTAGAATTCACTTCAGGGGACAATCAGATTCGTATCGAAGTTTTGCTGGGACCTGAATTCCCCAATGAAAAGCCCATATTACGTGTCAACCCCATGGTGTCCCATCCGTGGATTACACCAAACACTAGAGATATTATCGGGGCTCCTGGTTTGCTCAATGTAAGTCGACTTTTTTAGTTTCAATAACTGTCGGTACACAAAATAGGTTTTTAGGTTATTGTAATAATTTATGCACATTTCCTAACCTTCAAACTTAACTTCGATTGTAAAGAAATGGAACTTTAATGGATCTTTTACCATTTCCCCTGACATAAATAGTTGTTTCTTGTAGTAATTAAGTCGAAACCAAGCCTATTTAGCTTGAAGCGCTGAACTGTCAACTAACTTACAACCATTCAAGAGCACGTACCTCCACACAAACTTGCCTCGTCAACAATCCTTGCTGTAATTATATTTATAAATCGTCTCTTGTCTCACACATAACCTTTAACTGTTGACGTGGGTTAGTAAGTACACTATTGCTGAGGACCCGCCCGAGGGACAGGTTTATTCGTGTAGCACTTACTGCCTTCAAAATTTTGTACAAACATTAATAAATCTGTTCAAAATGTTTATCCAGATATCTTTATTAATTTTAGAATTGAAAATAAACTAAATTAAAAAAAAATCAGAAGGAGGAACTTTATTAATTTATACACAACAGAATAAATAAATTTAAAAAGCTTTTGTTTCTTATTTAAAAAAAATATAAATATTCAAAATTAAAAAAGGTTTCTTCAATTTTTGCATGTGCAAGTAAATAGTGAATAAAACTAAACACCAACTATAAATCTGACCAAAAAAATCATGCAGGCTTCCAATTAGGTGAATTTCAGCACACAACGGTGACATGTAATATTGCTGCAACCCAGGCATATGGGCTTCTTACACAACCAACACGCAAAACGCGTGCGTCTTTTGAATTGATATGGACATACCGAACAGTTCTTCTTGTCAGTCACAGCAGGTTCGTTACGTATTGATTCTGGTTGAGGTGGTGGAGGTTTGTCTTGACCGACTCTCTGTTTAAATTGAGGTAAAACAAGTTCCCTTGCCACCTGTGTTTATTCCGTATAAAATTACACATTATTGTTGACTATACGCTTGTAAGTTTCTACGAGAGAATCACACTAATACTGACAACCTGTCTTAGTGACGGCAAGTAAATACTTACTTTATTGCTGACCAGACGAGTCGTTTTGCATACGACGAACACTGTGCGGACGACGCAACTGATCGGTAGAGCAAAAGATCCTAGGAAGGTACTTGGAGGGATTGGTAGGACAGAAGGAGAGGGAAATATAGGATTAAATGTATGCGTGCCATGTGAAAAACGCCCACGTCGGCAATTAAAGGATAATCTAATGTTATGTCTCTTGATAATAATTGTCTGACTCAATGTTTTCCTGAGGCATCCCAGACTTCTACGAGATAATTTTTTGTAATAATTCTCCTTACTATCTCTTATATTTATCTACATATACTCTATCTCTTTGCATTTATCTACATTTTCAATCTATTAACTGTTAATAATTTAATCTTTACTTATTTATTGAGTGAGTTTATCAAAATAATTTTTTACAGTAAGCGTAACAACTTTTTTTAAATACATTTATTTTTCAGACTTTCATGCATTTCATCATACATTTTTAGTCCTCTATATATTAAGCAGTTCTGTGATTCTCATTTGCGGCAATCTAATTCTATTTATATTTCTGGTTTCATATTTATGTATATTTTCATTAAAAACTATTTCATAAAGTATTTTGGCATTTGGTTTACATTACAAGTTTACAATTTTATGAACACAAATTAACACATTATACAGGGTGTATCGGCACGTACCCGACAAACTTTAACCAGCTATTCCTTAGCACATTTGGAGTAAAAAATGTGCTAAGGAATAGCTGGTTAAAGTTTGTCAGGTACGTGCCGATACACCCTGTATAGCAGTCTCTTTTTTATTAGAATCCAATTCAGCTCCTCTCTCATTTGTTTAGTTTTTGCTTATTTGCCTTTCCTTAGAATAAATCTCATAGCTTGTTTTGAATATAATATCACAAAGCAGTAATCTAAATGTGGAGCAACTATAGTTTTTAATTGACAACAAAGTAGAATGAAAACTTTTTGGCAATATTTTCCCCTTTACAATCTTGTATTTATTTGGTTCTTTTTCGCAAATCTAATTTTTTTCAAAATTCTTCAACCTTTGATCAACTGTTACAAAGCTATAACTCTTGACATCATTCAGATAAGCATATTGTCAATAACGTAAGCACATTGTCAATGACGTAAGGACATTGTCAATGACATAAGCATATTGTCAATAACGTAAGCAAATTGTCAATGACATCAGGACATTGTAAATGACGTAAGCATACTGTCAATAACGTAAGCACATTGTCAATGACATCAGGACATTGTAAATGACGTAAGCATACTGTCAATAACGTAAACACATTATCAATGACGTAAGAATGTTGTCAATGACATTAGCACATTATCAACGATGTAAACTCATTGTAAATGACGTAAGCATACTGTCAATAACGTAAGCACATTGTCAATGACGTAAGAATGTTGTCAATGACATTAGGTCATTATCAACGATGTAAACTCATTGTCTATGGCTAAACCCCTTCACATACTAATTTTGGTTGGGTACCCAAAGAGACATTCTATATTATTTTTTTTTTTCAGTTCACAACCCATTCTGATTTAGGAAGGGTGGTTCAGGCAATAATTCGAGACTTCAAGCGCACCCCTCCACCCCTTGTGATGGTGGAAGACAATGCCACATCGGCTCAAGCGGCCGCCCCTCTTGCCCCAGCCCTCACCGCAGGTAAAATTTCTCATCACATTTATCTATTTTCTTAAGCGCACCCCTCCACCCAACAAATATTTATCCATTTGCCCAACCAAAATTTTTCATTTGACAATCGATTTGAATAAATGCAAACTTCTTGAATGACCCGAAGTTATTTAAAAATTCCTGTTATTTTAGGAACAACTATTTGTTGCACATCTTCTCTTTTTTTAAATTGTCACTTCTTGCCAACATTTACATCAGATTTGCTAATATTTATTTTTCTGCTTTAGGTTCATCTGTCCCTGGATTTGACAACCTTTCTAATGAAGAACTGGAGCTTATGTACAAACACCCGGAATACATGGATAAGTTCATCGAAGGTTTGCCCGCATCCACAGAAATGGAAAACAATTTAAATAAGGCCATGGAAGATATTGAAATTCTAGCCAGTATGTTCATTATGTTTCTCTCAAATTATCTGTCGACTGTCTTCATATATGAATTTGATTGTTCCACATAAAGCGTTTCATTTCGTTTGAGTTGGTTAATGTCACCAAACCCAAAAAAGCTTATTGAAAACCAGTATGTATTAATTTCATCTTTGCTTTATTATGGCGTAAACATTTTTTGTACGGATTGCGGATGGTATTTTTGAATGCGTGGTTTCACTTTGTAAAAAAATATATTACATCTTTTTATAAAAATTTTGTGGGCGATTGATTACTTATTAAAGACAAGCAGAAAATCCTCAGAATACATTCATGAAGAAAAATGCAATTGCAGGTGTTATTAGCGGGACTTTGTCCTCTATACAGTTTTCGAAGCATAAAGATTAAAATCGCACTGCAAAAAATTCTAGCAAATTTCTGTTCTAAAGTTTATTACATAAAATATTCTGGAATATTTTGTAGCGGCGCATGTCCTACTACAATCCATTATTTAAAAAATTGTGTTATTCATAATAAGGAAGTTGAGTGAAAAATATTTTGACTTATAAAAAATATGTTCATGTAGATCAAAAAATATCGATTCTAAATATATAAATATATTTCTATATTATTATTCTTAGAATTAGTTAAACGTTCTTGAAAAAGCATTCAATAGCAATAGACTGTATACGCTCCACGATTGGTCGAAAGAATTCTGACGTCACATGTGTCGTGACTTGTACGTACAACGGATCACCTATGGTGCATCTCTTTCTATTACATGAGAGATGGTCGGTTTAGATGAGAGAGGTGTATAGGCCAAAGGTTTATTTGGGTTTGTCAAATATATGTACGTATTTGTTGTTATTATTATATGAAATGGATTTCTAAAGATACATATTCGTATAGTGCTTTATAATAATATGTTGTTTATTGCATAACTTAGAAGTTTTTATTATTATACCTGTCACATAGCATGTGATACACTTCAGGCCGCCGGCCGCCCAGAAAAGTCTCACAGTGAACTGGGCTGTAAACCGTTATTTTACTTTTGGTCTTTACTTTTCTGCGCGGTGGTCCTGAATTCGCGCGGGGAACGTCAACAAGTAGCGACGGCAATACCGTACAAGTACCGTACCGGGCGGGAAAAGCAAATATTCTAACTTAAAATATTAATTTAACTATGAAATCTTAATCAATTTTCTTTTTTTTTTTTAATAACATCAATTCTAATAGACAGTTAACATTGGTAAAAAAATTACTGGAATTCCTTGTTGAAGAATTAAAAATTTTTCCATACAAAATGCTTAAGCGACGTGGTTTTCACAGTTCGAATGACGTCACACCACACCCCGCCTCTTACCGCTCGGATTCCGCTCGTTTTGGCGGGCTTAATAAAATTTTAACTTTGAGAATTAATTTAATTATGAAAACAAACATTAAAAAAAAAAAAATACCTGTATTTAAGTTTGAATGCGAACATTGATAAAAAAAATAAAAAAAAATGGACTCAACTTCCTTATTGTGCGTAATTTAGAGTTTTACATGCCTATGTATATGATATATAAAAATGTGCTGTATCTACTGTATCAATTGTTAATATGAATGTCTTCTACGGACACGGTCATTATGTGTTGCATACATTGCTACAGTTGATGTGGAAAATCCAAAATGAGAAATATCATTCAATGGAATAACATTTCAATTTTGTGTTTTCTAAATCAACATATTACATGATAGTTGACTGAAGCCCTGTTTTAAATCAAACTGCTCGAGCATTTTGCATTTCGTCTTTCTATAAATGTGTTTGTTACATTTCGGTTCCGATTTGAAAATGTGATTAAAGATGGTGGCCATTTTAACCTGTCCTGCGCCGCACTAGTCTATAGGCATGATCAAAAAAATCATTTCTCTGCAAATATATTTATGAGTAGCTATTCTGGGGAAAATACTTATGATAACTTATTAACTGGTGATATAAGCGGAAAACTGGTCAATCTACATCACATAGAAAACCAAGAGAACTTTTGTTTTTTCGATCTGAGCATTACAATTTTATTTTTAAATTTTACCTAAAAAATTCCAACATCGGATCTGATGTTAGAAAAAAGGGTGACCGGATAAATCATCAAAATGATAATTAATCACATCTTTAAAAAGTTATATAAAGTCATGGAAAGTGATGAAATAAAAACTTTATTAACTGGGTTAAGGAGGTTAGGCCAGGTTTAAATTTTCTTTTTCATCGTTTCTAATGACTTTATATCACTTTTAAATGTGTGTTGAATTGTCGATGTGTTGATTTATCATGGAACCAGAAAAAATTTATTCTGCAAAATCGACTCCTTAAATGATACAGATTCACCAGTTTCCCCACTTGTACTATGAGTTTCCGGACACCGTGTAAACACATTATCTTGTAAGACAGTACAATTTACAAAAATATGGTTTTGCAAAAAACAAGTAGGTACCTGTTATTACGAAAATACAATCAGCTGACACAAAGTGAAAATTTTATTTCAAATTGTAATTAAGCAGGTAGGTATTTACGTACCTACTTATAAATCTTATGATTTCAGAAGAAATTTTAGTTTTGATTTAACTTCTTGATCGCTGATGCTAAATTTTCACTGTGCGCCAGTTGATTCTATTTTCGTAATAACTTATTTGTTTTTTGCAAAATTTTGTCTTTGTAAATTGTACTGTCTTACCAGATTTTTTTTTTTTATAGAGAATACCTCACAAGAGTCCCAACTGCTCCCGTCTGGAGCCAGTGAGACTATGGCATCCCCAATTGGGGGATGTTGTGAGGCTGAAGGTAAGTGGGGAAGGGAAAGAGGAAGGTGGGGAAGTACCTGGCTATTCAGATCTAGTCACTAAACACGGCTAAAGCCATTTGGAGCAACGTTTCAATTCTGAATGGTGGTCTTACACCAGGGCGATACTGGTAGTATCTTCCACTCTGGAACGTGCCGCAAATATAATATATATTATTTTAATTAATTAATTGTGAAATAACACAAATTAATCAAATAAAATTTATTTGCGCACGCCGGGTTCGAACCCGCGACCTTTGGAATGGCAGTCCAATGCGTTACCACTGGACTATGCCGGCCGTCAAATGTGTTTATACATTTATAATAGTATATAGTAATATTTTTCCAGAATAGCTATTATTTTTTAACAGTATTCTTAAGGATATGCTGGCGAACAAGAGTATAAAATGAAAGAAAATAAAAACATAAGTTTTTGGATGCGATGTTTACTGTTCACAAAACTACTAATTATGTTCTAACAACTTATGGATATAAAGATTTGAAAATAATTGTTGTATTTTATTTGATTTGCAGAAGAAAATTTGGAAAAAGATATTGAAATTACGAAGAAGAAAGAAGCATTAAACCAACGCATCGATCATGTGTCACAATTGAAAAAGAGATTTGAAGAAAAATATTTTCAACACAAGAAGCTAACCCAAGCCTACACTCCCAAAGCTATCGTGGTGAGAAACTTAAGTACTTACTTCTTTGCATTTTACAGTCTTGTTGGTAAGGCTACGCAATGCGTTGTCCTTTTTCACATCAATGTCTTCCAGAATGATCCTCAATTGAATATTTCCCACATGGACGGTGCACCTTTTCCAGGTCATTAAATCGAGCATTTAACCCTTCATTTACTTTTTCCCTAAACGCCTCCTCTCTGAAACTTCTGCGTGGGGGGTTGGAGGGGGAAACAAGACGCACTCGTTCAAAACGGAATGTACGCGGTCGCATTAACTCCTCATAAAAGCTCAGCTACACTACTCGCGAAGTTGACCGAATACGATAGTGTGGGCACGAACTTCACTTCGCTTCGGGCAACTTCGCTTCGCTTCGCCCGACTTCCGATTGTTGTCGGTAAATGCGCCCGAGTCAAAGGACTGGACTGAGTTACTCGCGAAGTTGCACGAGTGTGTGGGCACGCACTTCGAACTTCGGCTAACTTCGTCGAGGACTTCGTCGAAGCGTCGAAGCGAGTAGTGTAGCTGACGCTTAACAATGTAAAAAATAATGGAAAACTAAAAAATATAGTGTTTATTTAAAAATTATTGTTCGATGTTGAGATTTTTATATTGTTGATTATATTGATCAGATGTTGCACATTTAAGCTTATTAAGGCTGATTTAATCTCACCATACATGTAATTTTAGGAATCCCTACATAACCTGGCAACCCAAGCCGATAGAGATGCGGAGAATATTGCCAAAGAGTTTTTGGCCGGTAACATGGATTTAGACACTTTTTTGAAAAATTACACAGAAAAGCGAAGTCTGGGACTGAAGCGCCGAATGAAGGAGGATCGCTTGGCCAATCAGTTGGCACAACTTAACCGGGCTGGGCTGTCTTCCAAGTAGCCTGCATCTGTTGCCCTGTGAACAAATACCTCACGCCGTGCACATTCGCCGTGGCAACAGCTCTTGACCTTATTTGGTAGTTTGACGGATGATCAGTGTAAAAAGAACTGCAAAAGTTCATTGTAAACCTTGGCCAAATACGATTTCTTTCCGATATCTCTATAGGTTTGAATCGATATAATATAGCTGCACTGGTAAAACCTCCAGTGAACCAATTGTTATCCTTTTGTTACTTACCTTCAAACAATGTTGTAGTACCTTTTGACTATTAGATCGAGATATCCAATTAACGTTGCGTATTGTGTCTCTCTAAGGCGTGGTTTATACACAAGTGGCGAGTGGCAGATATTTGGCTCGAACTCACTTCTCCATAGACCTTTTGTCTGTGTGTAATTTACGCCACACAATGTCTCCGCCACTTGTATATACAGCACACCTTACTTTGTCTGCATTGTATTTTTTTTTGTATTTTGCATTCCATTTGATTTTGCGTATGTACTGAGAGACTGAATTGGAAATTTAAGCGAAGAATGGTCAGACTAGGACCACGCCCACTTCACATTTCTCGTGTTCTTTTTTCAATGCTTGGAAGAAATATATTTAATGCCTTTCGTTATTTTATGCACTGCACTGGAGGTTTATATTTCTCAATTATGTTGCCTGTGTGATAGGTATGTACATAGTATGATACAAAAAAATATTTGGAGAATTAACAGTCAAGCGATGTTAATCTTTCATATTATTCGTCGTCCATTTGAGTTATTACAATTTTTCCATTAGAATAAGTAAATGTGATATTACATATCTAGTTTGGGTTGTACATTAAACCATTCTATGCCTAAGATTTGTTGCTTAATTATTTGATCCTATGAGGAAAAGACTAGTAGAGTAGCTACCTTAATACATTATAATCATTTGAAATTACGCTCATTAACCACTTAAAGGTAGAATAAGGAACTCCAGTCAATTTTTATTTTTATTTTTTATCATTATTACCTTATAACTTAAATACCAGAATATTTATAGTAAGTTTTAATAATTTTCATTTTTGAATGCCCACTGAAACGCCCGTGATGTCACAAGGAACTTCTTTTTCAATTGGGTCATCTCAGTACTAAACTGAGAGGTACTCATAATATAGTCGTTTTATTTCCTTTTGTATGTATTACAGTAAGATACATGATTTAAGAAGTGTAAGTAAGAGTTAATACCACGCTGATATATTCCAAAAAGCCATTGACCGTAAAATTTTACATGTTTGTGAAAGATTTAAGTGAAGCGACAGTAATCTTTACAACACGTCTAGTAATTAAAAATGTTTTTTTAGTTAAATATAAAGTGGTATTTCTACAGTTTACAAGAAAAAGTTAAAAAATTCCTCTATTTTTGAAAGCAGAATTTTAAATTGAATTTATCCATTCGTTATATTAAAATCTCTGCTTCGTTATATTAAGTCTTTCATCTGCTTTCAAAACAGTTGCAACGTTCATTTTGATGTTCAATCGAACTTGGTTATAATGATCACGGCAATAGGGAGTTCACGGCAATTACAAAATGATATTTTAGTTAAGGCTTATCTTCATATAATTGTTGACTGCTATAACAAGATCAATTCACTGATATACCGTGCAAATAATTTTGTCAGCACAATTATATGAATACATGAATGGGTTGTTGGGAATTATCTTCTTAGTAAGTAGTAACAAAGGGGCCACAAATTGGTACAAATTGTCATAAAATCTGCGAAAGTCATGCGAAATTTGAACTTTGCAAATTTTTTCCTGTCTCTTTTTTCTTTTAAAAACCAATAAATATGTTTATGAAGGTACCTAGTTACGAGTACCTACATCCCTAAATGGGTAAATTTATGATACACAAGTTTTTCAGCAGAGGGGCCGCTTTGCCTATTTTTAAAATAGGCCGTGACAATAATCTTTATAACAAAAAATAATTACCTACAAGCAGATTTTTTTTTTGTTTTCGTTGATGAGAGGGGGGGGGGGGGATTTATGACAAGTGCGATTTTACAAGCGGTAGGTACAATAAGCACAAGCTAGTGATAATAGGATAGATAATTTAGTGATATTTTTCTTGGAAGCCTTGAACCAGGCGATGATAGTTATAGTGTGTTAATTGCTTTGAAGAAAAAATTGAGAAACATGGAAGGGAAATCTTTAAAACAATCAATGATAATAAATTTGCGTAATATAAATGTATTATTCTAATTTATTTTTTTAAAAGGTAATCCCTACTTTATTTTGAAAATGTACCGTACTTTTGTTAATATATTGATAGTAGGGGCATGTAGGTAGGTACATACGACTTTTAAAAAACCTATTTTGGAATATGATTAATGGCTAAAAGGAGCCAATTTAGTCAATCCCCTTGTGCTCGTTATAACCAAGTTTGACTATACCTCAAAAATATCAAATTTATTACATTCACAAATTTCTGATAACAAAACATAAAAAATGTTCATACAATACCACTAGAAAAGCTAAATCCAATCAGGAAGGGTGTTTTAATAATAATATACAACTAAACTTATATATTCAGAACCGACCTCTGTTGACCTACATGAATTTTTGTTGGATTTGGATTTTTAAGCAATAATATTTTTCACTGGAGTTCCTCATTGCAATTTATGTAACATATGCTAATTAAAACTTCCGTCCCACAATAACATTATTTTGTTGCCTGTTGGAAAAGGTTGTCCTGATAAAGTTACCACTTTTTTCCTCACAATGTTGGAAATTAATGACTTCTGGTTTCCGTATTTCTTTGGGGTTACCCCATTTTATTTTAAATCTGAACAGCCGTAATAAATTGTAAATGGCCGCTATAACAAAAAACCACATAAAGAACTGTAAGACACGAGTGTATTTTTTACAATAACCATTTTTGCAAATCCATTAATTAGTTTTTTAAACCTATGTTATGTTAACTTGCCTCATCATAACAATCACATATACATTCTATATTAGGTATTGAATAATTACGTTTATATCATAACAATCACATATACATTCTATATTAGGTATTGAATAATTTTGTGGTTTAAGGAAAAATAATAGTTTTTCAATGATAATAATAATATTTGTGCGTATTTGTAAGAAACCTCTGTATTATGGAGATAAATATAATATTTAAGAATTTATCCTGTTTGAGAACAACTTTATTTCGAAGTATGACTAAAAGTCGTTTTGTATTTGTTTTTGTTATTTATTTATTGTTATTGTGTTTAATTTGTAGAGCTCCATTAATTTTTTTTAAATTTAAAGTAAATCAAATTTAATAATGTTAAGTTCTGCAAGTACATATTTTAGTTTTTATTTCGTTGTATGTTATTAATGCAGCTGCAAGTCCTTTGCAATATTACCTTGTGTTATGCAGCAATAAAAAACAATATCTTAACTACTATAGTCCTAGTGAGGTTGATATTTATGAGAAAAAAAATGATTTATGTAAAGTGAGATGCAATAAATAAAAAAATAAATATTAGTGCGAAAGTGTTTATTTGTTTGTCCTTTCACGTCACAACGGAGTGACCGATTGACGTGATATTTTGTGTAAATATAGTTGGAGGACTGGGAAGTAACATCGGCCTATTTACTCATTGATTTCTATTTCATATTATTACAATAATTCATTTACATTTTTTTCAATTGTCCAACAGTAGAATAGACCAGTGCTCCGCAACCGGTGTGCCGTGGCACACTGGTGTGCCGTGAGCCGGACACAGGTGTGCCGCGGTCAAATTCAATGTATTTCACATTTTATAATATTTCATTATGTATTTAATACACAATGACAAAATATTTTTCGTAATATTGTCTATTTTTCATTGTCTGCAGATACTGTTAAAAGAGGTATTCACAATATATTAGAAACACTGATTAGAAAACTGTTATTGGCTGAAAAATTTGCACTTCAGATCAACGTAGCTAGATCAATATAGCTAGAGTAAAGTTGGCCTCTCAGAAGCTGGGCGTACTGTACAGGGCCCGCAGATACTTTAATAGTACACAACTGCTCACCCTGTACAAATCGCAAGTGCGCCCTACTGTCGAATTTGGCAGCCATCTCTGGTCTGGAGCCCCAAAATACCTGAAAAAAACCCTTGACTCTGTGCAGAAACGGGCGGTCCGTTTGATAGATTCCCCAATCTTAACAAACGGACTGCAATCTTTAGAGCACAGGCGTCAGGTAGGTATGCTGTCCTTGTTCTATCGGTATTACAATGGAAGATGCTCTGAGGAACTAGCGTCATTGATCCCTTCGGCACCGGTGCGTAGTCGGGATACACGCCAAACGCGCGCCCAACATTTGTACACAGTTGACACTTGTCACATGAGAACGGGTCGCTTCTATGATTCGTTCTTAAGTTCAACAGCTCGGCTGTGGAACGAACTGCCGGCCTCTGTGTTTCCTCCCTCCTACAACATGGGACTCTTCAAGACCCATGTTCACTCCTTCCTCTCCACAAAAAGACCCTCCACACAGCATCCCCAAAGATGACATAGGCCCCGAGGGAAATTATTTTCTTCAGGGCCTCCTGTGTGGAGTAAATATAAAAAAAAAAAAAAAAAAAAAAAAAAACGAAACAACCGATATTAAAAATAAAGCACAGTTGATAGCTATTGTACTTTTCGTTGACGAGGACTTTATTAAATAACATTATTTATTTTGTAAGGAGGTTCCAGAGCGAACTACCGGTGAAGAATTTTTTCAAGTAACTGATGATCTCTTCAACATATATAATATTAAATGGAACAATTGCATTGCTGTTCGCACGGATGGCGCTGCGGCAATGACGGGTAGTAAAAAGGGTTTTGTCTCTTGTGTAAAACAAAAAAATCCAACGTTACAATTTACACACTGCTGCATACATCGAGAAGCATTGATGGTCAAAAATTTACCGGAGGAAATTTTGAACACGATGAATGAATGCATTAAAATCGTAAACATAATTAAATCAAGATCCCTAAACTCGCGAATCTTTAGAATACTCTGTGCAGAAATGGGAGCCGAATATGAATCCTTATTGTTTTATACTGAAATTCGTTGGCTATAAGTTTTGGCTAGATTGTTTGAGCTTCGTCACGAGGTGTGTGAGTTTCTTTTAAATCAAAATATGTCCAAACTATATCAGCACCTCGATGATAATTACTGGATAGCCAAACTTGCATACATGGCTGATATATTCAAGCATTTGAATGAACTTAGTAACGAACTTTGGCAGAAAGAGTTGCAAAAAGGATGTTTGGAAATGTACCAAAGGATCAACCATAGTACAATTGAAAACAAACAATTAACTGTGGATCTGACCCAACAACATTTAGGTATGCTTCAGCAGAAATTTGGTCGGTATTTTTATTCCATTAATACGGAACAATACGATTGGATTCGAAATCCTTTTGCAACCAATGCAATAAATTCTACGGAAGCACTGCCTCTGCAAATTCGAGTGGAATTTACAGATTTAAATAATGATATGACATTAAAACTTCACTTCTCCGAAGATCAATTAGATGTTTTCTGGATTTACGTTGAAAAAGAATATCCTCACATTTCCGTCAAAGCATTCTTAACACTACTTCCATTTTCAACGACATATTTATGTGAGCAAAGTTTTTCAACGCTTGTATTAATTAAAAATGATAAGCTGTCATGCTTCCAAGAACTTCGGGCTGCGCTGTCAAAAATCGAGCCGAATATAAAACTTTTGTGTTCATTGAAACAAGCGCAGGTTAATTTAACAATTAATCGCTCATTAATTTATTATTATTTTCTAAATCAGTACAGTCTGCAACCTGGCAGGCAACGGACGCGTGTAACTGTACGTTAGTCGCACTAACACGTTGAGACCCGAATACAAAACAGGATAAATAAAACGTTGCGATGGAGGAAGAAGTTGATCCGCATGACTACATATCCAAAGCTAAGAAAGAAATTGCTGAAATGACCGCATTATTCGATGAATCAAGAATCACAAAAGAAACAAAAATAGAAATCTCGAAAAAAATTAGCTCTATTATGGAAAATATTTCGCATATGGCGATAGACCTAGCAAAACTGAAAGAAAAAAATACAATGCTGAAGGAAATGCTAAAAACTAAAAATGAAAGAGTAACGTACGCGTCAGCAGTAAAAACCAACTATCACCAAGAAGAGATTGAAGAAAAAAACTTTCCAATTATAATAACTTCATTAAATACGAACCAAAATCAAGACCAACTTAAGGAAACAATACAAAATAAAATTAAAATATCTGCTCTGGGCATCGGAGTAAACAGCATGAAAAAAATAACTAACAACAGATTAATTATAACTTGCCCTAAAAAAGAAGATGCAACCAAACTGAAAAATGAAATAAACAAAATATCAAAAAAAGACATTACGGCAGAAGAAATACAAAGAAAAAAACCGTGTGTAATATTCAAAGGAATACAAACAAATTACACAAAAGAAGAATTTTTAACAGACTTAAGACTCCAAAATGATGACATTAAAATAATGACAGATCAAAATCCTGATATATTTCAGGTGAAAGCTATCACCGACAACAAAAGAAATAAGTCCCACAATATAATTGTCGAAACAAATGGAAACATGAGAGATTACCTTATAAGAAAAAAACGTGTCAACTTAGGATTCTTGAGGATATATGTTGAAGACTGCTACCCTTTAACGCAATGCTACCATTGTCTAAGATTTGGCCATACTGCACATAAATGCCTAGATAAAATAAAGGATCCAAGATGTATGCACTGCGCCGGGGACCACCAATACCGGGAATGCAAATCTCTGGACTGCCCCCCCAAATGTGCCAACTGCTGGGATTCTAATCAAAAGAAACAAAAAAATTTCCCTACGGATCACCTACCAAATAGTATAGCATGTAAGTTTAGAAATTATATGTTAAAAGTTGCCAAACAAAAAATTGATTACAATGCAGAATAAATTAACTATTTTAATTAAAATCAATAATTTAAATATTCAGCCTGACGGCATAGTGTTAAACAAGCCATTTACAAATCATGAGTCACTGCCGATTGCTTATCAACGGCGGCACTCTTATTTTAAATATATTCAGACGACAATAAACAAAAATAATAATAGAGGTGTTGCAGTACTCATTCTGACGAAATTCATTATTGTTAATATTTTAGATTACCCAATAATTCTTACAAACTGCATTAAAATTGAAATAAATATAAAAATGACATATGTAAACCTACCTTTCAATCATTACTCAAATAAATACTTAGGTATAGTAACCAGAGAGGTTGTAATAAATTATCATATTAATAGCACAGAATTTGAACTAATTATTTTATAAAACATTGCTTTAAGTAATTATCTAGAAGAAGATAATGAAGTAGATTTTTTAAGAACTAACGATCTACAACAGTGGATAAATATTAAAAAAAGTGATGTAGGGGAATTAATTTGTATTCATGTAAATATCAGATCATTATGTAAGAATTGGGATGTTTTGCATGTTTATTTAAGAAATTGTTGGGAGCGTATAGATATTTTAATGATTAGCGAAACAAATATACAAGCTGACCAAATTAATATGTATGAGATTCCGGGCTATTCAAATTACAACTATTGTCGTAATAATAAATCAGGTGGGGGCATATCGCTATATATAAGAAACAGTATGGTATTTAAACAATCACCACTAGAATCAAATTATTTTGAAAATGTTTTTGGTATAATTACTCTTCCAAATAAACAAAGTTTGAGTATATTAGCGATATATCGACCACCGAATCTTAACAAACTATCTTTTATCAGGGAAATTGAATCTATTCTGACGGATTTCATAGGCCTTCGAGACAATGTTTTGTTCTTTGGGGACACTAATATAAACTTGATGAATTTTAATGATCCTGTAGTAAACTCATATGAAAATATTCTTGCAAGCAATTATTTGATCAAATGCATAGACGGTGTGACGCGTGAAGCAATTGTTAGCGGGCGCATAACACAATCATGCATAGATCATATATACGTTAGGTACAGTAACGGGCTTAAAAAAGTGGACTCGCTATCAGCGTGTGTATGCGAGATTTCCATAGCAGATCACTATATGACAGCCGTTAATATTAAATATGATGTGCAAAAAGAACCATTAAAAAACATGAAAAAGATAACAATTTTGTCCCAAAAACATATTGATAATCACATCCGAGAAATACATTGGAATTCTTTACTTAATGAACAAGAAAGTACCTTTTTGTATCATCAAATTAAAAATAATTTCATTAATTTATATGAAAAAAGTACTGTGTCATTTTTTGAAAAACCAACCAAAAGACCACATGCGATCAAAAAATGGATAACTACAGATATTTTAGAGTTAATAAAAAAAAGGGATTTATTGTTTCGAAGATGGAAAAATTCTCCTTGTAATAAAACTTATGAAAATGAATACAGGTACATGCGAAATAATGTCAACAAATTAATTACTAAAAGAAAAAATTGTTATTTTAAAGATAAATTCAAACGTAGTTTCAATAATACTAAGCAAACATGGGATGAAATAAATAAATTGTTGGGAAGAAAAACAAAAAGTAATTGTGATGAAGTCATCTCACGATATGTGTTAAAGGAACAAACGGTGGAGAGTGTAACAAACCAATATGTAAATTATTTCTCAGATAGTATAAGCCAAATGTTGCACAGATGTGATTTTAAGGCATCCAATGTTAATCAAATAGAATTACCTCACAGTATGTATTTACCAAAGGCAACTCTCACTGAGATAAAAAATATTGTTAAGAAAATGAAAAATTCAAAATCCTTGGGAATGGACAACATAAGAATGTACGACATAAAAAGACATATAGATATTTTAGGACCTATTATAACGCACTTAGTTAATAGACTTATTATAGAAGCTGAATTGCCAAATGATCTTAAATGTGCTATTATTAGACCTATATACAAAGGAGGAAAGCACTCAGAAATAGGAAACTATCGACCTATCAGTATAATGCCTGCACTTGAAAAAATTTTTGAAAAATATATTTCCTTAAAATTAAATAAATACTTAGAAAAATTTGACATTATAGACCAAAAACAATATGGCTTTCAAAAGAAAAAAAGCACAGAGCATTTATTACAGGATTTTTCAAATTATATTAATAATGAATTAAACCATAAAAGACATGTTTTAGTACTATTTATAGATAACTCCAAAGCGTTTGATACAATTGACCCACAAAAATTATTAAAAATCTTAGAAGCAATTGGAATTAGAGGTAACCTACTTAATTTGTTTAAAAATTATTTATCTAATAGACATATATGTGTAAAAATATTAGAAAAAATGAGTGGGAGGAAAAAAATCTGTGCTGGAGTCCCGCAGGGGTCGATTTTGGGTCCAACCCTTTATATTATATTTGTATCAATAATGAAAAAAATATTTAAATATGTAAGACACTTTGTATATGCTGACGACACTGCTCTTGTCATATCTGATGAACAATTATCCATTGCGATTAAATATATGCAACATGACTTTACGTCCCTGATAAAATGGTCACATGACGCAGGTCTAATCATTAATACCAAGAAAACTAAATTGATGCACATACGGTCTCCACATGCTTCATTTCAGATCATGCCTAAAATAATTTCACATAACTTTATATGTATTCATCAAAACATTTTACAGACATGTATGTGTGAAAGTATTGAACTGGTAAATGAATACGTTTATTTGGGGGTGACTGTTGATTGTCATTTCAAATGGGATACACAAATAAACAAAACTTGCAAGCGGCTGAGAGCGATAGTGGGTAGGATATACAAACTGAAATGTTTCGTTCCGGTGAATATTTTAAAAATTATTTACCTATCACTCGCAGAATCAACTTTACGGTATGGTTTAACTACTTGGGGTCACTCTTGTAAAACTAATTTAAACCACCTGCAATCAGTACAAAATTCTTTGGTGAAGTTATTAGCCCAAAAACATATTTTTTCACAGAGACGAAACATATCATTGTTGTATCGGAATTTAACAATATTACCGGTGCAGGCCTTATTATGGTACAAAATATTGATTCAACATATATCTGAGTCTGATTATAAAAGAAAAGTGGAACATGAATATAATACAAGGTTTACGAAGAATGAAGGAATGCTTGTTCCAAAATATAATAATAAATACGGACGGCGAACCCTAGAATTTAACGTGCCAAAAATGCTTAACATGTTACCCATTAATATAAAAAATTGCGATTCCACAAATAGATTAAGATATATACTGAAACAATGGTTACTAAATAGAGATAGTTTATATTAATTTATGTGTGTTAATTGTATAGTTATAGTAATAATATTATGTGTGTATGTATGTAATTGATCATTAACATCCTGTTGACAAACTGCTTTATTGAAGTTTAACGGGATTGTAACTTGAAAACCAATAAAAAAAAAAAAAAAAAATAATAATTATGAAGATTGCGTAAAAATAAAATTTTTATATTTCTATGTATGTATGTATACTTTTCAAATAAAAAACAAGGAATTATTGTAAAATTTGTGTATCAAATTAATATCTATATATTTTAGCTTTTGGTGTGCCGCGGAATTCGAGGAGGAAATTTGGTGTGTCGTAGGTGAGAAAAGGTTGCGGAGCACTGGAATAGACGGTAGTTTAAGTTCTAATATATTATTTTGCTACGCATTACAATCTGGATTTTATAGAATTTTTGACATGAAAACGTTATAAAAAAGCCCCCATACTAAGGTCATGCCAGAGTTAGCGATGAAACGCTTTTGTTGTTACCAAATATTTAAATATATCTAGAGGCCCATGGGTTGTGGCGCTGAGAGGCGTGTGTATTCTAAAAAGAGACCACTGTCCGTTGCTGATTAGGGTAAGAGGAGTCAGATAATTCTGCACGACCAAAGAATTAGCCAAAACTCCATGACGGAAAGGGTTACACGAGTTTTTTTGTGCATTGCAAAAATCCTTAAAACAATATCTCTTAAACTGTATCTCATAGCTGTCATATAATGCAAATGACCGCCCATCACACTAGCGCCATCTTCTTCGAGCTTTTTAGATTATCTACCATTAAGGCATCATTGTAGGAACCAAATAAATTCACATGTTTTTTTTGTTTGTTTAGCAATCTGTGTTGTGAAGGCAGAAAGATATCATATGTTACCTTAATTCTAATATGTACTGCAGATGACATGGTTGTTTGCGACATCTCACGGGTCACAGAAAAGGAATTGATTGCATAATGAACACCTGTTGTTCCCGATGCTTGTCTGAATGCCCCACACCAAAGAAGAGTAATCACACAATAAAGCAAACTCACGGCTGCAAGTCTTCGGTTGATGGTTTAGTGGTGAATTTAATTTGTTTTAATTTTTCACTATCGTTGATTTGCACCATAATACAGTTAGATTACATCACAACAGGCACTTGAGATAATTATGCACTTTTACGGCGGATACTGGCTAGGTTATGACAGGGCAATAGGTACTTGATAACTTTTCTACAGCAATCCCATTGGACTGGACAATCACACTGGTCGTGACAGAGCAAGAGGTAATCAAGGGACGAACAAATACTTCGAAATTAAGATTGAATAGTTTATTCCTGTAAAGTTGACATCCAAGTAGAATTAAGGTAATGCATGACTATTTTACTGCATTCTAAGGACGGGTTGTTTCGGAAAATTTGAACAATTCTTCAAATTTCAACGTTCATTTGCGAGTTCTGTGAAAGATATTTTCTAGTTCTGTTATTATTTCAGTTCTGTCAAGCAACTAGCCTATAATGATATAATATCAGAACTTGAATAGGACTTTCACAGAACTCGCAAATTAACGTTGAAATTTGATGAATTGTTCAAATTCTCCGAAACAACTGGTCCTTAATCAATTTCTAAAGTGTATAATTGTATTAAATCGCTTAAATATTTTCTGAAAAAGACTAGTGTGATTATTTAATAAAAATATGTTTATAAATTGATTTCAATGATTGTTTGTTTTTTCAAAATCTTTATACCTGTGGCCTAATGATAAGAGCACTGTTTTTTTAAACCAGAGATGTAGGTTTGATTCCTACTATGTTCTGTGTGCAATTTTTCTTCTTGTGATTTATTTTGTATTGATACTTTCAGGTTACTACCTAAAAACAAACACCTTTTCCTTTATTGAGCTTCCAACAAACTTTCTTGATTGTATTTTTTTCGATGATACCGCCTCGAAAATATTGTTACAATTTTGTCGCAATTCTTTAAGATTTTCAAAATTCACACTTTAAGATTGCTGGTTTTTATCGGCTTTTCGACTGCACCATTTTTATATTGTGGTTGTAGGCTGTACCGCTGTTAGTATAAGGTTCGGGATTATTCATATAATGATACTCCAAAATTGATTACTATGTTTATTGTTAACCGAGCACAAAGATTACGAATACATGGTTACTAGGTAAGTCAAAAATCAAAAGTACTTTTTCGCAGTGCAGTAAGGAATGTATGAATATTTTGCAAACAACTGTATTATATAATACAGTAAATTATTAATATTAATAATAAATTAATTTCGTGCTAACCATAGACAAAATAACATTTAATACACATATAATATTATCTAAGTGAATCAACATAACTATCAATCACTGTCAAAATTATTTGGTAATAAGCACGGCGAGGACAATGACATCTGTGCTTTGAAATCTTATACTTTATTTAGTCATTTTAAAGAAAATCTACAACAAAAAAACACTTGCTTTGTTGCAATAATTTGTGCACCCATACCATTTGTCTTTTGCAATATTATGACTAAATTATTAATTACTAAAAGAGGTGAAAAATATGCAAAAATTTAATTATTGTCCCTGCCACAATCGAGGAGCAGTTTTGCATAACCAAAAGGCCAGCATCCTACTGCTGGCGACTAGGCACATAGCGGGCGAATCATACACCTCCACTGACGACATTGCACTATACGCATCATGGCTTAGCCTATTTCAGCATATCATACTTCTCGCGTACACTACCATCGGGAATGTATGGCGAGCGACATGCTGAAATAGGCCAAGCCATGAGGCTTGAAGAACACTCTAGATGTCGACTTGCAAAGGAAGCATTGAAAAGAAATGAGCAAACCCATTTAAACAAAGCTTTTTTACTAAAATAGATCTATTGTCGAATGTCTTTTAAAATTATTATTTTTTTTTGATTTGACTGAGAATTGAACTTTTATTCCCAGGTACCACAGTCAACTGCGTTACCGACCTTGCCAGATGCCGATCGTGTAGGACTGACATTTATTGCATATATTAACTGCTGTAATTTCGTCAGGTTTCAGAGAAAAGGTTGATAGAATGCATTGCTATCGCCAACAAGTCTATTTGCAGAGTTTCAGCTTGATCGGATATCGGGAAGAAATCACTCATTCATTATCGAAAACAAAAGTGATCTTTTGTATTTAAAAAAAAGTTATGTCTGGTGAAAGACAACCATTCAGAATCGAAAAGTTGCTTTAAATGGCTTTATCCATATTTGGTGACTGGATCTCTTTCTCTTCTCCACTTCCTTCAGTCTCACAAAATACCCTAATCGGGGATGCCAGAGTCCGTACAGTCAGGACTCTTTTTATCACATTTAAAAAGAGTTTCTGATTGTCAAAGTCTGGTTTGCTTGAAACAGCCTTGGGTCATCTATTTCAACAAGACATACAATAAAATGGAAACCAAAATGAATGTCCCCGACACAACGAAGATGCGGTGTTTAGCCCAAAAAGAGACATCTTCTTCACTCTGGACTGTTTTGCGCTGCTTGTATTTCTTTTTACCAAATTTCTTCTCAAATTCGGCGATTTCACGATTATTCTTAATTTGTTCTTCGAGCAATCGTTTGCTTTCTTCTTCTTGTCGTACTTGAGAGTCTTCAGCTTTCTTTAGTTCGCAAGCTTCGTCGCACAAAAGCGCGTTATCTTGTACCTTTAAAACATGAAAATCATTAGGTAAGATTGAACTTTACTCAGGTAATGAATGAAAAGGTTCTGTGCATGAAATGACTACTTACCAAATGACAAGGTACGTCTTTCTTGATTCTGCGACAAGGGCAGTATACTCTTGATTTCCGCGTGCATACTTCTTCAATTGGACAATCTCCAGAATGGCAAGTAGACCGACACCTGTGTCCGCAGTCCAGCTGAAATAGAAAAAAAATGATCCATTTAACTTAGTTTGCCGGCTGGAACTGCTGTGATATATTATCATCAATAATATTGTGTATTATGAGGATAGATTAGTGATTTAAAATTAAATTTTTGATTTTATTTATTTTTTAACCTTAAATTCAGAAAATTAAATATCCCCCAGTAATTTTAAACAAACACCAGCTGGATTCGTCAATTTCGATTGCGTATCTGTCGTTTTCGAAGTAATTTATTATCTCCCATCCAATACAATACATGAAATACAATCCACAATTCTTTTTAAAACTATTAATTTCTTTAGCAATAATTAAGTGCGTTTAAATGCCCTTTCCAGCCGACAAGTCAGGTTTTGTGTTAGGTGAGTCGAAAAATAAAAATAGTTTAAAATTGTTTCAATATACACAATTATAATGGAATTCCACCACGAATTATTAGTATAAACAATTGAAATTTTAACAAAATAAAAGTTATGCAATATATTTGTGCCTAATATTTTATGGTTTATATTATTTAAAACTCACAAGGCGGATGCACTGCTGTTGGCACGACAAACTCTTCTCCTTCTGCGCCTCATCGGTGGCAGTGAAAAGGTTGCACTGCAGGAACAGCTCTGTAAGGCCGCAGTGACAGCTGCGCTTCAGAAATTGCTGGCACGGCTCGCAGGGCGCGGCATGGCAACGCTTCTTGCACGGGTGTGTGCAGCCAGATGGACGTGACAGCTTGCACTGATCGTCGCATTTCTCGCAGTCTGTTGCAAGCTGCGGAAATACGTAAGTTAAAGATGTTCAATACAGAGATTGAAACGTACTTAACGCAAAGGAGAAATTCGAGAATCTACTTGAGTAGCCACTAGAGCGATTTTTAGCAAGTTTGTAATAATGTACCTAATTTATAGAACCTAAAAATATGGGATAAATGGAGAAATCTAGGTGAATTCATTGGCTTTAAACCGTAATAAGAAGTTCATATATTTCGATATTAATATTTTGAGGAAAGATATTAATTAAATAATATGGTTAATGTAAATATTTACAAATAATCGCTCGAGTGGGTAGATCCTGAGATAGATAAGACTGCGGTGGACTAACCATAAGGAAAGAATGCCAGATGAGAGGACCCGGCAGAAAGTGCAGCACTCCAGCGAGAAACCGGCGGCCAAAACTCTCCAAGGGTTATAACGCTATTAATTCAGAAGAGTTATATACCTGCGCAGACTGTCCATCGGCGACCGGGTGGCACTCTTTGGAACACTTGTGGTTTGTGCAGGCTAATGGGCGACCACACTTCCTTCCACATGAAGACACACGCGCCAAGTGACACGGCCACTCAGTAATCTCGTGGTCACCCAGGCAGTTCCGTTGCACTGGCTTTTTGCAAGGTGGGCATGGCAAAGCTCGGACCTCCACCTGAAAAACAACTATACATACTTAAGGCGATGCACTAAGTCGTGTAATATTTTAAATTAAGCCGCTGTCCATAACAACCCTTACATAGATGGCGATAAGGTTTAAATTCCCGCTTAACACCATCCGCCTGTTTTGATTTATGCAAGAAAAAAACATGCCCAAAACGTGCCTTTTATTTTATTTTGTGGATGTTCAGGCATAAATATTTAATTTTTTTCCGATCATTTTATAAATAACCTAATTTGCCACATTATACAATAAAATCATAACCGAAAATGGGTTCGTAAGTAGGAGATTTTGAACTTTAAAGCAGTTTTCATAGGCCTATATAAAAAATAAACGATTATTTCAAAGGCCAAGATGTATTCTACTCGCAGTATTTAATGAAAGCATCTGAAACATTTCTAGGCGACCAAATTTTCAAACCAAAAACACATGATTTTGCATTACTACGTATGGCATTGCCTTAAACAACAACGTCCATCTTGCTTCTATTTAGTGTTACACAATAATCTTAATATATAAAAATTATATGTGCTCGCAAAACTTTAAAAGTAATCGACCGATATTGCTGAAAATTTCAAAGGTTGTTCTTGTTAGTTGAAGGAGTGTTTAGAGAGTAGTTTAAAACGTAGAATAAGTCGGAGACGCCCGAGGAATACTTAAGGAGGCACTGGAATTAAAGTCCATGTAATGTAGTTTTTTAACAGTAACATTATGGTATACAGTAGCGAATGGCGGAAGAAGTCAGAAACGCCTGAACAAAGACATTAGCAATAGCGAAGCATCGCGGGTAATATATATGGTAAAGTTCCTAATAGCGATAATTTGATATTTAACAATTTGTGTTTATAGTTTTATACATTGTACGTTTGCACACACCTTTGGCTGTTGAAGTTCACAAGGAGTATCAGCTTTAACAGTGGACAACACAACGGGCACACAGCTGTGACACACGGCGACACAGGAGTGCCCGCAATAAAGGAGCTTTCCACACTTCTCCTTGCACTGGGGGCAGGCACCAAAGTGGCACTTGTGCGTATTTTCTTTAACATGACTGCACGGTGTTGCTATCCTAAAAAAATTCCACTTATTAAAGCACTTCATAATGGCTCAGTTATGTCGTGATTTAGAATGACGTAAGTGTTAGTATTTTTTTTAATAACAAAACATCCATTCAGGTACAATACATTTTTTAAGTTGTGTAAATCTAGCAAAAGTATCGCAAGCAACTACAGTAGAACCCCGTTAATTTGAAATCCATAGGACAACAAAAATTGCTTTCGAATTAATGAATTCTTATGCAATATTAAGAAAGAAAAAAAAAATGAGTTTCTCGGTCCCTCTTTCAAATTCTGGTAGGTTCTTGGAGTAAATTCGAAAAAATACGACATTCGATTAAAATCGAATTAAATTGATTCAGATTTACAAAATAATAATACGAATCAGGATGGTGTATAACCTCGTTAAATGTCATTTTATTGCATTTTAACGACTTTGTTAGATTCAAATTTACAAATTATGTATATTTTAGCAAATATCGAATTTATTACACAAACAAAAATTTTTGAATTACGAATTAACGAATTTAGAAGTAAAAAAATTTGTGGAAGAATTTTTTTTTTCAATGAAAATTTCGAATTACTTGTTTTTAGAATTATCGGGGTTCTACTGTATACAGTGCCATGACATACATACCGGCAGTTATGTGAGCATTTTGGTGGTTTGGCCTTTTTCTGCCTTCCACAAGGTACCGAATAGAAAGTGCGACCGCAGCGGCAAGGCACCTTGGCCAGTTGCGGGCACGGGTAGCAAGGGCCGCGGTGGCAGATAGAAATGCACTTGTGTTTGCCGCACTGCAGACTTCTGCCGCAGACCTTATCGCACGGCAGACAGTCTCCGTTGCAGCACTTCTTGTTGCACGGGTGGCGGCCGCACTCTTTCACATTCTTGCATTTGGTCTCGCAGAGGTATTGCTTACTGCACGGCAGCTGTTTCGTGTGCATTTCGCAACGGCACTTTTTGTCCACGAGCTCCAAACACTGAAATTGTTAGAAACATGCATTATTAAGGGTTGGTTACAAACATTTTTAATGCTGTCACGCTCCAAAATTTATATCAACATCATTGAACAGGAAATGACAAATTATTATTTTTGGAATAATTGATGTCACAGATTATAATAAAATACAATATATTTATCCGAGATACTATCTAGTTTGAGTTGAATCTTGCAATCAAACTTAAAGATAGCAGCCAATAAAAATGTGCGGTAAGAAAAATGAAGATAATTTAGTTAAATATTACAGAAGGAAATAGGGTCACATTAGCGCTTTTGGTACAGCAGCACCCGGCAAGGCGAAGGTCTTGGGTTCAAGTCACAGAAGGGACTTTTTGATTTTTAAATTATGAAGCATTTGCAATTCGTGGTTCACTTCTTAAAAAATAACTTCTTATAATCAAGGTCGTCCAAAAACTCTCGACAACTCAGTTTCTTGTTTTTCTCTATTTTAATCTATCAAAATTACCTGTGGGCATTTATCCTTGTGGCATTTGTGTGGGCAGATGTGCTTCCCACATGGCAACACTTTATTACAACTTCCACCACAGGAGGACACATCCGTGGGACAGGTGACCTCCTTCTGCACCGCACCGCATGGACACTTCTGGAAACCGGTGAAGGGACATTGGCCGCAGGTTATTGTGTGGCAAACTTGCTCACATGTATGGTAGCCACAAGTCAATCGTTTACCACAGACCTGTAACAAGGAAGTTATTGCAATTTACAATATTTAAAAACTTACTTATATTATTTTATAATTTGAGTTTGAATTCCCTCGCCATAAAGAGCTTTATCTCTTTTCTCTACTTTCTATAAATATAATATGCATGTACATATTACATATATAGTCGCTCTAGTTCGTTTTTGTCCAACAGACCATTTTTGGCGTAATTGAGTTAAGTATGCAGTGTTCTCAAAAAGTATTTATTTATACGACACAAGTGAAAAAAAAAAAAATTCTTAACCTTTTATATGCGTCATAAATTTGTATCACTTCGTTCACACGTGGGGCTATTTATCATCAATCTAATTTATGACTTTAAACAATAATCACGCATGGATTTTAAAATTTGTTTTAAAAAATACGTCGCTTATGTCTTGAATTATCTTTTCAAGTATAAATAAACAATCCAAACATCAATGGGACTTGATAAAAATTCGAAGTATATATTCGTAATGTGACTGATACGGTATACCCGGGCGGCCATGTTAATATTTCAAGGATAACGATACACATGGTTATAAACATACTGGAGTAGAGTTCTTCAACTGTGGTGCGATGTAAGTGGTTGATTTATGGGTGCGATGTCGCGTTTGACTGGATACATGAAATATTGACACACTTAAAAAGGTTCATATAATAAAAAATAACTACACTTAAATTTACAAAACAAAAAAAAATTTAAATTTACCAACAGAACCATCGTGAAGAGTGGTCAGCATGTGAATTTCACGCCTATCGTGCCATTTCAAAGCTAACAACGGTGATTGGTGCTTTGATTGGATTTCCCCTTTCTTCAATTTAACAAAAGGTGCCATGCCTTTCCTGTTTTTCCGAACAGTGCCACAAGCATTAGTTTTTTTTTCGTGTAAATATTTAAATAAATTTGGTGTACCAGTTATCGCACCACAGGGTGGCCACAAAAAACGGATTTCAAAATTCCCTGATAATTCCAGGTTTTCCAGGGCAGTTTCTATATTTTTCCCTGATATGTTTTATTTGGTATAAGGACATATCGTTCAAAATTTTATTTTTGAAACACGATTTTCATCTACGCCAGAAAATTAGAACAGATACATAAATAAAGGGAATTCCGTCATCTAAAGCATTTATTATTTCCTTGCACCACAATGATCTATTCAAAACAAAATACACTTATTACAAATTTATGATATTTCGCCTGAAGACAATTTGTGTACAAATGAAAAGACCAGACAAAAATAGACAAATAAACAAAAGTAAGTACAGTAGAAACCCGATAATTCGAAAAAACGCGTAATTCGAAATTTTCGCCAAAAAAATATCCGCAGAAATTTTTTTTCATACAATTTTTTTTTTTAATTCGAAATTCATTAATTCGTAATTCGAAATTTATTTGTGTCCGCGCACGAAAATTTGTTCGTGAAATTCGAAAAAAAATGATTTTTGCGAAAATAAATCATAATATTTCGTAAATCTGAATCTAAAAGTCAGCCGTGGCGGTAAAACGCCGAAAAATGTATTTTTACGTGGTTATACATCGTCCTATTTAGTATTATTATTTTGTAAATCTGAATCGATTTACACTGGAATGTTGTATTTTTTCAAATTTATTTCGAATATCTGAATTTTAAAGGGCCCGCCGCGACGGAAATCGGACGCGAAATTTCAATTTACGCGGAAATATCGTATTTTTACTAACTTTACTTAGAATATCCGAGTTAAAAAATACGGCGCGACGGAAATCGGCCGAAAAATTTCGATTCACGCCAAAATATGACATATTTTTACGAATTTACTTCAAATATCTTAACTTAAAAGGCCGGCCGCGAAGAAAAACTGCCGATAAAATTCGATTTACGCGGAAATATTTCATATTTTTACGAATTTACATCTTAATTTAAAGGGTCGGCCGCGCATTCTCGATTTACACGGAAATATATCGTATTTTTGGGAATTTTTTTCGAATCTATATTTTAAGAGCCGGCCGCGACGGAATACGGCCGCGAATTCTCGTTTAACGCGGAAATATATCGTATTTTTACGAATATCTCAATTTAAAGGGTAGGCCGAGACCGAAATCGGCAGCGGAATCTCGATTTACGCGTAAATATATAGCATTTTTACGAATTTATTGCGAATATCTGAATTTAAAGGGCCCGCCGTTACGGTAATCGGCCGCGAAAATAAAGAAATAATTGGTATTAATACGAATTTACAACTAAAATACCACCCGGATTTGAAGAGGCGGCCGAGAAAATCGATTTTCGGCGTATTTTTTTTTTTTTTTCATAAAAATTCGAATTACGTGGGAATTCGTTAATTCGAAATTTGATTTTTGATGTCCCGTGGATTTCGAATTAACGAGGTTCTACTGTATTGACACTTTGTAAAAATGTTGATAATGATGATCTTTAAATTTTATTACGACCGTACTGGGTGTCCGACCCTTTTGACACTTTGTTGTAACTTTGCTAGCTTTTTCTTTACAGATTTCGCACCTACATAGTATAGGGGAAAAACCAAGGCGGGTGGTTTACGACATGATTGTGTTGCAAGGGCTATTTACGAAAATAATAATAAAAAAATACCTACTTATCTAGTTTGTCTTTGTCGGCATATCTTTTGTTACACACGCCGCAAGTAAAAGTAATAAAACACAATTTTGGGACTTCACAAATCGTAAATAACGAATTTCGTTTTATTTTTGGAATTCCCTGATATTTTAAGAATATTTTAAAATTCCCTGACATTTCCCTGATAATTCCCGGTTCGGTAAAATTCCCTGATAATTCCCGGTTTTCCAGGTCTGTGGCCACCCTGCACCACAAATTATGACCCTTTCCGAAATAATCTGACAAAAGGGTGGTTACAACGCCTCCCGAAATACCAATACCTTGAGTATCATTTTTTTCTGTATCAGAACCAACATAAATTATAAAATCGAGAATGAAACCCGTCATGACGTCACACATCACAAACATTTTTATTCCAAATCGGTGACGTTTAGATGGAATGTATTGCTTGAATAATAGACGGCCTTTGAAAACGATGATGCTTTCGTCAATACATAGATTTTCATGGTGCATCATAGTTGATTTAAAAATCTTTCGTGTGTGGTCAACAAGAACACGTATTTTATGCAGTCTATCAGTAAGCGTTTGAATATTACTATCACTAAAGTGGAGCATCTGTAATATTATCTGATAACGGGCATTGTCTTTGCAAATATTGGTGAAAAGATTATGGGGTTCGTACTCCAATGTTCCTCGATAGCAGTGGCGGCTCGTGACTTTTGGGTGTAATAGAGTGCTAATATTATAAAAAATGGCATTTCTGATGCTGTTATAGCTGAAAATGATTTTTTTTTTTTTTTTCGAAAATCGATTTTTTGTATGAAGATTTTCAGGAAATTTCAGTATAGCCGTGCGCCGCACGGAATTCCTGAAAATCTTCATACAAAAAATCAATTTTTCTAAAAAAAAAAAAAATCGTTTTCAGCTATAACAACATCAATTAAGCCATTTTTAGTAATATTAGCACTCTAGTAACCCAAAAGTCACGAGCCGCCACTGCTCGATAGTTAAGTGTTTGTTCCTAGTCATGGCAAATGTTAACGCAATAAAAACACAGTACATTTCTGAGACTGTTGTATCAACCCATTTTGTAACTCTCGATTTTGCTGTAAAATCCATCGTCCTAATTTTATATTGATAAAATTGATTTGTTTCATCAACAATTTTTGTCATAATTTCTGTATTCAAAAAATGTTCAAAAAACATAAGTTCGGGCGTGTCTTCAGTTAACCTGGTATCTGGATTGATACCTGATGCGAAATCGTCGAATTCATAAATAATGGGTACGAAAGGGCCGGCAGTCCACAGATTTTCAACCACTTCTTCTCCTTCTTCAATGTTCATTTCGGGTTCAGAATCATGGCTTTCATGTATTTCAGCAGCTTCGCAATTATTATCGACGTCACTGTCACTAATTTCAAAATCTGAATCTATTTCTAAAGTAGCACCAAATATTTCTTCGTCATTAAGACCACGACCCGACATTTTGTATTTTGGCAATAAAAATACTTTCAAAAATTGATAAAAAGTCAAACTTGTACTTTACTTTACACTTGATTTTTCACTAAAAAAAAGTTTTAACCATGTATCTTTATTTGAAAATAATCTAACACTGACGAATTTTATATTGCTTCAATAGTTTGAATGAATGTATGTAACTGAACTTATTTTAAAATATGATAAATCAGATGAATGTACACTGTAATTAAAATAGTTCATATCCACGAAAAAGCAAACAATAATTCGATAAAACAATGTAATCTACACGGCGAGCGTCTCTGTTTGAGAATCTTATAAAATGCGCCTGCGCAATAACGTGTGTAAAGACGCGGGAAGAATTCAAACTGATTCATTTTTCGCTCTGAGTTGGAAGATCCCTTCAAATCTTTGTATCGATGATTAGGATACGTATTATGGATAAATATCGTAAGATGTCAGTAGTGTAAAGAAGTGAGATTTTTTAGGAGTATAAGTTTTACCGTGCTCAAGCATGTTTCATACCCATAACGCCGAAGAAACTTTGCGTCGCACAGATTTGCCTCCCGCGTACAGGGCATGTACAGTAGCATGGAGCGACATTGCAAAAATCAAATCTCGGTATTGTAATAGCTGCCAAAAGATGCTTCATGTCATTCATATTCACGTAAAAATACTTAAAAAAATCTAAACTTATGTCTTCATTCAACAACCTAGCGATTTCATAACGTAAAAAACGTAAATTTAGCCTATTTTTCCCAAAATCTGAGTACAGTCTCAAAAATATAAAATAATATCCATTACTTTCAATTGCATTTACCTTATTGAACATTACATGTTTTATAAAAAAAAACACTGCATAAATTGCTGTTAAACTAGTGAGTTTGTGAGCGCTGTGGAGGTGGGGGGGATAATTTCGCTCCTATTGTTTCGTCGCAGAAACTAGATGCGACATGCATCTAGTTTCGTTTCGGCTACCGCTGACCGTAGACGTGTTAGAATCAAATTTCAATTAAATTTTAAATCTAAATTTTAAATCAAAATTAAATTTTAACACATATAATTGTTGTGAAAATGAATGCAAATTACACGAGAAGCAAAATTTTATGTCCAATATTCGGGGCACCAACTGAAATGAACTCTCAAATGTTACCTACTGTCTCAGAAGTGATTAAACATTATTTTTTCTTACGATATGAGCGTAATCTTAACTCTACAAAAAAAACCGTCAGTATTCGAAATAAAAAGTGTTATATCTGCAATTGTTGAAGGAATTTGGAAGCGCGCTTCTATTCCCATTGTTTCACACAATCGAGTGATGAAACTGATCCAAGATCATTATAACGAATACTTAAAACTTAAAAATTGGCCAAAAAAAGTGTGCATTATTATGTTAAGTTAAATTCTTATGAAATCAAAATGAATAAACTTTTCGATATTGCTTCATGCAAATGTAACAATCTGAATATTTGTTCCTGCGAAAAGACGCGCAAGGTACCCACCAAAGAACAAGCATTCCTTCAAGACCAAAGATCCTCGAGAAATATGATACTGGGAGCAATAGACACCGACACAACAAAAAAATTACATCGGAAAATGAGGATGCAAGCTCGTTTATCTGAACTTGCTTCGATGGTCAGCTCATCTACAGCATCAGCGACAAAACCACGTCAACCATTTTTTGATGAAAACCAATCATTTTCTTCACATTCTTCGCAACCTCCAGAAAATTCCCGTATGATATTAAAACTCCCCACTTTGGCCAGAATCTGCGATCAGTATGGTTTGTCAGACAGGTCAGCATCAGCTGTTGCAAGTGCTACATTACAAGATTTTGGCATAGTAACCGAAGACGACTCTAAAATGGTGATTGATAGGAGCAAACTCAGACGAGCTAGACAAACGTGTCGCACTTCTTTAATAAAAACATGTCAAGTAAAACGTCGGAGTCATCAAATATTCGAGGTCTATATTTCGATGGAAGGAAGGATAAAACACTGTCTCAGGAAAAAATAGGGGATAGATATCATCGGAGAACGATTTCAGAAGAACATTATTCCATTTTATCTGAGCCGGGGTCTCAATATGTTGGACATGTTACACCATCATCAGGAACTGGCAAAAACATCGCAAAGAGCATGTTACACCATTTAAAAATGAACGGTTTTAATTTGAATGATTAATCAGCGATTGGATGTGATGGGACTGCTGTCAATACAGGCAAAAAAATGGAACTATTAGATTTATGGAATTGGAATTAGGTCATCCGTTACAATGGTTTATCTGTCAGCTACATGCAAACGAACTTCCCCTTCGCCACTTGTTTCAACACTTAGATGGTGCTACAACAGGACCTAAAGGGTTTTCAGGACCTATTGGAAAACTTCTTTCAAGCAGCTCTAAAAACACCGTTATAAATTATTCACCAATACACTTTGAGATACACAAACTCAACGCAGAGGAATTGAAAAATTTGAGCACGGACCAAAAATACTTGTACGAAATATGTTTTGCAGTTACAACAGGTCACTGCCCACCAAATTTAGCAAACCGTCATCCAGGTAGTATTTGTCACTCACGCTGGTTGACGACAGCAAACTCAATACTTCGATTATATATAGGAACAACTAACCCTTCAGTGAACCTAAAAATTCTTGCTGAATATGTTGTTAAAGCATATGCTCCGACATGGTTTGAGATAAAGAGGCACCCGTCGTGTAAAGATGGGGCATTACATGTTTTTACTATAATAAAACTCACCCGATATTTGAGCACCGATCTACGAGATATAATTAATCCAGTAATTCAAAGAAACGCCTATTTTTGCCACCCGGAAAATCTGCTACTATCCATGATAATGGATGACAACCTTATTGTAAGAGAATTGGGTTTGAGACGAATATTAAAGGCGCGAGATAGATGTCCGAGTCCATCTGTTGTTAGAGACTTTATTATTCCAACAATAAACTTTTCAGCAAGTAAATATTACGATATTATCAACTGGCAGGAATGCGAAGTTACACCGCCACCGATACTATCCGAAATCAGTAATGACGACCTAGTCAAAATGATAAATAATTTTGGTGAAGAAAAGGACAGTATTGAATTTCCCAGATTTCCCTGCCACACTCAAGCAGTCGAGAGGTGCATCAAATTAGTTACCCAGGCATCGTTGTCTACAGTTGTGTCTGAAGCAAGAGATGGATTCATTCGGGCGACAATAAAATCTAGGCATATAATGCCCGAATTTCACACCAAATCTCATTTCAAAACACGATAAATTTTATAAAACTTCGATAATGTTTAAAAAAATTCTCTTTGTTAAAGTATTTTATTTAATAAAAAAACATGTTTCCCAAAAACACGAAAAAAACAATAAAAAATCAATAAACCTCTTCAAAAAACCAAAAATAGACCCCGCCTTGAAACTATGGTAATTTTATTTTTATTTTCACATGTGTTATGCACCTTATTAGCTATAAAACCCCTAATAAAATTGTATTTTTGCTATGAATATCGCTTGTTTATAATGCTTGGCAGAGTTTTCAGCGACTTTTTTCATACAATTTTTTTCTAAATATAAATGTGCTGGTTGTTGAATAAAGGAATGTTTCGATCGAGTTGATTTTTTTAGACGAAAGAGGTGTTATATAAAGGCAACTTTTTTTTGCTATTACAGTACTGGCATCTTTAAAAAAAAAAGTCCCATACAACGTCACTCCACCCTAATGTACAGTGAGTCGCAGGCGTGCGTCTCCCGCAGGGATAGGGTTAATGTGTTTTCAAGACGCAGTTTGTCTCAAGTGCACCAAAATTAAACAACATTCCGAGCGTGTTTATCCAACACTTTGTCCTACATCCATATTAAAAACGTGTTCTCTGCATAATTTTAAACATTTGGAAATTTTTTTAATTAAAAATAATAATTTGTATCATTTTAAATCATTGTAGTAAGCTTAAAATGAGCTGTTTATGAGTTTTTTGTAAAAAAAACTTTTAAGCAATATTTCTCCCGATTCACAATTTAGTCGTTTGGACATAAACAAACTAGAGCGACGATATATAAACCTTCCGGATGAAATTCTCTAGATGATAGTGAAAACCCCATCAAATGCCGTTGCGTAGTTTAGAATAACTAAGCTACTCTTATTCTATTTAGAGATAAAAAATAAATATATTAAATTTTTACAATGGCATGCAAATTCCTCGATGCATAATAACCGTAACTGCGAATCCCAAATCGAGAAACTCATATTTACCTTGGTGCATTGCCAACTTGTCTGAGAGCACGGAATCTTGTCCTTACGGCTTTTACACTGACAATATTGCTCTTTGAATTTGGAGCAGGGATCACATTCACCCGTGTGGCACTTTTGGTTGCACCTGTGTTGGCCACAATCCAGTGATTTGTTGCAAACTTGAGTGCAGCACCAACTGGAAACACTGCAGCGAACTGGCTTGGGTTGGGACTGCCCGCAGGCGCAGGGCAGACTCACCATCTTCGGGCAAGGTGGACATGGCCCTAGAAAAGGTATAAATAGATACGCTTAATTACATATATTATCACACTTTGATCGGGTTATTTTTTCGCCGGCTGACCGCTGAAAACGGGCGAAAATAAAGGTCCCGCGCGAATTTGTTTAATTTGTTTTAAATCGCTATATCTTCGAAAATAATGGAAATATTTCAATAAAATTTTCTACATACTAATTCAGCATACCCAAGCTATAAAATTTCTAGCCGAAAACCAAGTATTATTTCTAATGCAACATAATAAATCGAAAACAAAGTCATTGTTGAGTCATTAGGGCTAAATTTTTTAAGTATAAACTAGGTTTCAATTTTATAAAATTACAAATTATTATATTTTCACCAAGCCCAAATCATTATAAAAACAAAAACAATTGCGACTTCTCTAGTATCGTCAGAGTAACACATTATTACCCATTGAAATACCACGTGTGCAATTGCTCCTCGCACGGTACAGCGGACCAAAACCATCGGAACGTGCTAATAATATTGGTTATTTTTTCAAATGAACTTTAAAATAATCACTTACGGTAGAATGCTTCTCGTATTGCTCACGTAATATTGTTTATTGTTTTTCACCATACACTATTAGGTTTTAGTTTCTAACCACTTTTATGTAATCAGTTTCAGTTCACGTCTAAAAATTGTTCATCTAATATTTGGATACAGTGTGATACTTAGTGAAACATTCCCCCCTATGAAGAGGGACGTCGCAAAATTGACACATATAACTCGTCAGACCTTTCGTTTTGTGCGCAGAACACGCGCGACATTGTCTCTGGGGATATTTCTTTTTACCGCCGGTGACAATTTTTATCGCTTTATGTTTTTTTGTGTCCATTGATAATCTCCCTGGAGGATCTTTTTTCAAGACTTTCCTTTGTAATTGTGATGTGGATGGTCTCGGTTCCTCAAAATTTGCATCAGTTTCAGAAATCTCGGTCATTATCCAATATTTGGCAACATTGAGTAAAAATTGTTTATAAGTCAGTCTTTTGGTTGCATTCAAGGCCTTGTAAACTTTGTAGGAATTAAACAGAGCACAATTCAATAAATACATCACAGCTCTCTTAGTCCATTTTTTGGTTCTTCTTATTATTGAGTAATACGAAAGATACTGATCTGCACGATCAACTCCTTTCATATATTTGTTATACTCAATAATACTCTGTGGTTTCCAGATTCGTAGTTTCGTCTTCCAATCGATATTGCCGCTTTCAAGTATGATCGAAGAATGTATAGTTGAAATCATTCTGACGTCCCTCTTAGATTTCCAAATTTGCAATAACACATCATTTTTTCGACGGAAAATACTTTGGCCTGGATTGAGCTTTACGTTTTTAAGGCATTCGGGAAAACCTCGATTAATTCGCATTGTTCCGCACGTTCTTATTTTATGTTTCAACAAAACTTCACTAGTTTTAACGCTATTATAGTAATTGTCCATATATACATGATGCCACAAATTTAGGTATGGATTAAGCAATGTTTCAACTGTATCTATTAGTCGCTTTCCTTGCCCACAGTATATTTCTAAATTGCAAATGTATCCCGTAGGGGCTTCACTAACCATTCGCACGAGAATACCATATCTAATTATTTTTGACGCATTGTATACTTTAAATGCTAGCCTTCCCCGCCACGGTATGATGCTTTCATCTAGAGAAAGCTCCCTTTGAGGCTTGTAAACAGAATTAAATTTTGGGATGAGATATGTCAAAACGGGTCGAATTTTTTCAAGGCGGTCGCTGGAATCGGTAATGTTTTGGTTATTTGAAAAGTGCCAAGATCTCCAAATTTGATTGAAACGATCACGGCTCATTGTTTTTGAAAATATGGGCGTCTCGATACATTGGTCTGAAGACCAATAATCTTGTCTCGTAGTTTTTTGCACTTGACCCATAAGCAGAATCAATCCTAACATTTTTTTCATATCTGCAATATTTATAGGCTTCCACTTGATGGATTTGTTCGTTTGTTTGAATCTTGATTCATTTTGAGCATGGTAACGATTGCTTTCTTCTACCATCATTTCAAACAAATCATTTCCAATAAATAGTTCTACTACTTGCATAATACTTTTGGAATCAGCTGGTGTTACGCAAACACCAGGATGACCTAAAAATGATTCGATATTTGGCGGATTGTCTATTCGAGACCACTCTTCTCCTTCTTCCTCCATATCACTTTCTTCAGAATCACTGAACTGTAATGGCATCACTGACATTCTTCTCCTACAAGAAATTTCTTCACTTTCACTAGATTCTTCACTTTCACTATCGAATTCAGGCAAATAATTACTAGAACAGGCAGATAAATTATCTGCAACGATTTCGTCATCACTTTCGTAATTTTCAGAATCCATTTTGAAAGGTTTGAAAAGGCTAATATAAATATTATCTCCTCAGAACACAACCGTACGACAATTTGCGTTTTAAAAACTGCCATGCACTTGTAAATATTTATTGGTCCGCCTAACTGTGTTTGCCGATACCTGCTTTTGTTAGACGCGTCAGACACTCTGCGCTCGCTCGCACCTAGGAGTTGAGTGGGTGCGGAACAGAGATAGAGAGATTTGTTTCGGGTTTCATGGTCATAAAAACCCTCATTCCAAGAATTGAATTATTAGAATAACAGAATATGTTATCTAAATTACTTATTTCGTTGATCTTCAAAGCAATACCTATTAAGTGTCAGGTTTTCATAAAATATAGGTCATTTTAGTTGAAATATCGATGTACACAAAAGACTCCAAGATAAATACTAAATAAAGACTTGCATTACAATTTGATAATTATGTACGTATAGTTGGGACCTTTACAAAGAGATTGGTATATAATATTCATATAAAAACATCGGATAATTTCTTCTTTTCTGCCATTGAAATGAGGCGGGCGCAGAAGGTAGAACTACCCTTCCCGACGTTAAGCATCAATCGACCGAACGGGTAGAACTACTCTTCCCGATTAAAGTGTGTTATTATATATTTGTCTCCCTCCATTGCAGAATAAGCATCTGAGTGACTTGCCTGTTACATAACCACTCCAGTGATTGGTATGAATGAAGTGAATGGAAACGTATGAACACTGCTTACTGCGGTTTAAAGCTAATAGATTATCCCATATTTTTAGGTTCTATAAATTTGGCACATTATGGCAAGCGATCGCTCAAAACGTTTTGCAAACTTGCCATAACGTGCCAATCACTCGAGTGGATAAAAGATTTTTTAACACGGTGTGTGGATCCCTCTAGATATGGAATTATCTATAGCTTTGGTTTTTTTCGGCCAACACTAAATGGATGTTGGATTTAGCGGTTGTGAAAACTGCAAACAAGCAGTTTTTAGGTCAGTTTTTGGAGATGAGCGTTCAGAAAGCAAGGCCGGCTCATTCCTTGCTTGGCAGTCCTGATCTCAGGGCAACCTCTTTAGCGTTTTAAATAAATTGATTTCAATAAAATTACCTGGATGGCACAGTAGTAGGCACTGATGACCACAATTCTGCAGTAATGGTTTGTTACAGGTTTCTCCGCAGGAATGTGGAACTGCCCATGGATGAAATACCGGATCGTATGTCTTTTTACAGAAGCATTGATACTTGTTGGGAACCTCAGCCTAGAAAAATATTACAACTCAAGTCTTTCAAAAATGCATAGTGTCAGCACATCAGCCAGTGGAACTATGGCACCTCCAAATGCAGAAATTTGGTAGGAGTATCAAGTACAGCAAAAGCCATGTCAAGCAACCCCTCAGGCTCTCGCATATTCTGTCAGATTATTTCTGCTTTGCAATAAAATCCAAATAAATGGAATAATAATATTCCCCCCCCCCCATTCTAAAGTCATCAGGACCATCCTAGATGAAAGTGTGTTTATGACCAAAGAAAGGTCAATTTTATTTAACTCCGAGTGAAGTTGATGACATTTACAAACATTGAAAGTTTTTCTTGAACAGATATGCAAATTTGATTGTCTGCCTGGGGCCTGCGAGTTGAAAGGTTTCATGGTATTATAAATATCTTATCTTAAATGTAATAAATTATTAATTATAATATATTAAATTAGTTCTTTTTCAAATCGGTACTCCGACGATATCTAATAGTTGAGAGAATCTCAATTTGACGTTGCGCGTGGCTCGGTTACTGACAACAGGACGTATAACAAACCTCGCTGTATGGAGATCTGCATTTAGGACAGCACCATTGAAGTTTTTTGAAAGATTTATCACGAACGGGTAACTCTCCCGGGCTAGGTTCCATGTTTTGAGCTTGTTGATAAACTGTGTCTTTAGCCCAACGCTGTATACACAACAAGTGGAATGCCGTGTAACAAGACTCACAACTCCATATCTGAAATAAAGGAATAACTTTACTAAGTACAATTGAAGGAAAAGTGTCTATATTAATTCAGTTTAGATATAAAGTTATAAGATATTCCTGTGAAGCAAACATTCATAATGCAATTTCTCAAAACTTTGTGCAAAATCCATCTAAAAATTTAATAGAAACAAAAAAGATTGCTTACAGCTTGTGTTCTCTTGACCGATGCTATGCATACAAGACAAATGACTGCACCAGAGTGAAAAGATTGTTCGAGGAACTCTTTTGTCCTGCCCAAATCTGCATCCTTGCTACTGGTTTTATAGTTGACCATAACGGAATCTGAAATAAGGACCAAGTGATTACCGTTATATATATATGTTGGATGCTGTATTGCCAGGCTATAAATTCAGATTAAGTATTGTCTTACCTAGAATCTTTCCATCTTCCAAGTCTTCTTCTTCCGAGGAAGATTCATATTCCTGAATGTGACGTTGCACCGATGCCTGCATCTTGGCGCTGGCTTCCTTAAACCTGGTTTCTGTGTCTTTGGGAGCAGCGACTACCGTTTCACTTTTGTTTTTTGAGTTTGCGGCAGTTTTGTCCCTGGCTTTTGAATGCCAGGGATTCTTTTTTGATTTATCAGCCATTCTGGATTACTATAAAGAAAAATTAAAGGAAGTGACATTAATGTAAGGAAGTAGAATGGGGCAAGCGCGCATTTATTTTTCAGTAATTGATAGTAAGCTACTTTCATAGTATGCAAAATGTCCTATTATATTAGTGGAAGTAGATTTCTGTACTGAAGGGTCAATTTGTATCTTTTGCGTTATCCTAACGCTGCGTTTTAAGTCGTGCAAACGCGATTTCAATTTGTTTGAATTTGATTTCGTTCCGAGAAGAGCAATGAAATCACGTTGACTGATCACTCCTTGTTCGCAAATAAAAATTGATAAAATCACTTATTTGTTTCAAATTAAATTATGAACATTTTTGCAAATGTACATAATTATTCAACCGCATGGAAAACTAGGATCAAAAAAATTTTGGTGATAGTTTCAGTTAGCAAAATGATTTCAGTAAATTGATTCCCGCTATAAAACACACGCATATTCGAATGCAACTTTGTGTCAAAATTTCAAAGCAATCAGTGAAGAACTTGAGGAGATTTAAGATTTTGAACAAAAAACATTGACATTTTTATTTATATAAATTACATTTTGTAACCACGAAAATAATTAAATCTGTGATCGCTTCAGAGCTGCTGTCGGAGATAATAAGCAAAAGTTTTATGTCAACAATGATATTATTGAACAGGAAACATAAAGAGTAGGTACATTATCACATTTATCCATAAATATATAAGTTTGTTAAATTCACCAAAGATTAAAACATAACAGTTTCGCTTTATTCGCAAATAGCTTCCACAAGCTATGACATAAACATACATTCGGTAGAAAAGCAAGTACACATTGTTAAGTATTTATATTGTTCTAAATATGCCAAATACTTTGAAGAAAAGAGATTCTGAATCAAAAGGATTAAAATACGAGAAGAAGTGAGATTTTGTCTCAGTGTTACGTATGAAAGTTGAAAGTGCATTCTAAATATGAACAGAACATTCTTGGAATACAATATTATGAAAAGTAATAAAACCTTGAACGCTGGTTAATACATCAGCATATTCTATGAGTGTTGCTGATTATTGACATTTTAACTCTTTCACATTTCCGACGGCATCTTCAAAAAGTCGCAAAAAAGGGAAGAAAAACTGAGTAATAGCGAAATCGACCGGTGAGTCGGCAGTTGACAGGAGGTGATGTGGGCGATGTTGGCAGTTAACTCGGAAAACTAACCAATCAGGTGAATCCACGCTAGATGGCAACATTATAAAGGGACCTAACTACGGAACATCAACTTTATTGAGAAAAAGTTGAGGTATTAACCTAACAGTCATTCAGAAATTCCGAACAGGTTGTTATATTATTTACGACATTAGCGGATCCCACCACGCTTCGTTCCAATACGTGCTCCAAAGGGATTATCAGAACTTTTTATTTGTTTATAGTAAGTATTTTTACTTTTCCGATTTTATGTCCGGGTTAAATCTTCCCCATAGGAAAAACTAAACCCTTCCACACACTTTTCCACAAATGATCATCTAGTCAATCCACATTGATCCACATAAGTACCATTATATGCAAGTGCGTTTATGATTTTTAACAGATTGATAAATGATAAAAAAAACAGAGCATAATATTATAATTATGCAACATTACTGTGGTATAAGAATAGTCTTTTAGACAGAGAGAAAGGAAGTGATAACTATAATTAATAAATTAGCCCATGGAACAACAGCATTATCGAAATAAAGCTGATTTTGTGAAGATACATTTAAATTACGCGCCATATATCCATCTGTATTCACAGGATAAAAAGTTTTAAAATCTCAACCATAAAATTCGTGGCCATTTAATGGCTGTACAAGGCCCATGGTGACAAGTCTAAAGGAAATTCTGTGAAGGAAAAGGGTATGAATCTGGGGATCAATTTGTCCAGGGTGATGGACTGAATGCATCCCTCCCATGGATCTAGATAATCCGTTGGAGAGGTAAAAAATCTCTCCCGATTCTCGAACCAGCCCGCCATGCAGACGCATCCGCCTCCAAGTCCTAGACGAACCTCTCCCCATGAACCCCTGCTAGTCACCAAACGTAGCAAACCACTTGGGATGACCTGTCAGAGGTGTTGGTTATCCAATAAATGGTTCCCGGAGCGGCAGTACCCATACCCGCCTCCCAAATTGAAATGGCAGTTTTTGCGATCGACTTTTTTGTGATTATTATGGAGATGAAGTTTTATTTCCGCCTTGAGTAACACGCCTATAATTTTTATGGAAAATACAGTGCCTTATTGGGTTCCCATTGCTTACATTTGTTTTATGTGTTAAAAATATATGAGTCGTGTAATTTCTATACCCGCTATATCAACTTTCATTGATTTGGAGAAAACCGCAAAAAACTGTCACATCTCTAGCGTACATAAGTAAATGCATTAAAATTTTTTATATAATGAATTGGAGTAATAAAATTTCGAAAAGCATTTATTTTTCTATATATGTCTAGCAATAATTAAGTAATTTCGATAAATAAAATGGATATAGCGGATTTTGATACTCACTTCGTGATTTTGAAAGTCAACTGAGGCGACATGGCGGGTTTAGAAACTCACGCGTAGATCATTTTGACACACGAGCGTGGCGTCAGAGCGGCGGCCATATTGTATTTTGGCAAAATAACTGCTTGTGATTCGTTGAATCCGATATAGCGGGTTTTGATAGTGACTTTCTGTATGATATAGCGGATTTGGTTTCTCACTCGCAGTTTTAACATGGTTTTTGGTCATGATAAGGAGGGTTTTGAAACTCAATTTTAGGCTCCTCTTGTTGCTCGCAAAAATGTGAACAAGATGTCATACTCAGATCATTTTGTCAAAAAATCGGATATAGCGGGTATAGAAATTATAGGATTCATATAATGTACATACTTACCTATGTAAAAATAATGGGAAAAACTAGGTTATTGCATCCAATGTTAGTTTCATCCACACTTTTTTGTTATTTTGATTATATGACCGTGAGTGGTTTATTTATGACATGACCTGTCATGAACCTGGGATTAACATGGACACATTCGATAATGAATAAATAAAAAAAACGATAAGGTATATTTATTCTGGAATGCTTTTTATTTAGTTAACTGTATATTGCCACCCTTTCGGGTTAAAATATCAAAAGTTAATCGTATGACAAAGAGGTTAGTGTTTTATTGCCGACAAACTACATAAGTAGTTTAGCGGGTTTGAATTTTAACCTGTTGAAGGCTGGAGCATAAAACAGAAAAATATTAGTGGAACCTAATGTTTTACTAGCCCAAACGATGCTGATTTTGTTTTTCATACATTTCTCGAAGCATGAAGGTCAAAATCGCATAGCAAATTATTCTAATAATGATCGTATTAGAATGCTCGTATGTTCTCCAGAGACCAATCGGTGTTCCGGTAAATACATTTTTTTAATTTGAATTTCTTTACAACACGTACGAGTATTCAGATTAATACTATTGTTTCTTTTATTATAGAATTGACATGCCTCATGAATAGTACTCTATCTGCAGATCCATAACTTTACAAAGCAAAATTTGAAAGTTATTTTATTAAACACATTTAAAGTATGAAACAAGAACTCCTAAGTAAAGAAACAGATTGGCAGATAGAGAATTTTACCTAAGAACAAGTATATAACACTTAAACGAACAGATATACATTTAATAAATTCATTACAAACAGATAATTTTAATTTACACTTTAATTATTAGCTTCATTGATATTACGTACATATCTAATTAGAATTACAGTAAAAAAAAAAATCAGTCAAATTTTTTTTATCTTTGTGTTAGTGGAGGCTGTTGTGTGGAATTGAAAATTTAAACGAAAAGTCCAAAATAATAAGTACATTAATTTTAAGCAATTTGGTAAAAATGATTCTGAATTATTAGGGGCAGAGATGAAACAGCAAGGAACACTCACCCCCTTATTGGGAATTGCCAATATTTATCTGCATGAAGATAAATAAAAGGGAAGTAAATATTGTAAGGCAGCTAATATACATACATATTTATATGCCCAGTCATATAAAAGTCAATAAAATCACATTCTTTGTAATTAGCAGATCATTCTAGCGTTAATCATCTGTTAGTCTATAAGAATTGCCATTAGGTATATTAACGATATTGGCGAAACTACATATGTAATGAGATTCAATAATATTTGTTCATCCATTCCCCGCCTTCAGTTTGGGAACTTAAAAAGAGATTTGTTTGAGATTGACAAATACAAAATGTAATATTATTGAGAGACTACAAAGTGATAAGTTATTTTAGAGTTCTACTTTCACATTAAGATTGTTTTTAATATAAGTCAAAAATCCATCGATAGTTCTTTCTCCTGAATAGGTTAAGGCCGTTGGGCTTTTTCCAAATAATTTGAATGTTGGGTAGGCAGAGATGTCTTGGGCCTTGGTAGTCTTGGGATTCACCGTGGCATCCATCATGCGCAGTTTGGCTTTCAATTTTTCGTTTTCTATTTGTTTGGCTGCCGCTTCGAATGCTGGTTTGGTTTTAGTGCAATGGCCGCACCCTGTAATAAATAAATAAATAGTTTAAAAACATATGATAACTTTAAAACTCTAACCTTTTTAGCACAATTCATCCCATAATGTTGCACATTTTGACACAGTGTAATGTGTTTTTATTTTTGTGAAAATTAGATCACATAACCGCGTACATCCTCGTAACGGTATACATAGTAGCCGATAAATCACATAAGTGACAGCCGCATAGATCAGGTTAACTTTATTACAGATACATTGGGAAGTTTTTTAGTAAAATAACAAGTCACAACATGGGGTCTTAGGATCACAAGGGCCTAGCTACAAAAACAGTAGTGACACAAAGCTCTATCTCATGCATACAGACATTTAAGAAATACAGTTGGGCATACATGTGGGCATATGAGCATTCCAATCTTCATTTGTGTTTATCTCAAAACTATGTTTTTGTAGATAGGCCCCTGTGATTCTACACCCTCGAACAAAAATAATTATTTCGTGCAAGTTGTGACTTTTCTAAAATCACAAGTGTAAATTGATAGAAAAAGTAGTAAATATTTAAAAAAATAAATGCATATTTGGGTAAAAGTAAGGAGGTTATACTAACATGGTGCATGAAACATCACTAGCGTCAGTCCAGGAGCACTTATCTCCTTCTCAAAAGTCTTATCGGTGAGATCCAAAACGTCAATTTCATATTGTGAACGACCTGTATCCACCTTCGCTTTGGAAACACTCGGTGTGCTCTCGGTGGGATCTTTCATAAAGTCTATCATGTCAGCTGCCTGCAACACACAATAAAGATATTTAAAATATATACAAATTATACAGAAATTGGTGATTCTATTTCTCAAAAACGAATTTTTGGTTTGATGAACCGATTACATAATGAAGTTCTGTGAACAGTAGACATCTCGGGTAATCTTGATTACTCCCGACTTAACAACTGACAGCTTGCAATAGTCCAGTCGCAATGCTACGGTGCTATGGTGGAATAAAGAAGTACATACTATCAAACACGGATACCATCTGGTCAGGATTGCCCGGACATGGAAAACGCAAATAAATTTACAGACAGACGAAATGCTGAGTGGTCGATCAAACCAGGACTTCGCTACAATGAACTAAAAAATAATATATTTATCGTTTTTGTGTTTAATTCGTAGAACTCCATTTAATTTTTTAAAAATTTAATAATATAATTATTAAGTTCTGCAAGTATTTTGGTTTTTGTTATTGTTACAACTGTTCGGCTTTCAAGGCCACAAGGACAGTTTGAAAATGTCCTTGAAAGCCGAAACAGCTGTAAAAATAACAAAAACCAAAAAATACTTGCAGAACTTAATAATTATATTATTAAATTTGATTTTTATTGAATTTAAAAAAAAATAAGAGTATGCATGTACTCAATAACCCATCTGAGCAGTCTTTACATTGACAATTGCTTGTCTCCAGTAGGAGAAACCACAAGAAGAAGAATCAATTTGGAAACTTACCACTCTGTTACCAGTGTAGTCTTTCCGGACCTTGTCAAAATAACTGAAATATTTGATGGTTGGGTAGCCCTTGATGCCATGTTCCTGGCAGAGGCTCTGGTGTTCAGTACAGTCCACAGCTCCAATTATAGTTCTGGAGTCTTCTTGTAAAGCCTCAGCCAACTTTAAAAATTCGGGTTTTGCCCTTTTGCAATGGCTGCACCCTGAAACAATAATTAAGTGTTAAGAAAGATGATGCTAACGAAGCAACCAAAGTTTTGTCCAAAGAAACATGTGAAAATTTGATTAAAAAAAGTAAAGTGCTTACAAGGGGCGTAAAACATGACAAGTGCATGCTTTTTCTTCTTCAGTGTGCTCCGGAAGTCGGTTGCTTGAAGATGCACAATATTGCTCGCTTCATTTTCTGGCCACATCGGCTGAGGAGGAGGTGGGGGAGTTGGCTCTTGGGGGTCCTAAACCCAAAGGATATAAATTAAACATTACCGTTCTATTGGAAAGTTCATTTATAAATAGAATCACCTCAAGGGAGCTTAAAATGGTCATTGCTCTCTTATTACATAATAAATTATAGCAATAAAGTTGTCACTTTAGCTTTACCTAAACATTTTCTACTTGAGCATGCAGTCTAATACTGATTAGTTTGTTTTAAAAGTCAAGTCTAGGATGAAAGGGTTCAAGTCCCAGATGCGCCCGTGTTTTTTCGGTTTCAAATCTTCGTTTGAGAATTGCTAATATTGTCTTCAATAAGGAGCTAAGTTGTACAGCTGCCCGATGCGAATTTCGGGTCCGATAAGTGGGAAGCAACGTTGAATTGAACAGTTCTTAGCCTTTTTAACCTATGATGGTATCCTCCTTGAAAACTATGAAAGTAAGCAGGTTTCCCTACTAACCATTGATTCAAATCTTGTACAATCAATCTCTCTCCCTGGCGGGTTGACTGAAGTTTGTGATGTCCAAAGGTAATTTCCCATAGCTCTTAATGTTTCAAGGTCCTCAGCAAAGTTGACAATTATAATTTCTAGATATTATGACATTAAATACTTTTAATATATTGTATAATATGCGAACATTTAATGTGTAATTTTATAATACCTTCATGAACTCGACAATTTTCATTTCTTCCCGCAGGCTTATGTCATATTTAAACTCTCCATTAGCAAAGTATTTCAAGGTGGGATATCCCTTGACTCCGAACTTGGATGCTAGTTCTGGCTCCTTGGTGGCATCAACTGCAGCAAGCATTCCACTTATCTACAAAACAAAGGTAACCTCATTAAACAAATAAAATGGAATTACAAATGTATTTATTACCTGATGAACTGCTTCTACCTATCTCGAAGGTGTATCATTGAAAAAAGGCTTTGAAAGAAGAAATTAGTACGGTTTAAGGGATTTTTTTATTTATTTTTTTACTTGACAACAATCATTGTTTGTTTAACCTTGGTAACAAATACAAAAACATTTGTTGCCCAGGTTACCTAATCAAAAATGAAAGATTGCTTGACACTGATAGCTTTGCGGGCAACATTTGTGAGTTTGTTGGTGTCACATAATCTATCTATCTCCATAAATAAAAGACAATGTTCCTAATGGTATAATAAGTCGGGGATGCCCGAGAAAGATATGGCACAATCTATTGAATCAATCAGTTGGTAATAGCGAAACTTTGGCTTTTTATTTCATAGATTTTACAGTGTTATGTTTAGAGAGTGGTTTTCATACAGGTTAACTTTGCAGTAAAACCCATAATAAAACAGTCATAGAACACAAAACAAGCTCCTCAGATGAAAATTTGGTAATTATTCGGAATCGCTGGACAAGGATTATATGAAATATTTTTAAATAAAACCTTCTGATTTACCTTAATTACTATAAAAGGAATCTGACTGCATTTGGGATATTTTTAATTTTAGCATTTTAATTTTTAATTAAGTGAATCGAAAATTCACTTTCGTTGTATGGGATGACAGCTGGAATGCTTTCTGTTGATAAAATTTTCTTTTGTTGGTATTCCTGATACGAATGGCTATATTTTTTACCATGTGCAAATACTAGGTAGGTACTATTTTAGCCAAACTCGAAAAATAAAATAAAGATATTTAGGTATGTTTTATAAAATAGAAAAATTAAAAAAGGTGAGGTTATTATAGGTTAGGTTAGGATAGATTGGATATTATAGGTTAGGTTGGATTATTATAGGTTAGGTAGGATTATTATTAGGATATAGGTTAGGTTAGGTTAGGTTGGATTATTATAGGTTAGGTTAGGTTGGATTATTGTAGGTTAGGTTCGATTATTATAGGTTAGGTTGCATTATTATTAGGATATATGTTAGGTTAGGTTAGGTTGGATTATTACTAGGATATAGGTTAGGTTAGGTTGGATTATTATTAGGATATAGGTTAGGTTAGGTTGGATTATTATTAGGATATAGGTTAGGTTGGATTATTATAGGTTAGGTTAGGTTGGATTATTATAGGTTAGGTAGGATTATTATTAGGATATAGGTTAGGTTAGGTTAGGTTGGATTATTATAGGTTAGGTTCGATTATTATTAGGATATAGGTTAGGTTAGGTAAGGTTGGATTATTATAGGTTGGATTATTATGGGTTAGGTTAGGATATAGGTTAGGTTAGGATTTAGGTTAGGTTAGTTTAGGTTTAAATTATTATAGGTTAGGTTACTATAGTTTAGGTTAAATAAAACCATAATTATAATAATACCTAAATATAAATAATTTAAGTTTTTTAAATAACAAAAATATTTTATTTTTCGAGTTTGGCCAAAACTGTACCTAACTAGAATTTGCATTCTGAAATGATTCAAATTCTAGCTACTCGTATCAGGAATACCAACCAGAGAAAATGTCATCAACAGAAATCATTCCAGCTGTCATCCCATACAACGAAAGTGAATTTTCGATTTACGTAATTAAAAATTAAAATGCTGAAATTAAAAATATCCCAAATGCAGTCAGATTCCTTTTATAGTAATTGAGGTAAATCAGAAGGTTTTATTTAAAAATATTTCATATAATCCTTGTCCAGCGATTCCGAATATTTACTGAAAATTTTATATCTAGGTCAAACCAATAAATGTTACATATAACATAAAACTGGTTCAAAAAGTAACATTGCAAACTATCGCCCAATCTCAATACTCACAGTATTTAGTAAAATCTTTGAGCGTATTGTGTACGATCAAATTTATATAACTATTGTCCGCAGCATACAAAATCAACAACATGGTTTTTTACAAAAAAGGTCAGTAATAACAAACTTAGTCAACTTTACTGAATACTTAACAAGCAATATGGATAATGGACACCAAGTAGATGTTATCTACACAGATTACTCGAAAGCTTTCGATAAAGTTAACCACTCTATCCTCATTAAAAAATTACACCAATTAGGAATCCATGGCGACTTACTTAGGTGGCTAACTTCATATCTGCAGAAAAGACTACAGTGCGTATCAGTTGAGGGAACTAAGTCTAGTTTCTTAACTGTGCCCTCTGGCGTACCGCAGGGTTCCCATCTGGGACCATTACTGTTTAATGTATATATATTTGATATTTATAAATGTTTTTTACATGCTAACTACCTTGCATATGCAGATGACAAAAAAATATACATAGTAATCAAATCTATCAATGACTGCATAAAACTTCAAGAAGACCTAAATCGTCTTTTTGCATACTGTAAATTAAACAAATTAATCATAAACATTTCTAAGTGCAACAAATTATCTTTTACGCGCAACAAAAATAAAATTTATTTTAATTATAACTTTCATGATACACATATCAATGAAATATAATCAATCCGTGACCTTGGGGTAGTACTGGATGTAAAACTAAATTTTATCAAACACATTAACGAAGTAATCAACAAAGCCAATAAAATGTTGGGATTTATAATTCGTATATCTAAACCTTTTCGCAATATTAAAACCATGTATTCCCTTTACACCACGTATATCCGCCCCCACTTAGAATACTGCACACTCATTTGGGCACCGTTCTACCAATGCCATATTGACAGAATCGAAAGTGTGCAAAACAAATTTTTTAAACACATAAATTATAAATTTAAATTACTCTTTGCAAATAACACCGAATCCTTAAAATTTCACAACTTTACTCCACTTCAAACACGTAGATTAATATCTGATCAAATATTTTTATACAAAATTCTGAATAACGGCCTGGACTCTCCTGAACTCGTAAATTATTTAAGAATTCACATACCTACAAGGCCAACCAGACAAAACCATTTTTTTCATTTGCCCGCGTGCAGAACCAACCTTAGAAAAAATTCTCCAATCCCCCGTAAATGCGCGCAATATAACACGCAATTTAATAATATCGATATTCTTAATAATACTCTTGTGAAATACCGAAACGAAGTCAAGCGCACGACCACAAATATTAATTAAATTAATGCACATTTATAGAAAAGGTACAACATGAGCGTCTCCTGTCCCCATCCCATCTTCCTCTGCCTCTTGCCCTTTCCTATTCCTTCTTCCTTCTAATATATTTAAATGATTTTTATTTTTTTTGTTAATTTCATTTTCAGTCAATCTTGTATTATATCACATTAACCAACATTAGCATAAGAAACTATTTTGGCTTACCTCATATGTAACCTCTTGTATAACTAATCCTGTAAAAAAATGCTGTTTGTTTCTTACAATAAATAAATAAATAAATAAATAACATATAAAAAAAACAACCAGTAAAAAGCATAGTTTTATTTACTAGATAAACTTGATGAATATCCTCCTTATATTAGCTTAAATACTTGACATATTATTTTAGTATTTTAAATATTCCTGCGCAAAAAAAAAGTTACCACTGAATAATTGGGATTTCTATAGTTTAAAAGCCCATAAGACAAAAAATCATGGGGTTGTTTCTTTACATTGTATCTTTTTTTACGTTAGAATTTTTAACCTCACTAGGACAAGCCTGTGTTGAGGTTAATAATAATTAAATAATTGTCTACATTACATATTTAAGTCGTTTTTTTAAAGAGCCTTCGCATGAAGCGGAATTCAAAGTCGGAAATCGACAAAATGCGTATTAAAGTTCATAGAATGCACAAGCTTATCTGCCGAGTTTCAGGACGATCGGATGTCAAGAAGAAGGAAGAAATCACTCATTCATTATCAAAAACAAAAGGGAAATTGAAATAGATGTATTTAAAAATACTTGAAATTTTGGACGGCTGTTTCATAATAAATAGGCAAAAGTTTGTGGCGAAACCCATTTGTATTTTGTAATACAGATTTTGAAAACGTAAAATATTTGATTATATCACACAGAAATCAAAATAGTTGCTATTAAATAAGAAATATCAAAACCAGAGGCGGCTTGTGACTTTTGGGTGTACTAGAGTGCTAATAAAAAAATGGCATTATTAACGTTGTAGCCGAAAACATTTAAAAAAAAAAAATTTAAGTTTGGCAGTGAGCTGCACCGATTTCCTGAAAATTTTCATACAAAAAATGAATTTTCACTAAAAAAATAACATTTTCAGTTACAACATCAAGAATGCCATTTTTTTTTTAATATTACAACTTTAGTATACCCAAAAGTCAAGAGTCGTTACTAGTCAAAACTATCTTCTGTTACTCTCAGAAAAATTATTTGGAAATGTACCTGATGAATTTTAAATGTATATATACAGGGTGCGGCAGAGAGGACGGACGGTTTTAAAAAAATCATAAAATAGTTAATTTTTACTCAAAAACAAATTTATTGATGGAATCAGGTTCGCGAGGAAATAGCATTTGAGACAGTCAAGTGTGGAAAATCACATCAGGCATGTGGTGGCCGAAATCGTTGATGCAGTGCTGGAGGCGTTCTTGGAAGTTCGCGTAGACTCTCTCCAACATCGCTCTATATCAGAGATCCATATGCAAAATTCGCTTTACCGAACGATCACTGAGGCGAAGTGCAGCAGCATGTTTCCGGGCAGATCGAGTCGGACTGCGAAGAAAGGCTTGTCGAACACGTTCAACATTTTCAGGAGTTCGAACTGTTCGCGGAGCTCCTCTTGGTCTTCTGTTGATCAGTTCACCACGCCTGCGAAGTGATTCAACCCAACAAAGGATGGTTTTTCGAGAGGGAACAGCTCTATTCCGATGAATGTTGAAGTGGTGACGAAACTCACGCTGTACGACGGTGACTGACTCATTATTTCGGACGAAACAATCATAGGCGAAAACGCGGTGCTCCACCGTCCACGGCTTCATGACGACAACTGGTAAAACAATGCTAGGAACTAACGAGTCAAGCGGCACCCCCCCCACCTCTCTCGTAGACGGAGGGGGAGAGTACTACCCATCTCAAAAACGTCCGTCCTCTCTGCCGCACCCTGTATAATATTGTCAACAGATGTCACTCTAATTTCACCAAAGCAACCAGTTTATTTTATTTGTCAATTTAATGTATTTATTCAGGGAGGTATAACTCCGATCGAAAAGTGGAACGGAAATATTGTGACGTCACATGATTGCCTAACTATATCTATCAATAAAAAACTCTGAAAGTCTATAGAGTTTTTCATTGGTGTATAATAAGTACGCTCAAAAAGCCAGAGTTATCAATCCAGGGAGTGGTTTATTAATGTATATACTTACACCCCTATCTTTCAGCAAAGAAGCTGCCCGTTCATATTCGGGCTTGATTCTCTTGCAGTGGCCACACCACGGAGCGTGAAATACTACCAGGGCTGACTTCTCTTCTTTCAGCATCGGGTCAAATGTGTCACCTGGGTTCAAAATTAATACAAGATTAGTCAAATATCTCTCAGTCACATCGCTTTTAAGATAGACGACCGAATTTGCAATACCAGTACCGGCAAATTATAGAGATCGAAAAATAATGGGTGTTTATAGTAGTTATTGGATAATCGAACGGCAGATTACTAAGAGAATATTGAATTTAAAAGAAACCATTGCTTTTTTCAGAAAGTAAAAAAATAATATTGTTTAGTAGTAATCTAGGGTAATTGCTGTTTTTGCCATTTGATAATGAAAGAGGGCGGTAGGGTAAGTACCCATTGTTGTCGTGTAGAGCTAGTAGCAATGGGTTAGGTGTCATTGCTATATCGGCGCAATGACACGGGATCGTATCGCTTCCCGAAACAAGTCGAAGAAAGCCCTCCAGAATAAACGTCGCAGTCTGCTGACATGTTGAGCCAATTCACATGGACATGGCTCCATCTGTTCACTCATATGACGAAGTGGGTTGGCGCTCAGCACTTGGTTGAGGATAGAGATCTTCAAAATGCTGTGACAGGTTGGCTTATTATTATTCCCAGTCGGCCGAGTTTGCAAAGTAATTTGCAAATTGGTGAAACGTTATCGACAAATGCTCGCAAGTGCAATTTTCACAATAAATAATGAAATTTTTTGGAAAAATTGATTACTGTAGATAGCATTCAGATCAGTGTTATAAATATGACACAATTGCTCCAACTGACATTAGATAAAAGTAAACAATTAAGATTTTCGGGGTTGGTGACTTTTGGCTGAACCGTATATACAGGGCTAGGAATATTACAAGGTCAACGTAATATTATTTTCGCCAGGAAGGTAGCCACAATAAACACTAAGGACGGGTTGTTTCGGAGAATTTGAATAATTCATCAAATTTCAACGTTCATTTTCGGGTTCTGTGAAAGTCCTATTCAAGTTCTGTTTTTATTTCAATTCTGTCAAGCATCTAGCCTATAATGATATAAAAACAGAACTTGAATAGGACTTTCACAGAACCCGAAAATGAACGTTGAAATTTGATGAATTGTTCAAATTCTCCGAAACAACCCGTCCTAACCGTCTTACTAATTAGATTCTTACGCGCTGAATCAATGTTGTTGTGGTAAAGCCGGCCATGAGCCGCATAAGCCGTAGCCGGTAATAAGTCAAGTTTTTCACTATTCTGACCTTCCTCGCCGCTTTTATTTACACCACGTTTTTTTGTAAATAAACAAAAGCATAAAAAAAATACATTTTGATTCCACAATTAAGGAGTTTTATTTTCAAAATTCAACACTAATGGGAGGTTAAACTTTTTCAGGACCATTTGTTTTTTCAATTACTTTATTTCTAAGGATGATTTGTTTCACAGAATTTGAAAAATTCATCAAATTTCAAAGTTGATTTTCAAGTTCTGTGAAGGTTCTATTCAAGTTCTATTATTATTTCAGTTTTGTGAAACAACTGGCCAATAATGATATAATAACAGAACTTGAATAGAAGCTTCACAGAACTTGAAAATCAACATGGAAATTTGATGAATTGTTCAAATTTTCTGAAACAACCTATCCTAAGTGAGCAATGGTTGAAAATTAATACAGGAAGCGTTACTGATTTTGATGTTCAGTTTAATGGTAATTTTATTGTTTCACAACTCTAATGATTTTTGGCATGTTATTATTGCAAGTTTGCAAAAAACGTTTTGAGCAATCGCTTGCCATAATGTACCAAATTTACAGAACCTAAAAATATGGAATAAACGGTGAAATCTGGTTGGATTCATTAGCCTTAAACCGCAGTAAGCAGTTTATATATATGTTTGCAAATTAATATTTTGAGGAATGATATTAATTAAATAACAAATGTAGATCCTAGGAAATAAATTGTACAGCGCCCTTGAGGTGATTTTTCACAAAAACAGCGCTCTACAAATTATCCAATTATTATTATTATTATTATTAAATTGAATGGCCAAATCGGAAACAGAAATGCCATTGTGTTTAAAAAACACAGAATATATGCAACCGGCGAAAGAGTTTTTTGTAAAACCACTTGTTAATTTAAGGTTGACTTACTGGTCAGATGAATGACGTCACTGATAGTCAAAGCCCAGTCCTTTTCCTTTGGGATATGGGACTTGAGGGAATTCTTCTGCATCGGTTGCGGGTCTCGCATAAACTCCACAATAGCAGCGCGATTGTTTTCTCCCTCATACGGGAACTTGAGCTTTCCATTCCTGCAGATGTAATATAAATATTTATTTTAAATGATGACCTCCATGGGTAGGGGATGAGAATAAGGATCTCATCTACGAATCGTGTTGCCTTGCTGAAGGACAATTGTTCAGAATTGAAATGGTGCTTTAAATAGCCAGGTACCTTCCTGTCCATACTAATTTTTATTTGTGACATCTGTGCATACTTGAGAAGGATTATTATTATTTTTATTTTTTTTAAAAGAAAGACAAATATTTCCAGGTTACGAATAACCTGTCAATATTTGAAAATCTCCTACTACCACCACAGTAAGCTGAAATTGTTGCTTGTGTTGGGATGGAAGACTTAGCCAGCCGAGGAATTGAACACACTACGCCTGGGTGGGACCCAAACGCGATGTCAACTCGGCCACCGACCGGTCATTACTGTGCAATATTGCACCCCATATTTCCCCAAAATTAAACACTTTTTATTCTTTTATAGAGATTATAATTTTATTGTGAACTATCTAAGTATATGGGAAAAATTTTAGTCGCCCCAATGGGGCGGGTAATATGCCGATGTGAAAAAAGTGCAGCCCTCCAATCTTGGCGGCAGGTATGCTGACGGGTTAACCCACCCCACAATGTCACATATTTTGGATTATTGAACTAGTGATTTGTTTTTGGGGTATTTTGCTGTGTTGCGCTACCTCCTGCTTTAGCCAACGTTTCGGACAGTATTGCAGTGTCCACCATCAGAGCAGATGTGTAATCTAAGGTTGTGGTGACATGTGTGCTTATGTATGAAGATGTGATACCGTGTTGCCAGGTCCAACCCTCTAAGAGCTGACATTAACATATAATTGGTTTTCTACCAAAGAACTACTGAGCCTAGCTCCATCGTCTCTATTAATTTAGTGATTATTTGTGTAAAACTTACTCATAGAAAAGTAGTGTTGGAAATACTGAAATATTGTACTGATGAATCAATCCAGAGTTTTCCGGCCTAGAGACATCGACGGCTGCCAAGAATGCTTCTCCCTAAAATAACAATTAACATACAGAGCTAATTATTAACTTATTCCACAGGTGTCCGGAGAATTTCAACATTTTAAAGCAAACGAAAAAGCTTTTAAAATTAAAATATCATTCGCAACGCAACTCATTCATATAATCTACCATGCTAATGTTTTCGAATACCGATAATATTATTTTAAATGACTTAAATTTAAAATTAATTATGTTTAAAATTTAGCACAACAATTTTAAACGAGGTCTGGTCAGTTAATTAGTTACATATTTCGACGCCAAAATGTTTATAGGTAGCCAAAGAGTTTTGAAATACATAGGGCAAAAATCCAACCAAAAGGAGGTAGTTTAGCTCCCAAATACATATTATAATATCCAGCAACAAAAACTGTGCATACAAATTTCAAATTGTAACAGAGTTCGCATGGGTAATCTTTTTTTAATCAGTATATATAGTAATAAAAGTAAGTGTGTACAATGTGCATGCCGCAAAAACTCAGAAACGAGTCCCGGTACGATGAAGGAAGTTATATGGTGTGGTATCCCTCTATCCTCCATCCATGAAGAAGGTTCCCGTTTTTACCTGGAGGGCTTGCTTTTGAAGATATAAGGGCTGGAAGTTTCGCACTCTAGAAATTTCTAGAACCGTCCAAACCATTCGAGAGTGTGGAATGTTCAGGAAATAAGTAAAGAAGACCAAAAAAAAATACTATTATGTCTTGTATGTACCTAAGAAATATGACAGAAGATCACAAGATATGTTCAGTTATTCGTAATGCAACTACGGGATTTGGGATTCATTTCAGACTCGCCCAGGGGCAGTACGAGTATCATTGGGACGGTTTGATTTTTTTGCACAGAATTTGAATGACGCGCTGTTTAAAGTTTGGTAAAATTATAATACAAGTTTGTCTTATTTCCCTTTATTTTTATGGGAGTTCACTGTACAAACGCACTTAGAGAAAACCATCGCTGACAGAAACATATAACAGAAATAAAGAGTGTACAGATTTCACAATAAAAGTTCTACCAGTCGCTGGAGAGATAAATAAACAATCTCATACGCTTAGAACCGTACAGGTAAATAATTTTAAAGAGCCTCGCTTGTGATAAAAAAATAATTTGATGGTAATTTCATTTTTGTTAGGAAACTGAAGAATGTAAAAAAAAGAACGTTGTCGAATTGAATCGCTACGCATGGGCATTTGCGGGGTAAGAGGGGAGTGTGAGCTGGTGTTTTAAACTAGTTGAAAACACTATTTTGAAACTTTTGATACTATCGGCGTTCAACGCATCTTCTTTGAAATGATTTTCCTGTACATTCTGTCTGTTTCTACGCAAGTGCACGAGTGAGTCTGCAATTTACATACCTTCAAGTCAGTGGCAGCGTTGGAATATTCAGGTTTCAATGTCTTGCAGTGCCCACACCAAGGCGCAAAGAACATTATTATGGATGGCCTGTTCAATACTGGACCCTTCTTTAGGAAGCGGACCAATGACTGAAAGAACAAACAAATGACCTCTGAACATTGTGTTAAGATATAATTTATATACAAGTTATGATCTGTAGAGTCTTGTTGTATTGTAATACAACAAGTGTATCGTACTTTTTGATGGTAATTAATTTGAATGTATTTCTAAAACAGTATTGATAATCGAACAAAACATACAAACAATAATTTACGAGATACTAAAAAGGCATAAAAATCATAATATAACAGCAATTTAAGTAATAATAATTTATTTTCCGGAAACTATAGAACATATTATATCGGGATGTTCTATATTAGCACCGTCCGAGTATACATTTAGGCACAATCAAGTTTTAAAAATAATTCACCAAAATTTGGTAATTAAACATAACTTGATTGACTGCCGTAATATAGTACCATATTATGAATACGAACGAATTATGATAAAACTATACTAACAGACCGAACGATTAGTCATAATAGACCCGATATAGTTTTACATGACAAAATTAAAAAAATAACTTATATCATTGATGTCGCTATTCCAAATTCCTGTAACATTCAAAAATCTGTTAATGAAAAAATAAGAAAATACACAGATTTAGGAAACGAAATAAAAAGAATTTGGCATTCTCAGAATATAAAAATATTACCATTCGTTATTTCGGCTACTGGCATTATACCTAGCTCTCTCATTCAAAATGTAGGCGTATTAGATCTATCAAAAAATTTATATATAAAGATGCAAAAGTCGGTCATTTTGAATACATGTAGGATAACGAAAGATTTTTTAAATATTTATGTTGAGGGATCAGTAGGATTTATAGGCCCTGTTAGAAGTTCTACCGAGCCGAACCCTCTGATATGAAAATATCTGGAGTCGGTGAATTTTTTTCCCATTTGATCTCTGGTGAGTTGACGTGTTGTTGTTTTTTGTATTGTTTTGTATTTATTTTACTTATATAATGCACTTGCATAGTGTTGATTGACTAGCTGATCATTTGTGGAAAAGTGAGTGGAAGGGTTTAGTTTTTCCTATGGGGAAGATTTAACCCGGACAACAAAATCGGAAGCATTAAAAGTTATTGTAAAGGATGTGCGACTGAAGTCTTGTATGAGAGAGATGGAGTGAAAGTGAGACAACTGTAGGTATATATTATTCCGCCATCCCAATATCACAGTAAATCCTTTATGCAAAGGGCATTATACGAAAAGCAAAGACATTACAAATATTAATGTATTCAGACCCATTTGGTCATAAGTATGTATTCATTTTTAAGTCACTAGTTGAAAGTCTTAGCTATAAGTCACAGTTATACCTCAGAGATGTAAGTTATTAGTTATAAGTAGCTCAGTATCTACTTAGTAGTGAGCTATAGGTCTTAGTTGTAAGTCATTGGTAATAAATCTTATTAGTTCTAAGTGTAAGTGATGAAGTTATGGTTAAATTAATTAAATTGTAAAGCTCTCTTAAGGTGATATTCCCAGGTGTTATATAAATAATATAATCATTTTAATGCAAATAAAACCACAGAATATAAGTACATCGGGGTCAGGCAGGTGAACCACGTCTGTGGCTGATGGATCTTCTTCCCAAGGGATCCCGCCCGACGGATCTCTCATGAAGTTGATGAGCGAAGAAGTGGTGGTCTTCCTGTCGTAGTCTTTGTGGAACTCTCCATTCTTATAGTGCTTCAGATAAACGGGATCGTCTTCATTCACCTTCAGCTTGCGGCACATCTTTTTGGTAGTCCTGAAAACAAGCAAATATTAAATTATTTTTTTTTTTATATGTGTTTATTCAGTTTTTTTTATTTGTACATTATTTTCTCTTACTTAGATCTTACAAAACTGATCAATCAGTTTAATTGTATATATATATCATACATATTTATTTCACTGGCGAGCTTGTGTTGTTTCGAAACTGGGGTGACAGTTAAATAAAATGTTTGGATCTATTCTGAATTTCGGATTCCTTTCCTATGTTTGCCTTCTGTGTGACCTACATTACATCCGGCTTTATTACTGCCGTGGAATTTTCATGATTGATACTTTGTCACTTTGCCAACACCATGAACACAACACATGGCAGAATAGAAACATTCCTGTGTGAATCATTATGCTCCATTAGCCCATTTGGCATGTCTCCGCTCTGATTTTAAATACGTGGGAATGTTCAGTAAAAGGTTTTTAAAATGAACACATTAAAAAACATCCGGCAAGTTCAAGCAAGCGCGAAAGTAAAAACAAAGATACTATTGTAAATTTCAATTAAGAAATTATTTCAGTACAGTCGTATAATTTAAAATGCAACACTTAAGATATTAAATCTGTCTAGTGCAGAGGTCCCAAAATTTTTTTGTCCCGTAGACCATGTGCCAATTTTTTATGCTTTGGATAGACCCCTGTGATGGTAGGGTTTGCCCAAAATTTTAATTTCCCTGGATTTCAATGTGTTCTCAATTACTCAGTAATACACCACCAATATTTTTATGATTCCATGGGGAGGGATGGCTAGGGAATTTCGATAAGAATAATTCCCCACAATATTTTTGTATCCTCTTAACGCATTTCAGACCAAAATTTCCCTAGACAGCACTGGAATAGTGTTTGTCTTAAACATTCATATTTATAAATAAAGAATTAAACAAGTTGCACAAGTTTGGTCAAACGTTGCTATTGAGCGGGTGGGCTCAAAGTATTGCTACTGGTATCAAATGTGCAAGTTCCACTCTCATGAATCCCCATTTGCATCTTCATGCAACCCCAATTTTTTTCCTCTTTTACATCGAAATCGACCACTTTGGGAATGACTGGTCTAGTGCATGGGTTGCCAACATATCTTGCGAAGAATAATATTACTATTTCTTACATGGGAATACGCAAGTATCGAATACTTATGTTGTGTACTCACATCGCAAACAACTTGTCGTGCCCAGTTTGTAAATGCCAGAGACCCGCATCGCCACCAAATATTGTTGAAGCTCGAAACGTCAAAACTAGAATGCTTACATAACCTCACTCACAAACAGTTGCTGTAGCTGTCATTTTTAAATCCTGTCATTCTTTGGCAACTGCTTTCTTCCTATGATTTAAACCTAACCAAACATACACCCACAATTTGAGAGTTCTGTGAACCTTCCTGCATCAACGGAGTGTAGAAAAAACTGTTCTAATGGTATAGACAGCTTGCAAAGATGCTCCAAGTTAAACCCAAGTTTACCAATGGTTTCCATTTTGTCCTTTAGGGTTTTATCTAACAAAAGATATAAAATTAAGATGTAACATACCCACTACAGTCAACTATGACCATGGTCCCATGCCCCTTGAGGATATCGGCTGCGTCTCGAAAGGACCTCAGGGCCTGAGTAGTCTTGGTGCTCGGATAGTTGATGAAACACACAAGGATGTTTGTCTTGGAACGCAGCAGTTTTTTAAAGGCTTTTATCTCCACAATATCCTCGATAGCCGATTTGCTCCGTCCCGTTTGCAATGCATTGTCCGTTGTTATTAGGCAAAACAAAATCAGGGAATACTGAAAACAAACAGTCATTATGAATTATAATTACATCATTTAGGAATATTAGATTAAAGCTAGTGTTAAGCTTAATGATCTGAGATGTGCTTTGCTTCAAACCACTGTTCGTCTTCATACAGAAGTAGCACATTAAAAGGAATGTCAAAAGACTGACATCTATATAAAATACTGGTGGCATTTTCAGATGGAAGACGTCCAGTCGACCGCCTCAAACAAAGTTGGAAAAAGCAACTCCAGAGACTCTGCCTGCTATGGACGGAGGCTGCTGAAATAGCGTAGCACGGGGACGCCTGGAGGCTCTGCTTTAAGTGACGGATTCCCAACCCCAAAAGGAACATGGGAAGAAGATGATGATACATTTAACTCTGCGTGTTCATCGATTCATTTATCATTTGTATTGTTTGAGAGTTATGGTAGAAGCAAAGAGAGGCAGAGGTTCCTTATCTAGTTGTGCAGCACAGCTGTGCCTCTGGGAAGCTTTATTGTTATTCAAATGTAATGGTTACTTATTAACTCAGAAAAGGCTCCTGAGAAGAACTCTGGTAAGATCATTCCTCAAGAAGGTTTTGTAAAATTTGAATGTAGCTTTGAAATGACCGCCTTGAACTTGCAAAACTAGAACCGTAATGGTCAGCTGGTGGAATTTTACTCTGAATACAGTTAACGTTGAATCGTCTATCTATATATCTGGATTTGCTAAACTATACTCTATCTTAAGGTCGTGTGTTTTCACTATTCACTATTAATTCAAAATATTTTTTCTATATTTATAACAAGTCAAAGTGTCTTCATATTATATATGATTTCATAACAACTTATAGTTTATAGCTTTGTTTTGCATCTTCAAGAAATATTTTTTGGAAGGTCAGATTTTATTACAAGTGACCTTGGTAATCTTTACAGAGAATTTTCTAATAAATTGTCTACTATAATGTGAACTTCTTCTAGATTCGCCGGCAGGACGTACGTGTTTTTCGCCGCGCGCCGTAATTTTAATTTATTAAATAATTTACAAGTTTACAAGTTTATCCTAATGGATATCAACGAGGAAACGAATGGGCTTCGTTTGCTAACGATGGCCATCGAAGTTCTCTCTGTTAAAGTGGACAATTTAACTAGTGAGTTGAATGTTGTTAAAAATATTCTAAAAACGTCACCACTAATTGTCGGTAGTTTGTACAATAGTGAAACTGCGGTTGCAGGTACATGTGTGCACAAGATTCCCGTTCACGCTACAGGCGACACACTCGGCCCGCCAGCGCCCCTCGTCACCGCCACCTCACCGCCCCCGCTCGCTACTACCGCAGACAATACAACTGCAACTGCCGCCGGGGCCGGTGTCTCCGTTCCGTTCCCCCCGCACGGCGCCCCGTCTACTAAGCCGACTCGTACCTCAGATGACGCTACAAGTTTGGCCGTTGGAAAAATAATAACCCGCTCGCAGGCTGCAAAAGCCTCCCAAAGAGGGAAAAAAACGAGTAACGCTTCAGACAAGGGACAATCTTCTTCCGCTTATGCTTCATCCCGAAGTACTCCTGATGTGACACCCGTTGCGTCTACCTCCACAGCGCCTACCTCCACGCCATCTGATAGTGATGCGCTGCCCCCGGCCGGCGGAACTGATGTGGATGCACCGCCTCCGCCCGATGGAGCTAAAGCAGATGCACCGCCCTTAAGTCAAACTCCAGGAAGTCAACCTTGGACTTTGATTAATCGTAATCGTAAACGGCGTCCCATCACCGTACGAGGTAGTCAAAAGGACCAGGAGGAAGTGAAATACTTCCATCTTTACCCCTTGCATCCAGAGACTACAGTAGATGACTTAACATTGCACCTCAAAACAATAAGTAAATCTGTCAGTATCTCCTCATTTAAGATAACAAAAATCAAAACGAGGGGAGAATATGCGTCATTTAAAATCGGTGTACCCGGGTCAGCGGTGGCAGAATTACTGCAATCTAAGCATTGGCCTAAGCATTCGTTCTTAAAAGAATGGGTCAATAAGGTAATTACACCACGGCTACCAAATTTTAAGCCTAGTTGACAGTACAATAGTTTTCATTTCTTTTACCAAAACGTTAGGGGACTGAAAACTAAATGTTCTCTATTATATTCTAACGTTTTGGTAAACAATTACGATGTAATAGGGCTCACTGAGACTTGGCTGAACTCCAGTGTGTGCAACCAGGAGTTATTCGATGACAGCTTTCAAGTGTACAGAAAAGACAGAGATAGTGGTAGTGGCCACAGACAAGGCGGAGGCTGCCTTTTGGCTGTCAAAACTAAGTTTAAGGCCGAACACATGCCTGATCTGGAAGCTGACATCGAAGACTTGTGGATAAAAATTACAATCGATTTGTTTGTTACTTTTATATGTGTAATATATTTTCCACCGGCATCAACTCTGGAAACATATCAACTATTCTTCGACAAGTTTCACGAAAACGTGGATCTTCTCGGAGGAAGGAATATTATTGTTTTGGGAGATTTCAACATCCATTCAGCGCGTAGCGGCAAGGATGTTGAAAATGACCTCAAATTTTTATGCGAAGTGTTTGGGCTCACCCAGAATAATGGTATTCCCAATTCTGAGTTGAGGATGTTGGATCTCGTTTTGTGTAACATTGAATTAAATGTCATACATAGCGATTCTCCCCTCGTATATGAGGACAAATATCACCCCGCATTAGAGTTCCGGTATTCTTGTAAAAAGCCTCCGAAGACTACCAAATTACCTAAAACTACAGACGGCACTTTGCGGGGATGGATTTTTGGTAGGGGTGATTTTGTCAAACTTTATCAGATGATGAGCCAATTGGATTGGCATGAACTTTCTAAATTCGATACCGTTAATGAGACGCTACACCATTTTTATTCATGTATATATAATGTATTTGACGCTTGCTTCCCTAGGAAACCTCCCAACAGAGGTGGACGTAGATATCCGAAGTGGTTCACTAGAGATACCATCAGGAGCATTGAGAAAAAACATGCTCACCATAAAAAATGGAAAGCTACTGGTGACCAAAATGAGTATGAAATGTTCAGTAATCTCAGAGCAGTTGTTAGAAGAAATGTTCATATAGCATTCCGAACGTATGTCGACTCAATAGAGAGTGATATCAAGCATGATCCCAAGGCATTTTGGGACTACGTAAAATCACTGCGCAAGGATGGTGGTATAACAGACATCATGATGCATGGTGATCGGGAAGTTAGAGGAGCGGATGTAGCCAATGCATTTGCAACCCATTTCCAATCAGTGTACAGTAATGAGCCTCCATTACTAAATCCCATTTCTGCTTCCAAGTTGAATGTGAAGGGAGCCCAAAACATTGATATAAGTCATATAGACGAATCAGATGTTAAATCTTCAATTAATAACATGAAACATACACATTCACTTGGGCCAGACTTTCTTCCAGTATTTTTTTTAAAAGGATGTGTTGAATTTTTAAAAATGCCACTAAGTTTTATATTCAACCTATCTTTAGATACTGGTATATTTCCTGATTCCTGGAAAGTCTCAAAAATTTGTCCCATTTTCAAAAGTGGATCAAAGACATCTGTCGAAAATTTCAGGCCAGTGGCAATACTTTCCGCCCCGGCTAAGTTATTCGAATCGATAATTCATAAACATGTGCTGTTTCAAGTAGAGCCTTTCTTAATATCGGAACAGCATGGGTTTAGAAAAGGTCGATCAACAGATACTAACCTACTGGTACTCACAGATTATGTTTCCAAATCTTTAGATAAGGGCTACCAAGTAGATTGCTCATATAATGATTTCTCGAAGGCATTTGATACCGTAAACCATGACATATTATTAAATAAATTGTCAACTATAGGTTTTTCTTTACGGTTTCTCATATTCTTTGCAAGCTATTTTACTGGAAGAAAGCAATTTGTATCTCATGGAATATTCATGTCAAAATTATTCCTTGTACTCTCAGGCGTTCCACAGGGCTCTAATTTAGGACCGCTCCTCTTTCTAATTTTTATTAACGATATTACAGAAAATATTCTGCATTCCAGGTCACTTCTTTTTGCTGATGACCTAAAACTATTCTTGGAAATTAAAACTTTAGAAGACTGCATTCGACTCCAATCGGACATTAATAGAATTGTTGACTGGAGTAAACGGAATCGGATCGAATTCAATATTTCTAAATGTTTCATTCTTTCTTTCACAAGGGCACGTCATACTTGGTTTTACCGGTATAACATGAATGCCCGAAGTTTAAAACGTGTCTCCACTATGAAAGATCTTGGCATCATGTTTGATAGTAGGCTGACATTTCATGCTCATATCGAAATGACGTGTAGTGCTTCACTGAAAATGCTGGGCTTCGTCCTACGCACTGCGATGAATTTTAGAGACACCCGGGTTCTCCAAGTGCTATACATTGCGTTGGTTAGGAGTAGGCTTGAGAGTGGGTCGGTGGTTTGGAGCCCACATCAGGTGAAGTATTCCCTCATGTTGGAGAGAGTGCAGAAGAAATTTCTGAGATTCCTCTACCTGAGGGAGTATGGCTACTACCCGTGGCTCTATCCTACTGACTTTCTCTTGGGCATGCTCGGTATGAACCATCTACGGGTCAGAAGAGATGTGCATATTGTATCACACTGCTTCAAACTGATTCGTGGATGGTTTGAAAATCCGACTATCATGGAGAGTATTAGTCTCTATGTTCCTGATGGTTATCTCCGTCACCGACAGCATAGACTGTGCCATCTCCCGGCCTGCAGGACTAACTTGCCAATGGTCATGCCGGTGGGGAGAGCAGTCTTGCTGTTGAACAGAATTAATTCGGATATCGACATATTTAGCATCGGTGAAGCTGCCTTCAAAAGGCAAGCTCTATTGATGCTGGTATAGTTTATACACCGCTAACTATTATGTAATACCATTTTACAAATATACTTAAAAACGAAATAAAATGTAATTTTGTAATGTTTTTAAAGGAATAAACAAATTGAATTGAATTGAATTGACTTAAGATTATATAGTTTCAAAATCTACATATAATTTTTGTTATAAAAGTTACGTTTTTATTCGAACTTTCCCAATGCTTTCGATTTAGAAGAACAAAAAAAACGGGTTTAGCGAAAATTCATATTAAAAATATATATTTCTAAACTGTTTTTGTATTAACATAACATAATAATTCAGAAGAGATACATTATTGGCTTGTGATTTTAATTTTATATGACACAATTTTAAGTCAAAAAAATTAAACACATCCTACACGTACAACAATTTAATTTAAAAAAATGTGCGTAGGACAATAAACAAATGAGTAGAATGAATGTGCGACAGACTACAGACACGTAAAATAATGGCCGGTGTGGGCCGGATTTGGAGTTTTGGCTGGAGATTTATGAATAAAGACACTTACAAATAAACAAGTATGGGTGAGATTCATGGTGGCCACTTTGATTCACGTTAGCACAGCGAACTCGAGTCGATAATTTCCTGAGATGGCGCTAAAACCAAAACTAGATCTGGGCGAGCCTGTTATAATGCAGACGGCCGCCCGGCGAAATTTGACACAAAAGTATTGCTAATTGCTATTTGCTATAGTATTGCCATATTATTGCTAGGTGCGTGCTGGTGCTGGGTGCGCCTGTTCTCACATTGCTGGAGGATTGGGGGCGGAGCTACGAAATCCGAACTTCACTTCATATCTGCCCGGCAAATTTAAACCTGTGACAATGAGAACTTGGCTTTCTTGGTTGGTTGTTATTTCTCCATAAGACTGCATAACAATTACATCGAAGAAGGCACTTTGTCATAAAAATACAAGTAGTGCATTCAAGTTTAAATGATCTTAAGAGTTACTAGTGAAGTAGGCCTATCGTAAAGGAATATCAGGATGGGTCACGGATTAAACACAAATTTCTTCTACTTTGTGATTTTATTCGGAAAACCTAGAATATATAAGATTAAATAACAATTGTGAGGTCAGGCTTCTGGCAGAAAGCTTAAATAATACAAACATAAGCTTCAAATATCAATACAAACTACCAGAGCTAGGTAAGTTGGAGGTTAGTAATAAAAAGTACAATAACCTATCCTAGTAATGGTTTCGTAACCAGGAAGTAGAAGGTTAGGTTAGGTTAGGTTAAAAAAAAAATGTCCGTAGGGTTGATTATGTCTTGTAAATGTTTACTAATAACGACCTCCATATTTCGTTTCTTTCAACTCAAAATCTCCCTCATACTTGAGAGATTTTCGAACGTCAAACCACAGTCAAACTTCAAGACTTCAAACAAATTATTCAAAATCAAGTTGATTGTTGCCAGCCTTCGTGTACACTCGGCAAACTTCGTAGTTCCGAGCCGCTTTGAGCCTTCGTGTTCACTCGGCAAACTTCGTAGCTCCGCCCCCAATCCTCCAGCAATGTGAGAACAGGCGCACCCGCTGGTGCTGGGTGCGCCTGTTCTCACATTGCTGGAGGATTGGGGGCGGAGCTACGAAATCCGAACTTCACTTCATATCTGCCCGGCAAATTTAAACCTGTGACAATGAGAACTTGGCTTTCTTGGTTGGTTGTTATTTCTCCATAAGACTGCATAACAATTACATCGAAGAAGGCACTTTGTCATAAAAATACAAGTAGTGCATTCAAGTTTAAATGATCTTAAGAGTTACTAGTGAAGTAGGCCTATCGTAAAGGAATATCAGGATGGGTCACGGATTAAACACAAATTTCTTCTACTTTGTGATTTTATTCGGAAAACCTAGAATATATAAGATTAAATAACAATTGTGAGGTCAGGCTTCTGGCAGAAAGCTTAAATAATACAAACATAAGCTTCAAATATCAATACAAACTACCAGAGCTAGGTAAGTTGGAGGTTAGTAATAAAAAGTACAATAACCTATCCTAGTAATGGTTTCGTAACCAGGAAGTAGAAGGTTAGGTTAGGTTAGGTTAAAAAAAAAATGTCCGTAGGGTTGATTATGTCTTGTAAATGTTTACTAATAACGACCTCCATATTTCGTTTCTTTCAACTCAAAATCTCCCTCATACTTGAGAGATTTTCGAACGTCAAACCACAGTCAAACTTCAAGACTTCAAACAAATTATTCAAAATCAAGTTGATTGTTGCCAGCCTTCGTGTACACTCGGCAAACTTCGTAGTTCCGAGCCGCTTTGAGCCTTCGTGTTCACTCGGCAAACTTCGTAGCTCCGCCCCCAATCCTCCAGCAATGTGAGAACAGGCGCACCCGCTGGTGCTAGGTGTCTGTCAGTGCTGCAAGCAATCTAAAATATAATATTCGAAATAAAATTCAGATGAGAATATAAACGCAACTATTGCTCTATACAACGTTAAGACAGCTAACGAACTGTGTTTTTTGATATTTTCGGATAGGATTTAGGATTTATACAAGTTAATGTAATTGGTAAAATAAGTAAATTTTCTAAAATATGTTTCCTATAGAGTGCTAAATAAGGTCATTAATTCATACGATTTGGATTGTCACAGCCAAAAGCATTATCATGATTATTTTTCGTTTATTATGCCGTGTACTTCCTCCATCTTAAGCGAACGTTACATTGTACATATATTATGCTTTTTACCGGACACTGTAACGCTCAATGACTAAATAAAATACACTAGAGAGGTAATGCTATACGAAAAGTTGTATATCCCATTTGTGAAATATATAAAAAAAAACTATGATATTGCTCGATGAAGTAAACATCCCCAATTTTAAGAATGATCATTTACTGCGCACTTATCCATTGCACCTGTTAGTAATCTAATAATTGTTAATTTGTGTAGCCTCGATCAAATATCTCCGAATATTAATAATACGTCCAACTCCAGTAAAATTTCGGCATAATTTACTTGCATTGGCTGTCAACTCTGGCACTAGTATTGCATGGCATATCATGCATAAAATGTATGAAAGTAAACAAAGCCTCACAACTCGTGCCGCTGGAGTCGCTAGTGTAACATACTGCCATCAGAATATCTGGGAAATGTCAGAAGTTAGAGGTATTATAGTATTTTCCTCGATTCACTGCCGGCCCCAGAACCTTCTTCAACAGCAGTTTTAATTTATTGTCATAAGTTCACCAAAATTAAAATTCTTCAAGTTCACTATGCCAACGAAATAAATAAAATGTCAATGTTGACATTTTATTAAAAAAAAAATTTTTCGTTATGAACAAAAAAAATATAATGATCGTTTTGGCCAAATGTAATTAAGTATCTTCTTTAAAAAATCGTCAAATGAACCCCAAATTTTTAGTTTAATTCATTAAGACTCGTTAAAAATGAACTACAGTGAAAAAAACGGAGACAATTCATCAAACAATTCAACAAATGGGCAAGATGAGGATACAATAAATTTGTCAAAAGAAGATGGAGATAAAGATGACGAAGAAGAAGAAAATGAGGATCTCTCTAATCTTTGCATTAAAAGTATCAACACTTTAGATGAAGACGTACAACTGACTGAGGATTTTTTTGGCTATAGTGATCCTTCTCGGGTTGCTATTATCGTCCCTACAAAGAGGTTCACTTGGATTACTAAAAACAAATTAGTAGTGCAATTGATTACATACGGAGCGACAATAACAAGCATAGAAGCCCCTGACAGGCACGGGCAAACAGTGGACATTGTCTTGGGGTTCAATGAGATTGAAGGTTATACCAAAAATCATCAATACTCTTTTGGATCTACCATCGGTCGCGTAGTCAATGTCATTGAGGATAGTTTCTTTGCAATCAGAAGTAAAATTTATGTTTTGAGTTCAAACCAAAAGGATCATCATTACAATGGCGGTAAACGTGGTTTCGATAAAGTTAATTGGGAATGGCACGTACAAGATAAAAGAGTGACCCTTAGCTATTTGTCCCCTGAGGGAGAGGAGGGCTACCCAGGAAGTCTGTTAACCCAGATAACTTACACGGTTACTGCAGATAACACAATCATAATTCAAATGAAATCCACTGCCACCGAACCCACTCCAGTCAACATTTCGAATAACATATATTTCAACCTCGCTGGCCATGTAAGATTATCTTTTAATTTAGACATTAATATATCACAAGCTAATAAATTGTGAAAAATTCCTGAAAAACGATTACATAATTCCATTACAAATATAGAAATGAAACATTAGGCAAAATTTAGATTACGGACAGGAGAACTTGGTGGGCAACTGCAATAATATACATTATTTAATTTTTAGAATAACTTAATGAGTAAAACCTCAAATTGTAATATTTAATCATTAAAGCTAAGGTCCTGGGTTCAATTCCTAGATGCGACCGTATCTTTTTCGGTTTCAAATTTTCGTTTGAGACTCGCCAATATTGTCTAATTAATAACTAATAACTTAATACTCATTAAGTTATTACAAAAATAAAAAAAATATTCATCCTAGACTTAGAAAAGTCAATACATGTCGGGGCACTGCTCTACGACTGAGCTAATCCAACCCTATTTCCTTCAGTCATATTTAACTCTAACTACCAAAGATTCTTAATGCATATTTTTATTTTAATGCGCGAAAAATAGGATATATTTATCAAGACACTATCTAGATAGCATTTAGTTCGGGAAGAATCTTGCGATCATACATAAAGATGTAGCAGTCAATAAAAATATGCATTAAGAATCTTTGGTAGTTAGAGTTATATATGACTGAAGGAAATAGGGTTGGATTAGCTCAGTCGTAGAGCAGTGCCCCGGCAAGGCTAAGGTCCTGGGTTCAATTCCTAGATGCGACCGTATCTTTTCTGATTTTTCCATTTCAAATTTTCGTTTGAGAATCGTTAATATTGTTTTCAATGATTGAATATTATTTTGTAGTTATGAATGCGTATTACATATTTGCATTCATTTATATCAATGTACCTGCCAGACAAACTCGAAGCAAAGACACTTTTAAATGTAACAATAACCATATACATATACATACATATACTTACATACATTTAAATATTTAGATTTAAAAAAATTTATTGCAAACCGCAGTAGTGACCCGTGTGCGAGTATACGCAGCACAACTTGGTATAAAATTGTCCGCATTCTTAACGCATGTGGCCGCCAACCCGTGAGGTGGTAGTTTAAGTGAACCCGTCGACCAATCACAGAGAGTTTGAGTGTCTCACTGTTTAAAATGTTTTTTAAATTAAGATTTATTAATTCTACACGTAATTACATATACTAAAACTTATATATTCAGAATTGGCGTATGTCGATCTATATGAAATATGTTTCTAAGCAATAATATATTTCACTCAAATTCCTTATTGAGCAACTGAAACGATCTAACATTTAAATTTAAGGCGATACACTACGTCGTGTAATATTTTAAATCGAGCCGCTATCAATAACAACCCTTACGTAGATGGCGATAAGGTTTAAATTCCCACTTAACACCATCCGCCTGTTTTGATTTATGCAAGAAAAAAACATGGCCAAAAAGTGCCTTTTATTTTATTTTGTGGATGTTCAGGCACAAATATTTAAATGTTTTTCGATCATTTTATAAATAACTTAATTTGCCACATTATACCATAAAACCATAACCGAAAATGGGTTTGTAAGAAGGAGATTTTGAACTTTAAAGCAGTTTTCATAGGCCTATACCTTATTTTTTTCTGGGCTTATAAAAAGACTTATCTAAAAAATACTCGATTATTTTAAAGGTCAAGATATATTCTACTCGCAGTATTAAATTAAAGCATCTGAAACATTTCTAGGCGACCAAATTTTCAAACCAAAAACACATGATTTTAAATTACTACGTAATGCATCGCCTTAATAAATAAATAATAATTATATTTTACAATATAAACAACAGTAACATATAGTCTGGTCTAGGTAATGAACATCAACCTCGATGGTAACATATTATTTGACAACAATATTACAATGAAATGATTTAATAACTTTTTTTCTTTTCAAGAATGCTGGAGCATGTGAGTTATATAACCACTTTGCCACAATAAATGCAGATAAGTACACTCCGGTGACCGATGATCAAATACCAACAGGTTACAATACTGATTATTAATTGTTATACTTTAAATATTACATTACAAATTAACATTTGTTTAATGAATAAGTATTTCAATATTGCAGGGGAGAAACTTCCAGTAGGCGGAACTCTATTTGACTTCAGAATACCAAAACTTCTGTCTGAAGTTATACCTTCAATGCCCGGCAATGGTTACAATTCTAATTTTAGTCTGACAAAAGGTGTGGAACAGGAACTTTCATTTGCTTCACGGTAACTTTGTTAAAATACATAATTAAGTACATATATTTAAAATATTGATGACCCTGCTTATCTAATTTTTGTACATAAATGGTATATATACACGTTGTCCAATGTTAGATACTCGTAGTACAAGCAGGAAACTGGTTTCTCAACAAAACATTTAGTCAATTTTACATCACAACTTTTTTGATTTAAGCTTTCGTACATCCAGTTCAAAGTTGGAATTTTTTGGGTTTAATTTTTAAAAAGTCAGTCACTCGGAGGTCAATATCAGCTTTTTTATCTCTTTTAAAATGCGTCAATGCTTAGACCGGCTCCAATATTTATTTTTAACCTTTTAGTTGCCGAAAAAAATATCTTTTTAATTTTTTTTTAATGTGAACACCGCAAAAGAGTCCCAACTGCTCCCAACCGTCTGGAGCCAGCGAGACTATGGCATCCTCATAGTCTCAGTGGGGTATGTTGTGAGGCTGAAGGTAGTGGGGAGGGAAAGGAGATGGGCAAGAGGCAGGTGGGAGAGTACCTGGCTATTTAGATCTGGTCACCAATCACGGCTAAAGCCGTTTCTAGCAAAGTTTCAACTCTGAATGGTGGTCTTACACCAGGACGATATAAGCATCTTCCACTCTGGAACGTGCCGCAAGTATACTATATATTATTTTAAATGAATAAATTGTGAAAAACACAAATTAATCAAATAAAATCTTATGCACGCCGGGATTTGAACCCGCGACCTTCGGCTGCCTAGTCGAGTGCCTTAACCCTCAACCACGTAGGCTATAAAAGCTCATATTACCTGTTTTCAGACACCGTGTATACATATGCGTAGTAATAATTAATAATACATTTTCAACAGATTTCTTCATTCCCAATCTGGAAGGGTATTAGAAGTATACAGTGACCAGCCTGGGCTGCAATTCGACACTGCCAATCATCTGCCTGATCCTGACGCTATTTGTGAAGTAAAATTGCAATTAAAAAATACATATTTAAAATACATGACTTTTTATTTATTTAGATTGTAGTTTGTATTATTTTATGTAAATATATATATGTACGATTAGTCCCAACCATAAACCACAGATTAGCACTGCCCTTATTCTGTGAAGCGTGCAATGCATGACGTAGACGAGTGCGAGCAAGTATCAATCAATAGTTGAACTTACAGCCCCGATCCGTCAGTGCAAATTTTTATGTATTACGTAAGAGACAGATAAACAGATGACATGACCGTAAATTTTTATCATCAAAATAAATCCGTCTTTTTAACATAAAAATTTAATGACATTTGCCCAAAGGGTTAAAGTTTATCTTGTACGACGTGTATACAAATTCTAATCTAGTATAGTAATGGTAAAAAAGTGCAAATACATTTGTTCATTCATCTCCTAAATTTTACATACTCATAGCTCAATGATGTAGTTGGTTTGTATTGTTTTGTTTGCAAAATCACATATCACAATTTTCATTTTATTTATTAAAATATTAAACAAAGTGTTTCAACAATGATATCGCTAAAATTGTTTTAAAAAAATACTGGAAATTATTTTCAGGGATCACAAATAAAAATAACACGACCAATCATCGGAAAAAGTGGAGCGTCTTACACGAGACACGGTGGATTCTGTCTGAAATCACAAGGGTTTCCAAACGCCGTGAATCAAGTATGTATAATACACTGTATTATCGGATGTGCAAATGACAATATCCTAAAATCACTCATTAAAACCCAAAAGGCCACGATGAAAATTATTCTGAAAGACTCTGTAAGAACTAGCACTGACAAAATATTCAACAAACTTAACAACATGTCACTTACAAAACTCTATTCTAAAACAATTCTCCTTTACATTCATTAAAATAAAACACAAGAAATAACAACTAACACGTACATTAGAAAAACTAAATCTCAGAGTCAAAAACATGTTCAACAAGCAACTACAAATACAACATTTCGGCAAAAAAGCTTCCTATACTAAGGTACTAAACTCTACAATAAAATCCCACTCTCATTCAAAACTCACACAATATATTAACATTTAAACCTCAAATAAAAAGCTGGATACAAAACATAGGGAGATCAGAAATAGATATTATACTGACACCAAATACAGACTGAAACCGAAACCACTCAACTGAACAAAAAACACCATGTAATAAATTTATAATTATTTCAGAAAAAACACTATTTAATATATTAATAATTATTTTATACTATCCATACTACTAAATTTTAATAATATGTAAATGTAATCCTAAGCACGGGAGATCCCAGTGATGATATCATTATATCTATTTGTTACAAAAAAGATAATAAATACTTATTATTTTTATAATAAAACATTTGAGTCGTATAGTTCCTATCTACGATAAGTCCACTTTCGTGAAATGTTGGCAAATTAATATTTTTTAATTACAAGTTTTTTAAAATAAAAACTAGAGAATTATTTATTAGGTGGGCTTTGTTGCCAAACTACGGATGTAAATAATAAGATAAAACCATTAATTTCATAATAGTTTAGGAGTAATTACATAAATAATGATGGACTTATCGGCATTTGAAAGTAACTGTCAAATTAATCGTATATAGGAACTCACCAGCCTATGACTTATCGGTGTTTGTTTCTCAACACCGTTGACATGTGAATGACAAGTATAGGGCCAACAAAAAATTTGATTTAAATGAAAAAAAAAAATTTAATGTTTTATTTTTTTTTATAAAAGTTAGTTAAGAAAAGTGCATAGAAGAAAAATAAAATAAAATACAAATGTACTTACGTAATTTTTTTTTTCCAAATTTTTATTTTTTTCATAATTTTTTACAAAAAAAATACGATGGATTAGAATGTGTTTACAAAAAAAAACCTAAAAATATTTTTTTATTGTTTTCCTAAAAATTTAAACAAAATATTTTTTGTACTCTAAACAAAAGTAAATAATCATTGCAATATTTAAGAATTAAACAAAACCAATTTATTAAATGAAACATAATATTATTATAAAAAGTAAATTTATAATAATATTATAAATGTTTTCCTAAAAAAATAAACAAAATATTTTTTGTACTCTAAACAAAAGTAAATAATCATTGCAATATTTAAGAATTAAACAAAACCAATTTATTAAATGAGACATAATATTATTATAAAAAAGTAAATGCAGATATTTTATGATTACAATTTTTCTGTATTTATCACAAAATATTCAAAAACTATTGTGCTAATCAACTAAATTATAGAACAAAACACAAAAATATTATAAAAAAGGAAATGCAGATATTTTGTGATTACAATTTTTCAGTATTTATCTCAATAAATTCAAAAGCTATTGTGCGAATAAACTAAATTATAGAACAATAAATATTATTAAAATGATGAAAGAAATGTAGCAATTTTATGATGATAATTTTTTTTTTTGATAATTATTTTTTTTTGTATTCATTTCGATAAATTCAAAAACAGATATTTTATACAAAAATCAAGGATATTCAATTATTAATTCTTAATAAAAACTCGTGGTTTTAAACAAAACAAGTGTATTATTTTTATTAAAAAAACTTTTGTTAATTTGCCCATAATATTATGTAAGTACCTTACTTATTACAAGAAATAAATAAATAAAATAAAAACTTTTGTTAATTTGTTAATAGTATTGTGTACCTTACTTACTATTAGGAATAATAATAAAAAAAAACTGCAATAAAAATTAAACTTGAAAACAATAAATACAAACTTTAAAATTATTAAAAACAACTGAGCGAAGTTTTGAGATCACCCAGTAATGGCCGACTCTCAATGAATGATTCCACTCAAAATAGGAGATTTTTAAGGACCTATTACGGCTATCCACGTGTTTTTTGCAAGATTCCTTGATGATAACTCGCTTTCTAGATGTATTCCCCGCCACTCGAACAACAGTTGTTGTTAGATCGGACATTATTTAGCTGTAAAAACGTATAAAAAGGCAGACACTTTTACAAAACAACTGCTTCAGCGGCCATGTTAGAATTTGAGAAATGCTGCCCCCCCATTGGCTGCCTGGACGAAATCTTTCTCGCTCATTGACTGTCTGCATGAGCGGTGGACTTATCGGCTTTTGGAACATACTGTTCCGTGGATTTATCGTTGTTTGGAACTCATTGCAATTTTTAAATCCACTTTTCGTAGGATTTTACGGCCGTTTTGAACTCAACGATATTTGATTAGTGTGCTAAAGAGCCGCTAGAGTAAAACTGCATCATTAGTTCATTTTTGGAGAAAAGTGGACTTATCGTATATAGGAACTATACGACTCATTTCCTATATTATTCATGAAAATATTTATTTTTGTTTAAAATATAATATAATATGTACAAAAACCTTTGACAATAAATAACTATTAATAAGACTGGTATTAATTCTTGCATACAAATTGTGATTTTTGTGACAAAAACCTATGATAAAAAATAACTTACAATAAGACTGGGTATACATTCTAGCATGAAAATTGTGTTGTTTGCGACAAAAACCTATGATAAAAAATAACTTACAATAAGACTGGGTATACATTCTAGAATGAAAATTGTGTTGTTTGTGACAAAAACCTATGATAAAAAATAACTTACAATAAGACTGGGTATACATTCTAGAATGAAAATTGTGTTGTTTGTGACAAAAACCTATGATAAAAAAATAACTTACAATAAGACTGGGTATACATTCTAGAATGAAAATTGTGTTGTTTGAGCACAAAAACCTATGATAAAAAATAACTTACAATAAGACTGGGTATACATTCTTGCTTCAAGAATGTGATGTTTTGAGACAAAAATCTTACAATAAGACTGGAAAACAAAAAAAGTGACGTTTTGATTATGTACCAAGCATTTTGCACATATCGTCGCATTAATTCGTAGAATGCGTAACTCCCAAATGTAAAATTTTACAGGAGGCACAAAAAACCTCGTAGTGAAAAAAAATGAAAGACGGCTTATTCTTTTTATTTATGTTTCGAACATATAATATATTTGGAAATTTATTTTCAATCATTAAACTTTTGTAAGTTAAGGCTTTCTATTTCAAATCGGAGTTAGGAAGTTTACGTAAAAACCGAGAATGGAGATACGCATTTTACAAAAGATACATACTTTTCTGCGAACAGTTTTATGAACAACCTAGCGGAAAATTTGGGAGACAGGAATTTTACATTTACAAAATAAAACACAACAATGTATGTGTATGTCGAGGCAGTCTATTTAGATGCATTTTAATGATTTTAATGATGCGGAAGGTTATCGTTAAAGGAGTGGTAATCCTTTTCTAATGTCTGTTTTAAGTATTGTAAATGCTGGTACTTTTCCTTCCTTAAGGGATTAAATCTGACTCTCAAGTGAAATCTTCAAACTCTGGAGATCATTACAGATTCGGCGACGGTTTTGTGCTGGGTGAGATCTACACTGACCGGGAGTAGTCGTGTCAGAGATGATCGTTAAGTGACGCTTGGAGTTGATGAAGGAGATTGTAGAAGAATTTGATCTGACATTGTCGATCACCCTTGTTGTCCTGTAGAAATAAAACTGATGTACTTACTAGGGTTTGCAAGACCCGGGCAAAGAGTAGCCATGACAGGAAACGTTGTGAAAGAGACTCCTCAGAGTGTGAAGATAGGTGGGAGAGACTTGAAAGTGGAACTGGTGAGCAAACATGTGCTTTAAGCGTAGAAACTCTTCATGCTCAGCATCACTTTGGAGTAAAGTGAACGCTTCATCTAGCCCGGCTGGTCGATCCCGAGGTGAGAAGAAAGGACGTCGATAGATGCGTGCGTTCCTGCGTACAATGCAGGACAATTGACCCTCCACCATCATCCCATGAAGCGGGTAATCTTAATGTTGTGACAACCTGGAGTCGCTTGGCAGTTGATGTTACTCATTTCGGTAGGAAATGTTTACTCACATTTATCGATTGCGGTCCAAGTAGATTTGCCGTGTGGCGGGAAATCGAGTCAGATAATGCAGCTTCGATTATCAGACATTTGGAAGAAGTGTTTCGGGAAAGAGGTCCGCCCAAAGTAGTTCTCATGGACAATGGTACTGCATTTTGTTCCTACAGTGTTACAGATAAGTGTAAGAGATGGAATGTTAACATACCGACCAGCTGGAAACGGTATAGTTGAACGACATCATCAAACAATAAAGAGAACTGCAGCCAGAAGTGGAAGCGATCCCCTGCAGGCAGTGTTTCGGTACAATCTTTGGCTGCAAAAAGTCAGGATGATCGAGGTATTGCGCTGTCTAGTATAGTTCACACTTCACACTCGTGGAGACACCCTTCTGCGCAAGTGAATATAGAAGAGGAAGTATTGACTGAGCTCTAAGTGGGCGATCTTCTTGCGGTTAAACCAGTAGATGGGAGATGCACATCGTGCATGGAAGGGTGACAGGACTTACTTCAGTCAACAACATCGAAGTAGATGGCATACCAAGACATGTGCTTGACCCGCGGAAGATGCCTGACAGAGAACGGACTGTGTCTGAGGAGAGACGAGATGGAATTGCCGCACGTTCCACCGTAAATATTTTGGGTTTGTTTGAAGAGGACAGTGAAGAACCGGATCCGGATATGCATCAGGAGGAGATCCACTTGCAAAGAGATGGTGACCTTGAAGAAGAGATAATCACAGAACAAGGACCTATTAGGTATTTACGAAACCGCAGAGGCACATAAAACAAGAGAGCTACGGCAGAGCGTCACACGGTGCAGAAGACGTCAGTTTAGAATACAGATACAAAACACTATTCGTGACTTCACAATTAAAATTAAGGTTATAAAATGTTCAAAATTGATTAATCAACTTATCTCAGTTAATTTCACTGTAAAACTATTACACCGTAAATAAATTTCCTCAGTCAAAAACACAACAAGCGTGCACGGCTCACCGGCCAATACTGAATTAAGGAGTTACGAAGTATTCGCGAGTAAAAATGGCACTATAATTTTACGCCGTTTCCTAATTTGTGTTTATCTAAAAGGTTAATTTTTTTTTAAATTTCCGAGTTTTACTAGTCGATGCGGGTCTAATTTTAACACCAGATGGCATTAAAAACGTATTTTCGAAAAATTTGGAGATACGCAGTCTACGAATTAATGCGACGATATGTATTATTTGTTTGATTATTTATTTTTATTTGTGTACTAATAATAAAAAGGCGACATTCAAAATGAAAGATTTTATAACGTCATTCAGGATGCTAAGCAAACAGTTAAAATATGAGGAAAATTTTTTAAATAAAATATTGTATTTTTCAGAAACGCTTTCCTAAAGTGATATTGCATCCTGGAAATGAATACACTCATAAAATTGTTATGAAATTTGGATTACAACTTGGAAAATATTTATAGACGAGAGCTTAGAGGATACATAAAGTAAATAATACTACCAATAAATTTAATTCTACTTGTGTTTACTAGCAGAAAAAGTAATTATTGAAAACTCTTTTCAGGGCTATCTACGTTTAAATTATTATTGAATAGGTAGACTTGAATTTGAAGTTCAATTGGCAAGAAATCCCAAAATATCATTTGACATAAACTATATTAGATCTGTAATAGCTTTAAATAGAAATGTATTTCAATTGTATACACATTTTTAAACTTTGAAAGTAAAGAAAAAAATTGTAACCTAATAAAAATAATATCTTTGACTTATTTGTAATATTTTTTTTGTAACTCTAAAATATTTATATACATATTTGTATAAATAATAACGATACTTTTGTTTCAATTTTTGTTCAATGTTCGTAGCTAGCATTATTTTTTTCAGTTACACCTGATCGAATGTTCAAAGAAGGCCTCTTCAAGTTTCTTCCCATGTCGCATACACACGTATTATGGGAAAAATCAATGTCCCATACTGAAATCTTGATATGTTTTTCCACATCGTTCACGGATTTAAATACATAATATGCTTTTTAAAAACACTTTGACCATAGAGCTATACAATTAGAGTCTCTATTGTTTACTAATATCTCATCGAAACGTGTTACACTATCAGAACGCCATAACGGTGTGCTCGTGTTCTGTCGTTTTGGCATAGAAAATTCGTGTTTTATTAAGGACGGGTTGTTTCGGAGAATTTGAACAATTCATCAAATTTCAACGTTCATTTACGGGTTCTGCGAAAGTCCTATTCAAATTCTGTTATTATATCATTTTAGGCTAGTTGCTTGACAGAACTGAAATAAAAACAGATCTTGAAAAAATCTTTCACAGAACTTGAAAATGAACGTTGAAATTTGATGAATTGTTCAAATTCTCCGAAACAACCCGTCCTAGGATTGTTAGGTATCAAACCCGAGACCATCTATCCTGAGTCGAACCTTTTTACAAAACGTCACCATGAGGGTGACAATTGGTTCTGCACAGATGTGCCATGGAGATAAATTGAATATTTCCACATTCACACAATTCAGAATCCTTTAGGCCCCATTTATGCATCACATACACACAACGGCTGTGACTACACCGAAAATGGAAATGAAATCATACATGTGTGTGCATCTTTACGTACGAAAACCGTGCCTTCAGCGTTTTGAAGGCAATGTTTATTCGCACATACATGTGTGCGCATCGCGGCCAAAAAAGTTAATGATTCGATTGAATGACTGACAGAAATTGTGGTAAAAGAACTCGAGCGTCAAATTTACTAGTGCACTCCATTATGTCGAATTTGGATTTGAATTCCATGAACACATGGGGATGTTTACACCAGTTTTTGAGCATTTGGAAGAGATGTTCTCTGGAGTTGTAAAGGCAATTCAGCGGGTACAGTTCCGGGTAGACCAGTTTGTTGGGGGCCAGTGGGATGCAGCCACAACGTACGCCTTCCAGCCTAGAAAATAAATGAATTATAAAAACAACTTAACAGGAGATGATTTGAGGATTCATAGAATCTAGCGGTATTCTTATTTGTACCATAAATGAATATGAGGCGGGGGAATATAGCATTGAATGAAAATCCCTCAACAAGGAGTCCTAAAATGGGTTAGAAATGTGATGTGGGTAAAGGGAATATGAATTATTACATTTACAAACACACGGAAAAAGCGCCGCAGATGAAAAATTTTCTAGGTCAAAGAGCAAAATAACAAATGCTCTCAATTTTTATTTTTCAGTGAGTGAGTATTATATTTAGTTGAAAATTCTTTAGTCTTTTCTTAAACGGAAATAATTTAGTATCGTTTAAAAGGGAACATAAAACATAACAGCTTAACCGGCTAGTAAACGAGGGGACAAATGCGTTGGATTCCCACCTAGGCGTGCGAGTTCAAACCACTGCCACCTAAGTCCTACATCATTGTACAAGCAACATTTTCTTCTTACATAAAAATGTTAAATATTTTTTTCTGTGTCGTGTGTCCTAAAAGTGTTTTTTTTAGTCTGAGTTGAGACCTTTGGTATAAAATTTTCTGAGTCCTTTCCCTCAATGTGTACCATTTTTGTGTCATCTACAAAGATGACATATTATGCCTATATATATATTATGTGTGTGGAGTGATATGGGTCTCTAGCCGGGGCCTCCCACCACTGGGTTGGGGCCTCTCGGGGCGTTACGTCACTATCTGCACTAAATTTGTTACATTTATATACAAGTAACAGATTTATTAGTTTTGGCGCCAGTTACAAAAGGCTATTTTCCTTAAATATTTTTTTGGACATAAATTTTTCTAGAGGAGATGATACAAACGTTACTTAACGACACCCAACTTGATGATAAAACAATTGTAAATAGAGTATAAATTATGTGTTGTATAAATTATGTGTTGTGTTGTATAAATTATGTGTTGTATAAATTATGTGTTGTATAAATTATGTGTTGTATAAATTATGTGTTGTATAAATTATGTGTTGTATAAATTTCTCAAAGAGAAATGACTACATTTTTCGAAGGTTGTCTTATTTCCCTATAATTTTTAGGGGAGTTAGGAGTTAAAGTAAATTTGTGCATTATCTTTTACAAAACCATTACATAGAATATATTTGTACTTACATGGCCACTCCAAAGAATTCATGGTCAGCGGTAGAAACTGTAACATCTGCATCCAGCAATATTTTGTAATACTCTTCCTGAGTCTTGACAAATCCAAAGTTCTTAAGGTTTTTTGCCAACTTGATCTTCGCTGCGTCAAATTCTTCTGGTACCTCTGAGAAAGACTCTCCTAATATACTGACCTATAAACAGACAAATTTAAATTTTGTTGTAAAATCAATACAGTTTAGTAGTAAGTTGTTTAATTGTTTGGAAATAGTACATTGAAGCATACGATAATATGAAGTTGAATGAATGTAGAGCAAGAGAGAAAGCAATGCTGACAGTCAGCCGCGCACACGTCACTTAGCATTGCGTGTGAGGACCATCAGTCCAGCTCATCAGCGCTACGTCGTCGGATACATCTCGGCCCTCTCTTTTAGGATTAATCTAGTAATTCATATAAAAATTAGGATGCTAGGTTAAAATGTTGGCTTGAACAGTGTGTAATATTCAATATGGCAGCCCCATACAAAAAGTGAACCACATACTGTAACCTAAAAAAAGGGCATTTTCAGTTCCTAACAATACCGGCAAAATCCGCATGTGTTTGCGACAAAACTGGCAGAATCCAATTTTACACAACAAAAGCAGCAATCTCCATCTATTAATTGAAAATAACTCAAAAATTTACAAATGAATCACAATAAAATATAAACAGAGTGTAACTTATTGAAACACTTATTAACAAATATTATAGTGTGGAAAAAGTACTAAAAAACAAAAAAACAAGTGGAAAATGCCGAATTTATTTTAACACGCCTCATATGTTCTATTTGAAGTTTAAAAAAATACATATAATATATAAAAAAAATTCCTATAAAATTGGAAGCGCGGAGAACAGTTTAGGTAGAAGAAAGTAAATACACACAAAACACTCAATTATTTCATTAGTTGAAACACGGCTATTGGGGAGTATGAACAACTTACTTGGAAGTCAACATTTTGTTCCTGGAGATAATATAACGCATCCATAAAAAGAGATGGATTCTTATCAAATTCCCATCGATGCGCCCAGACCAGGTGCAACACCTTTTTATCACAAACTTCCCCGGGCTTTTCTAAAACTCTCAAATCATCGATGACATTAAAGCATACGGGGAAATATAAAACTATGCTTTTCCCTTCTATTTGATCGGATATATTTTTTGGTCGGTAATCGGGCTGGATCTTAATGAATTTCTTGATATTTTCCAAGAAGGACGTCATATTGTACTTGGAATTGAAAATAACAATATCTGCTGCTAAGCTGGAAATAAAGAAAGCACATTTAACTTCTTCGGTGACAGGATAACTTATCAAAATGACAATTCAACACACTTTTAAAAAGTGATATAGAAAAATGATGAAGTAAAAACTAGGTTAAATAAGTTACGTAGGTTAGGTTTATATGTTGGTTTTTTAATCATTGCTTTTAACGACTTTACATCACTTTTTCAAGGTGTGTTGAGTTTTCATTATACATATTCCAGAATGTGTGAGACTAATGTTCCACAAATTGATTTATTGGAAGACCAAAGGTTATTACAGCACCTTTGAGATAATTCTTATTATGTATTACTAGTAGTTCTGTGAATAGTATACTTTGTGTAATGCTGATAACTCCGACTTGACAGCATGCAACAGTCGCAACATCGTTATAAAAAAACACGTAAACAAATTTACAGATAGACAAAATGCAAAGTGGTCGAGTCAAAACGGGACTTCGCTACGCTAAGAAAATTACTTTTCTGGATTTTTATTATATGTAATGTGTTTTCTGTCATTGTCTTTTTAATATAAGTATTACATACAAGATACTAAGGACGGGTTGTTTCGGAGAATTTGAACAATTCATCAAATTTCAACGTTCATTTCCGGGTTCTGTGAAAGTCCTATTCAAGTTCTGTTATTATATCATAATAGGCTAGTTGCTTGACAGAACTGAAATAAAAACAGAACTTTAAAAAATCTTTCGCATAACTGGAAAATGAATGTTGAAATTTGATGAATTATTCAAATTTTCCGAAACAACCCGTCCTTAGTTTCCAGCACAGCCATTCTTCAATCCCCACATTTGGAGCATCTAAGACAGTTCTCCCACAGGGATACGCAAGTATTCAATACTGGATGATTCAAGTATCTTACCGACATTTTATTATCTCCTGGGTGAGGTCAGTATCCTGCGACCAGTCGGACTACAGTCTCACCCATGACGTTAATGTACCTACATTACATACACTATGTGATGTAACTACATAATAGTACTGTAACTAGTACACCTCCATCCAAAAAGTATGTTTCTAATTTGATCTTATTATTTAATAACTCGAAACAGAAATTTCCTTTGAAATCGTAGGATTTGTAAGTAATAATAATAATATTTGGCTAATTTATATAGCGCCGTTTTCGTGAAAAATCACCTCAAGGGCGCTGTAAGTAAGTACTTAAATAACTACCTCGTTAATTATAAACCATATATTTAATGTAACATTTTTAAAATTCAAATTAAGAATTATGCAATTTTTTCAAAGTAATGTCACTCTCTCAATGACAATTCTCTTTTAACACTTTCAATATGAAGGCAATTTGGTACCATAATATTAAAAAATGCGAAGAAGATAGTCCAAATAAAGAAAATAATTTGTAAAAATAAAGGTTACGAATTCCGCTTCACGATAAATATGGAATGTTTACTTTGAATTAATACTTGAATTTAGTTATATTATTACTAAAAGTTACTATAAATGTTGGGGTGCCCCTTTAATAACGCCTGCTCGCGTCCCCTTTAGAGTTATATCCCAGTTTTCAAGTAGTTTGTGGGCTACGCTAGGTTTGTATAGACTGGTTTGTGATTTAATTCTAATATGATATTTTTTTTTATTTATTTATTTATAATGTATTACAAAAAAACATGGTAAGTAACACATTATTCCCAATGAGTTGAGATAAAACTCATTACGGGAAGTACAGACACATAAAATACATTTTACAAGGATATTACACTTTTAAAAAAATACAACATATTGAAAAGGAAAAGAAAAATAAATAAAAAAGGAAAAATACATTGTTAAGAATAGAGATTTTAGAAATACTGAGAGACATCTATACACATGAAACATAGTAAACCAACATATGAAAGCGAGCGAAAATTCACTGGTTTAAAAACATTTTCAGGAAATAATCTTTAAGCGTTTTAACTAATATTTTTTTGTTAGTTACTGATTGCTTTATTTCATTAGGTAATGCATTGTATTGTCTATATGCAATATATTGTAATGAGTTAATACCAAATTTTATTGTGTGGGTAGACGATGCTAGGTGTATTAGATTTTGGGACCGTGTTTTGTGCTGGTGTATGTCTGAATTAAATGCTGGTTTGATGTTAGTGTGTGAGGATCTATGTATGATTTGTAATATTGTACAAGTGATATTGTATTTAGGTAGAACCGTAAAAGGAAGTATGTTTGTCTTTAAATATATATCTTTGATATGTATATCCCACGGTAGACGGTAGATATTCCTTATTGCTCGATTTTGAATCACTTGTATTTCTGATATTTGTTTTTTAGTAATAGTGCCCCAGATACTAACTAAATAACTCAGATGGGAGTGAATCATCGCATAGTATGTGGCCCGTAGTAGGGATGTAGAGAGAAGACCTTGGAGTCGGTACAGTACGCCGGTTATTGGGGATATTTTAGATTTCACATGCTCAACATGGGAATTCCACGAAAGTTTAGAGTCTATTAATAGCCCTAAATATTTCGTGACTTCTATATTTTGGAGCTTCTCAGTTCCAAGTGTGATATTCATTGGCACATAATTCTTATTACCGAAAGTTAGGTAGTGCGTTTTTTTTATATTGAGGCTCAATTTATTAATACGCAGCCAATTAGCTAGAATTGAGACATCTACATTCATTTGAGACTCCAGGTCACTCAGGCTTGTACTGTGATAATAGATTACAGTGTCATCCGCATAAAGTTGGAGGTTTCCAGAGATACCACATTTAGTTATGTCATTGACATATAGCAAGAAAAGCAGAGGCCCAAGAATTGATCCCTGTGGCACTCCACATGTGATTTTACCTAAGCCACTCGAGACACCTTTGACTTCAACAAGACAAAATCTATCATCTAAGTAGCTTCGGAGGAGATTTAGGGGCTTCCCAACAATTCCCAAATATTCCAATTTCTTTAAGAGTATTTCATGATCGACCGTATCAAAGGCTTTTTTGAGATCTATAAATATGGCTGCCACATATTCACCCTGGTCTATATACTGTTGAAGGTTGGAGATAAAATCAAAGGCGGCACATTGAGTACTAGAATTTTTCCGAAAGCCATATTGTTGTGGTGTAATGATATTATTCGCAGATATGTATTTTAGGAGTCTATCTTTGATTATGGTCTCAAATACTTTTGAAAAAACCGATAGAAGTGATATAGGACGGTAGTTAGAGATACATGTTTTACAGTCTCCTTTGTGTATAGGTATTATCTTCGCTAACTTTAATTCATTTGGAAACTTTCCCGAGGACAGTGACCAATTAAAAAGTTCTGTAAGGTGACCCGCTAATTCTTCTTTACAAGTCTTAAGAACTGATGGTGTTACTCCATCGAGTCCCGGTGCTGCTTTCAGCTTAGTTTTAGAGATGATCCTCAGTACCTCATCTTTGTTTGTCCTAGCCATGTACAAGGATTGGCAAGCCTTCGGTTCCACAAAAACGGTATTACAGTCATCCGGGAATGACGGAATGGTAGCTGCTAGCTTTTTTCCTATTGAGAGAAAAAACTCATTAAATGCGGATGCTATTTGGCTCGGATCCTTAATTACGCAGTCATTTACCACGAGGGATTCTATTTCGTTAGTTGGTTTATGTGTTCGGTTTGATAGAATAGAGTTTATGATTTTCCAGGTTTTAGTGGGGTTATTTTGGTTTTGTTGAAAGCTGTTCGCATAATATTTGTGTTTTAGATTTCGCCTATAATTAGTAATGGTATTTCTCAATCTCTTTTTAAGTGTTACAAGAGTAAGATTACCAGGGTCTTGTTTCCACTGCTTGTGAATCTGGTTTCGTTCTTTGATTAATGTATTTAATTTGGAATCAAACCACGGAGTATTCAGTTGTACCCGACTTCTTAATCCTGTTTTTGGTGTAGTTGTACCTGATTCTATTGCCTTTTTAATGTGATAATTGAAACTTTTAAAAGGGTCTTCTGAGTTGCTTAAGTTGATCGTGAAATTATTATCAAGAAGATAGGATTTTACTGACATACTGTTGATGATAGGTCTCGTAATCCGGGATTTGGTTCTATTATTAAAACATTTTTTTAAGTTGTTCTTATAATCAACAATAAGTATATTATGGTCACTAAGTGGATCATCAATATTCGATATAGTAGTCTGAATGTTTTGCCTATTTGATAAGATGTGATCTATTAAGGTGCAGCTTGTATCAGTGACTCTCGTGGGAAATGTTTTGTTATGTATTGAAAAATTGTAAGATTGTAAGATGTTGCAAAAATTTAATGAAGAATGTGTGGATATGGATATGTCAATGTTAAAGTCTCCGAATATTAATGTATCTTGTCTACTTTCGTTCAGTATTTTTTCTAGATGTATTAGAAAATCCTGCATATTTGTGTTGGGTTTTCGATAGATAGCATAGATGTTAACTGGTTTCCTATCACTGCTACTAAGCGTTATACCTAAAAAGGAATTTTCATTTGAGAAATTTTCAATAATTGCACATAGTATCAATCACATATATTGCTACGCCGCCTCCTCCTTCGTTGGGGCGAGAAGAAAAAACACTTTTGTAACCATTCAGGGAGTAAAACTTTTCCTCTCCAATCTTAAGCCACGTTTCCGTAATGACGAGCACGTGTACAATGTACCGCGAACTTCTTACTTTTTCTTCGATCTCATCAAACTTATTACGGATGCTTCTCGCGTTCATATACATTATTCGTAGACAGTTCGTCACGGGATTATAATTCTCGATGGTGAGGCACTTATGCTCATGTATGTTACACTCCATAATCTATAGTTGCAAGGTCGTTCTTGAGTGCAGCGATGTAGGCCGGGCAGTTGTCCCTATCTCCAGTTGAGTGATCAGCAGGCTTACCAAATCTGGTGCATGTCGCGCAAACTGGTTTGATGGTGGAATTTGGGCAGGACTCACCAGTATGATTCTGTTGAGCACAATGTCCACATGTGGGTTTGGTATCTCTGCAATACTTGTATGAGTGACCAATCATGTAGCATTTGGTGCAGACAGTAAGGCCAATAAAATCTCGGACGCGGCAAATAGTCCAGCTTATAAATACTTTCTCTTGCTCGACTAGAAATTTACGTACGGTAGCGGGTACTGCGTAGATACGGTGACAAGCGTTACCTGTGCGAGCACCAGCCAGGTGACTTAGTTTACAGCCTGCAATAGTTTCTTCAATGTCTTCAACGTTGGGAATACCAGTGAGAGCCATCCTTAAAAAATCTTCGTCGGTCAGGTCCCAGGGAACATTAAAGAATATCAGTCTCGGTAGACGCTTTGACGGTAGTCGGGCCTTCAGTTTGCTCGAGTTGTCGAAGCAAGGTGCATTTAATAGCTTTTGTTGTTCGCCCGTGGTTGCCGTATTGATCAGGATGCCTTTATTTCTTATTTTTTTTATTCCCGTGACCCGAACGCCTAGTTCAGATGGCCGAATTGTATCTTCAATCATTTTTTTCGTACCGTCACTGTCCTTTGTGGCGTCCGCATCCGTTGGAAAGATGCAAACGGCAAGTCTTGGTGGTCCGACGCGATGTCCTTGTTGAGTGATTGGTGGGGGTTGGTGAGCATCATATGGCTGTTTTCGGGCGATGTCAGCAAAAGAGAGGGTAGCCTCCGTTGCCACTGCCACTCTCCGCATTACAGGCCCGAGATCAGACTCTAATTGTATGATTTTTTGCTCAAGGTGCCTTTTTTCCCTCTTCTCGTGGCGTATTTTTATTTCTGCCATTCTAAGTTGTGCTGTAACTGTAGCTAAATCCGCACGCATCGTCTCTCGCTCCAACAACAGCTGAGATACGGATCTGAAAACTTCCGATACGTTTCTAGCGATCCTCAGCTGCTGGTCTTTTGAGACCTTAGATTGCTTCTCTGCTAACACAAGTTGAAGAGCTGTCAAATGTGCTTGGGTTTCATTGAGCACATCTACTCCTGAAGCGCAAGGATATTCCGCTTCGGTGACGTCCGAGCCTTTGGATGACGTAACCGAGCTGTTTTCATCCGCATCCTCAATCGTGACGCACTTTCCTCCTATATCCTCTGGACTAGGAGACATCATGGTGCTTATGTGTCGTTTTTTAGGACGATTCATTATTAAACACTACTTTATAAGGACACATAAAAAAAAAAAACAATGTTTGAAACAGAGTATTAGTTCTGTTCAGCTTTGCGCCTGAAAATTCGTAGGTGGGCAATCGGTCTAGCTCTATGTAAATCAAAACAAAAGTCGCCGTATCGAGTTTTTATATCACGATTTTTTTTATATTTGCACTAATTGAGCACAAATAACTTTAAACAGTTTATCACTATGAATGTATCTACGAAATCCACTATCGGTTTTACCGAAAAGTTTCTGTTTTATTCACGAAATTATCGGATATGTTTTTTTGTAGGTTCTGGATAATTTTATTTAAAAGAAAAAATACACAAATGTATACTAAAAAGTATTTTGCGAGATGAGAGTAATCTCTTTCGACGCACAATTGTCACTTTAAAAGGATTTAATACACAGAATTTAGATAGTTTCGATTGTAAACAAGGGGTATGACAAATTCACAACACAAACGCAACCAATAGGAGCCCTGAAAGGTGAGCTCATAATTAAAGCGGCCAATCCGCGCACTTTATCCGTTGTACACAACACTTTGGTTTGGGATGCAGTGAATTTTATAGTTTATATTATTAAAAAAACAATGGTAAAATGTTAAAAAGTCACTGGAGAACACTACCACGTGTTAAACTTTCGTTGTTTTTAACGACGATTACGTTTTATCTTCCGTCGGATTTATTATAAAGTTGTTTACTATTATTAACGATAGCTTGACAGAGCACGACGCTTCGCTTCGTAGGTACGATTTTATATATTTACGGATTATGAATATAATCCAACTCTTGATATGAACATAGTCGTCGTCGGCGGCGCCGCATACTAATTGACATATAGCGTAATTGACTTAATAAACGAAATTAAAATTAAAAGTGCGTATTTTTCCGTCTCCCCCTACATAATAAATCATGTTTTGAATTAATAAAGCTAAATCCATTTATTTGAAAGTGAAATATTGCGTATTAAGAGTGAAGCGGAATAAGAGAAAAATAATCTTTACTGAATCATTAAAACGACGACCATCTTGAAATGGAATCAGAAGGTACAAACAAATTAATAAATAGACAAAAGGTTTTCAAACACAGACGTTTGGTTGTGAGTTTTGACTTTTCAAGAATTCGACAACGATTGGTGGCGACGCAGGTTTGTGATTCCAGAAGCGACGTGTACGTGACAAGTATACCACAGGATAACCTGCATATCCCATAACTAATTCTACAGAAATACTCACCAAGAAACAATCTGATTGTACCCGTACTGATAATCTCTCTCCTTTATCACTTTTACTGGATAATTCAACTGGTTTTCATGGAAGTAGATGATTTTCTTAAGTTTAATCATTTCGGGGCATAAACCAAGAAGCTCTCCTAGATTCAACACCGAGCTACAGAACACTGCTCTGAAGTCTTGGAGGCTGGGGATGTTCTGCGACAGGTAGAGGGAGCTGCAGCGCGCTCTCCACGGCCACTTTTTGGCTGTCATTGTAATCAGCTGATAGTCTTCATGTTTCAACCCTGAAACAATATTGTTAAAATATTCAAAAATCTATAATTAAATACAAATCTAGACATAATAAAACGTGTGCAGTACGTTATAGTGCATTTGTACGAAATGGCTAAAAATTAAAACAGGTATTTCCAGTATCAATTTTTTGGTTTAAAGATAAGATGTCATGTTTCTACGCTTGCGATAAGACTCGAAATAAAATACTTTCATGTACATATAGCTGGGACCCTTACAAAGAGATTGACATAAAATTAAAAATTGTCAGACAGCAAAGCCTTTTTCGTCATTCAAGTAGGACCGGCGTAAAAGGTAGAACTACTCTTCCCGCCGGAAGTGTGATTCTTTCATATTGCAATAGAGGACCGGGATGCAATAACAACTTAAATGCACAAAAGCTGTTTTGGTTCCGTGTCTGTCGTGCAAATATTATGTCTGTAATAGAAGTTCTACACATGGAAAAGTTTAAACACAACTAGAACAGGTGAATATTCCCATATACCCTATAATATTAAGAATACATCCAACTCCAATGAAATATTGGCAATGTCAACAACTCTGGTCGCTAAAGGCGCTCTTAGATTATAATTCCATTTCTAAACCATCATAAATATTAAAGTGGTAAATAGCCACTTTAATATATATTTTTATATGGGTTACCTATATTTATTTCGATTTCGATAATTTATTAACTCAAAATAAATAATATATTTAACTTAAAATCCATTAGATTGTATGAAATAAATCTAGGAGGCCGCTAACCTTTTAGGTTGCCATCAGAATGCAAAATGGATATTTGATATTACGCATTTCAAAAAAACGTTCAACACATTTTACTCAAAAAAACTATTTTAATCATGTTCTTATTGTCCCCAGCTCCTTAATTTATGTTTTTAATGGGAAGGTCAATTTTGTAGGTAAGTTGTATGAAATAGTGCTCCATGATCCTAAAAAAGTGATGAAAATAATCGTTCACCTGATTCTATAACGTCGATCATTTGCTTATGGGATCCTCCGTAAAATGGTTCAATGATCAATAGTTTATTCATCTTGCTTCTCTACCGCTTAAAATCGTTTGTAAAATAATAATGACACAAAATTTAGCCTAAATACATTTTAGCGAACAATGAATTGTATTATCACTCGACATAAGTGTAAAAAGTAACATTTGGTTCAAGCACCACACAATTCAAATTGTGCAAAAGATTAGTGCTGTTCACGTTATTGAAACCATTTCGAATTTGACATTTAACGCTTTTGACAGATGCCGCGAAACCATAGACTCAACAATAATATATGTGAGATACCAACGTAATAATCACAAAGTATGCCAAAAGATTTTTGCTTTTGGATTTTAACTGGGAAATGCAGCTTTCTATGTAATATTATTAATATTACAAGTGAAGGACACAATAACGATGATAAATACATATTTTTATCATTAAAAATCACGACTTATAATCCCTTTCGTGCCTTTTTATTTTAGTCCATTTACTTTTACAATGCAATGAAATTTTCATATTTTGTCTATGTATAAAGTTTTGCGTCAAGTTGTCCAACTTGATTTTTTCGTAGCGGCTTCTATGGTACAATTTGAACACGAAATTTTTCTATTGAAATGTAATAGTTATTTTGAACTTGAAAAAATAACAATACTTACGATAGATTAACTATCTTGGTTCTAATATCTCCATTGATGTTCACAAACTATATGAATATTATTAAAAAACTTGTTTAATTTAATTTATCACTGGAGCGAAGAGAAAGCCTCTGTGTACATAATGGGGGGGGGGGATCATTCACAAATGCGTCAATATATGAAACATTTGTGAATGGTAGAAGAAATCGGGGGTGCCCGAGGAAGGTATGGCACGATCAAGCGAATCACATACTTGAATCGGCCCATGTCAAAAGCCAGAATAATAAAATAGTACGTATGAGACGATGTATGAATGTGAATGAGGCAAGAGTGTATGCCAAGACCGAGTTATTTGGCTCAATGCCCACCCCTGCGGAGAAACGACGTGATGGTTAGTTACTTAGAAACAGAGGAGGGAAAAAGCACGCACCGTTGGTCTTGTTTTAGTTAGAAGTCAATGTTATCACTCGCGGTATCAAGAGATATGATAGAAATTGCGAAGGTCAAAATATATTTGAAATACACTTCGTACTTGCTCAACGTCACATTTTACATTATCTAAACACAATATTACGTCAAAAACGTTTTAAAATGTCGTACAAATTATTGGAGAAATCTTTATTTTTATATCATCTAAATCAATAATTTTTTTGTACACGTCATTATAATATATAATATGATGTGGATATAGTATGTAACTGCATGTTTTATAGACAACACAACACAACACAACGCAACGCAACGCAACGCAACGCAACGCAACGCAACGCAACGCAACGCATCGCATCTCATCTCATCTCATCTCATCTCATCTCATCTCATCTCATCACATCACATCACATCACATCACATCACATCACATCACATCACATCACATCACATCACATCACATCACATCACATCACATCACATCACATCACATCACATCACATCACATCACATCACATCACATCACATCACATCACATCACATCACATCACATCACATCACATCACATCACATCACATCACATCACATCACATCACATCACATCACATCACATCACATCACATCACATCACATCACATCACATCACATCACATCACATCACATCACATCACATCACATCACATCACATCACATCACATCACATCACATCACATCACATCACATCACATCACATCACATCACATCACATCACATCACATCACATCACATCACATCACATCACATCACATCACATCACATCACATCACATCACATCACATCACATCACATCACATCACATCACATCACATCACATCACATCACATCACATCATATCACATCACATCACATCACATCACATCACATCACATCACACAGTATAAATTTAACATAAATTTAACACACTTAAGAAAAACAATACAGAACTGATAATAATAGATAATTACAAAATTATAAAAATAGGAACCTGTGTATAATAATAGTGAGCGTTTTTTGTTATTTAAAAGAACAGATTTTTCCAAAATTAGTAGCTTTTTTAAATTTTTTTTTATTACAAGATAATACATTACAAAATGATAACAAAGTAATAATGTATTATTCCCAATGAGTTTATAAAACTCATTTCGGGAAAGACAACATTAGAAAGGACAAGGCAAATAAAATAAATACATTAAAATAAATAAACGCAGATGTTATTATGGAGTTCCAGAGAAAGATTGTGTTAGTCATTTATGAAACTGCTAAGGAAATAGCTTTTAAGAGCTTTTGTCAATGTTTTTTTGTTCGTTGGCGGAAGTTTTAAATTACTAGGTAATGCGTTATATTGTTTATGTGCAATGTATTGTAAGGAGTTAATTCCAAATTTGGTCGTGTAAGTAGATGACGATAAATGTATTTGATTTTGTGATCGTGTTTTGTGCTGGTGTATGTTAGAATTGAAGACTGGTTTAGTGTTGGTATGTGAGGAGTGTTGAATTATTTGTAGAATGGCAGTTGTGATGTTATACTTTGGTAGGACTGTAAAAGGAAGTATTTGTGTCTGTGAGTATATATCTTTGACATGTGTATCCCATGGCAGATTATATATATTACGTACGGCTCTATTATGAATTACTTGTATTTCGGAACTTTTTTTTTTTGGTAATGGTTCCCCAGATACTAACTAGATAACTCAGATGGGAGTGGATCATAGCATAATAATATTATGTTGCACGCAGTAAAGATGTGGGGAGCACACCTTGGAGTCGATAAAGTACACCGGTTATCGGGGAAATTTTGGATTTTACATTATCAACATGGGAGTTCCACGAGAGGTTAGAGTCTATGAGTAACCCCAAATATTTCGTTACTTGAACATGTTGTAGCTTTTCATTTCCAAGAATGATATTCATACCCATGTTATCTTTTTTTTCCGAAAGTATGGTAATGGGTTTTTTAACATTGAGGCTTAATTTGTTTAATCGAAGCCATTTAGCCAGCTTTGCGAGATCTTTATTCATTAGAGCTTCAAGTTCCTTCAGATTTTTACAATGGTAGTAAATCACAGTATCATCAGCGTAAAGTTGAAGTTTTCCCGAGATGCCACATTTAGTTATATCATTGATGTATAGTAAGAAAATTAGAGGTCCAAGAATCGATCCCTGTGGCACTCCACATGTGATTTTTCCAACACCGCTTAGGTTCCCTCCGTTATCGACAAGGCAAAATCTATCAGCTAGGTAACTTCGGAGCAAATTTAAAGATTTCCCGACTATTCCCAAATGTTCCATTTTTTGTAGAAGTATTTCATGATCTACCGTATCAAAGGCTTTTTTCAGATCTATAAATATAGCTGCCACATATTCGCCCTGGTCTATGTACTGCTGAATGTTAGAAATGAAATCGAAGGTGGCACATTGGGAATTGGAGTTTTTCAGAAAGCCATATTGCTGTGGTGTTAGGATATCGTTGCTAGAGATGTATTTTATCAGTCTATCTTTGATAATTGACTCGAACACCTTTGAAAATACCGATAAAATAGATATTGGACGATAGTTAGAAATACACTACTTGCAGTCTTCTTTAAAAATTGGTATAATTTTTGCTAGCTTTAACTGGTTTGGAAATATTCCCGACCCTATGGAGAAGTATTTATGTAGAAGTTAAAAACAGAACTTATCAAATAGATAAACTTATAAACAAATGAATCAAGAAAAATATACAGCTGAACAAAGAATAGTGCTTTAACTAAAACATCCAAAATATATACAGAGTGGGGATTAGTTATTAATTATCAAGCGAGAATAGGAACCTGAACAAATGTATACAAATGAAAGTGAAAGAAATGTGATTAATAGTCAGATATTAAGGACATTTACATAAATAAATGTTGCCAACAAATGGTAAATTTCAAGAGTTTAGACTAAGAAGGCAGGGTGTATTGGTAGGAAATTATATTTCAAATTTTACCAATTTTTTTATTTATTTTATTTTATTATTTTATTTTTTATTGAATAAATAGTTAATACATATCAACAAACAAGTCCTGCTAAGCCAAATAAATTGGCTTGTCAACAGGTGCTTAAAGTTTAGTTTCATATACATTTTTATAAGTTTTAATTTACATCTTATATCTACAGAATCAACAATTTTTCATACATATTAAAGTAAATATTTTTTCCGATAGCCAATTTTTCACCATATATTTAACCTTATTCATAGATTTACATTGCTTTACAGTGTCAGGTAATAAATTAAATATCTTCGGTATGTTGTATTCACACGTTCTCTGTCCGTATTTATTATTAAATTTCGGGGTCTAGGACGTTTCTACGCCGCCGGTTCTTCGCCGCCAGTTCATCGCCGCCGTTTCTACACCGGGACGGTTCTGCACTGGCCGTTTCTACGCCAGCCGATTCTACGCCGCGTTCAAATTAAATTAACAATTACAATTAAACTTTATTGTTAAAACCTAACCTAACCATAACATCATTAAGATAACCCGGATTAAAACTTCTGATTACCTGCTTTGTCATGCTTACCTGCTTTGTCAATGGGTCATTGAGATAATCCCGGCGATTGTAACTTGCATGTACAAAATTTCCATTCGGAAATTCTTTTATTCTTTTAAATTAAAATAAATGTTAATGCTACTTTTTAAATGATTCGATAATTTTTGTATTGTCTACTTTATTTTCTATGACTGTATGTAGGTATGTGTTTAAACAATAAAGTTTAATTGTAATTGTTAATTTAATTTGATTGCGCGTGAATCTAGTACTGTATTTATGTTCTAATTTTTCTTTATGCTGCGGGGTAAATATATATTGAATTATGATTTTTTGCAATAGAATAGCCTTAACAGGTAAAATTTTGGCACTCTGAAACAGCAACGGTGTATTATGTCTCTGTTTAAAAATATTAGGGATGACTAGTAATTTTACAATTGCGTTTTGTACAACTTGGACTTGTTTCAGGTTGGTTATACTAGTATTATCTTATAATAGATTCTGCCATTGACATATAAATTATTTTAAGTGTTTCAATTGATAGGAAAAAAATTTATGTGTAGGTACATTCTGCCAGCAATTGATTTGAGTCTTTTACAGGTTTTTTTTAATATGTTTGTCCCATTTGAAAAAGCAATCTACTGTAACACCAAGATAGATATATTCTGTAACTAATTCTAAGCTTTCACATTTACAATTAGTCGGGATATTTTTATGGATGCAATTAAAATTATGAGAAATAATATTAGGATTAAATTGAAATCTGGCATTAGTTGATCTTATATGCATAACTTTGGTTTTTTTTAGCATTTATTAAAAGTCCTGCATAATGTGACCATTAACAAAGTTGATTAAAGTCAATTTGCATGAGTTCAATTGCAATTTTTAGATCTTTATGTGATATAACCAATGCCGTATCATCTGCAAATACAAAATGTTTAACAAAAGAGAAATGTTTTTTCATTATAGTTACATAAATTATATAATTGTACAGCGCCCTTGAGGTGATTTTTCACAAAAACGGCGCTCTACAAATTATCCAATTATTATTATTATTATTATTATTATAGTGTAAGTCCCAATATGGAACCTTGTGGAACTCCTGCAGATACATTCTTTGTTTTACTAAAAGTATTATTTATTTTGGTACATATTTTTCTATTTCTAAGATAATCTTTAAATAAATTTAACACATTTCCTCTTATTCCAATTTTTTCTTAGGTTTCTAGCAGTTTTTTAGAGTTAATTGTGTCAAAAGCTTTAGAGTTATCGATAAATAACACAATAAGGAAGTTGAGTGAAAAATATTTTGACTTATAAAAAATATGTTCATGTAGATCAAAAAATATCGATTCTAAATATATAAATATATTTCTATATTATTATTCTTACAATTAGTTAAACGTTCTTGAAAAAGCATTCAATAGCAATATACTGTATACGCTCCACGATTGGTCGAAAGAATTCTGTCGTCACATGTGTCGTGACTTGTACGTACAACGGAACACCTATGGTGCATCTCTTTCTATTACATGAGAGATGGTCGATTTAGATGAGAGAGGTGTATAGGCCAAAGGTTTATTTGGGTTTGTCAAATATATGTACGTATTTGTTATTATTATTATATGAAATGGATTTCTAAAGATACATATTCGTATAGTGCTTTATAATAATATGTTGTTTATTGCATAACTTAGATGTTTTTATTATTATACATGTCACAAAGCATGTGATACACTTCAGGCCGCCGGCCGCTCAGAAAAGTCTCACAGTGAACTGGGCTGTAAACCGTTATTTTACTTTTGGTCTTTACTTTTCTGCGCGGTGGTCCTGAATTCGCGCGGGGAACGTCAACAAGTAGCGACGGCGATACCGTACAAGTACCGTATCGGGCGTGAAAAGCAAATATTCTAACTTAAAATATTAATTTAACTATGAAATCTTAATCAATTTTCTTTTTTTTTAATAACATCAATTATAATAGACGGTTAACATTGGTAAAAAAATTACTGGAATTCCTTGTTGAAGAATTAAATTTTTTTCCATACATAATGCTTAAGCGACGTGGTTTTCACAGTTCTAATGACGTCACACTACACCCCGCCTGTTACCGCTCGGATTCCGCTCGTTTTGGCGGGCTTAATAAAATTTAAACTTTGAGAATTAATTTAACTATGAAAACAAACTTTAAAAAAAAAAAAAAAAATACCAGTATTTAAGTTTGAATGCGAACATTGATAAAAAAAAATAAAAAAAATGGACTCAACTTCCTTATTGTACCGGACGTGTACACCGACTTTATATTAATTTGCATTAATTTGAATTTACGCAGAGGCAGTTTCCTTTACAAACTCACCTCTGCGCGTCTTCGAATTTATGCAACAAACTCTCTCTAAAAATCTGTAGTCTTATGTGCAAAACTGATCAATAAATAAAACCACGGGGTCAAGGTCAAGCAGTCATCATTATAGACAAAAAACAAAGGCTTGACCCCCCAAATACCTTCTTATATTAAATCTGTACAAAACATGGAAGATTTGCATGAAATTTGAAATTGTGCAGACGCAGTTTCCTTTACAAAACTTGCCGTTTGCACAAAATTGAATATTGTGCAAAGCTTCCCTTTTAAATATATTTTCTCTCTTTAATATGTAAATTTGCACAAATTAAATATTGTGCAAAGCTGCCTTTTAAATATATTTTCTCTCTGTAATATGTGCAAACTCACAAAATGTATTTGAATAAAAATGACCCGGGCAAAGTGGATTGAAAAACAGTCAGGGACCTAGTCAAAATCGTCCCCTTCCAAGTTACGCAACAACGGCGCTCTCTCCTGTGACAAATTCCGGGAACCCGAAAATAATTCTCGGAATTTGTCGCTAACAAAGGGAGAGATAAGCCCGTTGGTCCTTTAAAAGGCAGAAAACTTGTGCAATTCGGCAGAGAGCCAGCAACCATCGAACGATCAACATCTCTCCTGGACTGCCCTGACTGCCTTCTTCAAGCCTCTTCTGCCCTGGACCTTCACTGCAACCTGGCCTTCTTCTTTCTCCCGGCTCCCTGGTGTTCATCAAGAAGAAACTTTCACAATAGTCGAAGCGTCCCTAGTCAGGGCGCAGGTTCCCCCCTACCTTATACCTTTCTCCCACATTTTCCCCATTTCTCCCTTCCCTATATTTTTCCCCATTTTTTATTTTCCCCATATTTTTCCCCCTTTTTTCCATTTTTTCAACATTCTCCTTACTTTTTCCCGACCTTCCCTTCCAAGGCGTCGAAGCGGCCAGCCGGCCACTCCCGCTATATCGTCTGTGCGGCCGGCGACTACAGTGCCGTCCCGTACAACAATAACATGTAATTTATTATTTAATTGATTATATATGTAATTGTAAAAATCTTGCAGTAATTTTTCAGTATTTTTTTTCTTTGAAAGCCATATTGATTTGGATCTATGATAGCGAATTTTTCAATGTAATTATTTAATTTATTTGATAAAAAATTTTCGAGAATTTTTTCTAACGCAGGTAGTATACTAATAGGCCTATAATTTCCCAGTTCAATGTGTTTTCCACCTTTAAATATTGGTCTAGTAATGCTACATTTAAATTCTTGTGGAATTTTTGCTTGCTTTATTATCGTATTGATTAAATGAGTAATTATTGGCCCAAGAGTTTTTATATTTCTTTTTAAATCAAACATTCTTATATTGTCAATACCTGTGCTTTTAGAGTTTTTCATTTTTTAACAATGTTTTCAATATCAGTTATAGTAGCTCTTGGTATAAATAAACTGTGAGGCAGTTCTTCCAGTACAATATTAGTAGATTTGTGATTGCATTTATGTAACATGTTGCTGATGCTATCCGAGAAGTAATTCACAAAATCATTTGACACAGAATCCTCAGTTCTATCTTTTAACAAATATCGTGTTATTGTTTCATCACAATCGTTTTTGGGTTTACGTCCTAAAATATTATTTATCTCATCCCAGGTTTTTTTGTTTTTAAATTTATTATTATAGTAGTTAGTTTTATCTTTATTTATAAGTTTATTGACAAGGTTTCGTGATTTTTTGTATTATGTTTCATATGTTTTGTTTGTTGGTGTACTTTTCCATTTTTTATATTGTTTATCCCTTTTATTTATTTGACATAATAATTCACTGCTTACCCATTCATTTATTGCATAAGGTCGTGTTTTCGGTTGCATGAACTTTGGAAATTGGTGAATAAACTCAACAAAATTATGGTCCAGAGTATCCTCAGACTGGGAACTTGGCAAGATGGCTAAAACAACAAGTGTAACTCAGTATATAATTCATTATTTTAAATTTTAAAAAGTTACATAAATCAAATATTATTTGACTTATAATGAAGTGGGTAGGTATTTAAGTACATATTTACAAATCTTATGATTTTCAAGAAAATTTAGGTTTTGATTTGTAAAACTTAGTAACATACTTTTTAGGAGGCGATGCTTTCTGTTCACAGAACTAGCAGTATAACTAGCCGGAATCAACTAAATCAAGTGATCATAAAATGAAAATGCAATATTTAAATATCTCGTGGCTCAAGGGTTGTGGCGACAAGTGGTGTGTATATTCCTAAAATGGATCATTGTCTGGCACAATCGTGTAGATCGTGAGGTACTCTAAAATATAATTTCACGTAAAAAGTAACGGTAATGAGGAGATACTACCCACCCCATTTTTTAATCACCGAAGAAGATAATATAAACAAAACTAACAAAATATGACACAGAAAAAAAAGAGTTTACGATCGTAACTTGGAATTGAACTCAGTAACGTCAATCCCATTCGGGACGGTAAGAAAAAACCCTTTTTATTTTATTTATTTATAAGTACATGTTACATGATTAATAAACTTATTTAGAGAAGATACATTAGAACACCATACTAGGCAGCTGCCTGTTTAATGGTGCCCAATGGAGGAATGGTTAGTTTGAATTTAACCGTTTGAGTGCCAAAAAATTCATACATTTGCTTGTAAAATGCCACCGAAAAAACATTATTTTTTATGAAACTATTTATTTTTTTAAAACCCCATAAATTCTTTGAATTTTCAAGGATTTAGATAAATTAATATATTATGATATTGGTTTAGAATCACGCGGAGGAGGATCCCGAAGTTCAGGCGTTTCGAAAAAATGATAATTTTCGGTAGAAAAATTGGTTCCGGGAGGTACATTTGAAAATGGGTAATTTCCGGTGTTACTCTCCATTTCTTGGTCACGATCCGAAGAATTACTGGAAATTCGCATCCTGCGGTTGGGAAACACAGGTATGACATCACTGACATCACTCTCATCAGAGCTACTCTTACTCGAACTTGAATTAGAGGAGTGGAAATCGTCGCTCCCGCTGTCAGACATTTCAAAGGACGCCCTCGACGTTATATTTTTTCTTTTAACTAAAATAAAAAAAAATAATAAATGAATCTGAAATTTAAACGGTTTACTACGATCTTACAACTATTAAGATAATATTAGAATAATATTTACCAACGCCGCAGCACCACACCCGACGCACGCGCGAATCAGAACACGACTGACGCAAGCAATCGACGGAAATCGACGATCGGCAATCTTGGTTAAAACACGAATCGAAGAAAGTCTACGATTGGCAATCAAACGGTTAAGTCTAGTGTAAACATATTTTGGTAGAATTATAAAAAAAAATGAAAATTGGTATAAAAAAGTTTTCAATAACTCACAAAGTTTTCTATAACCCGTGAGGTGGTAGTTTAAGTGATGTCGGAACCCGTCGACCAATCACAGAGAGTTTGAGTGTCTCACTGTTTAAAACGTTTTTAAATTAAGATTTATTAATTCTACGCGTAATTACATATACTAAAACTTACATATTCAGAATTGGCGTATGTCGATCTATATAAAATATGTTTTTAAGCCATAATATATTTCACTCAAATTCTTTATTGAGCAACTGAAACGATCTCACATTTAAATTTAAGAATAATTACTAGAATTATCTTCAAGTTTTTATTTTAAAAAAATGTTAATCAATTATAGATATACCTGATTTGTTGAACCTCATCACCTTCAACATACCAATTAGAACTACCCGATCAAAAATTATTTTTAATTACTAAAACAATATGAGTCATTTAGATGTAGGTACCTAGATTACATGCAGTTGGCAATACTGTGGCAAAAATTGTAGATATGTTCAACTGCACGAAATATAGTTACAAGAAGGCTATAATAATTTATATCAACAATATTAATTATTTAGGATAACATAATATAACTAACAGCAAACTTTATTTCTTGATTACTGTTGCACTAAACTATTATGTACTCGTATTTCAAATGTTTGTTAAAGCCCGTATGGGCGTAGAATTAATTATTCTTAGTAGGTAGTCTTTTTTTATTTTCAGTGTCTTTTCATGATTCATATTTGATTGGATTTGTTAAAATTATCTTCTTCAATAATGTTACATTGATGTGTACACACCCATCTAAGCTTCGTAAGTTATTCCACTAAAATGAATATAATTTTTATTCATTTTGATTTTTTCAGTAGTAACGTCATTTCGGCAGTTGAAAAGGTGTGTAAGAACTGCAATAGGCTAATTGAACTTAGTTATACTTTACCATAAAATCCATTTTATAAGTTGGTTATTCCATCGATGCAGTAATCATTTTGAGTCGTTGTAATTAAGTGCTGAAACCATATTTGAAATCGCAAACGAAATAGGTTGAATCTGTGGCCTCGGAGTAGAATTATTTCCTGTCCGGACTTTTTACTAGATGATTGGCTGCACGTAGGCCCACTGCGTATATCCATAAAGATAAAAGAAGAACAGATATTTTTTTTATTATCTGCTTTTCTATCTAAGTGCTAACTTAAATAATACGGCAATAATATAATTTTGGTTTTATGTGAATACCGCACAAGAGTCTTAACTGTCCAGTGGGACTATGGCTTTCCAATAAGGGTACGTTATGAGGTTGAATGAGGAAGCGAAGGGGATGGGGAGGAGGAAGGTTCAGAACTGGCCACCAAACTCGTCTAAAGCCATTTCAAGAAACTTTTCGATTCTGAATAGTCGTCTTTTACTAGGTTCTCTTATACAAATATCTTGATAGGGCACCAGGCTTGTTCTTTGTCGCTAGAATAAATTTATTTATTAATATTTATTATATATATAAAAAATAATGTTTCTTTGTTTGTTGAGAGTGGTTAGAATGATTAAAGAAGTCACGGACGCTCGAGAAAGATTATCTCTGTACTGGATTGAGAAATGAAATCAAATTAAAGTCTGTATAGGTAATGTTGTTTTTTAACAGTAATAATCTGAATTTCATGATAATACATGAAGTGAATAGTAGAAAAAATTCAAGGATGCCTGAGGAAGACAAGAAGTGGTAAAATGAGACGAAGTGATGACAGAAGAAAGAGGTATGAAGATAATGTATGACTTGGACGTGAATGGTTACCAAGGAAGAGATGGCACGACAAAATGAAAAAAAAATGCTTCATACAATACAATAATATTATTTCCATCTTAGAAATACACCCTGTTGAAGAGTATTCTAGAATTCACTACTCCAAAAGTAAATTTGAATTTATGAATTCACTAATAACAATTTGTCATTTTGTAATGCCGGGGTCAGAAAAGGTGGCTATTTCAAATGAGCCGCGGATTTGAAAAGCGCGCGGTAAAAAGTGTCATCTGTCCGGAGAGCGAGCAAGCAGCGAAGCCGGCGCGGCGGGTAGGTAGGGAGGAGTGCGCGGTTCGAGTCCCCGCTATCGAGGACACTATCGACGGCGGGCGGCGAGCAAGCGCACCGAGCGCCGGGATAGGCCGACCTAGGAACAGAGCAATCAGCTGGCAGGATTATTGGGCAAGGAAGTTAGTACGCTCAGCATTCACGCCCGGCACCGAGCCCAAACCGAGCGCCTTATCTTGCCGCAAGTGCTCACGTCTGACGCGAGATGTCACGAGGAGCTAGCTGTGTCCACATTTAGATCGATACTAGTCGTGTATATTTATTTAAGGTACGGAACCGCGGCTCGGCGGATGAGAGTGTGAACGCGGCAAAGTGCAAGTGACCGCTTTATCGGAGTGTCGTCGCTGGAACCGGAGAGAGATCCGAGTGAAATGAGCGACAGGGATAGGTCGTCACCATCTCTCCTGGACACCCCCCTGAAGACCTACATCGGCCGCCACGATGACGACTACCCCCTCATCAGCGGGAACGGTGAGTGTTCAGTGCTCTGTATTTACCGCATCATATGACCGCCCCCCCCCCGCGGTCCGCCCCTGCGACCATTCTTAACCTTTCCGTGGATATTTGGTTTATAAATAGTTAATCTGCCTGTCTCCGTTATCTACTGATCTACTGGTCTACTGGTTTACTGCATCGGCCAACAATCGAATTCAAAAGTCCCAAACCCAAATTTTGCCTACGGCCCAACTCACGTGACCTCCCCGCAACGATCCTATCCTAGGCCAGAAATGCATTTCGGAAACGTATTCACATTAATTCATGTGCGTAAACTGTATGTGCTGTGTAGTGTAGGTACTACCGTCCTCGAGTCAGCCGCTGGGCGGGTCACATGTGCTGAGCCCTGAGCCGGCCTGCATCTAACTATTCAAGGCACCAATTTGTTTAGATACAATACTTTACAAGGCTATTCGCGACGCGGTGTTCAGCCGACACTTTTCTCAGGCAGGGTCCAATATACCAACGTCGATTGTTACTTGATAAAAAATTACATTCGCGATAAGCCTACCTTTTCGGAGTTATTGATGTACTTTGTATCTAATGAGCAAGGAAGGTTAAACATGGTCACATGCTTCCGCTGAAAATGTATGAAATGTCTGAAACGTTTGAAAGATTTCCTCGTTTCAGACGCTAAAAGAAGAGATCGTGTTGACAACAAATTACTTTTCTTTCACAGTCACAAGACCACCAATAAATATACATTCGTAACTATGGAAACTAGGCATAGATATGTATGATTATACTATTAAACACCTATGTATACTTACTATCAACTACTACAAATGTCTACTATACGCTAAATATAATAATATCACAATAATAAAGTTTGTTAATTTAACCTCGAGTTAAGTTTAGACTTTGGACGCAGTTCTCTACGCAGAGTCGTTTGCCCGAACGAAATATAATTTACATGATTGACGGTCAACGGAGAACAGTTGTACAGTCTATGGCAAATGTATTATTTCTTTTCTAAAATCAATCTTACTGGTCTCCTACCGCGTGTCTATTTATCTAACACCCAAGTCTGTCTATTTACAATAAACCAGCGAGTGTGTAAATACGCCGTGAAATAATAACAAAAGAGTCCTTAAAATATGGCGATATTAATATAACGGTGGTGTAAAATATTTACAAAAACTTTAATACAAGCAGAAAACCAGTCGTTTAATCAAGAAAACTAAGCCAAAACTTTAATGGCAAGCTTTTTCGCTTTGAAAAGTGCACCGATTTTTCTTTGTGAATTTTCTAGGTTAACCTAACAATTTTCAGCTTACAATGTCATTTCCACCACGAGTTATGCAGCTTTAAGCAAAATTATATACAACAAGGACATTTAAAGAAACTTTAAAGTCTGCACCGATAGGTAGATTCAAGATGAATTGAAGGAACCACATTATTTGAGAGAAAATTTAGTGCATAAGTTATAATTAATAAAAAAGTGTAATATTTCAAAAGAAGCATGAGATAGAACAAGCCTCAGAAAATAAATATACAACTGTCACAACTAGGAATTGAATCCAGGATATACTGTCTTACTGGGACAGACGTAATTTATTAAGCCATATTGGCCGATCTCACCTTGCGACTAATTTTTTCCCATATTTTTGACAGCTACCTTTTTAAATGATCACAAAATTTCTAATGAAATTGGTTTGTCACCTAGATAGTTGGATAGTTTGACAGTTGTGACTGTCATTTTTTTATTTACTGTTTTCTATTCTGTTTCATGTTTCGTGTAGATTTATTAGTATTATCTTCTTATTCAATGATATATTACATTGATGGATATAACCTCAAAAATCAGTTAACGAAAGAGTTGTTACTAAATAAATGTTAATTTACTGCAAAAATTAAGATAATACTACGGTATTCTATGATGTTAGTTCCATATTTTTCAACACGAAACATTAGAAGGTTAAACGCATACCGGGTACTAGTAAGCACTCGTATATACATAGTCACCTTCAATCTAACACACATACATTCTTATTACCTTATTAACATTTTTTATATATCTTTGATGACTGCTGATAGAGTGTTATGTTACATTTTGATAAACTACCAATACGCAGAAGGTCTTAGGGAAGATTCTCGCTTCTTATCTTACTTTTTGAAAAGCGTATCTGATAACGCGATCAAGATTTGATTTGAACGCCAGTTTAATTACGTTATTTGGGAAGTTTATACTTAAGCTAATAATAACTACAAACATTTGTTATTACCTGGAATACTCAGCCATTCGGACTTACAAACTTAAAGATTTGAATAACCGGCGTTGATCGGGACTTATGTATGGTTTGGGGTTATGAATTGTAGAGTACATGTCAACTGGGTGTATTTTAAAAGTGGAAATACTATTATTGTATTATAATGAGTATGTCTTCCTCGGGCGTCCTAGACTTATTTTTATATTATTACTAGATGAAGTGTACCCGGCGTTGATCGGGACTTATGTATGGTTTGGGGTTATGAATTGTAGAGTACATGTCAACTGGGTGTATTTTAAAAGTGGAAATACTATTATTGTATTATAATGAGTATGTCTTCCTCGGGCGTCCTAGACTTATTTTTATATAATTACTAGATGAAGTGTACCCGGCGTTGATCGGGACTTATGTATGGTTTGGGGTTATGAATTGTAGAGTACATGTCAACTGGGTGTATTTTAAAAGTGGAAATACTATTATTGTATTATAATGAGTATGTCTTCCTCGGGCGTCCTAGACTTATTTTTATATTATTACTAGATGAAGTGTACCCGGCGTTGATCGGGACTTATGTATGGTTTGGGGTTATGAATTGTAGAGTACATGTCAACTGGGTGTATTTTAAAAGTGGAAATACTATTATTGTATTATAATGAGTATGTCTTCCTCGGGCGTCCTAGACTGATTTTATTATCCACTTTCAAGTCGTAAATTGTCCTCACATCTCTGTCTTCGTTCATCACGTACGCCCCAATTTACGACAAATAATTGTTGTAAATTCGATGTAATGTCATGAAATCCACATTGTTACTCCTTATCTCATTCCAGTGCTGAAACAAGAGTTTAATCTTCCTCGGGTGTCCCCGACTATTTCTACCATTCGCTACTATATTACATTATGTAGACTTTAATTCTACTCCGTATCTCATTCAAGTGCAGATATAATGTGTAAAGTCTTCCTCGAACGTCCCCGACTTATGCTACAATTCAAACCACTCTCTAAAGCCCTCCTGACACTAATTTTGAAAGTTTCACCGAAATCGGTCCAGTAGTTAACAAAGAAACGTTAATTTTTATATTATATATACAGGTGTTAAGGGACGTACTTGTCTTATTTTAATGTCAGGAATCATGAGTTAAAATAAGACAAGTACGTCCCTTAACATCTGTATAACATAATATAATATATACAGGTGTTAAGGGACGTACTTGTCTTATTTTAACTCATGATTCCTGACATTATTTGGAGTAAAAAACGTAAACGAAATTTTTTAATCCGGTAATTTTTTTTCTCAAATCAATAGGCAACATGTAAAATAATTGTTTTTCTATAGATATTATGAATTTAACTTAATTTAATTTGTTTAACTTGTAAAATACCTTCTTGATATTGTGTTTGAATAAATAACTCTTTATAATTCAGAATTTATTTATTCTCAAATAGAAAAGACGATTCCGTTCGCATTTTAAACATGTATTCGTTGCTAATTTCTGATATTTTCTGGAATGGTTCAGTTTTCATTGTCGAAATAATGTAGAGATCATGACCATTAATTTACGGTCTCTTTAAAAAATAAAGTTTTTGGCTACAAGATTAACTTTGCCCATTTCCAATGTGTTGAGAGATGATCTCACTTTTTAGCACATAATGCAAATATTATTTAAAATGGTTAGACCAAAAAAACTGCGCGTCAATAACATAATAAATTCCGGGAACCAACGAATCTATATAAATAAAAATGAATGTTTGTTTTTTGTCCCCTATAGACTAAAAAACTACTGAACCGATTACGCTGAAAATTTCAAAGTTTATTATTATTACTGTCAGGAGTGTTTAGAGAGGTCGTTATTGGTATCAGGAGGTTTGAATGGTAGAACAAGTCGCGGACGATCGAGGGGAACTTAACGCGATATCTCTGCACTAGAATTTTATTTATTATTTTTTTTATTTATTAATCTTAAGTTAGCTCACATCTTCGTGTGTGCTAATAGTTTTATAAACATATAAACATGTACATTGTTTGGCAAACATAATCTTTCTTTAAATATTTCAATAAAGTCACAAAAAAAAGAAACATTAATAATTGAGATAGACATATTTTCTTAATTCATTTTTGAACTTATTAATATTTTCTATCACAGCAATTTCCTTCGGGATTTTGTTATAGAGTTGAACGGCCTGGTACATCAGAGATTTTTGGGTGCTTGTTTTTTTTCTTGTTGGCAATCTAATTTGCTTAGAATTTCTCGTCCCGTGTCCGTGTATCTCGTTATTGTAATTTATTTTTCTTTTCAGTTCCTTAGACATCATCCCTAAGTTAATTTTATGTATAAAAATAAGTACATTCAAATACACAGTTTGCTTCACCGTCAAAATATTCAGCTCCTTTAACATGTCTCTTATCCGTGTGTATATGTTGCGCTTAAGTATTATTCGCATTGCTTTATTTTGCAGTATTTGCATTTTTTTCATTTTCTCTTTATTGCAGAGAAAAAGAATACTTGAACAGTAATTAAAGTGTGGTGATATAATTGTATTGTATATTATCTGGCATGTTTCTTTATTTACTTTGTTTCTGAATGAGATACGTCGAAGTCGAATAGGTATAAGTCTATAATAACAGTAACAATGTAAAGAATGGTGGAAGTCGGGCACGACCGAGAAAGAAGTGAAACAAAAACTTATAAAAAGTAAACTTTTCAATTCTTTTATATTATATTATATATATTACCTCAGAACTATTCATTCATTCATAACCAAGAGCAACGGCGGGTACTCGTCAGCTAGAAATATATAATAATATGTTTCTCTTTTTAGTGAAGCTCAACTATAACATTTTATCAAACCTGCTTATCTGTTCCAGATATTCGATAGATTGTCGTGGACAGATAGTTTCGTAGTATGTTGTTACTTGGTAACATTTTTTTATATACTTGTAATAATAATAATAATTGGTAATACCGTCGAGCTCGATAGTAAACCAGTTTAATGATAAACTTGAAATACAAACGAATCAGTGGTGTACGTCTAATAATGTTTTTTTTCCGATGTAAGCAATTGACACAGCGAAAAATTTTACAATTGTTATAGGCAAAATGCTTATTGCTAATTTATTAAGAATCTCTTCAGAGTATTGGTAATTGGGTTAAAAGCATGATTGTAGGCCTTAACGAATGAATAAACAGGTTTCCTGATATACTTTTAATTAATTGCGAATAAATTATCACGATGTCGGAATGAACGTGCCATATCGTGACGAAATACGAAAATATTCAGATTTTCATGAACAAGTGTTCGGACATCGTGTGAATATATATTAGTAATCTACTAAAAGTTTATCAGGAAACCTGTTAATTTATTCATTAAGCCTGCAATCCCGTTGTTGAAATAATTTGAAGAGATTCTTAGTAAATTATAGAAACACTCATTTTTCTTAGTGTGGTTTTTGAAAAATCCTCTCCGGATAAAAATTATCATCAAACACACTAATTTCGGATGTGTGTGAAGGTGTGAGTTATTTCAGTATGAGATTTGTCACGCTCAATGAACTCAAATTTGCTTTAAATTTAAGTGTCGATTTGAACTGATGGTTCAGACAAGTGGTAATGTATTTATTTTGTTTAATTTTTTAACAGATTCCAAATTATTATTTTTTTACAATTTTCATTCGAAAGGTATATTTCTGATCGAGTCTGATAAAAAAATAATGGTACATAGGTTTTTGAAAGGTAATGATTTTGAGTAAAATATTTTGTAAATACTTTCAGCCTCACAATTCCTACAATTAAAATACCCCGTGATTTTTCACGGGTATCCGCAAGTATGTGCTAAAAGTCATTGCACGTTAATGTTACAAATGTAGAAGCATTTAAAAAAAATAGTTAATTGATGTAGTACTTATAATGATATTTTCCATCTCATATGACACTCTTAAGATCTATGTACATAACAACCCGTTTGGCAGCTTTAGTAATAACTTTAAATAGAACCTTTTGAAATAGGCGAGTTTTTCCTTGAAAATCTCAAATGCATTTTAGCAATCTCGCAAGCAATACGATATTATTATTATTATTTATTAGGTACAATATTTTTTACAATTCAGGTTTTCCAGTAATGTAGGCCTCACTGGGTGGCTTGCCCGTGCTTGGGCCTTCATTATTATTACTTGTAATATTTTTCGAATTCGGATTTTCATGAATAATTGAGTTATTCGTGGTACGAAATTCTAAAATTAGCCAATTTTAATTAACCACGCTTCGTTATGACAATGTTTAAATACGAATTGGGAATTCAACGTACGAGGTAAATTCCAAAGTATTCAGAAATATATATTTCAATTTATTAATAAAATGTTATATGTGGTTTCAACTTCCAACGCATTTCGTGGCATAATACTTAGAATTTCACTGAGCAAGTGACTTGACCCTCTCGCATTCGGGCAATATAGTAGTACCGGAGACAGATCGTACGGAAGTCATCGATGATCGTCCTCTTTCTTCTCACACGTCTTGTATGAACACGAAAAAGATATGAGATACTAGAATGATGACGTGACTTACGACCTCTTTCTGAGACTACTATTATACCGGACCATAAAGCCGCAGATACACGTGCACTCGATCAAAAGCATACCAGTAGCGGTCTTCCAATAGTGGTAACATGTTTGCTAGTAGCTCGAATGCCATTCAATGGCACGGCGTTTGATTTTTCGTGTGCCAATGGTACGCGGTGTTAGGTAAGGGGAACGGTGTGGGATGCACAGCATGTATGAACGCGCTTAAATGGCTGGGTGAGGCTATGATAAGACTAAACTTCATTCAGCACTATCTCAGCTACCAGTGCTTATGGAAAACAGGTTCGTGCTGTTTAAAAATAAAATTGCAGTACGTTTCTTATTCCTTCTTGGACCTCCTCATCAGCCAGCTACGCGCACGAAACTAGATAACTGAGTAACTTGCACGTCTGTATCTAGCGTGTGTTTACTGACCTACTAGCACGCGAGTTTGCCAGCTAGTCGCCAAAAGCATGCTTTTCGGTGACATGTGTATCCGCGGCGTAAATGTCTAACTGATTTCAGAAAGAGCCAATAAAGTTGCATGAGATTTCCCAGAAAACGTTTAAAGAAATACCGCAGACGGCGCTAATGAATATTACCTATATAACTTTCTAAGGTTAATAAAAAAATCGCTTTTCGTGATATTTCAAATTTGTTTGTACTAACTCGATATTTCTCAATACTAATAATTGCAAAGCCGATACAGAGAAGTTATTGATTGCGGGAAACTTGTACACGAATTTGTCCGCTGGAAATCGGACACATTGGTTTACAGTAGCATATCGCGATAGTTTAATGTTTTGTATTTTATTAGTGGATTTGTAAATATCAGTAAGCCTATTTATTGAAATAATGTTGTTTACTGCAATAATATCAACTCAATTAATTAATAATAGTATTATGTCTTGTTCTGTCTATCTCCAATCATGAAAACAATCAGTCAATATCACACATTTGATAACTCGAGCGATTGTCATTAATCTAAACTCGTTATCCAAATTTATCTCGTAATAGTTACCAGTAAACGAAAAATATAATTATTTAACCGACTGTAATATTTCGTACTTTTGAGTAAAAATTATACGTTGATCAGCAGTTAACGGCCATCGTACTTAGTGGTTACGATCCTCTTCTACCAAACCAGAGGTCGCGGGTTCAAATCCAGGGTTGAGCATGTTATATAATTAATTGTTGTTATTTCAACAAATATATTTGAATAATTTCCAACTTTTCCTATCCCCATCTCCTCCCCACCCCCAATAACTTCAGCCTTACAACATACCTCAAGTGGGGAAGCCGTAGTCTGACTTTGGGAAATTTTGTGACGTTTTTTCTGATTTTCACAAACAATCTTTAGGGTTTGTATTTTTGTATCCTGTAAGAATTAGCATTCCTGGTGTGTGTGGTCAAGAATTATGGTTAGTAAACATACCTAAAGCGTTTTCAAGCAACCTTTCGCTTTAGAATGGTGAAATTCACCAATCCCAGGGGCTTTAATTTACACATATATCTACGTTTTAAATATCTCAATATTATAAGACGAGTGTTTATTTGGTTAATATACTATTTTATTACATGATTCACGTATTCACACGTAACCTTCAAAACAAGAAGAAGATCACTGAAGAATTTCGATACTTCTTAATGAAATTTTACACATTTGATGTTCAACACAAGAGGAACATTACTGTTTACATCTGATTTGAAAAAAATGTGAATGTACGAGTAGCCTGGGAAACGCTGGGGACTTCAGCTATTCAAATTTAATCATGTCGAGATCATCAGTAATCATCGCAAAGTGAGAAACAAACTTTGGCTAATTACCTCGTCGGTAACAGATTTGTACATTTGAAGAAAATTAAAAAAAAATATATATTTTCACCAGTCTTTTATTGGATCATTCGCTTTACACTGCTGTATAGTCCCTCTGATGTGCGAAGAGTCATCACTGTGCATACAAATAAAATACTACATATCTCACTATAATTTCAAAACTAGTGTAAAAATGCAACTTTATTCTGTCGTATTTCAGATTGCTTCGCTTTGCCAAAGTAACAAAAACACACATAAAGTGTAGGCTCATAGGCTGTAATAAAAGTTCTACTGCGGCGCGTATCTCATTTTGGCGACAGAAAAGTTTCAGGTGGATTGGTTGAGAAAATTTTCCTCGGCCACCTTATTACTTCGAGTCCCTAAGCCGACCTCCTTTCTCGCTGGCTTGATAATATCGCCGGATATCCTCGCAACAAAAGGACACATGTTTATTGCAGTACAACACATAGGACGGGTTGTTTCACAGAATTCTAACATTTCATCAAATTTCATAGTTGATTTTCATGTTCTATGAAGGTTCTATTTAAGTTCTGTGAAACAACTAGCCAATAATTATATAATAACAGAACTTTCAACTAACTAACCATCACGCCGTTTTCCCGCAGGGGTAGGCAGAGAGGACGCACCGCCAAACCACTAGGTTTTGGCACACACTCGTGCCTCATTCACATTAATACATCGTCTCATACATACTCTTCTATTGTTCTGACTCTTGACATGGCCCGACTCTAGTATCTGATTCACTTGATCGTGGCATGTCTTCCTCGTGCGTCCCCGACTTCTGCTACCATTGACATTTGCATAGTATATTCTTCTTACACTCATTTCTTCGCTCATTCGTTCTACATGCCTAAACCATCTAAGCGTCCCTTTCATGATTTTACTCATTACGCTTACATCAGCCTTGCACTCTTTGCGGATCTCCACATTCCTCACACGATCATACATGGTTTTACCACACATAAGCCTCAGGGATCTCATTACGTTATAAAATCTGACATGGTTTGAAGTGCTAGCACAATCGCTTTAAATTAACATTAAATCGCAAAAGTTTTTTTTTATCAATATTATCGGTGATTAGTCGACCTTCGCTAGCATACCCGAACATCGTCATTGGCTTTTGACAGTTCTAATCAACATCTGACCCTTAAATATACACTAGATAAGTAGGTATTGTAATTTAATTTGTAATATCGACAATTCCAAGCCAAAGGCATATAAAAATATGCATATGTATACATGAACCGTACAAATTAAAATACAATAAAATTTAGGTATATTTTTTTCAATGGTAAATTAGTAAAAGACTTGAAAATAATTGCAAAAAACAATTAATAATTGGAATTATAAAAGCAATTTAAAAAATTATAACTATTGAATATCGTATATTTCAAGGGTAAATTAATTGTTTTCAGCGGAAGATTTTCTTATTAGCACAAATTATTGTTGCCTAGGAGGGTGAAAACATTGAAAATAATTTGTGTCAATGAGTTGAACTACTTTTTTTTTGTTAAATATTTTTATTTTTAAGAAAGACAAACATTCCCGTGTTGATAAAATTTAAAATCTCTCACAGTAAACGGAAAATGGTGCTTGTGTCATAACGGAAGACTTGGGCTGCCGAGGAATTGAACTCACGATGCCTGAGACTTTTCGATTTTTTAACCGATTATCGATTATTTTTTGAAAACAACAAAAATCGGTAGAAACAACTGCAATCTTCTCGCTTGTCGTATTAACAGTTAATAAACGCCATTATAATCAGTCAACAGGGCCATTAGTTGAATTACCTCATGGTTTACACGTATGAATTATGACACATCGGACAGCCAAATAGACACAAGGTCCATTAATTCCCATTGGCTTGTTGTAGGGCTATAAGCTATAACTTACCCGCCAGATGAAAATAACGAAATTCAGCTTTCGATTATCTTAAAATCTCATTTTGGCAGACTAGGTATATTATTGTGAACCTAACGGCGTGTAGGTATAACTTAAAATCACTCCAAATCACTTTGAAGGACTTTTTTTTAATGTTTATTTAAAAAAAAAACAGTTTTTTTCTGTAGTTTTATTTTATGTATCGATGGCCCATCATTAAACTTCAACAAGTCCAAATCTGCTGTTTCGAGATAATCATAATATTGTTTTTCAAACACGATCTGTCTAGATAAATTTTAACTACTTTTGAAGGGAAACATGTCAAAATGTAGCTGTATACACGATTATCGTCAATTTTGAATGGAAACAATTCGAAATAGATATGTACAAAACTGGATACATCTAAATATTTGGATATTAGTCAAAAATTTTGTTGCTGTTTAAAACTATTACGAGAACCATATCGTAATTTATGTTTTTTTGGACTTTTTCCGTTTAATATTGGGGCATCGATGTGCGTCGCAAGTAAATTTACTTTAAAAAAAAATTCTCCGTTAATCATGGCCAATTTTTTCTTCGTTAATTCTGTTAGATACTAAAGATGTTATTTATTTTGCATCGTCAAAGATGCACCGCACGTCGATGTTTGTATAGGCCCGGTGTTTGTCGACTCCGAAAGTAATTTAATTTATGCCTTGGTTGCCAATTGGATGTGAATTCTAAATAGAATACTAAGGAGCCGGCGAGCGAACCGCGCTGCGGCAGTTAAGTACCGCTGCATCAAACACTGACGTCGAACTACATCACACATCATGCTCTGGCATAATAATAGTCATATGTGTGCTTGTGGACTCGTTTTACTTGTGTTTGTCTTTGTCATTTCTGCTGATGCCTCGGTGGGAGGCGTTTTGAAATGCCGGCGGAAAACAGTAATGTTCATAATGCCTATTTACAGAAGGTTTGCGCAACTCCACATGTCACTTGTTGTTGTCTCTGCCCAGTATCCAGGGTATATTCGGAATCCACGATACTTTTAGTATACACCTGCCCTGCCTTCATTGTTTTACCATCCATTATTTTCCTTGCTTATCGCTTTATTTTACTTAAATGATACATATTTATAAGAACAACTAGTTAACGTGTACCCGGCGATGATTGGAGGTATCAATGGTTTTTAGTAAAGTTTTGACCGTAATTTTTTCACCTTCTCTCTCCTATTTTTCTTTCTTCGTTCATCACGTAAGCCTTATTTTCCACAAATAATTATTCGATTCGTGTCGTCATCGGGCGTCTCCGACTTTTTGTACCATTCTCTACTAAATACCACATTTTTACTATTAAAAACTACATTTTATCGACTTTCTTCCTTGGGCGTCTCCAACTTCTTCTATCATTCAAACCACTCTCTAAATACTCACGACACTAATAAGAACAACCTTTTAAATTTTCAGCGAAATCGGTCCAGTAGTTTTTGAGTCTATAGAGGACAAACAAAAAACATTCATTTTTATATAAATTGGTGGGTCTAATAATATAATGTAAACAAAAAAATATTAGCTATTCAATGTTGAAATCACATTTGAAAATTACAAATTAATATTACACTAAGCCGGTTTTTTAATATAACTCTTAAAATGCTCTTTTCATAGCTGTTATTGTACCTTTTTTAAGTCATTTATTTTTAGATGTTTTTTGAAGCTTTTTATTCCAATTATACAATGAGATCACGTGGTAGTTATTTATATATTTGTATTTTTATGGGTATGAATGGTCGGTGGTGCACACATAATATTTATTTAAGACATACAGTGCCAACAAAAAAATCTTTACAAGGTCAATAAAAGTAAAAAATCTTAACATTCAATATTGTGGACTAGATGAAGTTTCCGGCGTTGCGCGGGCATTACACAGAGTTCTTCGAAAACACACGTGGACAGTGACCTTCGTATTGTTATGAAGGTCACGTTGCGAAATTTCATCATTTTTGAAATAAAACTGTAGGTTTGTAAATAAATCAAAGCCAGGCCCACTCCCCACAGGCACACGCGAAGAAATCTCACTAATATGAAATGTTAATTGAAAATCTGGTCAAATCTCCGTTCCACTTACACTCGCCTGATATCGTAGATCTTCATCCAATTTTAATTTCGTGAACACAAGTTTGTATTGGAAATTTAAGGCTCGATTAAGCAAATATGATTAAACAAGGCACTCCTTGTGTTATTATTTATTCTATGCCAATAGCCCAGCGCTCCCTCTCATGTGAGATCATGGATCTCCACCCATTTGGATTTCGTAAACACCGTTGTGTATTAGAAATTTAAGCCTCGATTAGGCAAATACCATCTATTGAATTTGGGAGCCACCTTTGGGCTGGAGCCCCAAAATACTTGATAAACCTGCTTGAATCTGTGCAAAGGAGAGCGATTCGTCTGATTGACAATCCGTTGTTAACAGACCGATTGCCTTCTATAGTGAATAGACGCAATGTAGGCATGCTGTATCTGTTCTACAGGTATTTCAATGGAGCCTGCTCCAAGGAGCTAGCAGCAATGATTCTTGATGCACCGGTGCACGTGCGCGAAACTCGACGGACACGAACTGAACACCCGTTCACGTTTGACGTTGGCTTCATGAGAACGGGCCGTTTTTACGACTTGTTTTTGTGTAAGTCGGCTCGTATGTGGAACGAGCTACCGGCATCTGTTTTTCCTCCCTCCTATAATCCGAGCCTCTTCAAGGCCCGCATTAACAAATCCCTTCCTACAGCCCCTACCTTATTCCGCCTCACAACGCCGCCCAACCGGGTGGTGACATAGTTCCCCTGTCTGTACACTGCACAGGCAGGGACGCTCTTGTGAGGTGTCACATAAATAAAAAAAATAATATATATATGTATGATGAAACACGCCCACAAGGGACTTCATCATTGTTATAATGCAAATTACTTTTACTCTCCTTAAGAATATATTCACATAGAACTTTTGCTTGCGTTCGATTTGAGATGTGCGATAGAGAGAGTAAGTTGCAGGATAATCGTTCATTTTGTTATAGTTAAGCGCACTTGAAGTGAAATGACACTAACATGCGCTATATAAATGCCATGCTATTATTATTATGGCCTATAATCACGGATCCCCCCCACTCACCTGTTTTCTAATTAGGTACAACACCTATGTATATTTTAGTTAAGGCGATGCCATACGTAGTAATGAAAAATCATCTGTTTTTGGTTTGAAAATTTGGTCGCCTAGAAATGTTTCAGATGCTTTAATTAAATACTGCGAGTAGAATACATCTTGGCCTTTGAAATAATCGAGTTTTTTTTAGATAAGTCTTTTTATAAGCCCATAAAAAAATAATGTAAAGGCCTATGAAAACTGCTTTAAAGTTCAAAATCTCCTACTTACGAACCCATTTTCGGTTATGATTTTATTGTATAATGTGGAAAATTAAGTTATTTATAAAATGATCGAAAAAAACATTAATATTTAAGCCTGAACATCCACAAAATAAAATAAAAAGCACTTTTTGGCCATGTTTTTTTCTTGCATAAATCAAAACAGGCGGATGGTGTTAAGCGGGAATTTAAACCTTATCGCCATCTACGTAAGGGTTGTTATTGATAGCGGCTCAATTTAAAATATTACACGACGTAGTGCATCGTAGTGCATCGTAGTACGTAAAACAAAGCTAAAATATGGGATCCAAAATAACCTTTCCGAATATGATAAATCAATTCCACGCATTTACGTCACATTATTTCATATTATTAATGTAACCTGACCGTTGGTACATATCCGTCAAGGCAACTACGTTTAGATAAATTATAGAGAAGAGATAAAAGATCATTAAACTATGTTCTTATTTTGTATTAAGAGCTACATCTAGCGGATAAATTGCACACTAAGTACACGAATATATAAGAAAAGTTAAATAATTTTCTACCGAATTCAATCGAAATTTAGGTTTTTCGCTTCGTTGTTGTTTGGGTAGAATTCTTTAAAGATAATATAGCATAATATATACTGTGTTCGTACACGCTAATCTCCGTGACCGCCCAACCGATTTTAATGAAAATTTGTGAGTGTGTATGGTTGGTTCCAGTTTGAAATATTGGATAGTTTTGGACCAAATAGGTGGCGCTGTTGTCGAGATCTGAAATTCTAAGATTTTCAGATTTCTTATCCAAAAATACATACAACCACAATTTTTAACTTCCCTACATAGAAGGCGGTCTGTGGCAGGACAACGTCTTACATTATAAAATGCATTCCAAGTTGTTAAGTTAAATTCTAACTGGTTTCTAATCTTAATATATATAAATCCAGCCTGCGTATGTTTGTGCTCGCAAAACTCGAAAAGTAGTCTACCGATATCGTTAAAAATTTCAAAGTTTTTTGTTATTAATGCCAGGAGTGTTCTAAACATGATTTTTAAATGGTAGAAGAAGTAATGAGATACAGAGTCGAATGTCAGAGTCGAACAGTAACATTTTGGTATACAGTAGTAAATGGTGGAAGAAATCTGAGGCGCCCGAGAAATAGCATTGCGGGGATCTACGAGTACTATATATATATATTGTAATACATTCCTACAAGTAACAAAAAAATGAAATTAGGTATAGTATAAAAATGTATCCGGCAACTGAAAATATACCTAAATGATATTTAAGAGATTGACTTGCCTAGTTTAAATTGGTTTATTCCAGCTATTTCTACCATGCACCTACCTGTAGAGATGAATTTAAAACATATATGTTTTAATTATGATAATATTAATCCTGACAGTTCATACAAAATGCATATTTAAGTGGCGGAACTGATGAATCCATGGTCGTCTCATATGGTTTGAACCACAGGTTCTAGTGTATCAAATATCTTTAATTCTTCACATACTGGGTATGTACTCAACACAAGAAGTACATTGTCCAAATATGAACGGTCGGTGGCCGAGTTGACATCGCGCTAAGTCGTCCATCACAACACAAGCAACATTTTCCGCTTTCTGTGGTGGTAGTAGGAGATTTTCAAACATTGTCAGGTTATTCGTAACCCGGGAATGTATGTCTTTCTTTAAAAAAAAAAAAAGCTTATCAGGACCTATACTTACGCACAAAACTCTTGTTTCGAAATTTAATTGGGATGGAGTTCTACGAAGTGTAAGTGAGATGGAACGCTGTGATATTGGGCACTTCTAGTGTTATTCTTTATTTTATTACCTTATAGAGTCGTTCTGCTGCATCCAAGATGCTAAACTGATGAAAGAGTTATCTAAGGTCAGGTCGGTTAACTATTACGAATGGTTTACCTACCCGTAAATTCTATTCAGAAATATTATTTTTGGACGTCTGTACCTACAGAAGCAATGTGCGTGCCTCGTGTTTGACAATCGTAGCTTAGTCAGAGACAATATTATACCACCTACTAGTCATTGTCATTACTTTCAGATAAAACGATCCTTCCCTGCTCTTGCGCTATTAGCTAAATTCATTATTTTATGTTTCTTCGTAGCAATCATTACTTAAAACATGATAGGTACCTACCGGTACAATAATTAAAAACAAACCGTAGTTATTTAGGAAACCAATCCGCGTCGTTTTTCAGAGTAGAAGGGTTTAGGTTTGGGGAAAATTAACTGGTCAAGTGTCAATAAGCGTACAACACGAAGAGTCTAGAATTTTTTGTATTTATTATTATAATATAACTAGTTGAAGTTCCCGGAATTGCCCGGAAATTAAAAAGAGTTTTTCGAATTCAGATGTAGATTTTCTTCTTATTTTCAACATGAAGCGGGAAAGTTTTCTGTTTAAAGGGGTAATAATAGAGAGTTGGGTGGTTTTTATAAATCTCATATAAACCTTTGTGAAGGTTTAGCGTGCAAAATTTCATCAATCTCGGAATAAAACTGTAGATTTGTTTAAAATACAAACCCACAAGAAAACTTACTGATATAAAATATTACGTTTTTATTCAAAAGCTGGTCAATTTATACTTATTCTTGTTAAAAACGGGACTGCAGACTTTTAAACGAGTGAATTGACAGATTTCTTAGCAAACTATCAGTGAAACACAAATGTGTTACGAGGAATACGTGTTAATAAAAAATCTTAGGAAATGGTTTGCCACCACGTTTTCAACAGGATTTTAATAAATCAGTCATACTCATTTTCCTCCACGCTTAAACTCACACCGGGATACTATTCTTTATAATAATAAACTAGATGAAGTCTCCTGCATTGCCCGACCTTTACACAATGTTTTTTAGAAATCTAGTGTTGCTCACAAATCTAATAGATCATTTCTTATTTTGTAGGTCAAGTGTGCAAAATTTCATCAGCCTCGCAATAAAATAATAAATTTATATGCGAATCAAATCGGTGTCCGCCGCAGACACTCTTCTTTATATAAATTGATAGATAACTTGAAAGCTTAGATAGCGTTTTGAAAAGCTATACCTTTTCAACTTCGTACCGGGCGCTGCGTTTTTTAAATTGCAATCGCAAAATTATTTTGTAAATTTTTAAAAATAGGTAATGTTTTGTTGTTTATCTTGATTTGATATGAGGGGAACTAGGTCATGTTTAAATTATAAGATAAAATACGGACTAGCAATATAGTTACTGAATTGAAATAGTATGAAAAAGATCTAAGGCTTAAAAATAAAATATTTCAGCGCATTTGTGTGCATTCTTGATTGTTTGAATAGTTTGATTATGATTACAAATAAATGCGCTCTATTTGTCGATGTATTTGATAAACTAATCGACTTTGTATCTCTTTAGTATTTTGTAAAAATCGACTGACAGAAAGTAGATTTTCAGCCGAAACCCACAACCGGAACCGAATTTAGGTTTCTGTTTTAATTTCAGCCGAAACCGAATCACATTATTTAAATAAGTTTAAATGCACTCCATTCCCCGGAATCACATATACTTTCACATAAGTAAATAATATTTAAAAAAATGTGGAGATCCGCAATGAGTAAGATTAAGAAAGGGATGCTTATATGATTTGGGCATGTAGAGCGAATGAGCTAAGAAAAGCGAATGGTAGCAGAAGTCGGGGACGCCCGAGGAAGATATGGCACGATCAAGTGAATAATGTATGAGACGATGTATGAACGCGGATGAGGCAATAGGTGTGTGCCAAAACCGATTTGTTTAACGGTCTGTCCTCTCTGCCTTCATCTGCGGGGAAACTGCCTGATGGTTAGTTAATTAGTTTTAGTTATATTTTAAGTAATTCCAATAGACACTCATGATTATATTACCTACTACTTGTTAGTTCTTGTGGTCATATATCACCTTTCAGTATTTAACGATTTACGAGCAGACCTAAGCTATACTAAATCATAGTAGTTTCTTGTAAATAATTCTTACTCACATATTTACTCGTATCTTCAAACGACATTAGGAAATAAGCCCTTTAACTCGTAGTAATTAAAACGTCATGCAGAGTCGTAAAACGAAAAATATTACAAACGTCCATTAGCGTTATCTTGTTATCAAAACCAAACTAATAATCAAAGGTAGCCATTTTAAACTACGCACCTTCCAGGGGTGTGCCGTAGATAATATTTTTGAATACAAAAATAATATTTTATCTTTAATTTGAAAATTAAAGTTTATGTAGATAAATTAGTCGTATTGGTAGATAATCTTAAAAGTAGTAAATTGGCTTTAAAATTTAGAATCAAAATTTGTATGCTCTTCGATTTTTTTCGAAAAAGCCTAAAATAATACAAAATAATTTTTTTATAGATAAATGAGTTGTATTGGTAGATAATATTTAACGTAGTGAATTGGCCTTAAAATTTAGAAATAAAAATTTTGTACTTTTTGATTTTTTTTTCGTAAAAGCCTCAGCCCGCCACTGGAATGAATGCTATTTTGAAACCGGATCGTTTTATAAATTATTGTCTTATCTCAAAATCACGTGTTTAATGTACCGTGTATAAAACTTTATTACGTTTATCAATACGTTATCAACCAAACACATTGTAAACTGAAATTTACGACGCAGGCACTTGATCGCATACCCAAATGAAATACATTTTTCCCCATCAGTTATTAATGTTTAACAAAATGGAAAAATAGAGCATCGAACTAATGTACGAGGCGTATCCAGAAAGTAAGTGTACTGAATTTTTGTACGTTACAAATTTTGTTATTGAAACAAAAAAATTACATGGTTACCGTAGTACATATGTAAGCTATTTTTCGACATAGTCGCCATTCCTCTCAATGCAGGTGAAGCGGGGCATCAACTTTTTGATGCCTTCCTCGAAGTAGTTTCCCGCCAACCCCTTCGTCCACTTCTCCACCTCCTCCTTTACCTCCTCGTCCGTTAAAAACCTTTTTCCACCCATGTACAGCTTCAGGGAGATAAAGAGATAATAATCTGAAGGTGCTAGGTCAGGGGAATGCGCGGGGTGGTTCAGGACATCCCATTTAAACGAGGCAAGCAGTTTCTTCGTGGCGTTGGCCGTGTGTGGTCTGGCATTGTCGGGCAGCATGCTGAATCCCTTTGTCAGCATGTGCCTCTCCTCTTGTTTTGAATCGCCTTTCGCAATTTTTTTAGGGTCTCACAGTATCTTTCAGAGTTGATGGTTTCCCCTTGAGGCAGATATTTAATCAAAATTATGCCTTGACAGTCCCAAAACACGGATGCCATGATTTTTTTGGCTGAAATTGTGTCACAATTGAAGGTCTTCCGCTCCTCTGATCATCATGCACAGATGTACGACCGTTTTTAAACTCGCGATACCACTTGTACACACTCGTACGATTCATAGCTTTATAACCATATGTAGTTTTCACCTCATTATAAACCTCAAACGGAGGTTTTCCCTTTCAAACGAGATAACGGATGACGCCGCGTATTTCGCATTTGGCGGGAGATTGGATTGACATTTTTCACGAAAAGTTTTGTCGCGTCGACACTTCTCAATGTACTGACCTTGAACTGGTCTCGCTGTAGAGGGGAAGAGTCAGGCTACACGGAAGTGTAGCCAACATGTCGAAAATAAAATTCATTCGGTCGTGAGAGCCTCAGTACACTTACTTTCTGGATATGCCTCGTAATATATACATACTCAGATTGCATTACATATATTACATTAGAGAAAGAGAGAGAGAGACTATATTTGGTATGTAATAAGTCAACTTGAGTACAATTCTCCTGTCTAGAACCCACATTATAATATACATGTACAAGCTGTTGAAAGAATACAAAACAATTTCTTACGTTTTATAAATTTTAAAATGTGTATTCCAGCAATTTTGTTGAACTACAACACTCTGTTAAATTATATTAATATGCTCAAATTGTTAGACAGAAGAATTTTCACTGACTTGGTATTTCTATATAAAATTCTAAATGATTTAGTTGATAGTCCGGTATTGCTAGAATTTATAAGCTTTCGGATTCCACAACGTAATACTAGAAGTCAGGATTTATTTCATTGCAGATATTCTGGGACGAACTACCATATGTATTCCTCTTTGCTCAGAATACTAATGGAGGGAAACAATTATACCAAGTCAGTGGACATCTTCAATTTATGTTTAAACAAATACAAAATGTTATTAATGAAGCAATTCAGTTATGTACAATAAATAATGTATATTTCTTAATATTCTCATGTAAAATAAATAAATAAAAAATTCCCCTAAACTCATAAAAACCCCCCATTATTCCTAAAACACCTATTTAGTTGAAGCTTTGTATCTTTCGATCAAACCCATTATTCTGTAGGTACTCTCATGATGCAAAATATGTCGTTCTATTTGAAAATTTAAATATCGTTATATTTAATTAAACAACGAACGCAGTAATAATACTGGTTCATTAATTTTATCATCGAAGTATTTATGAATTTAACATTTCCTTTGTGTCACTATAAATATTTATTTAGTTAATTTAATGTGGTATTCTCAAAACAAATAAAATTAACCTAACCTAACCAATCGTGATGTTATTGTGAAGTAGTTGTGACAGCTTACATGACCCATCTCAAGTACATAATTGATTCACTTGACCTAACCTAACCTGCCCTAACTCAACCTAACCTGATCTGACCTGTGTCTAGTAGGTACAATTGGTTAAATTGATCGAGTATTACAAGAAAGCTATTTACAAATCTATTATATTGAAATCTTTTAAATAAACCATAAACTAATAATATACACTACAGTATTCTCTTATATTATTTTAGAATTCCACATATAAGGGGTTTGGGAGGTGAACAAGCCGTTGAAACAATTCACAGAGAACTGTATCTAATCATTGATTTATGCATGATTTATTTATTTTTCTGGTAAAATATATATTTTGTAGATATTTACATGCATATGCAAGGAAATATAAAGATTTTTTTTTTGTAATTTTTTAATGATATCTGATTTAAAAAAAATTGTTGCAGATTTACAACACCGTGTATTTAATAAAAATTAATATGAACAATTTACGTACGAAAAAAAATAAAAAACCTAAAAAAAATTCTCAAAACTAATAAGTGTACCGGAAAAATACGAGTTATTACATATAAGTATTGTATTATTGTATCTACTTACCTAAGAAAATCAAAATAATAACAGCAAAACAAAACTGTAATTCTAACCTCCAACCAATTTTCGAGAATATTCACTTTGTTAAAGAAAAAGTGACATTTGACATTCGCGAAAGAAAAAAAAGGTGATGCCACTCGATAAAATATATTACCGTGAACTTGATAATTCTAAAACGGCATGCATTAAGTATACACTAAAGAGTTAAAGGTGGTTTGAACTGTATGTTGCCGTTTTACAACAGTATGCATTTAAGGGTTAAGCCCCCGCATACCAAATTTTTACCGATTTATAGCAAGTTTCTCGTTAACTCTTAAAGTTTTTAAGTTTGAAGATGTTATTTTTGAAGATCATATCCATACATTTGTTAAGCCGAAACGTTAATTATATGAAATTCCCTCGATAGAAAAAAATCGCAAAGACACGTTTTGTTCTGTTATTTAATATGTCATAGGCATGAAAAAATTAACAGCTTATCTTTAAATGCAACTAAAGAATTTGTCGAGAGATTTATGTTCTATTTCAAACAAGTTGTGTTTTATTAAATATTTTCACCATTTTCGCTTAATTATTATCATTTTTTTTAATATTAGTGCGCTCCGTCTGAAATTCGTATTCACATATCTTCCTTTCAACCAATCTTTCATCGTTTACTACGGGGCCTTAAGCAGAAAATATGAACATCTGATGAAGTTCTCAATATCTCAAAATTTTGGTGAATTCGGTGGGTGTTGCTTAACTTTGAGTTTTGTGTGAATAACAGAAATTGTGTGTATTAATTACTGGTTCACAATATAAGCCAAATAAATGGGATATTTCCGAATGTATCTGAAAACTAAACAACTGTTTTAGAAAGGTGATGAAATACGCATTCAGATTTTGTTAGAAATAAACATACATTTTTTTAAATGTTAACTTTTTAAAATAAAACATAAAAAATAGCTCACCTTGCATTTATTTTGTCTAAACACGGAACTAAAATTACCAATAAATAAATACATATTTATTAGATATATGTATTATAAGCCTCAATTTTTAGTTTCATATTAAATAAAATAATGTAAACGTACATAAAATGTTTTCAAATTGCGTTATTGTGAAGTAGTTGCGACAGCTTACTCATACATGACCCATCTGAAGTACATAATTGATTCACTTGACCTAACCTAATCAGCCCTAACTCAACCTAAACTTTGGTTTCATATTTCATTTACATAGGTGTACATTTTAAATCTGCTGTGGTTAACTTCTAGATTTGATTTTAAAGCATACATCATATTTCTAACCATGAGAGTAAGGGAGACACAACGATTTCTATAAGGTTAAATGAGCTGACTCTACTGGTAATAGTTGTTTGTACGCAAAACCGAAACAATTAGCCTGAGGAGTCAGTAGTGTTAGCATTATGTTGATTGGTAGATGACCCCTTATTGTAGCTATCGATTTAAATAAACTAAAAATAAATAAATTATACAACAAACCATACCATGGCAATACATTGTCTCTGAGATTTTCACAACGAAATTGTTCCCATAAAGTAGATTTATGGGTCAATATAGATTGATATTTTTGATAAAATTGTTTTTTGCCTTATTGTTTCAAAGCTTTAAATAAAATCAACTCCTAATCAAGTTGGAGTAAAAATAGTTTTAATACAACTTTATACTGCTCTTTATTAAACTTTCGAGAGACCATTAACACGAAGGGTACCTAAGCAAGGGAGGTTGTATGAATTCATAACACTTATATTTTACTATCGCATCTAGGAATTGAACGGTACCAATAGTAGAGTGGTTTAAGAAACCTGTCCCGATAATACAAGATATCCTGGGTTCAATTCCTAGTTGTGACCGTTATCTTTTTATTTTTCTGTGTCTGGTTCTGTTTTATGTTTCGTTAAAAATAGTTTTAATACAACTTTATACTGCCGTTTATTGAACTTTTGAGGGAGGTTGTATATCTTTCGAACATGTATATTTTATTATTTTTTAAATTTCAGTAGTTACTTAAATAATTATCGGTGGTAGATATGTGGTTTTTCATTGAGTAGTGACTACAGTAAATTACCTTATCCCATAAGAGGCATTACATCTTTTACATAGATTTCCATATAAGTTGTCGGATTCATTATTTACTAAGAACAATTCTCAAGAGTGGAATTTTTATATGATTATACTTATTTTTAAAAGATAAAACGAAGTAATTTCTGTATTAATGGAATGGAATGAGTCTTTTGTGCTAATTTTGAATTCATAATGCAAGGACCTATTTTGGGTTAATATATTTGACGTGGGGAGTTATTTTTAACAACTCGCTTTGAATACGGATTATTTTAAGGTCTCTTTTTAAAAGGTATTTTTATTAGAGAGTATATTTATTTATATTTGGAAGACTTTTCTTATTTTTAACTTATTTTGAAGGTTTTTTTCAATTCAATTCAATTCAGTTTATTTATTTTAAAAACATTAAAAAATTGTTAATTATAAGGCGTTTTAAAAATACATTTGGTAATAAGAATTCTTACATTAATATAAACAGTGTGTATATCAATTTTATTATACCAGTAATAATAGAGTATAATATATTACATTGATGGTTATACCAATCAATGTAATATATCATAGAAGAAGAAAGAAAACTAAACGAAACATGAATAGGTCCCAATGGTCGAGTGATTAAAGATGCCTGTCTTGATAAGACAAGATATCCTGGGTTCAATTCCTAGTTGATACCGTTATCTTTTATTTTTCTGTGTCTTATTCTGTTTTATGTTTCGTTTAGATTTATTAGTATAATCTTCCTCTTCAATATTATGTATTTCTATTTATGTTATACTTTAATTAATGTAATTACATTATAAATAAGTTCAATTACCAATAATTCATTATGAAAATGGAATGCGAACAATATTATGTAATGTGTAATATTCAAGTGAGAATGACAAGTACTGTAAATGATTTATATATTAAAAATTTAAAGAATCAGTCAATGATTCAAATTTCCAAAAATCCTTACATTTAACATTTGCACAAATCTTCGTTAAACCAAAGTTAAGAGAAAATATCAATACCTTAATCGGGGATTTAGCCCGAAGCTCACATATTAACTACAATATATTTGTTTTAAACAAATTCGTAACTACAATATCTTTATTTTAAACGGATTCACTCTGGATGTAAGTTTTTATCTTAAAATGAAATACTTTGATATTTTTGTACTTTGTTTTGAAGTATTGTGTCGTCTTAAATCCCATAATTTGACAGACATCTAGCAAAATGTATGTTGTACGTACTGGATGTAGTTTATAATCGGGATGTTCCATTTGCAAGCCAGATAATGGTTTCTCGGCTTTAACAGATTTTAAAAACTACAAATTGTTCAGAGAAAGAATACATCATTAATACTGTCTCCCGTGTATACAAATCTGCGTACTCCATCTGATTAAATCGAAGCCCATCCAGAGGTTTTCGGATGTTTGGTAGTTTTTATCTACTAAATGACATTATCGTATACTGTTCTTTGAACCAAGTGAAATATTGTCTTAACTTACATTATAACAGTGTTGTTTCATTCGATTTCATTCAAGGCAACAAAGACAGAATATCCGTACCTTAAGTGTTTATTTTAGCGATAGCCGTCCGTTATAATTTTTTTTTTACTCAAACTATCTTGGAACTGGCCACGAAGTAGAAAAAGCTGTCAAAATACTAATAAAAATTGAATCTTTATCATTAAAGAAGATAAAATCAACAACTCTCAAAGAAAAATACAATGAAACAGAAAATACAAAAGGTAACGGTTGCAGGTCATCTAATTACATCCCGTCATTTTGATTAATCTCCGATTCCATTATTTTGAAATTACAAACATTACCTTTTCATTATTTTTTTGGCTGCTATCTTTTTGGTGTGACTGTATCAGCTATTAACTTTGTATCATTTATATTTTCATTGACAGTTATTAATATTATATTCTTCCATAAGTTGTTCCTAATAAAATGGAAAAAACCCAAAATTCATACCTTATAATAACATTAATATGATTTATTCATTTACAAAAAATTAAAATAATATAAAAATATTATCATCCGGCGTGAATATACTGATTTAACCATAGATATTATGTGTTCTGTTACATTTCAAAAGACAACGAAAAAAATACTATCAGTGACTTGTTGTATTACATTGTTTAGTAGTATTGATTACAAGAACTTCCATTTTTGATCCATAGATATAAAAGTGGTGATTTGAAAAAAAAAATCATTAAAGAATAGATTCTAGATACTGTTAAAATATATATCAAAATCCAGCTCTCACTGCTACGTACTATTTACGTCTCTACGGCGTAGCAGATAAGAGGCCACGCCGCGCTGAGCCAAAGGGTGGGAGTTGGGTGGTGCCTGGACGTCTGTCACGCGGTGCGGTCACGTGGCCCACCCTGTCACGGGGTTGGCCGCATCTCCAATAACTTTATCTCTAACAGGAACAGTTTGACACACTTATGTCTACAGGTGCCTAAGATGAACTAAGGAACGTACAATATTTTTTTACAATTTGATTAAATTGATATTTTTTACTAATTTGGTAAATTGCCTAATTGGCCAGAGTAGGACAATGCCAAATGTTTGTAACTTAATAATTTTGTTTTGTATTAATTATCAAAATAATAATTTCGATTGTCTGTGAGCTAAATGTTAGTTATTCAACTCTGAATCTGACGCAAATGTAGAAGAAGTCGCGGACGCCCGAGGAAAACTTAAAATTTAAAAGAAGCATTATGTCAATAATATTATAATCTGTTATATATATATATATATACCGCATATACATATACACACACACTCACACATACACACATTATACACTACACACGTCACCCGGTAATTACTGATTATACTTACCACATATGAAACATTACGAGTAAACCTTGAAGTATTTAATTGTTTCATCACTGTAACCAATGTACTGTTTGTACCTATAATATAAAGTGAGTATGAATGTGAATGAGGCAAGGAGTGTGTGCCAAGATTCTCTGCCTACCCATACATCTATAAGAATGGCCACCCCTACGAATGTATTACTGATGTGTAGCTAGTGATGTAGACCGGGGAATATTCCCCGGGGAATATTCCCGGGAATATTCCCAGACCTGAAATAAATTCCCGAAAACGGGGAATTTTGTTTATTTTTAATAAAATGGTTTCTACACTTCTCTTGGATGCTTTATTGAGTGTTAGCATGTAAAATAAGCCTGCAAACATTTCCAATAAACGAAGCTGCCTCATCTTTACCTCGTGATATGAAGAACAGTCTGTTGGACGATGATGTTTACTGGACAAGAGTGACATCATTAGCCGATGTTCTGCGACCGATTGTTTCCTGGATTACACAGCTAGAGAGAGACGATCCACTAACACACAAAGCATTGTACGCTTTTGAGGATATTGAGAGCAGTCTAAGTAAAACCCTTCCAGCATCTCTACTGTCACATGCCGAAGAGAAGCAAATACTGGAAAAGGCGGCGCAGCGCAAAGAATTTGCTATTGCTCCGATACATCTGGCTGCTGCCCTATTAGATACAGGTTCCCTAGGACATCTGCTAACAGTGGCGGCCGGTGGTCAAAATATGTGGGGGTTCACCGGATTACAACATTAAGTCATAAAATAAATTAAATAACGGTAAATACCTATTTATAAAGAAGTTCTATTCTCTGCTCCTTTTATTTAGCGAAGACCTCTATCAATGCTAAACACTGATAGTGCGTTCAGTCTGTTCTGGCTCAACGTGTTTAAAAAAGATTTTATTCTTTTTAACGTTGAGAAACATCTTTAGCTTTCAACTGAGGTCATTCCAAAGGTCATGAATGGTGCACAAAAGTTTTAGTAATTTCACAGTCTCGGGAAAGTCTTCTAATAAACAAGTACTATTAAAAAGTTGTAAAATTGATAAAGCGCCGTTAACTTTTGAAAAAACGTCGCGAGCGTAAATTGCACAGAGTTCACCTTTTACTGAACTTTATTTAGGAAGTCATACGTTTTAAGCGTCACATTGAAATCATGTTCTGGGAAATTTGACCTGTATCGATTTTTATTAAATAGCTCATTATGGTGTTTAACTTAGGCACGGTAGCCTGAATCCAATTGCATTATTATGTCAACTTTTCCTAAAACCTTTAAGCTCAAAACTTTTTGTAAATGAAAAATGACAAGAATTATGTTTTTTGATTTTTTCAGAAAGGTGAGTTACATCAGTAACACCGCTTATTGTCCAAACTGAATCAATATCGTAAATTAAACACGGAAAACAAAATAAACTATTCAATTGATCACATCCACAGAGCTACGAAGCTTTGTTATATATTGTTTTGTTAAATGATCGAGTAAACTTCTTCGATCCAGATTTGCACTCTTGTTTTATTATCAGTTCAGGTTTTAGGTGGACCGGCATTTTTTATTATCACTTTGTTTTCAAAAATCGACCTATTGTTCTTAATGTATTCCACATTCAAACTCATTCTTAATTTATACGTTGAACAAACACAAAAGTAATCATAAATTAGTACAACCTGCAATAATTGATATGCCTTATTAATAATTGATATACAAGATCGATACAACCTGCAATTAAACTTCAAAACTTTCGCAGAGTAAGAAAAGTTTTAAATTCAACAGACAATGCCCGGCGACGGCGAGTACTGACTGAACTGATAATAAGTAATCTGACCATCACTCATCTCTTAATGACATGTTTTATCCTGTATGCTTGTATCGAAGAAGCGGAACATTCGCTGAAAAATAGCAGATGGTAAATTGAAACCACGATATCGACAATAATATCAAACGTACGCGTTTTAGTTTAACTTTCTACTGAATAAACCGTTCCTTCTGATGTGGTGGTAAAACCCAGAACGCCGTCCTTGATTAGGTATTATTTGCAAAGAATAGTATGCACTGGTATGTACCCACGCTTTCGACTGTTCCACAGAATATGCGACAAAGCAGTTAAATTTTGGATCGCAATCGAAAACGAACTGCTACGAACATAGGCACAAGTCAAAGTCGGTCTGCAAGTTAAGCGCGCTTAATAAGTAGGTACCTTTTGTATGAGATATTATAACCGAACCGAGTTTCGTATTGTGATTAGCCATGTCGGAAACTTGTTGGTTGTTCGGCGCTCGGGAGCACATATTAGCTGGCCGCCACTGTCTGCTAAGCCACGCACAGCAACTTGAAGGAATTGAATTCATTGACCAAGTAGCAAGTCATATGGAGACTGTTGATTTAGCCAATTATAGGGCTAAAGAAGAATTATGGAGCAAGGCATTCCTATGGAAGTGTGTCTATAAAATCACGCCAGTGACCCGGTGGAAGGGGATGTGCGGATTTGATTTGTCACAGGTTGCCATAAGAATATTGACTGCTCCCATTACTTCGGCAGCCACTGAGAGATCTTTTAGCACGTTTAGTCGCATTCATACAACACAGAGGAATCGTCTAACAACTCAAAGAGCAGGGAAAATAACATTTGTGGCACACAATTGGAAACTTCTTTCCTCTGAAAGAGGCTCTCAAGTTGCTCCCAAGAAAACCCTTTCTTCCACGGATGAGCAGATTGCTTCGCATCATAACGTTTCAAGCCTATCTGGTACTCGCAAACGCAAACATCCAATTGACTGTGCTGAGGAAGAAGAAAACGTAGATAATCCTGAGTCGGCAACAACTTCGTCCGGGTCGGATGAAGAAGAAGAAGAATATGAAGGTGAAAGTGGAAGCGAAGTTGATAGTGTCAGTATCCAATCGGTATCATCAGATGAACAGTAACAATCTGTGAAGTTGTGTCATTTTTACAGTTTTACGATTGATTTTTTATATGTACCGTTTACTAGCATAATGTGTGTATAGGCTACTAAAACTGTACAGTATACAATTATATAGAGATACTACTCACTTTAAAATAATTTTGATCGGTGTTTTTTTGTTATTTTTCTCTTGGATCCTATTCCTTTATATATGGGAATAGTTTTTATGGATCTATTCTGCTCTATATATACCATATGTGTATATATTTTATTTTTATTTAATAAATATTATTCTTTTTGAGGTATTATGTTGTTAAAATCAAAATTCCCAAAATTCCCCATGTTCCCCAGAAATAAATTCCCGGGAATTTATACATCACTATGTGTAGCTCATATTTAGACTTTGCTGCATTATTTTGTATTTAGCGAGGTCGACCGTTCTGATCCCTGTTTTGCGTTGGTGGTTAACAATATATTAATGTAATATGCGTTCACTGTTGCAATGTTATTGATTATTTATAACTCTTTTATACATTACGATTGCAATTGCGGAAAAGATTGTAATTGTTATTTCTAATTTTGATATATTTAATAATTATTATTCGTGGTTTCATTTTAATAGATTCAAACACCCTTTATAACTTTATTCAATTTTTATATTACCAGACCAGTTACACCTTATCTTACTGGTATAATTTGAACTAAATCTATGGTATATATGTATACATGTGATCCAATAAAGCTATTTCTCGACATATTTTATACTGTGTACATAATCTGTGGATTTAGTTCAAATTATACCATTGATATGGTAAAACCGGTCCGATCATTAATAAAAAGTGGAAGAAATTAATAAAAGTATTCAGGTTTTGAGTATGGCGTGTCTGTATATTATGTTTATACTTGAACGGTGAGCTTAATTGTCATGAAAATTGCACAGCATTTTCAAGTTTCAAATATAGAATATATAAGACATTAAAAACGCCATTATGATTTTTACAAATGAAGTTTAAAGAAAAAAAGGATTTGAACAAACATTTTTAAAACTTCGGCAAAGTTAGTTAGTAGGTAAGTACCTCATCATTAAGAACCCCTGCATATAAATAATATGAACAGTAATAAGGGTCGCATTGTTTTATCTGTAATTTATTATTGAGCGTTGCGATAGAGTGCGTCCAAAGAAATCTTAGTGCATTTTACATTGCTGATGTTCGTAATGAAGGCGAAGCTTAATGCCAAATCACTATTTTGATTAATCTTTATAACGAATTGGTGTACATTATGAATACCAAAAAATATGCTTTAGATAAATTGAAAGTTTTCCCATCGTTTCGCTTGAGTAGAATACAAATAAAAATATAAATTAATCAATGAAAAATATAAATGTAAACTACTAAAAATATATTTTTTTTCAATAGAAATGTATAAACGCATAAAAGAAACAGCTTTAAAAAATTACAGTATTATAGCTAAGATTATCTGTGACAGTTTCACTTGATTAGCTTTTTTGCTTTCTTATAAAATTTATTACAAAATAAATAAAATCCAGTTTTGTGCTTGAAATCGAACGTTTCTAGATTCCGTTTGTCAAGCGATTTTAATACCTATTGCCTACAATATAAGGAATACTAAGAATATACACATTTTTGGCTTGTAGCTTCCTCTGAACAGAGATTATTAAATTTAGCTGTTTCGTAGCAATGCTCAGTTTCTGTTGCGCTTAGCGTCGGCAATGTTCGTAAATAAACTGAGCCGGCTTCAAGCGTAGTTTGACGTGGATTTATTGATAATACTGCATTCATGTTGCCGCTATTTACTAGATGTAATCCACAGTGATGGATTATTGCATTGCTCTGCGCGGGTTTAAAATAATATTGATAATTTAGCTCCAACTTTTTTGTATTTATTTACTGTTTAGTATCTTTGCACGTTCAGGCAATACAAGCGTTTAGCAGCAAAAAGCTGAATTGCGGTAAACGTTATTTGATTACAATGCATTATTTATCAGCAATAATACTGGCAAACACATTTTATCACCTGCGTTCAAATGTTAGATACAATCAGATTCATAATTAGCAAAGCGATAGGAATCTTCTTTATCTCTATCAATAATTATAATTGGATCATTTATATAGTGCCGTTTTCTATCTATTTCAATTTTGCTGTATAAATCTTTTTTTTTTCCGTAAAAACAAGAAACTAGATTAACTAACTAACATAATCTGTCTGGTATACTTATTTTGTTAAAAAACACTTTTACTTTGGGAGAACTCGAAACGTCAAAAAAAAATCGTGACATGTCTTCCTCAGGCGTCCCCGATGAACCATCGAAGCGTCCCTTTCTTAATCTTACTCATTACGCTATGTTTTTTGTCAGGTAATTTTTAGGAAAATTTAATTTAATTAAATTTAATAAATTTAATTAAATTTAATAAATTTAATTAAATTTAATTTAATTTGTTACTTTTTGTTCATGTTATAAAATAATAAGAATTTATTTTAAAATTTAACCGAATGTTACGGTAGCGGCCCGAAATGTGGATTATTGACTTTGGCTATTTTTAGGATTTTATTCATGGTATCCAGAAAATATTTGAATCACATTGGAAATAATAATAATTTTTCTTTATAACGTCGGTAAAATTACTGATTTCCGCATGATCAGAAAAAAGATAAAAGTTCTTTATGGATTATAGATTATTGTAACCGAAAACACATTTGTGTTTCTTTTAAAAAAATGCATTAGAATTTGAAGTTTTAAGCTTCTTCTAGTATTATTTTAATTATTTTAAAATATTAGAAACTAGAACGCGTAACAAAACGTCTATATATATATATAAGCGGTTCTTATTACTAAGCTTTACATTGATCACATATGATAACGTAATACTGTTTGTAATGTAAGCACTGTAATATAACATACGATACATGTGCCACTATTAGCGACTACCTATCTACGATATGTCTGTAGGGGGCGCAGAGGCGGCGGGGGCTGGAGGTGGGCGGGGCGTGGGCCGCCGTCACGTGGTTCCGTCACGTGGCCCGCCGTGTGACAGGACGACCGTTTGGAACCTTAAAATATTTATTTACGCCCTTAGGGCTTTTACATAAAACAAGTCTTAATTACATTAGTGTTTTAAAATTTATATAATAATAGTTTAATTTTCTGCTACGAAATGGGATGTGCAATTAAATTTATAGACCAATAGTAGAATTCAATAATAAAATAGAAATAAATTGATTCAGCAAAATTCCACAACAAATACCAGTAAATAGGAAAAATCTAAATACCACAACTACAGTAAATAGCATAAATCTATATACCACAACTACAGTAAATAGCAAAAATCTATATACCACAACTACAGTAAATAGCAAAAATCTTAATATCACAACTACAGTAAATAAAAAAAAATTTAAATACCACAACTACAGTAAATAGCATAAATCTAAATACCACAACTACAGTAAATAGTAAAAATCTAAATACTACAACTATAGTAAATAGCAAAAAAATTAAATACCACAACTACAGTAAATAGAAAAATTCTACATGATAGTAAAAATAAAAAATTATAAATTTTTCGAAATTCCAACGTTTTAACGTAATTTTTATGTAAAAAGGTGAGTTCTTCGTGTAGGAAAATAAATATTCTTCCATGGAAAAAATATTTTTGTATGTGAAAATAAACATGGGAATTTCGAAAAGAATTATCATTATTTTTTACTTCTACAATCATGTAGAATCACCTCACAAAGTTAGAACACTTTACTCAGGACACCCTGTATTTATTCGCTGTATCATAAACAAATTATAACTCTTGAATCTTATCGCACGGTGCATAACATTATCTTCCAGTTCACCAACATTATGATATTATTGATGTGTATTAACCGACTGCATGAGGTCAAATAAATGTTGTTCACGAACAAATTAATTTAAGAACTTAATACGAAAAAATAAACTAGCACCGTGTTACTTAATAAATTCATATACACCGGTTTACCGTTCATATTATGTTTAAGCCCAGTTTAACTATACTTACAGTAAGTTTTCACTATTCCGACCTTATGCGCCGCCCAATTTATACACGTAATGCAAAAAACCACTTGTGATTATGATGATTTTATGTTTAAAATGCAGAAATATCAGTGAATTCTCCATTGTTGTGAAAAAATAACACATGTTTCTTTTTATTTCACATTATTATTAAATAATGTGTTTGCTTGCAATTACAACACATTTAATATATTTTAAAGTAAAATCTACTTTTTATAAAAAAAATCACTAAAACTCTTTTATACATATTACCATAGACATCATATGTCTGTGCACATTACGGAGAAAAAAATCTGTATTTGCAGTTATTTGATTTTTTACGTATGTTTAAAAAATCGTCAAATAATCTTCAGACATCGTTTTTTTTTAAAATTTGCAAATGCGTTTCTTTTGCATTACATAGGCGTTAGAGTATACAGGTAGGCAGTTTTGTAAAACTCTCTAAAAGAAATGCGGGTTTATTTCTGCTAGGCCCTGCGGGCGGCTCTTAGTTGGGCTTCGCCCATTTTAAGTGATATTAACAACAGTTACATTTAATAGATAGATATTAGGACATTCACATAGAGAGGGTGAGTACATATATTGTTAAAACACGGAACAGGAAGGAGTTAATTAATAATAACATGCTAAATTTACGCATAATAAGAATGACAGTTGTTTGAATAAATGAAATTTTACGTATTTGTGATGGATTATTTCAAATGAAACACTATTATTGACTACATGTCTACAACTGATATAAACTGTTATCGTACCTAATATAATTTGCTCATAGGAGACTTGCAGTATTTAAATACGTGTTACAACCGTCAGTGTCTATAAGTTGAATCAATATCGTATAGTTTGTCACAACAATTAAAGATAGTTATAACAAAGTTGACTGAAATAATAGATTATTACATATTGATTAATTGTACCCGTGTTTATGAATAAAGGAGGGTAATTGCGCGATGAGTTTAGCAGTCGGTTTAATTAAAATGTGTTAATTTTACTCCAACTGGTGGTAATTCTTTACCTACAACTGTTACTGTATCTAATAAAGTTTAAAGTTAGATTATATATACACCTTCATCAGGAGAGTAAAAATCTATATATAAAGCTAGATTATTACAATATAGCGCCCCTGAGGTGATATCTCACAAAAGCGGCGCTATGCAAATTGTCCAATAAATAAAAAATATAATGTTTACATTTTATTGTGTATACACCGAAGTCAAAAATTAAATAAAGATTGCAATTGGGAAAGAAGAAGTGGAAGGAGGGAGGGGGGAGGGGTAAGAGTAGGCTGGGTTTATAATAATTAGGAATTACAATATCGGTAGACGGGAAAGACCAGTTAAGTGGGAAAATATTTAAAATAGAGTTTATTAAAAAAATCTTGTTAATCATATCTGCTTTTATATTAACATGTTTCCTAATTTCTAAAATTTCAAAATTATTTATAGTGAAGTATTTTAAGACCTGAAAAAAACAAATAGCATATAACCATAAAACAATATATTCATAAGACAAATAGCATTTAATAACGGTTATTCTAATAAATTGATAGTTGAAATATTAAATAAAAAATTTAACATATTCTCTTCAAACGGTCTTTCTAAAGATAGAAATAAACAATGGCGTAGAATTCTGTTTGTGGATAACGATACTTCTAAAATTATATATAAAAACAATCCTGGTACTATCCAACTGGCGTTTTACACTAATAACAATGAAGAAATATATTCTTAATAATAAAGATAGCAAAATTCAAAAAAAAAAAATCAGGAGTTTATAAACTCAATTCGGATGATTGTAATTTATTTTACAAAGGTAGAACCAATAGAAACTTTGAAGTCAGAACTAAAGAATATCGCAAGGCTCTAAATGGAAATAGTGAATCTGAGTTTGCAAATCATCTTTTGAATAATGATCACACGTTCGATAAAAATTCAGGTCTTAAAATACTTCACTCAGGATATAAAGCATCGCAAATAAATAATTTAGAAATTTTAGAAATTAGAAAACATGTCAATATAAAATCAGATATAATTAATAAGCAAAAAATATAAATAAAAATGAAAAATGCCATTACAAAGTGATAAGCTTCCAGAAGAAATTTTCTTATTAAACGTTTGTTAATGGTAAGTAGTCAAGTATTTTGAGCTGCATATTTAAATATTCGCGCCAGTCATTTATGAAATCGTGTCTTAATTTTCAAGTTAGCGGAATTTACCCGAAACAGACAATTTTAATTTGACCAATCAGAGGGCCTACATCGTCCAGACGCTAGGACAATAATACTATCAGATACTATCCCAGTTTCACGTGGAAAATGCGTTGAGTCGTGTATTATAATATGTAATAATCTATTTATGAAATAACTGGGAATGACCTGTCTATATCCGAGTTATATTTATATGTCAAAATTAAAATCCTATTTGGAAATATTGTGAGTTAATAAAATAAAGTTTCATCCAACCCACTTGATGGGGAGTGACGATATATAGAAATTAATATATACTTGAAATTAATGTATTTTTGAAATGAACCATTCATCTGTTATAATATTATGTCATGTTCTTTTGGGATATGTTTAGCAAGGTGATAAAGGTTGGAGGTTTTATTTTGAGAACAAATTAAGCCCACTCGATATTTTTGGGACATTTTTCTGTTGCTTACACATACATGTGTTGTTCGTAGCGTTACATCAGACGTTTGAAGACAGATCGAGCCAATTAATTTAATTTTCCTCTGTTTAGTGACACAAAGCAACACTGAAAGGACGATTGAAACGTCGAGATTGAAAGTTCAAGAGCTTCTGACTTTGTTATTCTTCGTTGATTGTAATTTTTCCAAGTGTTATGGCATCTTTTGACTGGTACTGGAGTTCACAAAATCCTGTGAAACGAGCCAAACTTTTTCAAGCTTTAATTAAAGTTTCCTATTCAGCGGAAATTATTGCTAACATCCATAGATTTTTTTTTCTATGACGCATTTCTTGACAGTATTGAACCGTAATCACAAAGAAGTGACTGACTTCAAATATTTATTTTATAAAGTTGAAAAATAATTTTGGTGATTTTCTCAACTTCCATACTCGGCTCATGCCCGTATTATGGTAGTCGTACATGATTTATGTAAGAACTAACAAAATAATATTTTGTAGAACAAATAATTAAACATAAGGGAAAATGACATGTTATGGAAAACGAAAATACATATTATTATATGTATTAAGGAAAACGCCAATCTATACCTGCTTTCTAGATCTAAGCAAAGCGTTTGATCGTGTTTTTCACAGTAAACTCTGGGAAAAAGTCAGGAAAAGAGCAGTTTCGGAAGATATAATAGCGATTCTTTCGATTTGGCACACGCAGCAAGAAAATGTGGTGAAATGGTCTGGCGAGTTTTCCAACCCGTTTTATTTCAAAAGTGGCGTAAGGCAAGGAGGAAGCATGTCTCCAGCACTCTTCAATACGAGTATATACACTGATGAACTAATTCAAAGACTTAATAACAGTAAGATAGGTTGCCGAGTAAGTGTAAACAATATTAACTACGCAGATGATATGGTTCTTCTAGCACCGTCACTTAGCGCACTGATGAAACTACTCCAAATATGTGAAGATATTGCAAAAAATCATAACCTTGTATATAATACGTTCAAATCAATAGTTATGGTTTTCAAATGCAAAAACGAAAAGATGCTAACACCTTTAGTATGGCTAGATGGAAGGAAAATTGATGTTAGTCGTAGCGTCAAATACCTGGGACATATTATCACAGACGACCTGAAAGACATGGAAAGGCAAAGAAGAGCGATATCCGTTAGAGCAGGTATGCTGTCAAGGCGTTTTCACTTTTGCAGTACAAACGTGAAAAAGATACTTTTCAACGCATTTTGTACTTCGCTGTACACGTCAGAACTGTGGGTGGATTACACTGCGTCCCAATGACATAAGCTAAAAGTCGCTCACAATAATGCTTATCGCCAACTATTCCGCCTACCGAGATACTGCAGCGCCACGGAAATGTTCCTGGAGGGACGAATACACTCTTTCAACTTACTTCTTTCAACAAAATCATCACTGCCATGGTTGCCTGGATAGAGTCTCCTCTGATGTCCCTCTGGAGACGGGAGATGTGCAAATATCCTCCATAAACGGCTGCTTACACTCATTTTAGTGTTTATATTTTTATCTTTTTTCACTTAAATTCCGCTTTTTGCCTATGTATGATTATTATTTTTCTTACTCTAATTATGTATATTATTTCAAATATGGAATGTATTGCATTGCTCTACCCCTGCATACATTCAGGTTTAAATTCTTATTATTATTATATTATTTATATTGCACCGTATTAGAAATAAAAATAAAGATTAAACTGATATTTTCAAGAAAATCTAAATTTTAAAAGTATGATTAAAATAGGAAGATTAATCGTGGTAGGTACTTATCTAGAATACCTCATAAAAAGGTCACATTATCTCATTTGAATTAAGTAAAAAAATGATATGTACATAATTTTTACGACGAATCATAACTTATTTTGCCATAAAAGTGTCGATCAACATAACAACTGAGTACCTGCCCTCCTAATCATGTTGGTATTATTAACCTGTAGCATTCGATAAGGCCTGTACAGATAAGGCCTCTCTCCTTTTACTGAACTTTGTACGTTACTATAGTCAATTGGTTAAGTTTACGCATGACTGGCATAATTTGTATATTTTGCGTTCATTTCATAATGTTCATTCCTTTTAAAACTCTTCTTTAACGAAAAATGGAAAAGAAATAAAGAAAATAATGGAAAAACAATGTTATCTAGTTCATCAATTTACAAAATCACCTGTGGTGTCATTTTAATTTTATGAAAATAAAATTACGAATATTATTTATTTTATGTAATTTTTTAAAATAATTATTACGTCTTAATCACCGCTCACTGCAATAGTGGTTGTCTATATATTTTTAGACTTTATGTCCGGATTAAATCTAAACCCTTCCACACAGGAAAAACTAAACCCTTCCACACACTTTTCCACAAATGATCATCTAGTCAATCAACATTATGCAAGTGCATTGTATAAACAAAATAAATACAAAACAATACAAGAACAACACGTCAACTCACCAGAGATCAAATGGGAAAATAATTCACCGACTCCAGATATTTTCATATCAGAGGGTTCGGCTCGGTAGAACTCCTAACAGGGCCTATAAATCCTACTGATCCCTCAACATAAATATTTAAAAAATCTTTCGTTATCCTACATGTATTTAAAATGACTGATTTTTGCATTTTTAAATGTAAATTTTTTTATAGATCTACTACGCCTTATTTTTTTATTTTTTCAGATTTTTGAATATTACAGGAATTAATAATTTCTTCTTTGTCTATTATTATGTGTATTAATTTTCATTATGCGTTTATTCTGACGAAGAAACCGTTGGTTTGAAATGTGTCGATTATTTCCATTAAATAGTGGTGCATACAAAGTGATTTATTTTCCTTGTATATTATTTTTAATAATAATTACTTCTTAATCACCGCTCACTGCAATATTGTTTGTCTATATATACTAATTTATCTACTCTTATGTGTATTAATTTTAATTATACGTTTATTATGACGAAGGATCCACGTTGGTCTGAAACGTGTCGATTATACCTTATTTTTTCTACATTTAAATGGGTGTCGACGCTACTTAGCTGACAAAGTAAATGTATTTGTGAGTTGAAAATAAATGCGTTAACTTTGAAATTCCTGTGAAATTTTCCTTTGCATAAAATGTAATATATAAAAACAATTGTTTGTTTGACATTGACTGTGGAAAGCTCCCCATTGTTTCTGTTGGCCCAGCTACCATACATTTAACTTTAAAACAATGCAATATTAATAACTCCAATTATATACTTCTCAAAGTCATTCTTATTTCAATCGGTCTTTTTTTAGCACAATGAAATGAAAATAACAAACAACATGTCGTTTTGAATACATTTAATTTATTTACGTCGCTGGCAACGATCGGCTTTGGAAGCCAAGAAGTTAATCAACTCCCTTTTGTATTATGTAGGCCCAATTCTCGGTATGGTGAAGATCAAATTGAAAAGCAGAGGATATTCAGTCAGACGTGCCATAGGGGAACTGATGAAAGGGACAGTCTTTTACGACGTCTAATCTGTTGCATGAACATGTCAATTCAGAAACCATTGGATCCCATCGTGACTGCACCTGATGCAGTTTAGTGAGGTCCAAAAAAAGATGCTTGCTTTTCACGTCCGAAGTCGGCCATTGAATTACCACGACTTTTCGTGGTATCGAGTGTCGTGATAGAAGCAGAGTTTCGCCTACAGTCCAAAAGGGTTTTCTGGACTTGAAGTAGAGAGATTTGCAAGGTTCTCTTGAAGTGGAATGAAAGGTTTATGTCCATTTTAAGGTCCCGAAGGAGATGGCGATGAAACGTTGTGTTGTCGCCAAATATTTAAACATTTATCATGGCCCAATGGTTGTGACGCCTCACTTTGGCGGCTTACCTCATCTTGCGCTTATGTCACCGAGACGGAAGGGGGTTCAGAGAAGAACATAAAAATTTACCCAGCGCGACCAAAGCATCAGTCCTAACCCCGCAACGGAAAGGTTTACATGAGTTATTCGTGCGTCGTCGGGTAGATCTTGAGGTGATCTAAATAGTAAGCTTAGCAAAAAACATAAAGTATGTCCAGTAACGAGCGAAAGACGTTTTAAAGCAAAAAAAGTAACGGTGGTGTGAAGATACTGCCCACCTCGATTTTTTTACACATCTAAATATATTTTTTTACGATTCCAACATAACACAGAAAGACACGTATATAGTATATGGCCGCGGCTGGCTGCTGGGTAGCTAGTGATTAAGAGTACGATGCTTCAAAACATACACTTTTAGTAAGGTTTTTATACTAAAAAAAAATTCCCTACTGAGAAAATACAAGGACTCTAAGTCTAAAATAGTCAGATAAAAATTTAAACATCCAAATGAGGTAAAAGTTGTAAGGCGCAATGCCGACGTTCTATTTGTATAAGTAACTTTAAATGATTCACCTCTTCATGGCAAATAAGAATCTAGAAAAACAAAGAAATTGCTTTTTTTGTGTTATTTATTGGCCTATTTAGCATTTTATTTCCTCTCCATTAAATATGGGAAGTCCCCGTATTAACAGAATTTGAACAATCCATCAAATTTCAAAGTTAATTTTCAAGTTCTGTACATGTTTACTTTTTTTTCTAAAAAAAGGTTTAAAAACATATTTACGAAACGCGCGGGCAGGCGCAAAGAATATGAAATGATTTTTCCAGGAAAACGGCGCTACGTAAATAATTGAATCATTATTATAAGGAAAACACATTGTTCTAATTAAAGAACGGACGGATTCATGTTCAATTCAGAAACAATATACGTTAAAAAATAACAAACCAGACCTCAAAAAGATTAATTTAAATTCGAAAACACGCGTGAGTTTTGTGTTGACCAAGTTGCTATTATAATCTCGATGGGACCACGCTATTTAAATATATCATCATATTATGCATTCCTCTCATCGTCTCTCGTACCTAAAAGAAGAAAAATAAATGCCGCTGACTGGAATTGAAATTGAAAATAATATTTTTTACAACTACGTATTTGATCTTAATCTATACGAATTGAAGTCGAACGCCATTAATCAACTAATCAGTGTACCTTAATTAACTTTCAAAACACCTTCACTGCTCATATAACATTTCCTCTGTTCAAATACCTCAGGGGAAGGATGTTTCTGATTTCAGAAGCAATCATCAGGGGTGGCAAACGTCGCTGGCGGGGACAGATTTCCTTTCCCATTTTATTATTTGACAAATAGATACTGTTTTTTTACAGTCAGTGACGTGAAGTCACTTTTTAATTCATATTTACTCAACTACTTACTAACTTAAATCCAGAATCCTTTTTAAAATATTTCTAAATTTCAACATTCATTTAAATTTATAATTTTTTTGTGGTTTGGCATTGGAAAGTATTTTGAAAAACAGAACCGCTCTCATTCGTCAAATAGTATTAACCAATGAGAAAAGTTTAGTAATACCTTATATTATAAATTATAAGCTTTACAAATTCGGTCGAATAAATCGGCCCACCAATAAGTCCCCAACTGATACCGTCACCTGGCTTTCAAAGCAAAATATCTTGGGAGACAAATTTGCTCCTTGCAGACCAATTAAAGGAAAAAAACAATGCTTCTTGCGATCTTTGACTGTCAAATAGTGCACTTTAATTTTAATAAATGTTTTCGAAACCCAATTTTGGTTTCGGTGTTATTTTTAATATCCACACGCCCCGTACGAACCCGATGATAAATCTTAACAATCGATAACATCAGCAACGCCGGGACCACTAGATAATAGTTTTATACAGATACTTCTTGATAGGGTATTATAGTACCTACCTACAGTAGATGTTGGCCATCTTATTTAGTTATTGTAGATATGTGTACGTACCCGATGATATAATATTATTATGTGCTAAAAAGGGCTAACACTAGTTTGCTAGGGGGTCAGTCAAGTTGGTGTTTGCTAAAGGGTGGTGGTTCTTCCGGGTCACGTGTCTAGGCGCGTGCCAACGGCCACTCACGTTGTTTCCCCGCTCTCCTCCCCTCCCTTGTCGCGCTATAACTCGTCACTTGCATTGTGAGCGTCGATCCGATCGCATCCGATTGACCACAACCCTCTTGTCCGGAACCACATAAACCTTTCTAACATAAACTTTAAAAGCTAAAAAGTGTATCCATTTAAAAAAAATTAAAATCAAAGTGTTTTAAAGACAATTGTTTTTCGGGAATTAAAACTTTGTACAATTAAAGACATGCGTGCGGATCGTTGAAGCAGGCTGGCATGGCCACGGGATAAGCACGGCTACCTGGACATGGCAGCCGAGTCTTGCATGGCGCCCGAGGGGTGGCAGCGGCCCCCTTGGGCGCCCCCCTCGCAGCACGAACAGCCCCAGTACTCCGGATTCCTGCCTCCGCCGCCCAAGAGGTTCCTTGCAGGTACTTTCTCCACCGTGCTGGTTAGGAAGCTTCTCGTCACTCTCGCCGTCGGCTCTTGCTTCCACATCACCTTACACCAAACAGTTTATTATCTCAGAATTGCATACTTTAATACACAGGCTGTCCGGGAGTAAAGTGCACTAACTTCAGTAGATTCTACATGATAATAAAAAAAAAAAAATGGTTTTTCCGAAATTTAAAAGTCTTAAGGTTAAACGCAACGCTCGTTGTATTCTACGTGTTCACAGATGGCGTTAATTAATTAATTTTGTTTAAATACGCTTTTGCAAGGTATTAAATTTAGTTAAATTTAGTTAGTTAGGTATTTCATATTGCGTATATACGGGCGCAAACAAATGATTTGTCTTAATATTGTAAAGCAATACCTTGCAAAAGTGTATTTAAACAAAATTAATTAATTAACGCCATCTGTGAACACGTAGAATACAACGAGCGTTGCGTTTAACCTTAAGATAGTTTTCAGATAAGAAACGTTGAATTATATGCATGCAAAAATAAAAATTGTTCTATGGAAAGAGATTATTTTGGAAAAAAAGCAATGAAATTTTGAAAAAAGTTCTGTATCTTTTTCACTTCTACCATAATGTAGAAACATCTCCTGAAGTTAGTACAATTTACCCCCTGACATCCTGTATATAATTTATGTTATTTATATTGTATTTAATATACAATTTCACTGTTATGTTAAAGCCTTTTTGGCGTATGAATAAAAATAAAACAAAATAAATATGACCGAACAGTGGCTTCGTCGGCTGGCTAAGTGCTCCATCACGACACAAGGAACATTACTAGATTACCACTTAATGTGGTGGTAGTAGGAGATTTTCAAATATTGTAGGTTATTCGTAACCAGAGAATGTTTGTCTTTCTTTTAAATAAATATAAATGTAAATAATTTATGATGTAGTAGCAATTAATGTTATAAAATTAATTATTTCGATAATTATAATAAAACAATTTGAATCTACTTTATCTCTTGTATGAATAATTGTTCCAAAAAACAGTTCCAATTTTGAAAATGACTTAAATTCAAAGCAGATTCTTCTACAATTTATTGAACCGGATTTTTAATTATTATATGTATTCCATCTGAAGAGAAGGAGCTTTTAGTATTTTATTTTCAATATTTCAGCTGTGTTTGATATACGTATTTGTAATCAGATATAAATATTTCAAAGCACAAAACATTAAAAGGCAAAAATTTCCCGACGGCATTTTTCAGACAATTATCGTCAAAATAGTATCGCCAAAGGACGCCATTGTTGACAGTAAGAAAACACCCCCATTGGAGATTTTACACGCCTGATTTGAAACATACTCTTTTAATTATTTCGATTTTGTTATTCTGGAGGTTATCTTGGAGGTTAAGAAAGCTCAAGAGGTTAAAAACCTGCGAGTGAATTATTATAAAACATTAAGTTAAAATAATGCAAGTCGGTAACTAAATTAAATAGTCAGTTTAAAGAAAACTTTTAAATCTCGTAACCTTACAGGATTTTTGAAGCTTACATCATTTTACGGTCTGGTTGGATTTTTAATACCTCAACCATCTTGAGCGAACACTTTTATTAATTTACGGTCGATGACCATTTACATAATGATACAAAGAGTTAAAAACTTAAAATCTAAACATAACTAAAACTTATCTAACCAATATAACACAATAAATACCAGGGTTCATCCTAAGGAACACGAAAAAAAATATTTTGCTTTTAAGAGTATCAAAATTTAAAATCTTCACTTATATTTTTTATTTTATTTATTTAATACATGTTACATTATTATGAAATTTACATAAAGTAGATATAATGAATCACCATACTAGGCGGCTGCCTGTTTCATGGTGACCAATTGAGTGTAATTAATTTGTATGAAATATGAAATCTAGTGTAAACATATGAAATTAGTAACTATAGATGAAGCTAAAATTTTGGAAAAATTGTAATAAAAAGTAGAAGATAGAAATTAGAAAGGAGAAAGAAGTAAATTAGCATTAGATTGTAAAAATGTACATAATTATATATATAATTTTTAATATGTGTGCATGCAAGCACACATGTGTATATAGCAGCAGACATACCTATATACATATAACAGCACATGTATACATACACCCATATGACGCATCCTCACGCATATAAACAATATATACACCTCTATCTGAGTACTTGGAATAGGCTACTAACACTATAACAATCACACATCAAAAAATCCCCGAGCGCTTTCCTGAAACTGTCGTATTTGGCTATTGATTTTATTTCTAACGTTAAATTATTGAATATTTTTGGAGCAAGAAAGTTAAATTGTCTTTGTGCCATTGAGGTTTTTATTGGGGGAATAGTATAATTCGATTTGTTGGAATATCTTGTATTATGGGTCGATTCAAAAATATTTTTTTTCGTATGTTTGAATTTATAGTAGGAGGATATGTTTTTGACGTATAAGGATTTTATGTTGAGTACTTTGAAGTCGTTAAATAAGTCCTTCGTGGGGTGAATATAGTGTACTTTGTAAATAGTCCGCATTATCAATTTTTGAGCTTTAATTAATGGATCTAATATCGTGTTAGAGCATATAACACTTATAATAATATAACACTTATAATACCAATATAATACAATACCAAGATTCTTCCTTAGGAACGTGGTAAAAATGATATCTTGCTTTTGAGAGTATCAAAATTTAAAATCTTCACTTGTATAACACTTATAAAACCAATACAACACAATACCTAGGTTCTTCTTTGGAACCTGTTAAAAATGATATCTTGCTTTTAAGAGCATCAAAATTTAAAATTCACACTTATATAACTAATATAACACAATACCAAGGCTCTTCCTTGGGAACATGAAAAAAAATTATATCTTGCTTTTAAGAGTATTAAAATTTAAAATCTTATTTAACACTTATACAAGCAATATAACGAAAACCAGGGTTCTTTTTTAGGAACACGAAAAAACATTTATATATTGCTTTTGCGAAACAAATAGCTGCGTATTTTGCGTATCGCTTGTGAAGGATATTTCATTTTTTTCTGCTATGTAGCGATCCTTACTCCACCGATAAATACATTTAATAAAATGACAGATCCCGTGTCGGCTGTTTTGCTTGGCCTGGAATACATAATTATTTTTTTATGTTATCCTTATATGTGTGCATGATATACAATTAATTAATATTAAATAATCAAACAGTCGTTTGTATTATAGGTTATTTCCTTGCTGATAAAAATAACCCTTTAATAAGCAAAAAAAAAGAAAAGCTCCAAAATTTTTCAAACATTTAATATGGTCTATATATGGAAACAATATCATGAAATATGATTATATATGTGGAAAATAAGCAAAAAAAATGTTCTATATGTGGAAACAAAAGCATGAAATATGGTCTATATGTGGAAACAATAGCATGAAATATGGTCTATATGTGGAAACAAAAGCATGAAATATGGTCTATATGTGGAAACGATACCATGAAATATGGTCTATATGTGGAAACAATACCATGAAATATGATATATATATATATATATGGAAACAAATGTACGGTACTGAAAGGGTTAAAATAGTATGCTTCAATATACTAGTTTTCATTTGACCTAAACACAAAAATAAATGTTAAAACCAACATATTATCGTGATTAATATTTGGGTTATTATGCCTTTCTTTAGCGTTTTGGACAGCGTAACAGTATCTGAAAGTAAACGGTCTATTTTACCGAAGTACATTTACAATTTAACCTGTTAATTTGGACGAATAGCCTCCGAGCTTTAAGGCGAAGCTTAGTGCTAAATCACTATTTTGATAAATCTATATAACGAATTGGTGTACATTATGAATACCAAAAAATATGCTTTAGATAAATTGAAAGTTTTCCTATCGTTTCGCTTGAGTGTAATACAAGAAAAAAAATTAATTACTCAATGAAAAATATAAATGTAAACTACTAAAAAAATATTTTTCAATAGAAATGAAACAACTTTTAAAAAATACAGTATTATAGCTAAGATTATCTGTGACAGTTTCACTTGATTAACTTTTTTGCTTTCTAATAAAATTATTTACAAAATAAATAAAAAGCAGTTTTTTGCTTGAAATTTAACGTTTTTAGACTCCGCTTGTCAAGCGATTTTAATGCCTATTACCTACAAAATAAGGTATACCAAGAATAAACACATTTTTGGCTTGTGGCTTCCTCTTAACATTTCAATTTATGTAAATCTTTTAGTAGGTCGCAATGGATTTCAACTAAGGTGTAACCTCCTACTCCATTACGTTCTGTCAAAATTAAATTTTGCAAACAAAAATAACATAGTATGCTTTCGCAAAACAGGACAATATAAAATTAATATAAGATTAATTTATCAAAAATAAATCTGTATTAAAAAAATGTTATTCGTAATAAATATACATTACATTTATATCATATAGGTCTCTGGTCTACGTGGTTGAATAGTTACGATACTTGCCTACAAATCTGGAGGTCATGGGTTTCAATCCCGACGAGCGCAAGTATTTTTTTTTTAATAATTTGCTTTATTTTCACAATGAATTCATTTAAAATTCGGCACGTTCCAGCGTGGTTGATACTTTCAGTATCACCCTGGTGATAGACCAGCATTCGTGTACTTCCTCTCCGTAGTCTGACTGGCTCCTGGCGGTTGGGAACAATTGGAACTCTTTTGACGTAAACTATTGTTAACCCCTCGGGCTAATTTGTTCGCTTTTCGGAACAGTTCATATGGTCTCAAACAAATCGTTGTCTCCCTTACCCTCATAGTCAGTGTTATGGACTAAACGGGATTAGAAAGAAAAAACACAAAGCTTTATACTAAAATATAGAAGTTAACTACAGAAAAATAAATTAAAATCTTCACCTCTATGAAAGTTTCCGACCTCAATTCGAGGAAAATTTATGAAGCTTTGTGAAATTTGTATTAATTATTTTTATATTAAACGACAAAAAGCGCGATGACAGTAGGTAATGTTTAAAATACATTTTTCTTATTGAGTAAGTTTTTCTTTGCTATCGGTAGTTTTAGTTGAGTGGTTTAAACGAAAAAACGTAAGGTGAGCCATTTATGTATGATTTAAAAATTAAGTTATTTTTAAATAATAAAATTTGAAAGCGTATTTCTACACCTTTTAAAAAACAGTTTTTAGTTTTCGGATAGATTCAGAAATATCCAATTTATTTGGATTTTATTGAGAATCTCAAATACTCACAAATGCTTCGTCTTTCTGGCAGCATCTTAGTCAATATGCCAGAGGTTTGAAGGATATTTAATAAAAAGTATGATAATATAATAATTTAGTTTCGTTAATATTTTTACTTTCTCCCAGAATCAGTTTTGAATCCGGTACATTTTGTGAATATTGAAAGCAGTATTCTAAATTGTTAGGCATGTACCACAATGCCTCGCGGGATTCAGTTAATATAACAAAGTGCTCAGCTGTAACCTCTGAACTAGGCACTCACAATATTTACTGTGCCGACGGATATACTCTGAGTTAATTTGATAACAGGGGCGTGCCGTGACTTTTTTTACGAGTCTCTAGAGTAAAAACTTATTGGCTTCTTTTTGAAAAACCCAAATACTTTATTTTTCTTTGCAAATTTATAATTCTTGTATGAAATTAGCCTTTTTTGGTTTAAGTTTTATTTATGTGAATACCGCACAAGAGTCCCAAATGCTCTCATCCATCTGGAGCCAGTGAGACTATGGCATCCCCAATCGGAGTATGTTGTTAGGCCGAATTAAGTGGGGAGGGGAAGAAGATGTGGAAAAGTAAGGTGGGGTATTACTTGGCTATTTAGATCTTGTCACAAAGCACGGCTAAAGACATTTCAAACAACGGCGATACTGAGAGTGTCCGCAACGTGCCGCAAGTAAACTATATTTTATTTTAAATTAATTAATTGTGAAATAATACAAATTCATCACATGAAATTTACTTGATTTGAACCCGCGAATTTCTTATTGGAGTCGAGAGCTTAAGAAGGAGGCTGTCGATGGTTAGCTAACTAACTAACCATCACGCCGTTTCCCCGCAGGGGTAGTCAGAGAGGACAGACCACCAAATCACTCGGTCTAGGCACAAACTCCTTGCCTCATTCTCATTCAAACATTGTCTCATACAATATACCTACTCTTGAATTATTCTCAGGGCCAACTCAAGAATCTGATTCACTTGATCGTGCAATGTCTTCCCCCGGCGTCCCCGACTTCTGCTACCATTCTCATGTACGTCATATATTCTCTTACATGCCCAAACCATCTAAGCGTCCCTTTCTTAATATTAATCATTACGCTTACATCAGCCTTGCACACCTTGAAAATTTTGAATTTTGAAAAAACATTTCTTTGCATTAAAGTTTTATTTATTTCATATTTACACATTTTTGTGCGAAGAACCGAATAAAACAGGTATTTAAAAGAAGTTTCATAGATTCTCACTTCTAATTACTTTACTTGGGTATATCAAAAGATAAGCAGTCTAGCCAACTGTTGGTTGGTTGAAGTTATATTGAAGAACTTACTTAATTAAATGAAAATAACAAACTCTGTTTACACCAATATTTCATCAAAATTATCAATAAGTTTCAAAACTAATTGTTTCTTCATCGGGAACAACTTATACTGAAAATTAATACATGAGAATCGGCAAATAAGTAAAAAAAATATTACTTTATTCTATTAATTTGGTTATTATTATAAAAAATATTATTATTTTTTTAAATGATAAACTAATGTTTAGAGGGCGCGGGTTCAATTCCTATCGGAGGCATTTATTTTTACTCTGGAGATATTTTCAATTTGTATGTATATTTCAAGAGACTAATTATTGCTTACAATAATTTGAAATAAAAATATATTTATATGTCAAATAATAATATTAATTATTGTTTTCCGATGAAGAAACAATTGGTTTCGAAACGAAAAAAGTTTTTTATTTTCATTTAATTAAACTGACGCCATCAAAGGAATTTGCAATTGTTGAAGAAGTGACCTATGATAAATATTTTTATTGTTTGGGTACAATCGAGTTTTGAAAGCAATGCGCATGCGCATCTAACAAAGGGTCGCTAAAAAAGATTTCCGGATTATTGATAATATTCAAATTCTCCTTTACAATGTCTAATCTATAAAATTTCAAGTTACTCTAAATGGTTACCATTCATGTCACAGTGCAAAATTTTCAAACTATTATTAAAAACAAACGTATGTTGGTGTGTTTAGAAGTAACTTAAGATTGATTAAAAATCGCGCTCCCTATGCGAGACTCGTGTTAAACCCAATTCAAAAGTCATGTTTTCTCTTTTCCTGACTTGCTCTTTGTCTTAATTTGACATAGTTCGTGTAAAACGCGTTCATGCTTACTATATTATGTTCTCTTGAAAGGTGATTCCTAAAACCGGGCCGGGCACATAAAAAAATGAACGTTTTCCATGCCGTCTCCCGAGGGACTCCGCCGACTACCGATATAAGCTTCGGAGACCAATCAAATAAATTGCCCCATAAAATTTCCTCCATTCAAATTTACCTATTGGGTAAAATGTTTGAATTTCCATAACGACAGAGCTTAGAATTATTCTGTCGTAGCGCGTTTCTCCGACCGTGTGAATTTCTTTATGAATAATTGACGAGAATTTTATAAAGAAAACTTCCGCGTGTGTGGTGGTGATTTGTATTAGCGTCCGCTCCGGAGTCGGTTGCAAAACACAAGAAACTGAGTCGAGAGGGAACCGCCGCGTCGCGTCGCAACGCGTCGGTTCGCATCGCACGTCGCGTCGCGCCGCCTTTTGTGACGCCTCCGGCTCGAGTGCATTCATGAATTATTCAACTGGAATATTCTCTCCAATCTAAATACTCTCTTATGGAAGATATTATTGTAGATTTGTTTTCGTTTCTGAGACTCAAGGAATTTAAATAAATGCACAATAAAATTATTCCTCATGAAAATTCTAAGCGATTGGAAAATGTATATTTGATTCTCTTATGTTAATACTTAGTGTTTTTAGAATACGATTTGGTAATAATGAGTTGGTGTAGTTTTAAGTGTAGGAGTTGTTATTTTAAATTTATTTATTTATTTATTCAAAAAACAGTTTTTACATAAAAAACATACACTGCACATCTCACTAGGGCATTTCTGTATCAAGATGTGCAGCTTTACAATAATATCATTTAAAAAAATACATATATTTAAACTTAAAATAATAACAATATTAAATTTAAACCAAAAAAAGAAAAGTTTATGACACGGTCGTTTCGAGACCGGTAGACAAATATAAACAAAATTTTAGTAACAAATAAATGAAAAATAAAAACAAAAATGTCAACAAAAGAAGCATTGGTAAGTAAGTTGGCAACAATAATATTCTTCTGTTAACTAAAGTACAAGGTACCTGTGCTGGCTTATCAGACACAAGCATAAGGTAACCATACTAACAATTACAACATGGATATTATGAATAATAAATTATAAGAAAAAATAAAATAAAAATAGGTAAATAATAACCGATAGGTAAGTAAATAATATGAATAATAATATAATAAAAAGTAAGTAAGTAAATAAATTAGCTAGATAATAATCAAAGTAAATAATAATACGAGAATTAAGTAGTAATATTATTATTATTTTTAATAAGTAATTATTAAAAATAATAATAAAAGATAACAATAAGAAAATAATAATAACCAAAAGTTATTTTAGAAGTAAATAAGTACATGCGCAGTAAGTAAATAAGGATTGTATCGAAACAGAGCTTCCACAAGGAATTATGATATAAGCGACAACATGGGTGATCCAAAATCATCATTCTCAGCTAGTACAGAGATTTTGACCATTTTCTTGAATGAATTTAACGTACCTATAGTTTTTATATTTCTCCAAGCATATTATCTAGCAACATTATATTTTACTACAAGTTATAAGGTAGGTAGGTACTAAATATAAAATTATACATACAGGGTTTTCCAATAAGAGGTGTTATTTTGAATAGCCCGCTATTTCGGTAGATGTTACTTTTGAAGCTGTCATTTTTTAACATTTGACAAGTAGAAACTACGCCATTATTAAAAATGGAACGATACACGCTTCAACAACGTATTGAAATTATTAAAATTCACTTGAGTGAATCAAATGCAAATCATCTTGAGTGATGAGGGCCATTTCCACCTCGGTGGCTTCGTCAACAAGCAAAATTGTCACATCTGGGGCTCGAAAAACCCAAGAGTTATTGATGAAAAGCCTCTCTATTCTCAACGTGTGACCGTTTGGTGCGGTTTATGGTCCGGCGGAGTCATTGGACCTTACTTTTTCGAAAATGAGGCTGGAGCAACAGTAACGGTGAATGGATTGCGCTATCGAGAGATGAATAATGATTTTTTATGGCCAGAATTGGATGGTATTGATTTGGACAACGTTTAATTTCAACAAGACGGTGCTATGTGCCACACAAACAACGAAACCATTGATCTTTTACGATTGAATATCAAAATAACACCTCTTATTGGAAAACCCTGTATTTAATGTACCTATTACGAATGTCCTTAAAATGTCTTGGTAACTTCGTCCGGGATGAAAATAATTATTCCTAATCCTTACTAATGATGTAGGTACTAAATAGGAGGAAAGGGTGTGGAGAGATCAAGAAAAAAAACTTATCAGGAAGAATTTGTGTGGAAAAAGTATATCAGTCAGTACACGTAGCTCAAAAATTGTAATTGTTTTAAAATAATTTATTGCTTCAAGAAATTTCATAAATTAGTTTCATTATTTCCGTACGGCTAGGGAAGTTGAACAAATGACAAAAGTTGACCACAACCTCGAGAAGGTTTGTGCCTGGGGGACCTGGTTAGTTTCAACGTCTCAAAAACGCAAGCGTGTCTAATTTCGGTACAGAGGGAGATCAGTGACTGTCCGGTGTAATTTGATGGAAGCACCCTCCCCAATAAAGACTCCATTGGAATGCTTGGAGTAAGTGTATCGGACCGGCTCAAGTATCGGGGCTCCATAGAAGCCCGAGTAAATCTGGCGCACAATAAACTGGGCTTCTTGTATAGGACCAGTAAATTCTTCTATAGTAACCAGCTGCTAACCCTATACAAATCTCAAGTATGCCCAACAATTACAACATACCTCTGGGCTGGAGCCCCACAATTCTTGATAAACTTACTTGATTCTGGTGCAAAGGAGGGCGGTCCGTCTGATCGACAATACATTGTCAACAGACCGATAGCCATCTCTAATGGACAGACGCAATGTGGGCACGCTGAGTCTGTTCTACAAGTATTTTAATGGAACGTGCTTTAAGAAGCTGGCAGCATTGATCCCCGGTGCACCAGTGTGCGCGTGTGTGCTCGACGTGCACTAGCGGAACAACCGTTCACAGTTGAAGTAGGCTTCACGAGAATGGGAAAACTTGTAAGACTCATTTTTGTTTATGTGGAACGAGCTACCGGCATCTGTTTTTCTTCCTTCATATAATCGGCATTGGAATTAGATATGGAGTCGAATTGAAGACTATACAATGTTTTTTTTTAAAGTAACTGTACGGAATACAGTAGAGAATGGGAGAAAAAGTCGGGGACGCCCGATGACGACTTATTAACGCATTATCTCTACACTGGAGTGAGATTTAGAGTCGAATTATAGTCGACGTAATGTAATTTTTAATAGTAACAATGTGGATTTTATGATACTACGTGAAGTGAGTTTTAGAAAAAGTCAGCGAGGGTGGTAAAATGAGGCGTACATGATGAACGAAGAAAGAGGAGTTAGGAGAATATATGACTTGGAAGTGAATGGTCTAAGCAGTCGGGGACGCCCGAGAAATATATGTCACGAACAATTGAAACAAATACTTATTACAATACAATAATATGATTTCCACTTTAAAAATGCACCCAGCTGTCAGGAACACTACTACTCAAAACTTTACCCAGAACCATTCATAAGTCCCCGAGTAACGCTGGGAAGACGTCAGTTAATTATTTATAAGCATTGAGGTACTTCCATCCTTCTTGTCAAGACTGAGTGACATTTGTCGTCTCATAAAATAATTGGCATTTATATAAATTATAGTTTCGTGTGTGGCCAGTGTGAAACACAACGGCCACGGACCCGAGGGTGGGATTTGTTCATTGCACTGCGAAACACATCAGTCAAAACTCATAAATAACTCTCGTGCTACTAAACATAGGCCATAGGTAGGATACATAATCGGAGGAACTTACTCTTGCGGCTTATTACATTCTTTAGTAAGCGTCGTATTCTAATGTTTTCTTATTTATAAGTTATGAGTTTTATGTCTTGTTATGAGTTATTAGTCATTCCTTAACATTCATGTTTTAACAAGCTGTCGGTATTTAGCTAGTTACAAAATTTAGCTGAGTCGCCCGGACATTAAAGAATGGATCGTTGGAAATGTATTGTGTACACACGTACTAATACTAATACCCACCATGCCAAAATCAAGCCATAAGCCGTAAAATGTTATTTATTGCATGCGGCTCTGTATAATGTTCCTACGTCTGCAAATAATTATTTCCAAATTTCCCCTCTTGTGCTCGAGCACTACTTCCATGGTGCGGACCGTTTTTTTAAATTCAAAATTTAAATTAAAAAAAATATTTGTTGCACAAAAATAGTACAAAGGGTATAACTTATAGGTTACATCCTATTTCTTCCAGCTAACCCAACAAATACACATCATATCACATAACCCAACAATTACATGTTAACAAGTAAATAAAAATAAATAACAGTAAATAAAAAAATAAAATATATATATATATATACTTATATATAATAATAATAATAAAAAAAACTGAAAATAAAAACATTTACTGTGCTGAAATCTCACTACCCGGAGAATATATAAAATGTCTCAAACAAGTTCACAATGTTCTCGGACAAGTCATGCACCTAATCAGTTCTCTAAATACAAAATAATTTTATAAAAATCTCTCTAAATATACATATAACTACCAATTTACAATGTAACTAACTAACCATCACGCCGTTTCCCCGCAGGGGTAGGCAGAGAGGACGGACCACCAAACAACTCGGTCTTGACACATACTTATTGCCTCATTCGCATTCATACATACTCTTCTATTATTCTGACTCTTGACGTGGCCCGATTAAGGTATCTGATTCATTTAATCGTGCCATGTCTTCCTCGGGCGTCCCCGACTTCTGCTACCATTCACTTACAACAGCCTTGCAATCTTTTGCGGATCTCTACATTTCTCACACGATCATACATGGTTTTACATACGCCATAGAATAATATATACAATATAGAATACAAAGTGCGCATGCGCGGTACGGCAGAATTCCTAGCGAACGAATCCACATGCACTAAATACAAGTTTTTGTGCGTCGAAGACTTTGTGGCTTGAAATTATATACAGGGTGTATCGGCAAGTACCCGACAAACTTTAACCAGCTATTCCTTAGCATATTTGGAGTAAAAAATCTTATGTGCACTTTGCTGTCCGGTAACGTTTTTTTTAATAAAAAATGTATTATTCATATTTTCACCACATGTCACCACTGTTTTATCCTTTGTCAAAGTTTGAAAACCCATCTGGCAATATTTTATTCGAATTCCGTTGAATAATGCACGTGTATACCTATATTGGCGCACTTTTACAATCACAACGAAATGGCACGGCACCATTCGTCTCATTTTTAACTATTATTATTTAGTGTGTGCGAAAGAGCGAAGACGCTTTTCGACATACTTGCTTATAACAGCTGTTGAACCCGAAAAGCAATGCCAATAAGAGTGATGTAGTGTGGAAATTTTTAATTTTTTTGTTTTTAATTGAAAAAAAAAATGCTACCGTACAGCAAAGTGCCCATAACATTTTTTACTCCAAATGTGCTAAGGAATAGCTGGTTAAAGTTTGTCGGGTTAGTGCCGATACACCCTGTATATATGATTTTTTTAAACTTTATTGAGTTATACTTACCGGTCGCACTCAACCTTCTTCAGGACGATGGAAATATAAACTAAATTAAATATAGTGGACAGTTACAAGGTAAACAAAAAGAAAATAGAAAGCATGTGCGAGAGGGAGAGAGCATCAAATACAGTCTGGAGAAGTGGCATGTAGGTAGAGGGGCAGGGGAAGGGTGGGGGTTATTTTCATGGATATTTCTAATGCTTCTAAATTATTGAGACTGATTCCTATTTTATTTTTATGAATTATTTGGATTCCCGTATTTTTTTAAATGTATGGTTAGTATCTAGTTTGTATTAGATTATTATATTTCCATTGTCCTGAAGAAGGTTAAGTGCGACCGAAACCGGTCGACCTCAATAAATTGGTTTGAAACAACGTAAAAAAATCAGTTAAATTATTTCTTTATGCATAGTAGATTCCGCGCGTAATTGCGTGAATACGCTGTAATAATATACATATATTATTATTTGAAATAATATAGAGAGCAAAACGTGTACAGCGCCATCACCGAAAAAATGTCGCACTATTTGTGTCGCTCTGTTGAAATTAAATGAAAATACATATAATTCAAACTATATTGTATCGATTTATTTATTAATCGGTTTGAGTCTTGGATAGCACTTAAACAATCGAACGATAGATGACATACAATATATTTTAGATAACGTTTTCAGAAATGTACCTGTCTACGAATATTAAAGATAATATCATGCACAGATCATAAAATACATAATTTAATAATATTTATTAAACTGGTTTGGACCTTTTTGATTTTCGTGGCCACTTAAATACACAGAAGTTAGTGTATAATAGCTATGCTGCGCTTTCTCCAAATTTTAACATAGAAGTCTGTTTTTGAAGTTCTTTTAGTTGTGTACATATTATATTTTAATATACGGTTAATAGATGGGTAGAGGTGGCGTTGTTGATGGGTGTTTAAAATTAATTATCTCATGTATAGTTGTCTAACATCCAGAACTCGGAATTCTTCAAATAGTGCATCGCTATGATATCTAAGTGGTTTTTTGAGGATTACCCTTGGTAGTGATTTTTGAGCTATTGCTAATTTGTCCAAAACAGTTTTTGCACACCCACCCCAACCTAAGGATGCATAGTCTAGAAGTGACACACACATAGCATCATAGATGAGTTTCAATTCTTTTTTACGTAAGATATTTCTGATTGTCATAAACATGTACGTATATCAAAATATATTACGGGAGTCCTCCTAGTTGGGCAGTCAAAACATTTCTTAAATAATGTATGTAAATGTATAATCTTTTACTAAATAAAAAAAAAAAAAAAATAAAAAAAAAATAAGTCGAATTTTGAAACTCTTAGTATTGCACATATATTTTAACTCTCTGGTTTTTGAAGTTTATTAAGTTGTTACATATATATTTTAACGCAGAAGTCTGTTTTTGAAGTTCATTAGTTGTCAATATATATTTTAACTCTGTTTTTTCAATGGTTTTTGCAGTTTATTTAGTTGTGAACATATATTTTACGACAGAGGTCATTTTTTGAAGTTCATTTAGCTGTGTACATCTAATTTTATATAGAAGTAAGTTTTTGAAGTTCATTTAGCTGTGTACATATATTTGTACATAAGTCGTGCTGGATTAAAATCTTACAACATAAAATAAACTAAAAAGCTCCATCAGTAGAGGCATTGGGTTAAGAATAGAGAAAACTGAGTTCGGGTTCCATTTACGACAATTTCTCGTATTTTTTCTGTTTAGTATATTTTTAGGGTTAAATTGCGCAAATCGGAACAAAGGACGATAATACATTATTCATGATGTTAGATATAATGATTTTGATATTCGTTATTAAATGGTGAGGATACGTTTCTTAATATTTATTAGTTTTCTAATATAAACGTAAAAATTTAATATTTCATAAAATCACGACATAAAATAATACGTACATTATTATTATTTAGGAGTCTTATACAGTCCCGGTGCACCAGTCAGTCCTTATCCTCGCTATGTGTAACATTCCTCGCGCAAATTTAAGCTGGCTAAATCGGCCGCCTAAGCCTTGGTAAGCCTCAGAATAGTTCCCTATTTAGACACCGAGGCGCTAGCCGTAACAAATGTTAAATATGATGTTTACTCCAATCTTACCGAAAAATACGTACATTGCATAATTTTATCAGTATGGGCTGTTACATTCATTCATCAAGCGATGGGGGATGTTGATGTTATTAATTTACAATCAATCTAAAATAGACAAATAGTCGGGTAAGGTATTATACGAGGAATTTTTCGACGTCAGGACAATATAATCAGCAGTGTTTGTCACAATTTCATGCATAGTGCATAGACTACAGAAAAACAAATACTATTTAAAATTAGTATCGTCGCGCATAGCACCATGCTGATTGAAGTAGGGAACTTTATCAAAATATCAACTCGTAAATTAGCCCTCTCAAAACATTTGACATTTTGAAAGCTTATCGATCTTCCGATGACGCAGGAGCATAGATATACCACTCACGCAACATAGAAAATCAAGTAATTTCCTCTAGTAAAATCATAGACAATAAGTATAATATTGCTGATATCTAGGCTTCCGACCTATACACGGAGTATATTCCAAGCCGCGCTAAGCTCCACATTCCAACCAAGCCGAGCTTTAAATCAACCGATATACCGGGCCTAAGATATTACATTTAAGCTTGACAATGATAACTTTGCAGTCTTAGGAATGGCAGTGCAGAACAAATCATATTATTTTGCTAATATAGCAATATCACAATAACATGAAAATAAAATGCACCTGGTAACCTAACCTAACCTAATCTAAATGTCTTAATTATTGAACATCAACATACCTTCAATCAATTAATAGGTCCATCAATACCTTAAGTAAATAATAAATAAAAAAAAAAACACTCAAAATTATAAACTCTTTTCAAGGATTTTTTTCAATTCATTTAATTAATTTTAACTTTGAAATTTAAATAATTATTCAAATTCTGTGAAACAACCAGAAAATGAACTATTCATCAAATTTCAAATATACCTAATTTTCAAGTTCTGTTAAAGTCCTATTGAAGTGCTGTTATTATATCAACATGGGCCAGTTGCTTCACAGAACTTAAATAATAATAGAGCATTCACAGTCCTTGAAAATGAACCATGAAATTTGATGAATTGCTCAAATTCTCTGAGACAACCCGTATTTAGTGTTCATTAATGCCAAAACCTAGATAATAATGTTTGGTGCATCACAAACATTAGCTCAGTACAGGAGGCTTCAGTGCCTGTCATCTTTGTGAATGCTGTGCGGAGGGTCTATATATAAAAAACATTTATATCATAAACAAACCATAAAGTTTGATGAAACTCAAATGAAAATATTTTCACGCCAGCATTCTCTTCTGATCGCCTACAAAGCTATCACTGTCAAAGAATTATATACTTGGTTTTATTCACATATCAACACAGTTAGGTTTTTGCAGATTCTGAATTTATTAAGTTCACTTTTAATTGGAAAGTAGTGGTGAAGCTGTCATCACCAACCATCAAAGTTTTCAAAAACCGCATTCTTCAAGTAAATAATGTACAAATGAATATATTGACGCATTTAATAATGTTACAATATTAAATTTGTGAAGGCAATATGGTAATCAATAATATTACTTAAATAATTTACACAATTATATCGATACAACAGTTCAAGATAGACAAGTTTATTTCAAAGCAAATTTAAGTTTGATGGAATCGTAAATAGAGTAATTAACTCCTTCATTGACTGAGAATAAGGAAGTCTCGTTTTGACCCTGCATTTCGTCCGACAGTAATTTTGTGACTGTTAGTGTGTTACGTGTCCGGTAAATACTATGAAGATGGTAGCCGTGTTTGATAGTGCCTTTATTTCCACCAGAGCGTATGAGGGTTGCGAATTGCGAACTGTCAAGGCGGAGTGATCAATGTTACACGAAGTCTACCATTCACAGAACTGCTAACAATGGTGTGGTAGATGATTTTATTGGGTTGCTGTTATTATTTTACTTTTTATGAAGTTTTTTTTTAAATATAATTTTGGGAGATGATTGCTTTGTTAATCCTTCCAGAGGATTTGTTTATGCTTCCTATGTTGTGTGCAGACTCTCTTTTGACGTCAATGGTGCGAACGAATTGGTCATACCAGAAAAGTAAGATAGAATAGTGGTTCTTGTGATTTGGAATATCGTTGTAGAAGCGCTAGGCTTGTTTTGAAAATAATTATCTTAACATGGGGATGCCAGAGACATTGTGGCACGCTTTTTTTTAAATTTTTAAAATTTTTTTATTTTATTTTTTATTTTTTTATTTATTTATTGCACAACAGATAGATTATCCAATTACTGTACAATTCTCAATTTGACAATCTTAACACCTATGAAGATAATTATTATACAAAAAAAATTAGGCTATTTAAAGAAGAATTATATATACATATCTAGTACTTCTGAGATTTCATTCAATAGCACCATTCCTCTTGTCATGCTATGTTGTGCTAGAATATCTGTTCTGCCGTATGGTATTTTGAATAAGTCGTGTCGACGACTACGGCTGAAGTTTTCGGGCACGTATAAACCATAGCATTCCAAGAGGAACGGGCTATCAATATAGTTATGGATTATATTGCAAGATTTGCATGACGTCTAGTTTCCAAGCTAAATCTATTTGTTGCCTCAAGCAAGTCCACATGGTGCATGAACCTTGGATAAGTTCCACGCATCCGCATATAGACATACCTGAGGAATTTTTTCTGGATTTGTTCCAGCATATTAATATACTTAGTTTGGTGCGGAGTCCACACACCACTAGCATACTCCAGCTTACTTCGTATGACGCCATCAAACATGGCTTTCATTGCATCTGGGTCGTGAAATTGTTTACATGTTCTGGTGATAAACCCCAGGAGTTTGTAGCATGCTGTAGTAAGTCGTGATATGTGGTCCGAGAATGTTAGTTTGGGATCAAATACGATACCGAGATCTTTATAGCTATTGACTCGGCATAATTTTTTCTCTTTAATGGTGTAATCAAAAACTACGGGCTTCTGAGAGCGAGTATATGTCATTGTTACGCATTTTTTTATATTAAATTCTAATTTGTTTTTATCTGACCATTCTGCTATAGCATCAAGGTCAGATTCCATTTTTAAGCAGTCTTCGTAAAATATTATTTCCATCAAGAGTTTGAGATCATCCGCAAATAAAAAAACATCTGCTATATTTTACACAGACCTGGATGTCGTCTATAAGTATTAGGAACAACAGAGGACCAAGGTTTGACCCTTGGGGAATACCTGACATGGTTGGGGTTGAAGAAATTTTCCATTTTTTGTTGAATTCCCCTAGAAGTGATAGATGTGATTGGACTCGGTGGATGCAGTTAAGGTCGCTTACTGAGCCAGATATGACAAGAGTGTTATTGGCAAAGTGTGCAATTACGTTGTATCTGTTTTTTGGAGCCGGGTAAGTCGCGAGTGTATATATTAAATAGGGTAGGGGTAGCTGGCGATCCCTGGGGAAACCGGAAATAAGCTCCCTATCGATGGAGTGTTGGTCACCTAATTTGATTGCATCTGTACGAGTAATGTTTTCGCCTTAACCTCTGGTTGCAATATCTCTAATACTGGCAGTAGGTACGAGTTGTACGAATCTACAAAATAAAAGTTGAACTTGCTTTCGAGAAAAAGGGAACGAATGTGTAACATTCATTAACCTCCCCGTAGCCTAGTTGTTTCGCCACAGATTTATAACTAATAACTACCGTCTTACAGAAGTATATCAATTTGTACTTATTTAATAGTAAAATTTACAACCGTTGAATACTTTTTGCACTCACGGAGAAAAATGAGTAGTGCTGATTTATTAAAAACCGGTTAAAAACGGAACAGCAGGCTCTTCCCTGTTGAACTTTTAGTACATTCCTAATATATCGCAACTCGTGTTTATACGTCCTGATAACATACAATAAAAATCAGAAATTTACCTTCGAATGAACACTGTTAGCAAACTTACACATTACATTACATTATTTCATTTGGCGGGAATTCTTCACATCACAGACAACTGAATTAGTTTCAACATAGTCTGAGATTAGTTCTGGCGTCTTGATACTGAGAATGCTTCTTGAAGTTTATTGCATATTGGCCTTGTGACCTCCGCGGTAGACCCTCTTTAATAGAAGTCAGTTATAATACAACACGAGTTTAAATCGTATCACTTGTGCATCCACTGCTTCACTCAGTTTCTATTATGATCGAAGTCGAATTACGCACTGAAATAATTGTGATTGATACTCCATGACGTGTACCGCCCTGGTGGAAGGCCACCATTCAGAATTGTTCAGATCCAGCTTCCCCTCCCAAATACCTTCAGTCTAGAAAAGATACCTCAACTGGGGATGCCTTAGTCTCACTGGCTCCAGGTGGTTGAAAATAGTAGGGACACTTGGGCGGTATTCACATAAAAAAAACAATTTTTCTTCCTCTCAATATGGGCACGACAATAAATTTTTACTATCAATCATTTTTGGGTTTTCGCGCCGTGCTGCGCGTCCTCCTTCTTTAGCCATATTTTTGTACAGTGTAACAGTGTCCATCAACAGGGCAGATATATACCTACAACCTACTTACAAGTACAAGTAAAATGTGATAAAAAAAAAACAATGAATAAACAGTTTTTTGGTACTTTGCAGCATTAATATATTGAGCATTAGAAGAAACAACTCATAAATGCTTAATTTAACATTAACATGAACAGAGTCATAAGGCCCAGATGACCTGGCATGTATTCATAGCATTCAAATAAGATATGTTTTAGAATACTTTCTGGTACCTAAACCAATTTGCCAAAATCTGTACTTCTAGAATTAGCACATTGAACACACAAAGACTCTCCTAACTGTGGTATAGGTATTAACATTTACCACAACATTTCTAATGACAGAATATTTCATTCGATTTTAAACAAATTTTCAGCCCATTGCAGTGTAATTATTGAATCTTTGAAATATGATCAAAAATAATACTGAATATTCCCTTGTTCTTTACGGCTCCCTCAGTTCCATCCTAAAACTTAAATCTAGTCCTCTTCTTTATCCTGATGATCGCTTTGTATGCCTTCCTCGAGTGCTGATAGCCTCCATTTAAATTCTAGTAAAACCGTAACTCTGATTTGGATTCCTGGACACGGTGGCATCTTGGGTAGTGATATTGCGGATCCCCTTGCAAAACAAGAAGCATCCAACCCTATGGTTTCCTTCGTAAATCACATTCCTATCAACAATTCAACATTTCCCCCACTTCTCCGAAAAATAATTTTTCTTACTTATTCGAATGAAGATTGGACATTGTTCCGTTCATTCTCATTTTTTTACAATTCACGTGCTTGTCTTCTCTGATTGTACATTTTGTGGTCAAGAAGTGGGAACTTTAGATTAAGTTTGTCATAGTATATTATTATTATCACATATTTTTTGGGTTGTCCCTCTCTAACCAAGTATCCTCTCTTCTATCAAGCATTATCTAAAATTGCCTCCTCTCCATTGAACAGCTCATCTCTTTTAAGTCTGAATTCGACTCCAATCTTCCATATGCTTTTGAAATTTACCCATTTAAACAAAATTGATATATAAATTTACCTTCCCTCTCTCCATAATTTGAAATGCTGCTCTAGTAGAACACCCACGAAAGGTGAAAGTCATAAACATTTGAAAAAAACATACTCAAACCTTAATTAATTATAGTTCTTCTTGTACTCCGTGGAAAAGACTTTATTATTTACGAACACCAAATTTTATTTTCGGTTTTCTAAGTAAGCGTCTAAATATGGGTTATTTATAATTATTGCAAAATACAAGAGCCTACTTTCCATGTATATCCAATTATGATACACGACGCAGGGAAGCCTTAAAGCTTCGTTCACAGTTCACAAAATAATCACATTTCACATTCGTCGACGCGATTGTCACTCCGTATTCCACAATGCCCTTTTAAAATTCTACGAATAATTTAATTTAATTTATCTCTGTCTTACCTGGACAACGCCTCTAGCCATTGTGACATAGAAAAGGTAACGGTCTCAATTGGAAATCCTATCCAGGATCTGTCTTACCAGGACAACGCCTCTAACCAATCGGCCATTGATACATAATTATTATACGTCATTTTGTCGATCACATATTTAAAATTCAAAATTAACAATGTTATCTTGCAAATAATTTTTCCCATATTATTGGCAGCTTTCATAGTTCTAATGAATTGGTTTGTAACCTACATAGTGTTTCGGATAAACATATACGATTTTTATTTATTTTATTTCAATAATATATTCCATTTTTTTAATAAAAAATTTTTCCTCTTTAAAATGGACAATTAAAATGTTTGTTTTCTGGTAGAGAATATCGGATAAAGACAAGCCAATTATTTTTAATTACCAATAGAAATTAATTTATCATTTAATTACTAGTTTCGGTTGTGACTCTGTCTGTTACTCTCGTCCAATTAACTCTAAAACTTTTATTTTGAATTTATGTTTCAGTTTCAAAATCGGAAGTGTTTGTTTTGATAAATCAGTCGAGCGATAAACTTGCCTATAATATAATATTTTTATAAAAATTATTTTAATGCTTTTAGAGAATTATCTCCATTTGATTGATTCACGAAGAAAATGGTTCCATTTTTTTACCTCCAATTATGTAGTCCAATTCGACCTCCAACGCGCCTAATGCTTTATCGCCGAACGATAGTAAACAACCGAATCCGGTCCCCGCGCACTACTCGCTTGATAATAGTGGAAGAAGTTTCGATGAAATATTAGTATGCAATGGCGGATTTAAGACTGTCCATGATTTTCACGGTTCTGCGCTAGTATTTTAGAATTATTTAAAAAATAGTTACAGGTTACAAGTAGGTTTCTATCTAGCACTTCTTATCGGAAGCATTTATGGTCGTGTGCTGTTTTATTTTGTAATACGAGTATGTAGAGATTTTAATTTCTTATTCTCCTATTGACTTCTTTTATTAAATTATCCTTTCATATCGTGGCGAGGATTCTATATACATCAAAAATAATTTAAATCTAGTCTCGCTATGCAGTGATGTTAATTGTTCATCTTTATTGTAACCAAATAAAGTCGCTATCCGCGTCTGTCGGTTTGTGCGCTTAGTTCTTCTATGCAACGGATTTTGATAGGGTTTAGAGAATATTTTCCGGAAGGAAGGAACGCCGAGTACACATCAGCTAGTTTAACCTAAATCAAATATTTTACAGTTCCGATAAATTGAAAATGACATTTTAAAATATGCGGAATTATAATTGTTCTATTAATCATTTAAGACAATATAAGACTTGCTGTTGAACAGAATCAATTCGGATATCGACATTTTTAGCATCAATGAAGCTGCCTAAAGCAAGCTCTATTATTACTGGTATAGTTAAGTTGATATACACACTGTTTATATTAAGGTAAGAATTCTTATCACCGGATGTATTTTAAAAACGCATTAAAATTAACAATTTTGTAATGTTTTTAAAATGAATAAACTGAATTGAATTGAATTAACCACACTCAAACGGAAAATGTGAAACAGGAAAGACAGAAAAGGATACATCTGGGAATCGAACCCAGGACCTCTGTCTTGCCGGCTCCTTGGTTTGACCGCTGAACTGATCGGACCGAACATTTTTTATTTCATATTAGTTTTTGTCTTCAATGATGAAATATTACAATTTGAGTTATCCACTAAAATAATTAAATGTGTTTATTGTTTACAATAATCTCCAGAATGGAATGTTAGAGAAATACAAATAATAAATATCTTATCTGTGAAATTTAATTAGTTCTAGGAACCTAAGACTTTATCAAATTTCAATATTATCCCAAGAAGTAAGTGCTGCTGATATCAGAGAGGTTATCATTTTGTTTTTATGATAAAACCTCGACGTTCTGAATTCAGTCTGTCAAGAATATTTTTAGAAAAGTAATCACTGGAATTGGATTTGTGGTTCCCAAAAAAATCTAGATAAATAAATTTGATGAGGATATTTCATGCAATTATTTGAATAATATTAATCTTATTAAATGTGAAATGTATTTGCGCGATAATACATAGATGAAAGAGAAGCCTTATGGTGGGGGCTAGCGTTGTCAGCCGGCGAAGGTAGTACAGGCCGAGCCTTCAGTGCAAGTTGAGCGGTCGCCGGTCTTAGCCGATTCTACTGCGAGCTGAACTCCCGCCCGCCCCGCTCCACCAAGCAGAGCCCGCCAGCGCCCGGTCGCAATACCAGTCGCTCAACTCAGTTCGCACACACAAACAACCCCGCAGACAAGTGGTGCAGTCAAGTGTTAGACTATTCCAACTAGTCTTAGATTCCCTCAGTCATCAGTTTGGTGGTGTTAACAATCGTGAGTGTCGCAAACTATTCAGTACCGGAAGTGTAGCATGCACCGGTGCCAGTGCTAGACAGTAGTGGTTCCCAGGAGAGGATAAGGAGACACGGAGAAAGTAAGGAGCATGGAGTACCAACACGGGGCCCCGCTGGGCCCCCCCGCACCTCCGCCCCCCGCGCAGCCCACCCTCCCCACCGCCGACCAGTATCACCAGTTCTGGAGACAGCAACTTTACATCAACGGTCAGACCCAAACAAACTTTCGCCCAATATTCATTATCAATCAACCATTTCTTTTTGCACCGTTCTCGGACTTGGTGATTTACTATTCACTCTCGCCTTCAAACTCAGGAATCGGTTTACCTTCGGCTGTGTACCTGATATAATTATGTGGTCATTTTACGATTATAACGTGATTGTACTTAACTAATTTCCGTGATGCTCGCTTCAGAGAAGACTAGAGTTGCGTGGTTTCTAGTGAGACGATTAGCTGAATGATTGATAAGATTTTATCTACAGCAATTATTATTCATCTAAACCTTTAATTTGTCATACATGATAACGGGAAACACTTAATTCAAGCGTGCGATGTTACGATTTGATCAATAATCTATCTGTACAAACTACTCCTACGTTTTTATTCTGGGAGCATGTATGCTGTATAGGTACGTCAATACAGTGTACACACATAAATAAGTTAAACGCTAAACGATCTTTGATGTAGGATTTATCGATGCATAGTTCAAGATTATAATATGTTTTAGTTGGATCACGATTTTCGATTCAATTTCTTGAATCACTTTTGTAAAGTTGTTTTTTTTTTCATCTTTCTTGGTGTTGCCTTTAGCGAGGAAGCAAACCTTTGGTACGGCTACACATTCTTAGTAGCAACTTTACCTCTAACATAACGCGAGAAACTACTTCCCAAACTCCTCACTTTTTATTATAACCACTTTTAAAGTTTAATGAGATCTCAGCATGTCCTTAAACCCCACCTTGACCATTGTTTTATTTTTTATTTTTTATTCTGTGAATTTTATGAATTACAATTTTTGTGTACTTAATAACTCCCACACATTGTGTTATTTATTGCTTTTTCTTCTTATTATTCATTTAACGACTTACTTTTAAGTGCATAATAGTATAGGTATGTTTTACGTATGTACGCGTTATCGTTAACTTATGGATAGTATTACATTATATATTGTATTACACTGTCGAATTCATACTGTAAATGTCGATTTAAGCTCGTGAACCGATACTTTTGTACCTCTGAATCGGAACAGCATGGGCCATCGTAAGCGCAGTCGAAACAAAAAGAAAGTTAACTTGTTTAGAAAAGATTATGGGGCAAAATTCAGATATAACTTTCACTTTTCGGCCTGACTAATGAATGCTCTGGGTACGGATTGTACCACGGCTGACTTTATATCGCGACAGCTATAAATTTGGATTTACCTCGCGTGGATTCGATTTAGCTGACTCCTCTGATTTGGATGACAAAGGGTCGGTATTTCAGTTGCTTTTTAAGCTCGACTTGGGAGATACAGGTTATTTGTCAAACATATCTGACTCATAACATTCCAGAGAATACTGAATTGAAAACGGGATTTCAGACCCTTAATGAATGAATTAATAGGTTTCCTGGTAAACTTTTAGTAAAATACCAATATGTTATCACGATGTTTCTAAAAAATCCTAATATTTTATTTCTTCTTTACTTATTATCAGGGCAAATGCAAATGCATGAAAATTTGTTCCGATATATTAGGAATTTACTAAACGTTTATCAGGAAACTGCCTGCAATCCCGTTTTTAACCGAATTACTAATAATTTGAAGAGATTCGTAACAAATTAGCAATACTCATTATCTCCGTATTTTGTTTGTTTGTCTGACTTGGTTGACTTATGACTCGGTTGATTTAGGTGTCTGGATTAGTTGCACCGAGCTGCTGAAGATGGAGCCACTCCCCCCATCACCCACCACCGCGGTGACCTGGAATTCGAACCAAGAATATAATTGCTTATTTATATTCTCTGTGAAAGTGAAAAGGACAACGCAATACAGTGCAATATAATGCCATATATTTTTTCATTGACTGAATTGATAATGTCGTACTTTACCTCCCCGCTCCCTCTAGCCTCACAATTATTTTTATTTCTTATTTTTAGTTCAATATTTTTCTGCTTTTGGGTCACATGCTGCATGATAATCCCAATATCAAAATGAAATTTAAAAAATGTGGTTGTTCCAGCGTCTATCGGCTTCTCTGCCTGTGCCTGTATACGAGATATATCACGAGATTCCGTCCCTCTTAGCCTTGATGCGTTAGCACGAAGATAAGAAAATCAATTATTAAATTCATTCGTACAAAAAGCGGATCTTACGAATAACTGGTTTTAATACCCGATTTCGTCAGAGATTTCAACAATTTTTGAAATTTCTTGTAGAAAATCTAATTTAAATATATAAATATTTACCTTTTAAAGCTTCGTAGCTCATTATTGAACATGTTCCAAGCTGAAAACGGTGAGGATGATATACGTGGTTCGCTATGCTTGGTAACACCTAATATACTGTGGGGAAAAAATTATTTGAAAAGTGTCTGTTGGTATAAGAAAATACAATAATTAACAATGAGTAATATACAACGTTTTTGACCACTGCATAAAATACCAATATTTGCTAAGATGAGTAAACAAATGGCTCTGGTTTTATTTCCAACATCTAAATGAAAATTTCAAAGCTCAATCTTTTTTATACCACCCTACAAAGGACAATGGTTACTCCAAAAATAACTGCTAGGAGATTTGTATATTTGTGTAGCGCCGTTTACATAAAAATAATCTCAAGGGCGATGTGTTAGGATTATTAGGTGTTGATTATTATTAGCGCCCTGGCAATTCGGCGCCCGGAGCGTACTGCTTCAATTGCGCCTACGTATCATCTCACGCGGAGAAAAATGTGTAATGCTGACTTATTAAATTGTGATTGCAGGCCCTTTCTTATTAAATTATTAATATATTCCCAATATGTCGGAACACATGTTCATGAACATGCATTTCTTCTGATAATACACAATGAAGAAATATTAGAATTTTATGTACACGTGTTCCAACATCGCGATAACACATTTGTGTTTTACTGAAAATTTATTAGGAAACCTATCAATTCATTCGTTAAAGGCTTGCGATGCTGTTTCTAACTAGATTACGAATAATTTGAAGAGATTCTTAGAGAAATTAAATATATATATATGTATTCATTCATCAAATGACATTTTAAGTCAAAAACAGTTGGGTTAACTTAGGAATGTCAGATGCAAATCTCATTACCGTTTCAAAAAATTTAGATTTACCCTTTTAACTTACTCTAGTATTCACTCTAGATGTCCTCGGAGGTCGGCAGAATAATAATACATCAACAAGTGAAACGTGACGACAAATAAACAAAATACTTGTTTCTCAAATTAATGTGTACTATACATATTCACTATCTCATTAGGCACACGAAGCATCGCACTAAATATTGTAAAAGTACACAAAATATGTCTTTGTTAATATTATTTACATAACAGCATTTTACATGTAATTCCTCATTGTTGTTTTAATCGCATTTTAATTACATTGTGTTGAAATATGGTCAGGCAATGGGTTTCCAAATTCAATGAACTTGTTATATATATATATATATATATAATGCATAACATAGGCATTATTAGGTTAAAACCGGGTGAAATAAACATATGTACTTATGATTACATGGACTATTATATTTCTACGTAACAATTTATTTAACTAGAGTATCTCATAGAATAAAGAAGAACATGCATGTGTATTATAGGTGATATAAACTAACTTACCGACATCTAATCTAGCTGAAATTCGGCAAATAGACTCATTGTCGATCACAATGCATTCTATCAATTTTTGGTAGGAATCACGCTCACACAAGTAGTCATTTGTAAATAATTTACGCATTTCTCTGAAATACGATGACATTACAACAGTTAATATATGAAATAAATGTTGGTCTTATCCAATCGGTATGTGGGTCGGCTGGTAGAGGTGTCGACTCCAGTCAGTGGGTATGAAGGTTTAATCCACAGTCAAACAAAAAGATTATTAAAAGAAATTTTTAAATATATGTATTATGTTACAAAAAAACCTTTAAAAATATTCCGTTTCCGAATTAAGATCCCTATATTTCGATTATATATATATATATACATTTAGATTAATCAACCTATTTCTCAAATGTTTCTAAAGCCATTATATTTTAATTTTAAAGTACACATCAATATACGAGTCGAAAGGTTATTAGTTATTGTTATCTATACGTAACTTTATCAACGAGATTAAAAATAGCGTCGTATGCTTAGTTAAATTCCAGCTGCTTCTTGTTGGATTGTACCTTTTTAATTCTTTATTAATATAAATACACGTACACAGGAAGCATGTCATCATTGAGGAAGCTGTGTAGAGGGTCTTTTTAAGGAAAGGAAGGAGATGAAGTTCTGGGAAGGAAAAAGGTATGAGGGGTGGGTACGAATCTGGGGATCACTGTGTCTAGTGTTGGGACTCTAATGCGGTTTCTCATACAAAAAAATTAATGAGCATTTGTAGTATGCAGAACGTTTCCAGGTAACATTACTCTGCCAAACCGAATTAAAGATACTTTCACACATTATAACACCCCTTTAAATTAAAAGACGTGGTGCCGTTCATTTACTTTACAAAACACGGTAATATGTTATTTCAACATAAAAGATAACCAGAATTACTCTCGCTTGAAACTTTCAAAGTTTATGTTCACGGTATCAAGCAAAACACGTGTTATTTAGCTGCACCATACCCCATAACCTGTTGTTTAGCTAAAACGTCTCTGTCATGTGGTATGCTATTCGTGGTGCCACCCAGTGGTAGTTGTTTGGTACAAAAAAAATTATCGTAATCAAATGATCGTAATCAAATTATCGTAATCAAATGATCGTAATCAAATTATCGTAATCAAATGATCGTTATAAAATGAGCGTAATCAAATGATAGTAACAAAATGATCGTAATCAAATTATCGTAATCAAATGATCGTTATCAAATGATCTCAATCAAATGATAGTAACCAAATGATCGTAATCAAATGATCGTAATCAAAGGGTGGTAGTCAAATGATCGTAATCAAATGATCGTAATCAAATGTTGGTAATCAAATGATCGTTATCAAATGATCGTAATCAAATGATCGTAATCAAATGATCGTAATTATATGATCTTAATTAACATAGCATAGCATGAACATTTGTACACGGTTGACATTTGTCACATGAGAACGGGTCGCTTCTACGATTCGTTCTTAAGTTCAAAATCTCGGCTGTGGAACGAACTGCCGGCCTCTGTGTTTCCTCCCTCCTACAACATGGGACTCTTCAAGACCCACGTTCACTCCTTCCTCTCCACAAAAAGACCCTCCACACAGCATCCCCAAATATGACATAGGCCCTGAGGGAAATTATTTTCTTCAGGGCCTCCTGTGTGGAGTTAATATAAAAAAAAAAACATAGCATAGCATGAAGATAGCATTCCTAGAGGTATGGACTATCTATCACATCATATTTTAGGTTCTTCAAATTCTTCAAACTGTGCTTTAAAAAATGTGTGCGTGTGTTTTTAGCTATATGGATCGTGTTAGAAACGTTTTCTCTCTTTATTAACAATGCGCAATGGCTGAAAAACAATTTTTGTAACAGTAGAATCAACAACCAAACCCCAAACTAAGGGGCAGTCGTCCGCAAGCCAAGTTTTATGTTTTCCGATTGGTAGTATGTCATTATTTTTAATTTCATAATTTCATTAGAAGTACTTATCTGAATAATTTGAATACCATGCCTTGTAAATTGTATGAATCGTGCTTTTTATCAAGGCATTTGAGGAAACACTATTGTTCAGTTTTCCATCTTTACCAAAAAAAACTTATCGGAGACATATTATGAATTTTCTGACTTTCTTTTTTTTTCCGATTGCTTAATTGTCACTTAACTGATATTTACGCATATATGCAATCATAAACATAGATAAGTAGTATATAAGAACATGAAAGTCGAGTAATGCTACCACAAATCACATCATAATGTGTATATACTTAATTACCAAAGTGATGACAATAGGGCATCCAAAAACTCTCTAATCTCTCTGGCATCATGAAATTTAAACAGCTTTTCAAAGTCAGTCCAACTATTTTCAACTTGTAATATCATTTCTATCACAAACCAAGGTGATTTGAAATGCATTCTGTTAAATAATAAGACAAAACATCATATCGATTTTTTAGTAAGCTTCTAATAATCAACAAGATAATATTGTAAAACTTTGGATGACACAAGGTAATAACTATTACTTACACGTGGGTGTGGTAAAACCGGCCTGGAGCCTGGTTTAAGACCGTTTTAACCAAACAAACCCCATGGTAATAAGTCAAGTTTTTCACTATTCGCGCCGCGTTTTATTACACCATGTTTTTTAGTAAGGTTGTACACATACGAGTATAACGTACTTTACAAATATTTTCCAGATGCTCTTCTGCTTTCGGGTGTATGCTTACAATTTTTTTCAACCCATGCATATTATTAAGAGACGTACTAGGGAATCTAACACGGTCGATCGATAAAGAATTTATGGAAAGTGTCGGTAACTTAATACCGTTCCCGAGCATGACTGCAGATCGCTAACGTAGTTCATGTCGAATAAATAAAGAACTCTTTGAACTGTTTTGTACATTAGCGATCTGCGGTCAAGCTCGGGAGCGATGACCAGTTACCGACATTATCGATAAAACCTTTATCTATCGACCGTGCTAGATACGACGACCTACTTAACTGTTCTTATTTAGAGTACAGAATATGGATGGCATTTTGCTCTTCGGTGACTTTTTCACAAAAAAGCTTGCGGGAGTTCATTTTTTGTTTGTATTTGAAAAAAAATAAAACAACAACAAAATGTCACTGGAGACCAAAATTCAATTAACATTTTTTACTTCAAATAAGGTCAGAACTCAATGGTAAAAGTTTGTCAGGTACATCTCTTAACACCCTGTACAACTTGTGTGTCGCGACAGTTTGGTAACTTATTCTAGTTACTGCACTGGTATTATGTTTGTAATGACGGAAAATTTTGTCAAGGCGTGTGTTAGTATTTTGTTACGTAAATCATTGTAAGTGTCTCACTGACCATTTTAAGGTAACGTCTATTACAATGATTCTTTGATGTTATATTATATATATGAAGAATGGATACGTTATTAGGTGATATCCAATACAGGTACATATAAATGTATATTCATAGTGTAAAAGTTACAAATTTTATTTACACCGATAACAGGCCCAAATGTTTTTGAAATGAAACATCTTTTGGCGCGCCGAGGATTAAAACCGATTTTTTTTAAATAGTTCTTACTTAACATTTTGTTTCCTATAGCCTAATTGTAAAATTTAGTTATCATATTAGTATTTTTCACTTTATAATATTGTTTGTAATCCCTTTTTTGTAAAAAAATGTTTAATTATGTATTTAAAGGTTCCTGTACCGCAAATGAATAAAAACATATTTTTGACAAATCCGATTTCATACAAAATCTTTAATGCCTTTATTAAAAGGCCTAACGCCAATGATGCTGCAAGCAATGAAAATATGTTTTAGAGATCAGTATTTATACATGAAAAACAAACTTAACAAGATTTTTTGCGCTTCTGACACCCAGATTTTCTACTTTAACCCTTTCAATACCAGAGTTCCTCCTGACGAACATGAACAAAAAAAAACTTCATTTTGTCAAACAAATCGTCCCGTATTTTGTTTATCGCTTGTGAAGGGTATTCCTCACGGCGTCTATTTTTCATGCTAGGTTGCAAACTTTATTCCAGCAACAAATACTGTAAATATAATGACAGATCCCGCTTTGGCTGTTTTGCTTAGCCTTGGATTCATTATTATTTTTAGTTTTTTTTTTATGTTACTTTATATTTATGCATACACTGTAAAATAATATTTTTTCAACTAAAAAATTGCTGGTGCAATATGTTTTTTCCTGAATATTAAAAATTAAGCCCTTGAGACCTAAAAATAACATATATAAAATTATAAAAAAAATTAAAATTAGTGTAAAAAAAAATGTTTTTACTCCAAAAATTTCTAATAATTGCTTAAGGTTAAAATATGGTCTATATGTGGAAATAGAAGTGCGGTGCTGAATGTGTTAACGGTTGAGATAAATAAATAGAAGTTAATGGACATTTCGGCATAAAATATCATTGTTTCCGTTACAGAAATAAAGCTTTTAACGCATTGATGTGTAAAATTTTCCGAATTACATCAATAAATAGTTTAGTTACTAAATTGTTTACGCTTCGTTAATAAATTTCTTTTTTATGATTAACTTTTACTTTCAACGCAGCCATTGGTTTCGTAAAACAACCGGGCGGCTTTGGGTTACATTTCGTATGTCAAATTTTATAATTCAACATTCTCCGATAGACTTACGTTAACGCTACCCACCTTGAAATGTTAATTTAATAACAATTATGCAGCAATTTGCCTATTAATTTTTTTTCACAACATACTTTATATCAACACGTTGCATCACTTTTCAGTTTTTTCTTCTGCTACACAAAATAGTTTTGATAATATATTAGTAATTCAGGAAATTATCTGAAAACATGTTCACGCGTGTGGCCTTGTCCTAATAAATATAAAGGACGAAATGCGAAAACCAAAAAACACGTGTTTCGACTTTCTAATAAATTGTGATTTACTGATAGTTTGTTATGAAATCTGTCGATTCATTCTTTAAAGACAGCTAGCTTCACGGAGGAAATTTACCGATATAAAATACTGCCAATTTATTAAAAAATCTGTACAAATTATTCGATTTCCTGTAAAAAACGGTAATGCGTGCCTTTAACGATTGTATCGACAGGTTTCCTAAAAAATATTAACAGCGCCCCTGAGGTGATATCCCACAAAAGCGACGCTATACAAATTGTCCAATATTATTATTATTATTATAAATATTCTATTGTTGTAACGTTTCGTCAATATACATATCAGGAATGGGGCACTTGCGTGAATATTCTTTTTTTATCTATTCGTTATATTCTGAATAGACTAATATTTTATTAGGAAATGAATTGCAATCACGTTTTTAACACGATCATTTTTCTACGTGTGTACTGTCTGTAAGTGACGTTGAAAATGTCGAAGGTCAATTCAGAAGCGTTAAAAAATTGATTCGCTGTGTTGTTTGGCGCGTTCTGATTGGCAGAAATTCCACGAGTATAATGATAGTGTATAAAGACAAAAAAATATCAATAGAATATTATGGGAATATTTCTATAATGATTTCTCTAAAATATTTCTTGATAAGTTGAATATTTGTATTTTATTACAAATGCTCCTCTAATTTATTAAAAAAAAGTGGGTGTGTCAAGCCTACGCAAGACAGAAGTGAAACTTCTAGTATTCCTCTCTCTCTATTTTCATTTCATCATCTCTATTTTCTCTCTTAGGTTAGTTTGAAAATTAGAGGTTAAATAATTCAACGACGAAGCATGGATTTGCTTTTTCTAATATTTTCTTATAGATGAATGACGTTCGATTAATGTATAGTTCCAAAAATTTTCAATTTATTCACAAGTATACAATATTACATAAATAACAATATTACAATTAAAAATTACAAAGAAATTACAATGACAATTTACCAATCATGTGCCATTTTCATTGTCAATTTCATGAATATCATTTCCTAATGTCGTGATAATTGGGTTATGGTAACTAAAGTGCGAGATATATACATGAGCACTTAAATCCTTAATGAATCGTGCAAAAACTGCATCGATTGTTGTCCCGTGTCGGGAGAGAACGTTCGTGAGCGGCTCCCCCACCTCAACAAGCGCATATGGTGAGAGAGGGACAGTGAACGGTGAGCGGTGGTGGGGGTACCCGCATTTTCGTGTCGATCCTGACTCGGTTTTACTCCGTCCCAGAAAATTCATTACGCGCCTAAAGAAGTTTCACTTCAAAAACTATTCCGTGATGAGTACAGTGGTGAAGGGAAAAAGTGTTTACTTTTGGCGATATATTTAGTTTAGGGTATGCAAATATATTTATTTAGTTTAGGAAATCGGGTTTTTCGGGTCGAATGAATAGTTGCTAATCTTGAAAATTACGTTCACCGTATATAATAATAATAATAAATGTTTATTCCGGTATGTGGGGAGGTTAGTGCAGTCGCACACATTCCATATATGTAATATAAAATTATTTATAATATTTTAGTTAACATGTATAATTATAATTTTTATACATATTCTCATGAAATATATGTATAATAAGCAAGTTCCTAAGTGAAACGAAGGCATATATTCTTGACATTTATTTTCACCCTGCGAACGATTTGCCCAAACTGGTATCCGGACCGCAGAAACATCAGGAAGTATCAGTTAGTACGCCGACCGGTATGCGCCAAGATCAAAGAGAGTACAGTGCAAGTCGAGGGTCTTTCGATAAAAGGGTAGCGTAGCTTCAAAGAGAGCGTTTGATTGTACATTATTCGGATCGTCATTATTACAAGGTGTCCGGCAGTAGACTGCTCGCCGCCTGAACGAGGCGGCAGACTCTCAGACACAACTTTCTCCGGACTCTGGGCTGGACCCGTAGAGCCGCGCCTGTTTGGTTTTATCTTAACCCTTTGGCGGTGATTGAGAATAAATCGGATTAGATATTAAGAAAAAAAAACAGCAATTGCCTACGGTGAAAAATCACAAGTATATCTGAATTCTCAACATATCGGTTACAATTTTGAAAATTTAACTGAAATTCAAAGCAAACCGAGTCCATTGAACCACAGTTACAGACAGACACATAACCCACATAAGTATTTTTGGTTGCATTATATATGTTAACATAGTGGGTTGGATTAGATTAACTCATTAATAATTGCCAATATTGCCTTCAAAACCATGACAAATCGAATGCCTAAATATTTAATTTAAACACCAATAAATAAAGTAGCTCCATCCACCCACTACATATTTGATATAATTTTAGAAGTGATTTAAAAAATATTTTTTTCGGGTTCATGTTTTGTGTGTAAAAGTTCCTCTGTAATAGAGTAATTTAAAATATATATATTATCAATGCGATAAGTGAGCAACCAAATCGGAAAAAGGGCCTCTGGAGAAAGTGTTGATAGACAAAACAGTTGGCATTTAGTTATAATAAATACAGCGGTAGCCGAGATTGAACGGAAGATAAAATCACATTATATTAATTGCCCTTATAACGTGCCGGGTTATTTATACTTTTAGACCAAAAGACTTGTTGTTAACTGGAGTTGTTTAGAAATTGTAGTTCAATAATTATTATGATCATTGTACTACTTGCAGAAATGCAGTTGTTAATGTCGGCACATCTTGTTAGTGGTAATTAGTTTCCTTACGCAGGCTGTAAAATAATATGCAGAGGTTACGGAGAACATTGCTGGCGGTGCGGTACGGTTCCGTGCGGGAGGGGAGGCAGTCCGTCACTGGGTTTAATTCAGCGGATTGGATCGTTGAAACTGTTCACTTGACCTTTGAGGAAAAAGAGAAATTTCTTATCTGCACTTGAAGAGTTTTATAGATGTGGCGAATACGTTTCATTTGCCGAATCCGCTAATTTGACTCGGATAACCTTTTTTAATTGCTGCGGTTTTCTGTTCTCAAGAGTGCCTGCGAACTTTGTACGAATCAGTTCAGTGTGGCATTAATTCGGACGATTTCGCAGGTATTTGGTTTAATCGGAGAAAGTTATGTTTTAGACTATTCTTTTTACTCGTTAAGGCTCCCTAGTAAGCGTTCAAAAAGAAGAAGAAGATGGTAAGAAAGGGAGATTTGTATATATGACTGGGAGCGAGAAAATTGTAAAAATATTTAATAAAACACGACTCGTTTAACATAGAGCAAAAATCTCTCGACAAATGCCTAAGTTACATTTAAAAGCACAATGTGAATTTTATCATACCTATAAAATGTTAAATAACAGAACAAAATGTATTTTTAATAATTTGAAATTTTTTTTTACCGAGGGATTTTCATATATTAACGTTTCGGCTCTACAAATATATAGATATTATCTTTAATTTACTGGAATCCTAAAAATATATTCAATGGTGAGAATATTAAATTTTCTGAGATTGATTTGGTTGCTTGTCGTTTTAATTTTATCACAAATGAAATTTCCACAAATGTATGATTGAGATATGAGAATAAAAGAGGCTTACGTATGCATTTTTTATGCAACGCTAATTATAATATTGACGTGTTGATGCGCAGCACCAATACATTAGTTCTCACCGAAGACACATCTGTATACGTGGATAAGAAGTTATACAAATACATACAAAGTTATTACTTCCGCGTACAGTTTCCCTTTCTTTAACGGATTCCGTGTAATTTTCACTTATTATGAGAAGCTCAGGAAACTGTATATTTTCTACGAAGAACATATTGATATCTGAATACATTTAAAACATAATTTGTAGATATTATGTTGTAACTGAAAATTATTTAGTTAATCTTTTTAGAATTTTTCATGCGGGAATGATGATAATATTCTTATTTACGTTTACTTTGACATAAGTACTGATAGAGCATACCGTGCAAATAATAACAGGTTGTGACAGTTCAAGGTTTGCCGATAGTACGTTATTATTATTACTTAATGAAGATTCTTGGAAAGTGAAATAGACGCTTTAAGATTCATTCAGCAATATATTATTTATTTCGTTTATATCTGATTTTGTGTTCAGAAAATATCACAAAAAAGTAAATAACACGTATTAATGATATTCAGCATTGATATTAGTTCTGCTGACATAATATGTTTTACTGTTTACAGTACCTATCAGGGAGATATACTCGTATATTGAACTATTGAACCAGGTTGTTTATGTTGAGTTGTAAGATATCCGGAACCAGAGATACTGCGTACAGAGATTCTCCGATTGCGTTCTAATTCAACAATTCGCCCATCGATCTGTTTATCTGCACAAGTCGGCGTGTGTTCGTAGGATCTAAATGTGGCCCACAATATAAATATCCCCGTGGTGGCGCACGTCATAAGACAGAAGGAATGCACTGCCAAAGAACGCGAAAGTGACGCGAACACTTGTTACAAAATACATATGTTTTAATATCTAATAATTCTTCTTGCAGTGCGGTTTAGTGGTACAGTCGGCCGTGTTCTGTTGTCGTTCTCTTTTTTTCACTGTGACGTACAGCTAAATTTGCAAAGACCTCGAGTTTCACTTTCTCCGCTGATGGCTCTTTCGTTTCATTCTTTCATTCCCCGCTTGAGGAAGCTGGCGGCTGGCTATAGTGGCTAGTGGCTATAAGAGCGAACTCCCACACGCTCGAAGAATGCCACATCTATCACTACCAAACAATCGTACCACTGTGGAACCATTTCCCGGGCTAATAGATCCTTCGCTGTTCGGTGCTGTTGATACGCGACCCACTGCAGGCAACAGGCAGCAGTCGCCCTGTTTGTTATTCCGCGAGCCCCGCTCGATACAGCTTCACTCTATTACCGCCAACTGGCTTTACCGCGATATTCGGAAACAGTGAGAGGCAAACATACAAATTAGCTAGGTCGTAGGGGCGTGCATTCAAGACAATCTATTATTCTGGAATTTCCCCGTTTGACAGTTCGTGATAAATTGGCATTATTTCAATTTAAAACATACAACTTAATTCAAGACGTGGTTATTAAAACCCTTTAATAGCATGTAATGTTGAAAAAAAATAATTTTGTGCTGTTTTTTGTCATATAAAAATTACCCTCTTGTGCGAGTACATCGAGAAAAATGAGCATTACCTATTTATTAAGAACCTCTTGAAATTACCGGTAATCCGGTTAAAAACGGGATTGCAGGCATTAACGAACGAATTAACAGGTTTCCTGATAAATTTTTAGTAAATTACTAATATATTATCACGATTTCGCAACACTTGGTCATGAAAATCCGAATAGGCAAATGCACTTGATAATATATCATGACGAAATTCGAAAATATTCCGTGTTCCTACATCGTGATAATATATTCGTAATTTACTAAAAATTTATCAGGAAACCTGTTGATTCATTTCTTTAAGAAACCAAAACCAGTCCCGGTTTTAAACGGATTACCAATAATTTTAAGAGACTCTTAATACAATACTTATTTTTCCCCGTGTAAGAAAGTAGTCAGAAGCCAATAGTATGCATCAAAGGAGAATGGTACAAAATTATATTTTTAGTCCACTTTGAAAAGATAACATGATCCTTATTACCCTTATTTGAAGTACCTGTACAACATAAGTGGTTCAATATACACAATATTTACATTCGACCGAATCTTTTGATTTGTAAACTGATATTTTATTAAGTTTAAAACGAAAATAATCCCCTCATCACCATTGTTACAACCTTATGTGCGATGACACAATACACAACGGTAATAAGTAATAAAAACCATTGTTGACATAAGACAAACATTCGCGGTTGAGGGATTACAAGCCACATACGATAGACCTACAAATGCACTGCTTTGTCAATTAAATGTCTGCATTTCGAATTATGCGGAAATCCACATGAAAAAATCACGTAAAAAGTGTAACACTGTGCAGCATTATGACAATGCATTCGGTTATGGGTGAAATTACTTTATTATTGTGCGAGTCGAGTAGCCACTAGGCCAACTGAGCGCACGCGTGGTTGTAACACTCAATATTGCTACTGCTGGATTTGTACTGTCTTGCAGTACCTACCTAACTGCTATCACTGTCTTTTAAGACCAATTATTAATACTGTGCGCCTTAAACGGAATTCTAATTATAGGACTTATAGACTCATTATATTGGTTCTTGTTAATGACACTCAAGCCAATTTTCAAAAATTTAAAAAGTTTTTTTATTCAATCCATGTTTTTTTTTAGTCAGCAACAGTTTACAATACGGTTGGTTGGATGAGAAACCAATTACAGATTTTCTCATTACACTAATACATTACGCGTTTAACAATAACTCAGTATAGGTTATATATAACTACAATAAGAGTTATTACATAATATATAATTACGTTTTATGTATTTTAGTTTAGTTGTGGTGTGAATACTTAAAGTTTTTTTTATTTTTTATTTTTTTTAATTTTTTTATTTTTTTTTTAACTTTATTTATTTTCATTTCTTTACACATATTATACATATTAATAGATAGTATAAAATAACATAATATACAATACCAAATAGTTTACAAAAGAAATGAAAACCCACTAAGGCACTGACTGCCTGAGTGTGGGTAATATAAAACGATTACTATATTTCAAGTAATTTTATAATTGATGCGGATTAAACAGCTGAATCAGTTACATCGATATGTAAAGTAAATATGTATGCATTCCACAATAACATCATTTTTTTAAATTTGACATGACGTCATAAATTTTACATTGTATTGGCTTGATTGTATCCGGATAAAAGTGAGTTTTATGTGCATTTTATTTGAAAATATGTATTTTAAAATGGCACTTCGCCAACGGGTTGATTAATTCATTGTGGATATTTGGTTGAAGTAGTCTTCAGCAGTTTGGGATTTTTGCGCGGGCTTGTGATTTGATTGCCATCGACTGGCTTCGCAAGGCTGCGCAGCCGCCCATGTGCGCACCGGGCGAAAGCGAGAGTGCCCGCGCACACTTCGTTGGTCCGCATAATAAAATTCAACTTTTTAATAAGTGAGAGTGAAAACTAGAGAGCGTGCCTTCTCGCTGTGGATATCATTTCCTTCGTACGCTTTTTGCTCGGACTGGCATTCCGATATTACTTCTTTACTACCGGCGGAACAGTTCCGACCACACCAGGCTACAGTTGCCTCTCGATCAAACCGACCAAGCAATTATAATTCGTTTCTCTTATGTGTCATTCGGGCAGAACCCATATGTCAACATTGTTGCTCTTGAAAAAGTGAACATAGTTGGTTGATGGATACGATCTATTTAAATGCTGCCTTTAACGTGCTAAATAATATGTATCTAAATTTTAAGATTGATCAAAATAATCTTGGTCTTGGCACACAATCCTTGCCTCATTCACATTCATACATACTCTTCTGTTATTCTGACTCATAAGATGCCCCGTTTCAAGTATTTGGTTCACTTGAACGCACAATGTTTTCCTAGGGCTTCCCCGACTCCTTCTACCATTCGCATTTGCGTCATATATTCTCCATATATTCCTTTCTTCGTTCATTCACTCTACATGCCCAAACCATCGGAGCGTTCCTTTCTTAATCTTATTCAATACGCTTACATCAACCATGGATTATTTGCGAATTTCCGCATTTCTCACACGATCATACACGGTTTTACCTCACATCCTCCTCAGCGATATTATTTCCACAACATTCAGTCTTAAAATTAATAACAACTTTGTTAGTAAAGGGGTTAATGTATTAGTATAATTAGGAACTCTTTAATTGTTTTCCATTAACCAATTTAAATTGTAAACTGTTGATTTTCATAAAATAAAGTAAATAAATAAAATTTCCTCGACCAGTCTTAAAATGTACGCACGAGAGTGCATAAAAATTTAAAAACAAAACCTTAAAAAATTCTTTGCGCAAGATATTTTTTGAAGATGTCCTAAATGTAATAAAGTTTGAATAGATTCTAGCCCCCTAATTACCTACTGTAGGTGCTATTATTGATTGAAAGAAATAGTGATCTAATTACAAAGCATAATGTATTCCAACTGAAACGTACACCGAGTATTCCGTGTCTGAAACCAGAATGAGGAAGGTGCTACAATCGCATGTATAAATTAGAGAAAGCGGCCAGTAGTGTAGTGGCGAGTTACGGGAGCGCGGAATCATCATACCGGCATCATCTATTATTTCACTGAAACATAATTAATAATGTATATTGCAACATTGTGTTGATGGCTGCATTTTGACATTAGCCTACTGCGATAAGTGATTAACGTTTCGATTGAATTCATTTGTCGAGCTTCCGGCGTGTACAATACTTTAACGGTTTGAGTTAATATAATACATTGATTTGACACAATTACTAATCTACTAAGATTTTCTAATTAAGCTTTTCCAGAGAGAAGATCCTAGACGAAGTCACTATTTACTATCAGTAGTATTTTTTTTACATTAAAATACTCACTGGAAATTTATTTTATTTTACTTATTATTTTTTTTTCATGTTCTCCGTAAAACGGTTATACACCAATACATCATGGAGAAGATTACAAATTTAAAATATACAGTGTGTGGCAAGCCTACGCACGACGGAAGTGAAACTTTTAGTATTCTTCTCTCTCTCTTTTCATTTCATTCTCTCTTTTTTTCTGTCTATTGACATATTTATAAGTAAAAAAACAAATAGTTGATAAAAAAATTAAAAGTTATAAAAATATGGGATTCGAACCCGGGTCCTGCATAACGAGTGTCGAACGTTCTGCCTCTAGACCGCGGTTATTACGTATTCGACCAAAATATCATATAGTCAAAATATCTTAAAGTCGCAGCACGAGAGCATTTTATCACTTTAAAAAAAATTATTATTAAAAAAATCACAAAAAGAAAATTTTTTTTTAGTTAAAGCGGGGATCGAACCTCGGTTCTTCAAGACGACAATCGGGAGCTTTGCCTCTAGACCGCGAAGCTGAGTTTGGAGAGCGACCGAAAGTAGGTATATAATATTGGCTAGGCTCCTATAGCGAACTGATCACGGTTTTTGATGACGGTCATGAGTTGGTTTTACCCCGGTCCTCTAAATTGCACAACGCGCGTAAAGAAGTTTCACTTCAAAAAGTTTACAGAGGCAGTTTTACTACTTTGTGACACGTGTCAAAAGATAGTTACTGAATTGTCTGTAGGTGACGTTGAAAATGTCGATGGCTAATGCAGAATCGTTAAGCAGTTGAGTCGCTCTGTTTATTGGCGCGTTCTGATAGGCAGAAGTCCTCGCTTTCAGAGCATATAAGAGTGCATGGGATCTCCCTCGAGTATAATTGTTAAGTTAACCTCTTTCAACATAGGCGGATTGTGTATTGTACCAGAGATTTACTTAAAAAAGTGTTTGCCTAAAAATATTTTTCTGCGGGCTTCTAATGTATTGAAATCGAGCATTCCTGTCAAGAACAAGGATGGATATTCCCTCATATACAGGTAACGCATAAACCTTTTTTTGTACTTTTTCGATTTCTAAGATATGGTTTTGTTCAGAAGGGGCCCAAAAAATGGATGTTCCTTTAGGGCCTATGTCATCTTAGGGATGCTGTGTGAAGGTTATGTTCAAGTAAAGGAAGTAGATGAGGCTCTTAAAATAAATTTAAACGCAGAAAAATGATTATTATTGCTGGTTTATGAGAAATCTCTTAGTCATCCATAAATTTAATTTCCAGAAGTCAATTCCTTGTTAATAACAATTTTATTAGTATTGTTAATGAATCATTATTTACTGTTTTGTTTTAATACGTTTGACTTGTTTCAAATAATTCCCAATGAACGTACAATGTAGATACTTCAATCGTGGTTATCTAAATTGTAGTCTATCAATCTCGTTAAACTATGAGGGAAGTTCAGGCGTCTGTTTAGTGTGAGTCTTTGAGTAAAGATTTAAAAATTCGAACATTTCGAATCATTGTTTGTAGTTCATTGAAATGTTCAACTGCTTTTGAGATTTAAGTTAAAACTAGTTTTATTTTTGAAACGTAAGCTTTTCGTGATTACTCTCCCTAGAAATATCAACGGTAAATGTCTTAAAATAAGATCAGAAATTATTCACCACCAAAATCCATTTTTGTAAAATATGAAACACACAAAATGTTGTCTTGTCTTATTTTGACTTATTTTAATATTTTAGTAAATAGAGATAAAATTATAAAAACAGTTCACAAGGTTTTACAAATAATTATGAGGATCCATACCAATGATACGTCTCTATGAAATATCTGGAGAGATTATATGTATACAATTTACCGGTGCGATTTTAACTTTAAATTCAGTCATTCAAATGTTGCACGACTTCAAAATAGTACGTAGTTAAGCTGTATATATGTATATATATATGTGGGTGTGTGTGTGTATGTGTGTGTGTGCGCGTCTGTAAGTGTGTGTGTGTGTGTGAGTGTGTGCGCATTGATTAAGTTACCAGTTATGTTTTTCCTATGATGGCACGGAGTCAAAAATGATTTTGACAGTTTCTTAGCTCGTAATGGAAACAGAATTGTAGTAATTGATTTCGTTATGGTGATTTGTTTTTGGGATATTATGCCGTGTTGCGCTAACTCCTTCTTTAGCCAACGTTTCGGACATCGTTACAGTGTCCATCATCGGGGCAGATGTGCATGGACACTTTAACGCCGTCCCGAACTTTGGCTAAAGAAGAAGAAAGCGCACCGCAACAAAATAACCTAAAAATAAATCACCATAATGCTTTTGGCCGTGAATATCTAATATCTAACGTAAAACGTTGTCTAATTTAAATAAAATTCGATTACACATCATGAAGCTGACAATACCCCTTCCGCGTTTTAACTATGTCCCCAGTGTAATGGTTTTTATTACAAATAAACATTTCGACTGTCAGTTTTATGAGTCAATGAATATGTCCGTCTCTTTGGTTGGGATTCAATAAAAGCCTTTCTCAATCCATTCATTCCATTCAAGTACACTTTCTTAATAACGTATTTTTTCGACCTCGCCACCTCCATTAAAATGACTTTATGATTTCAACTTAGCATTTTTGTGCGGTGTAGTAGCTATTTCTGGTTTATTTTTTGAACACATTTTTCTCATTTCAGATGCAACTGGAATCTTTATTTTATTTCATTTGGTTTAGATTATAAAAACAGAATACACATAGTTAGCAAACATCAAAGAACAAAGTTTTTAAAGCTTGAAAAACATTAAACTGATAAACTAAATATGAAACAATATTAATAAAAACTAAAAAATAAAAACTAGTACAATACTAAATATATGACAAATCACTAAAACTACATTACCAACGCTACTATAATTTGTAGAAGTCTACAAAGTGCTGGTATAGATTACACATAATTCTATGAAAGGTGTCAATTCATATATCGTACCCACAAAGTAAGATGCCTAGATCATGCAAACTATTGGTTAGTGAGTGTGTCTGGTAGTTGGTTGTGTATGTATTGCAGAAGAATGTTACATTTTGTCTTGTGTTCCTAGTCAGCACATGGAATTGATAGTGACGACGATGGCAAGGCTGTCAATTAAGTTTATGACTCTACGTAATACAACCAGGTCTGACATAATTATCCTATCAGACAGCGTTATTACATGCAATTGATTCATCAAACATTAATGTATTCAATTGGAATTTTGAGCTTAAAATGTATGTACCTAAGAAATTTGTGCCGAACTCGTTCTATATTGTTAGTCAACTTTATTATTTTTGCATTCGTTAGCCATCAACGTTTTATTTTCCCAATTGGATTTACTGTAAGATAATCTTGTCAACATTACGCTTTTAAAACCAAGATAAAAATGTTTATTACGTTTTTCAACTTGCCACCAGCTGTCCACAGTCAATGTCAATAAGATCTCTTAGATTTGTACTAATGCTGTTATCTATTTGAGTAAGCCAGAAGTTTATCTATGCGCAGTTTTATTATATATCTTGGGCTATCTAAGTTCACGTAATAACAAATTTTATATATAACGATTATGAATTTAATAATACGTCTGAAGCTGACGATGTCGACTTCTCTTGACGTTCAGTTTACCAGCGTTATTGTTGCTTAGTTGTTAAATTGAATTTATTTATCATAGTACTTGATAAGTCTGATATTTATGGATTGTAAGTTACTAAAAATGCCATAATATTCATAAAATTTCGTATGATTCACACGTCTGTTTTTAAGTTATTTGCCCGGTTAATGATGACTTACCCTAATGACAATGATGTAAGTATATACTTAAGGCGATCCTCTTTTACGTGTAACATTCGAAATCACGCATTCCTTATGCAGATGACGATAAGGTTGTAATTCTCGCTTAACACCATGCGAAAAAACATCCTGAAAATTTTATTTTATTGCCCAAAGTTCAGGCGCAAACATTATCTAACGATCTTAATTTGAAATATTGTACAATACATATCATATTTAAAAGGGGGTTTGCAAGTAGGATATTTCACACTTCAAAGGTATTTCTATACGCCTGGTATATTATATTTTTAAAAGGCAACGCTCTTTTATACCAAATGCCAAGTTCTATTAGTCTAATCAAAGTATTTAATTAAAGCATCCACACATTTCTTTGAGATCAGTTTTTTTCAATGCTGCGAAAATTGATTCATTGCATCGCCAGTTAAAGTGAATTTAATGTAGGTACAATCGCGCGAATATTTCATATTCATACTGTAAATGGTGAGATTTTCTATGGAACCACTTTTTGTATTTGACTTAACCTGCCATTGAATAGTTTCCAAGCGCATAGATGAGACTTTCGAATAGTTAACAACGGCCCGGCGGGCGGGGGGTGGGTTGGGGTGGGAAGGGGGAAATGTAGGCTACTTCCGACTTCCCCGCGATTGCGCTTTATTCCTACCACCTATCGCGCTATTTATCGAGATCACCCAACTCAAGCGCCTTTAGCCGATAACTCTTCTGCTTCTAACAAATCAATAAGTTCAATGTTTGAAACAGTTTACATACGAATTCTGAGACAGATTAGTAAAAAGAAAGTGCTTCAAGATCGTGATTATTTTTTATCTCCGCCATGGAGATTATTTCTTGGAATGTTCAAGGTCAAAAGGGCAGACAATTCAGGGCTTGTTCTGTCATTCTACTCGTATTTCTTGAGCACATTATTTTATTTGTAGACAGGCATTTTCACACATTTCATTAAATTGAAAATTTATTTATTATTAACTTCCTTTCGTTGTAAAACCCAGTGTTGCTCATTTAGAGGTAGATTTAGCTCTAAATTAAGGTAATCAGCTCAAAAACAAGCGATAGCTTCTTGGCTCGTTTTTCAAATAATCTAGCTATCTTTTTTATACAAAATAGATCAAAGAAAAATGACAATTTAATCGTTATTGTCAACAGAATCGGTTATTTCTGTTTTAAAATCTCGTTTTTATACCTAAGAATTTCACTAGCATGACCTCCTCCCCTCCAGGAAACTAAAATATATTCTCTGGCCTATCCTCAACACGAAAATGACGCATGAATATTCGGGTTAGTTTCTCCTCAGAATTTCTCTGGACACCCTTCCCAGGATGATGAATTTTCGGTCCCAACATAGGCTATACAAGGTTTTGGCTCTCTATTACCCGCTTTTCGGGTGGCGTCTAGCTTTATTTTCTATTTAAATTCTAGTTGGCAACACTGGTAAAACCGTTACTTTTCTCCACGACCGCGCTGACCGCACACGACTTTTCTCTCTCCAAAAACAATTGCTCGTAAATTATAAGATAATAATAAAAATTTGATATAAGAATATTGTGAGATCGAAAAACTATGACACGTTGAAAAATAATAGTCACTATCGTAAAATTATATTATATTCAGTGATAATATACAAGATCTTAGTGACAGTGACCCACAATAACTCAATGCGTGCGATCATTAATTAATACATCAGTATGCAATGAATCGAGAGAATCTTCTATCCCTATTCTATATTCTTCTTCGTCTCCCCTTCACCTATCTCTAAGCAACTTTAGCTGTTTGTTTCTTACAAATAAAATGCACTATAATGACGGACTTCGTGGTCGAGGGTAAGGCTCTCGACTAGAAATTTGAAGGTAGCGGATGCAAATCTCGGGGTGCGCAAGTAAATTTGATTTGATAAATTTGTTGTTTCACAATGTATTCGTTTTAAATAATTTATAGAATACTTGTGGCACGTTCCAGAGTGGAAGATACTATTTTGGCCGTGTTTGGTAACCAGATCTGAATAGTCAGATACTCTTCCACCTTCCTCTTTACCATCTCCTTCCACTCCCCACTACCTTCAGTCTCACAACATACGCCAATTGGGGATTCCGTAGTGTCACTGGCTCCAGACTTTTAGGAGCATCTGGGACTCTTGTGCGGTATTCACATAAAAAAAATGTTTAAACATGTAGTAAGTACCTACGTTGAGAGACATTCCATGTTAATTTAATTTAAAACCAAATCTTAAGTTTTTATACACGAAGATAAATAATCACTTAGGAGAAGTTGTTTCAGAGAATTTGAACAATTCTTCAAATTTCAAAGTTAATTTTCTTAGTTTTGTTTTTTTTTCAGTTCTGTCAAGTAACTGGCTTATAATGATATAATAATGATATGATGATATAATAATGATAATTGATCACATTTTTAAAAAGTTATATAAAGTCATGGAAAGTGATGAAACAAAAATTTTATTAACTGGGTTAAGTAGGTTAGGTTAGGTTAGGTTTAAATTTTTTTTTTCATTTTTTATAATGACTTTATATCACTTTTTAAAAGTGTGTTGAATTGTCACTGTGTTGAGTTATCATGGAACCATAATAACATAACTTGAATAGGACATTTGCCGAACTCGCAAACGAATGTTGAAATTTGAAGAATTGTTCAAATTATATGAAACAACTTATCCTTAGGTATGCAACATGATTTTGTAGCAGTCGAAGAATAGCTTAGACGTTCATTTTCTTGTTAATTTTCGCTTAGTGTTATTTAATCAGTATAATTAATAATATTGTAATGAAAGACGTTTTCATTTTTAAAATGCTTCCGCGGCACAAAATGAATTACAGCAAATTCTTGTTTCAAATTCCATTCCCACGGTTGGCTATCGTCCTATGTATATCGCCTATTGCCTTTCAGCATTATTTGAATATTTTGCAGAAACGCATCGGAAAATTTAAACTTAATGATATAGCAGTTATCGTATTATTTGCAATTAAAGAATATTTTCTTTTCGAGAGGCGGGTATGGAAACCATTTATTGGATAATCAACACATCTACTATAGATCAAACCAAGTAATTCGCTACATTTGGCGACTTAGCAGGGGTGCCCGTGGTGTGACATTTTCACAATTTGAGAAAATCATAAAAATATTCAAATCCAGACAAGCGATACAGTATTTATCTTTTTATGTTTCACCAGACGACTATTTTTATTATGCATTTCAAATGTAGTAAGTCAAAAGTAATGGTGTTTGAAAGAGAGTAGTTGTGAATGAGGAATACTTTTGTGTATTTAGGAAGTATGTTCTAGAGAGATGGGAAGGCTGACAGAGATATTGAAAGAAGGGTAAATGCAGGTAACTCCATTAATGGAGGACTGAACGTGGTTGGCGCTAACAAAAAAGTGTCCACAATGGAATGTTTGTACCTACCTTGATGTATGGCAGTGGAACTGGCAGAAGAAGGATGAAAGTAGATTAAATGCTGTAGAAATGAGGCGTATATATGATAAAACCATGAATTATCGTGTGGGAAATGTGGAGATCCGCAAAGAATGCATGGTCGATGTAAGCGTAATAAGTAATATTAAGAAAGGGACTCTGAAATGGTTTGGGCTTGTAGAGCGAATGAACGAAGAAAGGAGTGTAAGGAGAATATATGAAGCAAATGTGAATAGTAGAAAAATTGGGGAAGACATGGCACGATCAAGTGAATCAGATACTTAAGTCGGACCATGTCAAGAGTCAGAATACTAGATGAATATGTATGAATGTGAATGAGGCGAGGAGTGTATACCAAGACCGAGTTTGGCGGTCCGTCGTTTCTACCCAACCTATTATTTGAAAAGTGAAATATTTTTCATTTTGTATGAACTAAATTTTCCCAACTTAAATCTTGGTCATATTACATTGCATTCCGTGATTTTTCACAGAAAACCAATAATATTCGATACATATTTTACATTACCGTAGGTAGATATAGAATATACATATACAGGTAAATCATTTTAATGAGACCTTTGCTTACGTTGTGGTGTAGTTAGGTTAGGTCAGGTATTTACTTAACTTTCATTCACTTTTCTTCAATGATCTTTTTTGCCATGGATAAAATAAAATAATGATAGGTAACAAAATATCAATATAATATTTCTAAATAATAATACTAGATATCATTTTCAAATAATGTTTTTGGGTTATTCATATCTTTATAAAATAATATGTACAGTTAGGTTAGGTGTGTTTTTTGGTCACTGTTCTCAATGTTCACCTTTGTCATGGATAAAATAAAACAATTATAGATAACAAAACTTTATAAAATAATATGTACAGTTAGGTCAGGTGTGTTTTTTGGTCACTGTTCTCAATGTTCACCTTTGTCATGGAACAAAATCCACTAACTTAGTAAATATTTGAATTGATAATGGAGCAGTCATTAAAAGTATCACCGACGCGACCATGTTTTGTGATTTCCATAATAAATCGTGCCTGCAGGTAGGTACCTACGAGTAACTTCACTTTTGATTTTCGCGGTAATTAAGATCGGAATAAACGCCAAAGAAAAAGTTCGTGAAAGTGGTTTGGTGCGGTAGCTGAAACAAATACAATACGAACACACATTCATAATACACAGTCCATTGTGCGTCGTTAAAACAATTGTGTTAAATATACCCACGAAATTTTAACGGGGCTTTTTTTCGCACGTGTAAAGGCAATTTTGATAATGTTTCCGAATTCGTATAAAAAATTACAAAACATATTTTACTTCTCACTTTTAGATTTGAAGTTCGTGGGCAGGTGTACTTGCATAGCTGTCGGAGAACAATGATTCACTTAATATTTACTATAATAGTAATATTTTATCAAACTAATATTAACATGAATAATTGCTATTTTCCATCATTTTCCAGAAGAAAAAGTTATGAATTGACATTGTTTTGCCAGAATGCTTTCTTTAAAGAGTTACCAACTAAGTATCAAGGATCCTAAATACTTGATTTGAGATATTTCTCATACAAAAGTATTATAGTGATAATTTTTTGGGTTATTATGCCGCGTTGCGCTTCCTCCTTATTTAGCAAATATTTCGGACAGATATACAGTGTCCAACGCGGTCATATCTGCTGAATCAAGCCATTTTCCAGTTTCCGCCATTTTCCAGAAGAAAAAGTTATGAATTAACATTGTTTTGACAGAATGCTTTCTTTAAAGAGTAATCAGTTAAGTATCAAACATCCAAATTTCTTGATTTGAGATATTCACATACATAGGTAAATTTAGGTAAAAATAGTTGAATTGGCAAATACATATTTTATAATGCATTTTTGACAGTCGTAATAATAATATTCCATTTACTGTTTCGTTTTTCAATTAATTAGTTATTCTTTTCCGTTTTTAGTAATTAATTTTTACGGCAAATCAATCCGAAAATAACGAGCAGACGAGATTGTACTGTGAAAATACACCTTTAATAACGGAAAGTCAAGAATTAATTTAAATTTGATAGTACTGTGTCTTCCAACTTATCTCTTCTCTAAATAGTATAAAACAAAGTTACTATGTGCATCTGTCTGTTTATGCGCTTAGTTCTTCTAAACTACGGAATGGATTTAGATAGGGTTTTCACATATTATATTAATTATATTATTATGTACATATTATATTAATAGAAATTAGAGAAAAGTCGAGAAACGCTGGGTACACGTCAGCTTCTTTTAAATAAATCAATTGTCATGGTTATGGGTTGTTTTCTCACCATGTTTGCCGCTAAGTGGCAGCATCTGAAAGAAGGTCCCATTAGAAGCGAAGAACTATCAGATTACATACGTTTTTAAAATTGAAGTTTATGCCATAATATCATAATAATGCCGTCAACTTGTTGTGTTGCAACGTGTAATAATCGGGTGGAAATATCTTTTCGAAAGATGAAGACTTATTAAATCCATCAAGAGTTTGTAGTGTATAACCTTAGATGCATTAAGTAACATTTTCTCATAATTGAATACCCAACGTGAAGAATGAGTATAATATTATACTATCTAAGTATAGTATAGTATACGTTAAGAAACATTTACGTATAATGCACTAAAATATTCGTTGGGAATGTATCTGTCAATATTTTGCTTCTTTATGATAAAATATTTGTCAGAAATAATTATTTCAGACAGATCTGTATTATTTTTAATCTTGTTAATTTTACTTTTAAAGCAAAAAACAACAATCAATCGATAAAGGCTGTAAACGACCGAATCGAATTTAAAATGTATGGTAATGTCATGTATATAATGACAGTCATATACAGGGTTGCCAATGCATATGTTCTAAAATACCCATAATTGACGTTCAAATTCCCCACAAGTTCCTCTACCACCAAAATGACCAAAATTCTATTGAAATTAGAATTTATTTTTTATTATCAGGTCATTTTCGGGTATTCTCGTTTATTCATGGTTTAAAAATAGAATTTATTTTTGAAAATTTGCTACGAATAAAATAAATTCTTACAATATGTTTTGGAAATAAATGCCCAGAATCTCCGTAAAAAAAACTCCCCGCCAAATATCTGTTCTTGATAAATCTTGTAAATTCCCAGCAATTTAGGGAATTCCCCACGAATTGGCAACCTTTCATATACTCATATTCCATAGATATCATACACAAATTCATGACAGGAGGACTACTTGAAAACGGCCTACTCAATTTAAAGTCGTCGTTGATAACTCCCTACCTTGCAATTTCATTGGTATTGTTTGAAATTACAATCTTTTGTGGGGCAGTCAGAGTAAAAACAATAAAAAGAAAATTTATTTTAATATAGTCATGTGCATTTCTATAAATTCAAAGAAATACTCCTACAATAATAATAAATTCTAAATGAGTTCCTTATTTAGCAACTGTAGTGTAACTGGTTTGTGTAATACTATTTATACTAATATAATGTAATAGAATAGTATATTATACAAATAATACTAATGATAATTTGCAACTCATTGTGAGATGGAATAATATTTAAATCCAAGAGGATAAACACAGCGAGCCACGGTCAAGTCACTGATACGGTATTCCCAATCCGCTTGTTTATCAACTCGTTTATTTTTACAACATTGTATAGTTTTTTGTCTAATGTTTTAATGCAAATGTTTCTAGTTTTAACAAAGGTGTTAGACAATATTATAATATAGTGATATTCGGACCGGTGAGCGTCCAAATTAATTATGTTATTTACTTTCATGCTGATTTATACACTTTTAATGATAAGCCATCGTAAATTATATCTTATCTTTTTTTTCTCATGAATAAAATATCTTACAAACGTCACTTTAGCTTCTAATTATTATTGTTATTTGCCGTTAACCCTTTCATTATCGCCCATTTGTTTTCACTTATGTACCGTATGTTTTGCTTAAGAACACCTTAAATAATTATATGAAAATTTTTGGTGCTTAATTTTTTTTAATAAACTAATTGAAATTTTTATTTTAAATTCGATTTTATTTTTTTAGGCGTCAAAGGGTTATTTTATTATTTGCAAGGAAAAAAAACACAAAGTATTGTTTAATCTTATTTATTTATTTTGTAAGAAACAAACAGCTTTTATATAATATACAAGATAAATATACAAGTTAACTGAAGTCAAGCCACAGAAGTTTCTTATGTTAAAGTGCATTAGAAATTAAGTTTTAGTATCTTAAAATTAATTTGGTGTTAAAGGACGGGGAGAGGAAGAGGAAAATAGGAAGAGGATAGGAGATGCTGCTGATACATTCCATACTCTCATATTAATAATCGATCGTATGCATTACTTCATATCGATTTTTCGCTTAACACTCCTGGCACTAATAAGAACAAATCTTCGTTCGACTACTTTTCGAGTTTTGCGAGCGCAAACATACGCATGCTGAAGTTTTACATAGTAAGATTAATTTACAGTGTAAAAAACATAAATATTTAAAAAATAACTAATGAAGCAAAACGGCAAAAACGATATAATTGTCATTATATTTACGATATTTGTCGCTGGAATAAAGATTGCAAGCTAGCAGAAAAAACAGACACCATGAGGAATACCCTTCACAAGCAATATGAAAAATACGGTGAAATTTTTTTCACAAAACCAAGAGATATCATTTTTTCCCTTTATGTTCATCAGGAAGAACTCTGGTATTGAAAGGGTTAAATAAATGATCGGGAAACAAAATTTTCAAATTGAATTATACAATATAAAAGTGATATCAAAAGAGGAAATCGACCAGCTCTAAAGTCGTACAAATGAAGATAAATACACACATAATCCTTAGTGAAACTGACCACTGATAAATTAGATACAATAGGTACGTTTAGTGTACAGTGTACCTAATACAGTGGAGTGTGTATATTGTACACTATGCAGCGTATTGTACGATTCGACCTTGATGACGCAGATCTGCTGGATTCATGGCCTCATCCGTAACTCGCTTTAAGCGCACAATACCAATTGAAGCTTATTCTGGTATAATTGTAATGAATGTGGACTATGAACATCTGAAATATGAAAAAGTTTTAACATCTGGTCAATAATGGTTTCCGTATTCTGTAGGTTGTATTTACTTTTGTTGCTCTTCGCTCTAATTCTTTTAGCACTTCCCTACGGTTAACCGTTCTACCTCTTGAAGGGGGTGACAGATTACGCTATAAGTTCAAAGGGTTTTATATAACTCCATAGTGCTTAACATACAATCCCATACAGACCTGTCACACCTAAAAAGATGATGTGCTATAAGTGGCGACGATATTGCCGTGATCTGCTAGCCAGGCTATATTTAAAAATTATGCAATTTACGGAGCGCCGTAATTACACGACTGTCATCTGCCAAAGTGACAGATCCAGCGAAATGTATCTAAGGCTTCAACCAGAGGTATATGTACACCAAGAGCACTATATTTTATAAACTATTTGTTTCTGTTAATAATGTGATCTGAGATGAATGTGGTTTCAAGCGTTTTGTTTTGGTATAACCGTCAAATACCTGATATCAAAAACTATTAAGCTTAGCCACCAAAATTAGCCACCTATTCGGCTACACCAAAAACGATGTGTACCTTCTAATAATGTGATTTTAGATGAATGTGGTTTTGTTTTGGTAAAACAATCAAGTATCAGATATCAAGAAGTAGTAAACTTAGCCATCAACATTTACCATCCATTTGGCCACACCAAAATTTAACGCCAAAAACCACATAAATATAACTAGATATTTTACCGAAATACTAGCTCTAAGCATTAACGCAAGCAAAATGTTATCACTTCTACATATATAAACACACACTTTGCCACAATCAGGATTATAGACACTGTAACCGTGTTCGAAACATTGGCTAAAAAAGGGGGAAGCGCAACACGGCAAGAATGTAAAACAACACGAGACAAAAAATGCATCATATACACAAACAGGTGAATTTATTTTTATAATTCTCTTCATATTTTCGACAACCGATGGTGTTTTCCACTCCCAATGGCTATGTCTCCCAAAGTGGCCCTACCCATTCAGTGAAATTCTAGTTGTCTGCTTCAGTAGAAACTTTCAGTTATTATTCGAAACAGAGTAAGTTGCAGCGTGGAAACTCGGTAAAATAGTCCGAACCGCCAGAGCAATAATTCCGAGCTGAGAAAAAGGAACGAGGAAAAGCTGAATAATCCCGCATTATGACATATGTTTATTGTGTTTTAGCCGATCACACCGAGTTCAATTTCTCTGGTCTACTTCCCATAGAATAAATGCACAAGACAGTGCGCTCCCGAGTCATTACCCGCGAGGAATTGTTCTGCGGTTGCAGCAAGTGCACGCGTACGGTTACGCAATAAAAATTACATTTCTCTTCAGTTTCACAATATCATGTTGGCTTTACTACAGCCGGGTGTTGCCGGGTGTTGGTCTGGTGCAGCACGCGATGCACGGCATCTTGCTCTGCGATTCACACAACAATTAATGCACTTTTCCGACCGATCACTCTCTACCGTCGGATATTGCGTCACTTGCATTTCAATGCACACTACAGACGTGTGGGAATTTTTCACGTTTTTCGTGATTTTCCAAAGCTTAAAGAAAACAGTTACAATTCACACAACGCCTTTGAAATGCGGAAACATATAGGCGCATCCTCTAAAATACCCACAACATCTCGGTTATACGCGGAGAAAAATGAGTATTGCTAATTTATTAATAATCTCTTCAAATTATTTTTAATCCGGTTAAAAAAGGGATTTCAGAACTCTTAGTTTTTTTTTTTAAATTTATAGTTATGTAATGCTTTATCTCGTTAAATTACAACTAAGCAGTGGTTGTACATATTCAATTATAAAGTAAATATGTATAAATGGTATTGTTTCAATCCGGCCCGCCACGCAGCCGGCATCCGCCACCAAAACCTGGACAAACCTCATTTCACGAACCCGGGAACCCCTGCTGTCACCAACCAATGAATGATTCCCGGGGCGGCGGTACCCAATTTGTTCTGCATCTTGCGTGGTGACGTTTGCACTGTCAATAGCCATATCCAATCTCCGATATAAGAGGGCTAAAGATTGTCGGAACTGTCTAGCTCCTTTATAGAAGTTAAACAAAACAAAAAATGGATTTGTTACTTGGTATTAAGATGTTATGTTTTTTTATTATTTATTTCGGTTCGTACTTACCGTACTTCATGTTGTCAGGTAGGCACTTCGCTTCATTATATATTTGAGTCCATCGCGCATTGATTGATTAAAACACACATAAAAATCTAAAACTACTGTTATATAATACCATTTTGAATGACATCATTCATGTACAAAAAACGCAGTAAAAATTTAAAGGAAATATTTTTAAATACATTGACCAATAAAGGTTATTACTAATATAATTCAAAATGAAAATAATATGGTAGCGACCTACTTGATAATTTAAATTTAGAATAGTTTTTGGAAAGGAGTGGAAAGACACGCTATTCATTTTTTTTTAAATATAAATGTTCAGTGGAAGCTACTGTGGTAGGATAGACTAAGGTTTATTTGTTTAGTTCGGTGGTAGGTTTCACTCAACATCTTTTAGTGTTATATTGATGTTTTTTAGGGTACACTCAAGGCCTATTGTTTAAAAATTGTCTGGTAGGATACACTAAAGGCTTATTTGATTAAATATACTGCGGTAGGGTACACTCAAGGCCTCTTTGATTAAATATACTGGGGTAGGATACATTACAGGATTATTTGACTAAATACACGGGGGTAGGTCACACTCAAGGCCAATCAATTTTGTTTAAATATGCTTGGGTAGGAGTGCCAATTTAAAAAATATATATTTTGTAGGATACGCTTGTTCAAATTTTCCTCAATATATTAGGATCGGATACACTGTTTAAATATACTGTGATAGTAAAACCGAGTGGAGAGATATACTCAAGGCCCATTCGATCGATTGGACAAGAGTCGAAGGACGCATTTATTTACGATTGATATAGAGATGAAAAACCTGATGACTGTGGGTTACAATAACTATATCGAAAATCGACAAAATGTGTGTATGAAATTAATATTGTAATTACATAAAATAATTTATTAATGAAAACCACAAATGGGTTACTTTACAAGGAAACTATTTTATGGTGTCGCAATAATATAGTTAATCTATGAACCGGTTTCATTTCGTTCCAAGTTCACAGCCGCTGGTATATGGTGTTTTGTAATTTTTGTCTCTGTTGTATTAAATATAATAATAATTAACATATTAAGATACCACTTGTTTTGAAGGTGAGATTATATTTAAATATTTAAGTTTAAAATATTTTTCGGTTTAGAGCCGACTTGACCTTCTAAGTTATGTACCTTCGTCTACATGGTGACTAGAATATATATTTAAAAAAGAAACAATAAAAATTGCAAATAATATTATTATGTGATATCATGTATACACGACCTCCGTGTTCGAAGGGTAAGGCTCTCGACTAGCGATCCGGAGGTTGCGGGCTTAAATCCCGGCGTGCGCAAGTAAATTTTATTTGATTGATGAATTTGAATTATAAAATGTATTTTTGCGGTACGTTCCAGAAAGGAAGATATTCTCAGTTTCTTGTGTAAAAACAACATTCAGAATTAAAACGTGGTTTGAAATGGTATTAGCCGTGTTTAGTGGCCAGATACTTCCCCATCTCCTTCCCCTCCCTACTACCTTAAACCTCACAACATACCCCAATTTTTGGATGCCATAGTCTCATTGGCTCCAGGTGGTTCGGAGCAGTTAAAAAAATAGTAAAAAGTGCCAAATGTACAAATTGTAATATTATCTAACAATTCTTAATTATTAGGGAGATGATTGAACTTATTTAAAAACAAATCATTTTTACTTCTTTCGTCTGGATTTGGTTAGATTACGCTATGTATATTGTATTACGTAGATAGATAGTATCTGTAAGATGGGTAAATATGTTGTGATAGGGGATCGCCTGCTCAGTCCAAGGAGGTCCAATTGTTCCTTGCCCTCCTCGACCTGTGTTTAACGATTGTGCTGTTATCAACAGTCCAAAGTTCATATCGATTCAGAAGTTGATATCTTTATATCCACTGAGAATTGATATTTTGATCGCATGCACATTTTTGCACGTACAAAATTGTTCTAATATTTTCATTATATTATGTACCTACATCAGATCCAGTGCCGAAAAATCGATATTTTTATCAAAAAGATTTCGAACAGGTAGTTATGCAATCATTGTTAGATATTATTGATGACGTCCTTATAGTTTAATAACCCTACGAATGTAAGTTATTATTTACATTTAAGATTAATAAAAACATGTTTTAGTAATTCCTGAGGAAGAAATAAACCCCACGAATAGATTGATTTTTCTAGGCATGCTAGGGCAAAGTCGACCGTAGTTCCGTCCATTGCGCTGGGCCGCGCGCCGAGTAATATTTTTACATGACTTCATCACTTATGTTGTTAAGTTCACACTTTATTTTAGAGAATTGATTGGGCAAATTCAACCGCAGGTCTGTCCAATACACTAGGGCCGCGCGTCGCATATTTTTACTCCACTTACGTCGTTAAGAGTCTGGCTTTATTTTAGTGTATTGTCTCGTCATGGATTGCTAAGTGCTCCAATTGGAACTTACCTCTTTAGTCTTTGGAATAGGTTAGTAAAAATTGATACACCATTTCAAATAAATGATACTAAGATGACTGAAAAATAGCAAATATGAATAATTTATATTTCTTCTTGAACTTATATTTGTAGTGAAAATTGTTGTCTCGGCAACGAAAATTAAATAAATAGCTCTGTAGTAGTGTACGGAGATAACGTGCGGATATGAAATACTATTAATTTATTAAAAATCTATTCAAATTATTCGTTTTCCTGTTAAAAATGAGACTGCAGGCCTATTACGAATGACAGAAAGAGTTCTTAACAAAGTATCGGTCAAAAGCGAATGTATAATAAGGACGGCGGAACACGTGTTCATAAAAATACCGATATTGATATTGACATACTGATATTGTCGCAGTCCGTCATGATATGTAATAGGAAAAGAGCACGTGTTTCTATATATTCTGAATGGCTAAAATTTTATCAGGAAGTTGGCATGCTGTAACTTTTTATCAGGATCATTTTTCTCCGTGTAATGAATGTACTGAAATTCATAGTTGGATCTCAGGAGATCTAATTCAATTATGGTAATGACACGAAAAGCAGTTTTTCGGACATGTTTCTGTATAGAACTGGTGTCTTATAGACAATAACTAATAACCAGAGATGTGCTTTATTTCAAATAAATCCATTTCAAATGGAAATGCAAAATGGGCATTTTGCATTTTAAATGCTTTTCTCAATGCATTTTCCATTTTAAATGCTTTTTTGCAACATTCTTCCTACTATCTCCAGTCCAGATATCAGTCGGTCCTCAACCTCGCTACGAGAGATAATTTACATTTGTCAAGTTGCTCCCTGGTAGGAGCCCTGGCAATTGAGTGATACCATTACAAAAAATACTGAACATGGGGCCATGACGCTGTAATATTAAATGTTAGATAGTTTCTATGTTTTTACGTTGGCAACATTAGTCCCGCGCAAATTTTTTGTGGTTTCATAATCTGTAGTCGTGGTGTTTTTGGATTTACCATCATGTAATATGTTTGTTCTACATTGATGTCCATTATTAAATGACAAAATTGTTTAAAACTTGTATAATTATTTTAATTGTTTGACCTGAAAAACCATTTTGCATTTTCAATGCATTTTGAAAATAGGTATTTTGCATTTTGCATTTGAAATGCTTTTCTAAAAACCATTTTGCATTTTGCATTTTCAAATGGAAAAGTTTTGACCCATTTCCATTTTGCATTTCAAATGGTTTTGGGCAGTGGCGGTTTTCTCTAAAGTGCGTTTGTGCGGCGAACCCCCATTAAAAAGATGAGAAAATAAAACAAACTTGTTTTATAATAATATAAGCACATTATAGATAGCACGCTATTAAAATTTCGCCTTCAAAACCCGCGCCACCGAAAAATACGATACATATTCCAACTTTGTGCGAGTTGTAATCCGCGCCAAACTCTTCATACAAAAGAATTTTAGCCGGTACATACCCTATGACGGTGACATATACAAAATTTGGTCTTTCTTTGCAAAATTAAGACAAATTGTGTGCGCCGAACACGCGTTATGTTATCACGTGACCTCCGAACATTGACGAATGTAACCGAAGAAACCCGAGAACTTCGCGGTCGACGTTTGAACTTTGAACCATAGGGAAGCAAGTGTTATTTTTTATGTTATATTATGGTATTTAACTTTGTAGTCATTTTTGTACATATTTTTGTTTTCTTGTTTCTGCATTTCTCCAACCGTTTGCTTATGGCTTTTGCAAATCTACTACCTATTGAAGTAGACTTAGTAAATTTATTTCGTGCCACCTTTATTTGTTTTTTTTTTTTTATGTTTTAAATATCTATTATATATTCTACGAAATTATTCTTCTCGAAAAAACAATAATAATTAGCAACATACATTGAGTGCTATAAAAACATTAAACAATTTAATTCCTATAAAACTTTTCTCATTATCTAATATTTGTGTCTAGTGTAAAGTGATTTAAAAACAATAATATGTAGGTACCCCTCCCACTAACTTTATTTAAGTTGTGTGACTGCTGCCGTATTCGACTATTTGACGAAGGACAACAGTAAGTAAATTTTAATTAGATATGTTTATCTTCTCTTGAATTTCTGAACCCCCTGTTAAAAAGACCACGAACCGCCACTGGTTTTGGGTACCCATTTTGCACATCTCTGCTAATAACCCATCGGCCTTAAATACATATTAAAAAAATGTCTGAATGAACTTATAAATACAATATTTCAGATAATTTCCAGTCACTCTGTACCTACGTCTAAGTAATAGGACAGGTTAATCGGAACTTTCATCACCGCGGACACTTTTTGCGCCACTGGACGGCCTCCGCTGCAAAATGAGATTTCGAGTTCGAACCCCGACGCGGCCCAAAACGTATTGCCATTGATTTTTTTCACGTCTTGTGTTTTATGGACTGTAAGTAAATACGTAGCACTAATGAATACATTGTAATAAATCGTAAATGTATACATTTTCATCAAAATATCCGTAGTAAATTCATCTTCCTTAGGTAATGGATGGATCATAAATATATCTACAAGAAGTAAATAAATCTGTGAACTTAACTCACCAATAGGATAGTACAACACGTCTTTAAAAAGTTATATAAAGTCATAAAAAATTATGAAACAAAAACTAGATTAAATATGTAAGGTTTATACGTTATTTTTTTTTCATCGCTTTTGATGATTTTGTATCACTTTTAAAGGCGTGTTGACTTGTCATGGAACAGATGGACCCCTCGCGAAAACCACTGGAAATATACACCAAAATACATTTAGTCCAATAAAAATATTAATTTTCACTTTTATTCAAATTTACAGTTCAATCCAAATTCAAGCTGCATTTACCGGTAATACACAAGGAGAGAAGTGATAAAATTATCAAAATATCATCGATTTTTTCCATACGGCAACACAGAAGGTTATGATCCACATTACTTACGTAGCCTATTAAATCGGATATTTAGTAAATGTGGGTTATTCCTTTCTGCTATTTTATACAATGCATGTGTTATATTGTTATTATTATTAACAGTGGGTGGTTGTACACTGTGCAAGCCTTTCTCCTTCTGCGGCTCGACGGCGCGAATAATGTGGGTCATAAAGTCAGCAGATTCGAGTCACTTCATCATGCGTATGGTAATTTGTTTCCCTCTCATTCAGCGATCTCGAACGTGAACGGACCTTGCTACTATGTGCACACTCTCTGGTCGCTTACCTGGCCGCTGTGTACCGGTAGGCATTACTTCCGAGCCTGTTCGTGGTTTACTTTCATTTTCATACGCAGCGACGCGACGCGACGTATCACTGTATCACCGTATCACCGCATCACCGCATCACGACCGCCTGGAAATTATCAATAATAAACGTTCAATTATGCCATATTCCAAATACATTTTCCCAGATAATAAAAAACAAAACTCCCAAGAAACCGACACAAGAAGTTTCTAATAAAATAATCTTGCCCTATCTACTGTGTTCATATAAAGAAAAAAAATTGGGACAGAAATTTTAATTTATATTTTACAAATTTGTAACGTACGTATATGGGTCATTTTTATTTGATCATACTAGAGAAAAATGTAATTAATGTTGTATATTTTATAACTTAAAAAAACAAATAAATAAAGTAGCACAGATCCCCTGTATTTGCTACATCTTTTAATAATAATAATTGGACGACTTGTATAGCGCCGTTTTTGTGCAAAATTACCTCAAGGGCGGATAATAATTATTCAGTTTGGTGGGGCATTTTGGGCTCAAACACAAATATATATTTTGAATGAAAAAGGCCATGTTTTATTTGAAATAATTTTATCTCCTATGACAGTTTTAGTATTTTTTTTTTCAAAAACATCTGTTTTGTCGTCATTGATCATTCAGCCAAGTTACCTCCCGTACGGGACCCCAACCCTAAATGTCCAATGCCTGTTTTTTTTCAGTTAAAATAAATAAAAAAATAAAAAACAAAACAAAAATATCACTGGGGATTAAAATTTTATGTAAAGTTTTCACTGCAAATAATGTTAGGAATCTCTAGTTTAAAAAGTTGGGTAAAAACCGTCAGAAATAAAGATCGGTCAAATTCCACAAATGATTAGCTATCCAATACTGTTATGTATGCAATACATAAGGCGGATCTAATGTGTGGAGAAGCATTTACATACAGATCCTATTTAGATTAAAAAAATTATCTTGAAATGTTTTCCTCATTGAGGTTTCCTTGTTAACCCATTATTTCAGAATTTATTTAAAGTTTTTTTTGTAAGGATTGTGGATGTTGCCTTAACGCATTAGCGGAAGAAGTTTATTTGAAAATTGTTTATTCTAACTAACTAACAATCACGTCGTCTCATACAAACTCTTCTATTATTCTGGAATTTTAGTGAATTATTGAGTGAATTTTATTCGGTTATTGTTCCACGTGTTTTGTTTTTGTGAATAAAGGGAGAGTTTAAGATTTGAGTTATTTTTGACTGTCTTGATGTTCTTGTCATTGTTATTGTTAAAATATTATTAAAAAATTACAGTGGATACTAGATTTGATTAACCCTTAGAAGGGTAGGGGCAAAATGTCAATCGCCCTCCGGATTCCGGCTGGCTACTTTCGGAATAACTGGCTTTGTTCCATCTTATCAAATAATATCTTTATTTATTTATTTATATATCTTATCTACTTATATTCAGAGAAATATATTTTTTTATTCTAATGTTAATAAAAATGTGATATAATGGAATTTTGTGAAGCGCTTTTTCGCAGATAAAATAAACATATTTGCAAGTGATGAAACGATAAGCTAGAAAAATAATATACATTCATTGCCAATCGAATACAATATATTTTAGTATGCTAGGACCATTTTTTAAAGTTCAAAATACCATAAATTGCTACCACTATGGGTTAATATATTTTTTTGATTGTGTCTATGATTAGAAGGTATTAGAAAATTGATGTTAATTTTTTTTAAACTTCTGTTCTTTATTTGATATGTGAGTACCAACAGGTAATACATGGATGTTTATGTAACATTTGGTTATTTTGAAAGACTATTGTGTTAGGTGGGTTAGGTTAGGTTAGGTTAGGTTAGGTTAGGTTAGGAAAGGCATGAACTTCAAGCGATGAACATTTCTTCAGTAATAGTCCTGGATATTGATTTTTCAATCCTGGCCGCTCGCAATCGCCGCCGAAAGTACGTACATTGGTCGACGTTCTTATTCTTCGAAGGTACATACCTATAATACGCCAAACGTCAAAAGTCATTCCACTTGGGTCGAACAACTCGTTGTTCAGGTGAAATGACTTCGTCGAGAATCTAGGCCCTTAGAAGGAAATAAAATAAAATTTTAAGGTTGTCTTTATGTGTTCTTATTAAAGAAGTGAGTGATTTTAATGTTGTCACCAGATATATCTCGCTCTGACGGTGCCCACAGGTACTTACTGGCTTCAGTGCCGCTACACGTCTCGGCAATAACTTTTACAATATATACCGGTATCGAACGAAAGTGAAATTTCTTCCTAGAGACGCAAGCTGTTTGGCGCACTTTGTATGTATGCCATAAACTACTATCTCATACTTACTAATCACAATATAATATATTAGTTTATTATAAATATATGTAGTATGAACGCAGACATGTTGTTGCATGTTTAAATACTACAATATTTGTAGTTTCAAAGAAAGAAAAGTCTCGTCTACAATAATAATATTTTAGGTGAATTATTAACTATCTAACCATAACGCCGTTTTTCCGTAGGGGTAGGCAGAGAGGACGGACCGTCAAATAACTTGGTCTTGGCAAATACTCCTTGCCTCATTCTCATTCACACATCGTCTTATACAAACTCATCTATTATTCTGACACTTGAGATGGCGCGATCCACGTATCTGATTTCATCATGTCTTCCCTGGGCGTCCCCAACTTCTCCTACCATTCACATTTGCGTCATATATTTTCCTTACACTCCTTTCTTCGCCCTACATGCCCAAACCATCTAAGGGTCACTTTAATAATCTTACTCATCGCGCTTGCACCAGCCTTGCATTATTTGCGGGTCTCCACATTTCTCAAACGATCATACGTAGTTTTCTATTACATGTAGCTCAATGGCACACGTTTAAAATCTTTTTAAATGCGAATACCGCACAAGAGTCCCAATGCTTCGCCACTCTCCAGAGCCAGTGGGACTATGGCATCCCCAATTGAGGTAAGTTTTGAGGCTGAAGGAAGTGGGAAAGATAAAGAGATGGACCTGCCTACTTAGATCTTGTAGTGTTTTGTGTTTTACTACACTTTTACTGAAGCTCAAGGCTCGTTATGTAATTGAAACGATGATGGTTCGTATTCAGATTTATTACGATATAATGTTATTACAATCGAGCTTTACAATCTTAGTTTGGTAACTTGTGCTCGCTAGCAGGGTAAATTTCCCTCTGGCGTGGCTCCGTGCAGCACTCGTTGTTTACGCGACTGGATCGGAAGCGCTCGGCCTTTCCGAGCGGTTCCGATCCGTCTGTTCAGTGTTGCTCGACACTGCAGATCTGGTCTTTCACGATGGCCATACTGAAAGCAACTATATCTTATTGTAGACACTCCACAACAAAACAAGACGTTGATATTTGATATTTTACCAATATTATGACTCGTAGGGAAATAGGTAAATCCTGTAATCTAGTAACATTCTAGGTGCCAATCACCAAGGTGATTACCTTCTTTATTTATATATATATATATATATATATATATATAAATTATCTTTTGTTGAAAATTGATAAGTGTCATATCTCTTACTCATATTAGTCGACATTACCAAATACCAATATTGATACAATCGTAAATTCCATTATCAAACTACATATTATTATGGTTAGTACACTGATAGTGTTTATACCTTGGAGTTCATCCAATTGTTGTACCTTTGCAAATAATAAGTAACAGAAAATAATTAAATTTAACTTTTTTTTAAATATTTTTATTTATTTTATAAAATACAGTATAATTATTTAAATTTACATAGTAAGAACATATTTCAATAAAAATTAACATGTTTACCTTTACAAGAGTCTAAAACTCGTGTGTAAAGGGAGTAAACATTAAATAGCTTTATCTATTTTTTACATCACCCACGAAAAAAATAGAGTATTGCGTATTGAGTAGGTACTAGTATTGAGTATTATTTATTAATAATCTTTAAAATTGATTGCAGGCCCTTAACAAATAGGTCTTCTGTTTTACAAACATTTATTAAAATACGAATATATTATCACGATGTTGGAACGTGATAAAAATTCTATGTAATTCGTCATTATATAATATTATCAAGGGAAATGCAGGTGCAAGAACACGTGTTCCTATATATTAAGAATTTACTAAAAGTTTACCGGGAAAGCGCCTGCAATCCAGTATTTAAACGGTTTCCCAATAATTTGAAGATATTCTTACATAGAAGATAATCTATATGTTCCAAAGTCAATAGCTAGTAAGAAGAAGCAATTGGCTTTGAAACATGTAGATTATTATCGATTAAAAAGTGGTGTAAACAAAGTTTTTCATTTATCAAAATGACGCCACAACGTAATTTAACAATTACTTAATTAACTCTTGATAAATTTCTCCGTGCTGTTGTTAGCCACCTAGGTCATTGAATTGATCGTTGACACTGAACGATGGCTTCCCCAAGCTACTTCCTCGACAACTAGGTAGCTACTGGAAAATAATTAAAGATCATGGACCTAAAAAGCCCTGGCCAGAGCATTAGTACGATTTAGAATGAAAGACATTGAAGCCAAATCTAGAGTGAGGGGACATTGCCTGGTAGCCATCTTGTATTACTAACCTTTGAACTGATTTAAATGCAAAGTGGTGCATAATGAACTATTTTATTTTTATTTTGTGCTGTTAACGCAATTATAACGATTCATGATTTTTTGGGAGTATTTGAAGAGACAAGGAATGGAATACGCCTTAAAAAGGCATCTTGCTCTGCCCCACCTTGTATTTAGATTGTCTATTATTTTACTTCAGTTGTATGATCACGTGAGGTGTGTATCTTCTTGTCTTTTTTAAGACTATGAACCCAATTCAAATAAATTAAAATTTTATAACATTTATTGTACAGTTGACATATAAAGTACAAAGGGACAGCTTATATATAGGTTCATCCTATTTCTTACAGTCAACCCAATACTATACATGCATATATATATATATATACGTTTTATAAAATATATATATATATATATTATTAATGTGAACATTATAACGTTTAAATTTACTTAAACGGTTTACTTCTACAAGTACTCGAGTAATTATCTTTGTACAGTACAAAATTATACACGGAGAAAACTTACTAATATAAAATCTGGTCAAATTAAACGTATTCCTGTTCAAAGTGGGACTGCAGGCCTTTAAAGAAAACAATTACAGATTTCCTAACAAGCTATCAGTAAAACACGAGTGTGTTATGAGGATTTCGGAACAAGTGTTCATACTCTAATATTGTCGCATTTCGTCGTTATATTTATCAGGAAAAGCGCAGCTGCATGAATACGTGTTCCGTTGTGAAGTATGATTTTGGTACAGTTATCTTTGGGCGTTTGCCTGGCTAGTTCGAAAACTTTTTTGATACATTCTTTATTATCGGTATGCGTAATACAACCAAATTTGACCCATTGATTTACCTGTACTTTCTTGGATATTTTATCTTTCCTTACTAGCTAAGATGAGACGATACCCTAAAATAACCTCAGAATATTAATGACGTAAGTGAAGCAGCCGTGCAAAAAAATATGCAATAGATATGGACAGACTTGTTGTTGAATTTATAAAATCTCTAAAATAATGTTTGAATCTTAATGGCATAAGTGATGAAGTCGTGTAAAAACAATATTCGGCGCGCGGCCTGGCGTAACGGACGGAACTATGGTCGACTTTACCCTAGCAAGGCTGGAAAATCGAATTTTCCGTGGGGTTTATTTTAATAGTAGAGGGATCCTTTAGGTAGATACTAATTCATCGTCTAGAAAAGTAAAGTGCTTACCGCTTATTTTAATGTTGAAAAACGTTTTATAAAATATTCAAACCGAAAACCATAAAAAGTCATGTTTTATGTTAAATATAAAAACTTACATCCGTAAAGATCCCTGTAAAAATATTTGAGATTTTAGTAATGCGTTCATCAGAAATAATTAAATTAAGTCATCGAATAAACCCCCGTTATCAGAGTCTTATGTCGCCTTATGCTATATCACCGAATCACTCCTTGAAAATAAAAGAGTGAGTACCTTATTTTTAATCATAATTTTAAGTGGATATTTATCTACCTACGTAGGTACTAAAATAAATTTGTAGTCACTGGAGATTTTAAGTACTTATATACATATCGATTACATGCATACATTCAAGCAGAACCTACATATGAACGTATGGGTATTTTTTATCATATTTAGACCAGAGGGGGCAAAAGTGCTTTATTAGGTAGGTACCTATCTTTATAGACTTATATAAGAATGTTATCAACACAATTCGCGTATTTATTAAACATTGTTATAAAAAAACATTTATAATACGATAGCATTTTTAATCTGCGATAGCATTTAAAGATTGAACATTTTTTGACACACTGCATTTTATCTGTAATTAATAAATTAGCGTTTCCATATGGTAGAGATAACTACGATATGGAAACTAACGTATTCTGCACTAGAAACACAAAATTATTTACCTTTAAATATAAGTAAATGTTTAGTTATTGATTTCTTTACAAGTTTACCGGCATTGTAAATTGTTTGGTTATATTTATCAGTAATCTAAGTATTGAACACCTTTGTGTTCGCTTTGGTACACTTTTATATTCAACTGCAAATTTAACCCAAATTTAGATTAACTGAAGGAGATTTAAATGATCCATGATAAATCAACGCACATTCAGTAAAAGGAGATATAAAATCATTCAAAGCGATGAAAAACCTATCTAACTTATTGACCTAACCTAACATAAACTACGTAAAATATACACTTTTCATGACATTATACACTGACAAAACTTACTGAAATATTGCAAATTTATTGAGAATCTCTTCAAATTATTCAATATCCGGTTAAAAACGGGATTGCAGGCCCTTAAATAATGAATTAATAGGTTTCCTGATAAACTTTTAGTAAAATACCAATGAATTATCACGATGTCATAAAAATCCAAACATTTTCACATTTTTGTAAAAAGCATTCACTTTGTGGCTCATCATAATTTATAATAAAAACACATAAATTTGTTTTTGACCACGATAGTTTTATTTTCACTCTACCGGTTTCGGAAGATCCCTTCCTTCGTCAGGAGAATATTTAAAACCAGTTTTAAATATTCTCCTGACGAAGGAAGGGATCTTCCGAAACCGGTAGAGTGAAAATAAAACTATCGTGGTCAAAAACAAATTTATGTGTTTTTATTATATATTTTCACATTTCTTCACTGTGTGATATTATTAAGACAAACGCAGGTGCATGAACAAGTGTTCCAATATTATTACGATTTTAATAAAAGTTTATCAGGAAGCGGACTGCAGTCCTGTTTTTAACCGGATTATAAACAATTTGATGAGATTTTTAATAAACTAGCATAACTCATTTTTCTCCGTATCTTATCACTTTTAAAGGTGTGTTGAGTTGTACGGTTACCGATTTCAATAATAGTTTTGTGAAATTGAATTATATCTACAAAAAAATACCTAGTTAATGAGTACAAATTATTTTCCGTGGTGAAAAAATAAGATATTTTTTGCGCGTGTTTAAAAAAATAATGTCCAGCCAGAGATTTTTATTTTTAAACAAAGGTCCGGCGCGCCGTTCCAAAGGGATAAAAATATGATTTTTGAGATGTTTATAGTTCTGTTGCCTTGCATTTTGTTTCCGTAAAAAATGTGTCGGAGATTAGTTCATTACGCGTTGGGTAAAATGTAAAATTAGTCGGGCAAGAGGAAGAAGATCCAACGACATCGTGGCTGCCAACTTGTGCCAATTGACAAGGTTAATCTCGCTCCCGGGACTGAACAACTATAATGATGTACATCACTACACAGTAGGTACACATTGCATACTAGCGTGACTGAACTGAATCCAAGGCATTTCATATTATTTACTGTTAATAAATGTATTATAATTACTACAATTTTCAGAACGACAATTAATACAATTTCTTCAAAAATTAAAAAAATATTTTACTAGTTACAAAAGTAAATAGTTAAAATTCTAATTCTAAAAGCCCAAAAATGATAATACGTGTCATTAACAAGCGACCGTCAAGATACCCCTCCACTCGACTCTTCATAGAGTATAAGGTCTTGAAAATACGACAACTCCACCTAAAATTTTCCTACATACATTTCCTGTTCAAATATAAAAACAAAACTCTCTTACAACACAACTAAACCACCAGAACAATAACCAACGGTCACTACAAAGTACCTTCACTACATACCACGTCAGCTCAAAGACAATTTTTCTTCCTAGCTCTTAAAATCTTTAACCATATCCTTGAAAACCTAAAAACCGTGAGTCAACCCCATCCATTTAAAAAACAAATACTAAATGGATCCTTAAACACGGAATACATTGCAACTACAATACCCATTCATTCTACACTTTTATCAATTTAATCACCTTTCAGACAAAACATAATATATCCTTATTCCCTAACTTAACGGTATAAGTATGTACGTAATTAATTAGTGTGATATATTTACTATTAATTTCTCAAAATTTTCATCTTTTTATAATTCTCTAACTTCTCCATCCTCTTCTTTGCAACCCAAACTAGCTATACATCATTTTTCTTATTTATATTATAGTAATGGAGCATAGCATGGAGGGTGAAATATCACAAAAAACCACATGTACCATGTATCAATAAAATAAAATAAACAATTTCACGGAGAACAACTAACGGTCATCACCACAACCGAAATTAGTAAGTTTGTGAATGTGAATTTTTGTGTAATCTTTATATGTGACTGTTAGACTAGAACTAACAGCAATATTGTTATTTTTGAAATCGCCTTCCTTGCAGAAATCAATTAATATTTTAACAATTAAAACTAGGATGGTGTCATCTACGCTGACTAAACACATTTTCTATCACAGAATGAAGCGCATATTAAAATATTTAAGTTAACGTAAATAAAACGAGATAAATATTGTTATTATTCATATAACGTGACTAGAGGGAGATAATCGAGTTATGATTAAGGTACAGATGCACCTGAATACTAACTTGCAAGCAGGTACCTAAACAAACCATAATTCCTGTTCTAATACACAGGTAATAGTGTAACACGGTGGTTTACTACATGATTTTAAGGCACAAATATTAATAACCAAAATATAGTACTGTCTTACAGCCCCATCTTAAGTAAATATATCACTCTTCACTAATCCTTAGTCACTCCTCCCCTCACTTCAACACCTAATATTATTATGTGTCCGCACCCGTATTATTTTACAGAGACAAACGGTCGCGTCTTCTGCGTAGTTAAGCGCGATTAAGAGAGATAAATATTTTAGTCGCAGAACTGATCCTGTGATCATTAATCGTGATTAGGAAGTAACATCACGTTAAGTTAATTGTCATATTAAAATCAATACAAATCTCCCATCGTGGTTGGGGCGTCTCGCAAAAATTCAAACAAAACACTGTCATCAAAAAGCCAATCAGCGCCATTTTTTGTGACATTTTAAAGATCACAGATTCTAGGTCAAATTCAGCATTGGAACAAATTGTGATCAATTGGAAAGCACAACTGTCGCGTTATGCTTGTTAGCTGATCACTATTTGAATAAACGTTAAAACTCTCAAATAGTAAAATCGACACAAAATGGGCTTGATGACATTGATACACATTTGAAATTCTATGAAACACCACAACTTTCCAGTCGTCATATTTAAATGTATTGTGAAATATTAAATTCATTTATCTTGAAGGCTCCCGTGTAAATACTCCAGGAGTTGCGTCTAGAGTCTAGCTAGACTATCTCCGAATACTGGTAATAGGGGCCGCTGTCGAATCTGCGCAGAATTTTTCATGGTCATAAGACTATTTACGAGCAAAAGGGTGCCAAACATAACACCGAGATAACAAAAATTATTGACCCTTTTCGCTCGATGTCGAAAAGAGGTCAACTTTTCCCACTCGACTCGCATCAACGTGGGTACAATTTTTCTCCCGAAACAAACAGTAGACAATTTTTTTTCGTTACTTCACTCATACAACCCACGTTGTTCTGCAACCGAATTCCAATATATTCGCATAACGCACGGAGAAAACTTACTGATAAAAATATTGCTAATTTATTAAGGATCTTTTCAAATTATTCGTCATCCAAAAGCTAAAGCTAAAAACAGGGGGATTAAAAAATATATTTTATTAATATGAGTAGCGCACAACTGCTCCCAACTGTCTGGTGCCAGTGAGACTATGGCATCCCCAATTGGTGTATGTTGTGTGGCTGATGGTTGTGGGGAGGGGAAGGAGATGGGGAAGAGGGAGGTTAATATGAGTAGCGCACAACTGCTCCCAACTGTCTGGTGCCAGTGAGACTATGGCATCCCCAATTGGTGTATGTTGTGTGGCTGATGGTTGTGGGGAGGGGAAGGAGATGGGGAAGAGGGAGGTTAATATGAGTAGCGCACAACTGCTCCCAACTGTCTGGTGCCAGTGAGACTATGGCATCCCCAATTGGTGTATGTTGTGTGGCTGATGGTTGTGGGGAGGGGAAGGAGATGGGGAAGAGGGAGGTTATTCAAATTTGGTCACCAAATAAGGCCAAAACCATTTCTACTATATACTGAGAGTTTATTTATTGTTCTGGTGCTTAATTCGTAGAACTCCATTAAATTTTTTTTAATAAATCAAATATAATAATATTATAATAATTATTAAGTTCTGCAAGTATTTCTGTTATTTTTACAGTTTTTAATGTGACAGCTGTTTCGGCTTTTGAGGCCATTATCAAACTGTGGATATGTCCACACGGCGACGACTTATTTATATGATTTTATTTATCCCCACCCATTTAAATTTCTATAATGTTCAAAAATGATTCATTAAGTATTGGAATAACCAAAATATTTGGTAATCCAGCAGTGTTTGCACACCTGTTAAAATTAATGACCTAAGGGTTTTCTTAATTATTGGTACGTGGGTGATTATGTTAAGGAATTATATTGTTTGGGTTTTTTGAAAATATTAAGCAGGGGAGAATTGATAATTTTTGTTTGATTATTAATTAGGGTAATGTTTGGATCATTAGTTCTTTTATTTATCTCTAATTGTTCTAGTAAATTTAATCTAAAACCCTTTCTTTCTATGTGTAAAGGTTTAGGCTCGTTGTTGTCAAGCGGGACGTGGTTTTTCTCCAAGAGGTGAGCTGCGAATTTTGAATCAATTTTATTATTTTTATAGCAACGAGATACTGAGATACTGAGAGTATCTTCCTGTTCATAAAAATACTAACATTTTGGCATTTCGTCATTATATATTATTTAGACAAACGCAGGTGCATGAACACGTATTCCTATATTATTATGAATTTACTAAAAGTTTATCAAGAATCGGCCTGAAGTCCCATTTTTAACCGAATTACCAATAATTTGAGATTTTTAAAAAATTGCAATACTCGTTTTTCTCCGTGCACGCTCAATAATTTAACAATGCATAGATAAATGATTGATTATTTTTTATGTGAGTATATATACGCACAAGGAAACGGTGCGATGGTTTGTTAGTTTGTGAAAAAGTAAACCGTTTAAATAAACCGCGACCTCCGTTTTCGTAGCCAAGGATCTTTACCATTCAACCTCGGACACCGGATTGATCTAAATACACATTTTATTCAAGGGTTGGTACGATCTATTAAATATTTTGTTGAATTCTATTAATTCATATTGTAATGCGCAGGTACCTCTCACGTAAATTGCCGTAATTGTCAATCGTTATTATCCGATAAATAAATTAATACATTCATACGAGTATGAAAATCTTGTTTGTCTCTTTTTCCTTTTTCCCTAGGTTTGACGCAGTGAGACCACGTAGTATTGTACACGTTAGTATTAGTGCCTAGTTACACGGATTAGGTCGATAGGTAGGTAGCGGTAATTCTTCTGTACCTGACAGCAACCTTCGTAACTGATATTTTAATACAATTACCTCCCTGTAAGCACGATCCACACGACGCTGTGTCATCTCCACAAGATGCTTATTAAAAACTCATTATGCGCATGCACTGTTTTACCTGCACTGTTCACAATCCGCTGTGTCTTACATTCGACGGTCGTTGTGACATTTTTATTTTTCTCAAAAAGTAGTCCCAACTGGAGTGATATAATGGCATCCCGAATTGGGATATGTTGATTGGCTAAAGGTAGTGTAGAGGGGAAGGAGATGGGGAAGACGAAGGTGGTTCAGTACCTGGCTATATCAAATAACGTTTCCAATTCCAGGGCAATACATATGTACTTAATATTATTTTTACTGAGCAATTTATGAAATAACACAAATTAATCAAATACAATTTATTGCGCACACCGCAATATGAAACCGCGACCTCCAGCTTGCTAGTCGAGCGCCTTACCCCTCGACCACGGAGGCTGTCAGATAGTATGGACAATCCACTCAATCTATTATATAATTTATTTATTTAAAGAAATCAATTTTTCATGATTTCAGACACAACTTAGGCAATTTTTTGTAGTAGTTATCAAAAAAATCAATTGTGATAGTGAAAAAAAAATTAATATCCTGAAAAATACGTTTTTTGGATTGCAATTTTAATTTGTGTACCACAAATTACCTATGTGACAAGTATATTTGTTATTTAAATCATAGCTCATCGATTTTTTTTTTAAATCGTCATTTTAGAGAGGGCAAAAATGTTCTCAATTCTTCTCTATCTGCGTAGACACATTGTACAGCTAGTTTTACAATATATTGTATAATTATTTTGTGTAACGTGAACCTAATTTTTTTTAAGGTGAATTTAGTCATCGATTCATTCAATTCACGCTGAAGTTAGACTAGAGGGGAGTACCTACACGGATCCCTATTCCTGTTTTTAACCGGATTAGCAGTAATTTTAAAAGATTCATAATAAATTAGCAATACTCATTTTTTCTCCGTGTAACCATTAATTTAACATTTCGTTGACTTTGTCCAACAGACTTAGTCAAAGTTTCAGAGGTGCGAAAATTACACAAAAAATGTAATTTTCTTTTTTGGTTTATTCTACAATCTACTGATAAATCAACACGGAATAACAATGGAAACATTAGATGAGAAAATAAATATAATATCAACAATAGTTTATTAGTCAATTTTTGTTGCAATTCCGCTTAAGAATTTGAGTAACGCTGTAAATTGATGATGATAGATAATTTTGAATCTGTTCTGTTTTCATCTGACCTTATTTTAAGTACATATTATGTACTTAGATATGTCAATAGTTCAACAAAGATTAGTATATTTTATGCAAGTGGGGTAATAAGTACCTATGGCTGTAATATGTTGTTGCAATAATACTGTGATATACATATTTAGTTAAAGGCGTCATAATATTGTGTAATAACACTGATATTTATATTTATGAATACACACTAATACACACTTTTTTTTAAAAATGTGTTTTATTGCGAAAGGTTATTTATATTATACAAGAAACACGCAGAAAACATTGATGCATGTTTTCTGCAATAATTAATAAATTAATGTGTAGGTTCGTATGTAAATAATAATATCTGAGTAACCTATTAGGTTACGCAAATCGTATGATAACGGATGTTTTAATTTCATAAATAATTATTTAGAAGTAGGCAAAACATATATTTTTGTTAATTTTAATAATTTACTTATATGAAAGGCATGATTTTTCCCAACCCTAAAAATCCAATGAGTTTTCATAGGCAAAATGTAACTGAAAAAAAATCTTATAAATATATGTATGTGTGAATTGTCATCGTTTGGTCCAAGAGTGACAAAATGGTTGTTGGATCTAGGTAGGACTGATTCCGAAATATTACTAAAAATGTAATTTGATAATTATTTTTCACGAACGCCTTTATGTATCTTTTTATGTATCTTCGTTTTAACATACTTATTTTATCTACGCTTAAATCCTGTATTCGACTAGGATAACTTGAAACCTGTAAATTTGACTGTCCTAAAACGGAAATCCTTCCTAGTTGGACGGTCAAAAGCATAAAAAGGAAAAATTAATAATAAAATATACTTGAGTGATAAATTATTAAAAATTGAAAAAATCCGTCTTTGAGATATGGCTAAAACTTACCGTGTTTATTCACTTACTACGGTTGAGTCATCGGTATGCCCAATACTTGTATCCTGTAAAAGATATTTAAGATATGAAAAAAAACATTTTTGTAGAGAATCTTGAATATGAGTCATGAATCTATTTAAACACAGCCAATACCAAATAATATAGCATCCTGTTAAATATAATCCTGACTTGTTAAAAAATTATACCTAGCAACCAACCGTACACATTTTTTTATATGTAGTTATCCATTTACGGTACTTACAAGATTTCTTATTTAAATATACAATAATTTATACATAAAAGTTTTTAGGTTATTCAAAGAGTAATTAAATACATTCATTGCGCCATTTTGTCATGCTATTCTGTGCTAGAATATCTGTTCTGCCGTGTGATCGTGGCGACGTTTATGTTTGAAGACATAATAATAGTTCCTCGTCGTTCTCAAAGTCACGGATCTGTTGCAATAAATAACATACGCGAAATCAAGTTCCCTTTCTTATAAAATGTTTCATTACATTGAAAATATGTTTCACAGAATTTGAACAATTCATCAAATTGAGAAGTTAATTTTCAAGTTTTCTGAAAGGTTTACTCAAGTTCTGTTACTATTTCAGTTTTGTGAAGTAACTGGACCATAATTATGTAAATACAAACTAAAATAGAAATTTCACAGAATTATGAAAATTAACTTTGATATTTGATGAATTCTGTGGAGCAACTGGTCCTAAGATGATTTTATTGTATCTTACTGCAGGTACACGAAGAAAAATGAATATGGCTGATTTATTAAAATTCTGTTAAAAACGTGATGTAACGCAATTTCCTAACAAACTACCAGTACATTCCGAATATATCTGAACACGTGTTCATGCAGCTGCGCTATTCTAATAAATATAAAGACGAAATGTGAAAATATCAGAATTTTTATCAACACGCATTCCAACATCCTGTTAACATATTTGTGTTCTACCGACAGTTTGTTAGGAAACCTGTCAATTCATTCGTTAAAGGCCTGCAGTCTCGTTTTTAACAGGAATTAGGAATAATTTGACAAGATTTTTAATAAATTTGCAATATTTTATATCAAAGTTTCTCCGTATAGGAACTTCAAACATTAAGTGTTTCTTAGGTTAACTGATTGTTACCATTTCCTAGCTTTCAAAATCCGATTTGTTTGTTTTTTTTTACATAAACTCTATCAAAAATCATTTTCCTCGGGGCTTATGGATGTCACCTTTGGGTATGCGGTGTGTAGGGTCTATTCAAGAAGAGGTAGGAGTGAACAATTGAAGAAAAACCACCCGTTCTCATTTGACAAAGATGTCAACTGCTGTTTGCTTTTCTCGCCATGAGCCGAGGTCTTATTACATATTTGGCGTTTTGAGTGTTACCAGTAACACTATCGTAGACTAAAGAGAACATTTGGCGCCTAATTGAAGCGTCACGGGCGTGTCGCCATGCGATGGATAATCACCTGCCAACACAACGAAATTAACCTACGTACTATGCCGTGTTAATTCTAGAAATGTGCGATTTTCGAGAAATCGAACCCGGTCAGACTAGTACGCTAATTGAAGGAGTCAGATCTGTCAAAAAACCCCATAACTTTTACGACTGTTAGGCATATAGACGCGGAGAAAACTTAATTACATAAAATATTTATTTATTATCGCATGTTGTCATTATATTTAACAGGAAATATATTTTGAACGGATAAAATGTTTATAATGAAATGGCTCGCCAATACGTTTTTAATAGGTACCTACTCATTTTTCTCCGTGTATACTATACATATACACGTACATTAATAAATGTTATATGACACGGAATGTACATTATATACACACTAACGCATACCTAAAATAAAAAAAATAAAAAAACACAACATGCTCTTTCATAGAAGGAGCCAATTTTATTATTTTAGAAAAAAACACTTTTTGCAACTTTAAAGTATTAATATAATAATAACACATCTGCCAATCTCAAAAATAACACATCTGCCCTGATGATGGACCCTGCGATGCTGTCCGAAACGTTGGCTAAAGAAGGAGTTAGCGCAACACGGCATAACACCCCAAAAACAAATAACAAAAATATTAATATAATTTATATGTTTGCGCCTGTACATATGCAATATTGATATGTATGAATATTTTGTCCGAATTCAAACTCAATTATTTTATTCTGCATCCAAATACAACATTGTATCGGTGATTCAATCCAATATTATATTTGTTTGCCTTTCTTGAATGATTGTTTTTTCTAAGGTAATTAAAATAGCGCCATCTATTAAAGATCAGACTATGAATTCTTTTAAGTTATACGCTTAACTATAATGATTAGTTAAAAAACATCTTTAATTTGAAGAACTCCATTTTAATTTTTGATACCAAGTAAAACAATTTATAAAAATCAGCGTATTTATAAAATTAATAATTACTATTACACATTAGTGACAACTATTTCGTCTTCCGAAGACATTATCACCTAAATGTATAATACATCAATGCCTACTTTAAAATATCAAAGTAGTAGAAATGTATGAAGCGGTGATAAATAAATTCAGATTGATTTTATACGTTATCAATTGTGCAGCAGGTATGATAACGGTCCCAGAGAGAGCTCGTACGTACGTCCATTTCCTTCTTATACGTATTGTACGAAACCAAAAAAGACAGGAGATGAAGATGACGTAACGTACGACCTCTCCTCTCTGGGACTACGTTACGTAGGTACCTATCTACATACGTTAAGCGACGGAATATTAATAGATTTTATTTTTGGCTCTTTCATTTGTGCAGATAATTTGTTTAATGCGAATAACATTTTTTGGAAAATCTATTTTTGCCAAAAAGCTTTTGAAAGGTTAATTCTGGTGTCGTGGAAATTTCTAGGTCAACTCCAATAAGTATTGTATTGAAGAAAAACCCTTTAAATAACAATTTAATTTTAACCTGGCTATTGAAGCTATGTCCAATTTCAAAGAACGAAAATAACAATATTTTATTTTAGGAATGAATACAAAAATATTACATAATGAAATATAATTAACACCGTGTATCGCTACCAAAATTCTTTTATTACACTTAATTAATGGAAAACGCATAACTGAAAACGTAAAATATATTTTCATTATTAACATACAATTTATTTTGGGAATAAATTCAATTATTACTTTGAAAGGGGTATTAATTAAAGCTACCAATATTAATTCATTTATAACCAACAACACAAAAGTATATTTATATTCCTTACAGACACGTAGGATGTATGAAAATACTTGTGATTCGAGTGGATATAGAAAATGAATTATTATTAAAAGCAGCTTTGTTAAAAAAACAATCAAAAATCAAACACGAAATGTATTTAGTTTTTTAAAATGTTATCACGATCTCCGCTACTTTGAAGTGAGTTGTCCATCACTGCACTGTTTGTCCATTGTCCGCCTGTGTTGATTCTGCCGCGCAGAACTTCATAATAACAGTTTAACCCTTTAGCTGAAAGACGTTCAGATTTTAATATACGTATGTAATTCTATTTTCTTTTTATATTATTATTATTTTTGCTTTTATTTTACTTTTACTTTTTGGTTTCTTGAGGAAATTAGCCCACTTCCCGACATACGATCGAGCTGAAACGTGGCAGATAGACTCGTTGTCGATGACAATGCATTCTACCAACTTATCAAATATACGCATTTCTCTTAATTAACGCGATATGAACGTAGAAGAACTATTAAAAACACTGTATTTTTAATTTTCGTATTTTCAACACATTTTAAACTATTATTCAATTAACAATAATTATCAACACAGTAACATCCTTCTCTATTTAGTTCTATTGAATACAGAATAAAGTTTTTTTTTAATTTAATTTTTTTGATTTAGTACCATCTTTACCCCGCGGAAGTTCTTCAAACACATAACGATTGTAAGAATGAAACCGGTTTTTAATTTAGACAGATATACCTCATATGGGTAAATATTTTAAATGGCGCTAAGCTAAAACTGCGTAAACCAAGATGGCGCAAAGCGAGGGATGAATTTGAAAGTAACCGGATAAGACAGAACTGTGACAAAACAGAACGTGATAAATAAAATATTAGCATAAACTGCTCCCAACCGAATAATCCAATTTTGCAAATATCTAATTTATTATTAATTACATACGTAGTTATTTCATTTTTATTATTTGTTACATTTTCTTTTCATTTATGTGGCTCGTATAATCCAGCTGGAATCTGTGAATTAGTGCAGATTTTATAATTTCCGGCTTAGTTTAATGTATGTATAATATGTTGGATATAAATCGAAGATACGAATTACAGGCAGGTGTAAAGATGATAATTTATAAATGTTATTGAGTTTTTCAAACAAAGTCGTGATAATCCTAAATGCAATAAAATCAAGTAGCCAACTAAAAAGTAATGAATCAAAATCGTTCGTACACTCATTTACTGTTATCAACTTTTATTTGTGGAACTCCATTTTTATTTTTATTTTTTATATTTTCAATAATATTCATGTTCAACAATTACTGTAAAGTTATTATTACGCGTGACAGCTGTTATAAAATAGCTACTATAATAAGAGAACTCCGTTACATACACAACATAAAGGCCCAAAAACTAAATTTTTTAAGACACTTTTATAAAAAATCAAATAATCATAAAGCTAATCTAATAAATGAACAAGCGAATATAATTTCTGACGAGGAAGGTTCAATTCTCAATCAAACCTAAAAACGGTATGTTTAAATACCTGCATCTTTTTAAAACTTTTTTTCCGGTTATTTTTTTAACTCATTGTTAAGAAAACATTATGTATTCATAGAATCAAATAATGATTTCTTTATTTATTTGAGAGACATAAACAGTCTTAGTAATACAATATACGTAAGAGGATAACAAAAAAACAGACCAATTATTAATGTTCACAGATAGATATTCAGAAACATGAAAATAACCTGTAAACTAGAATATTTAATAAAAATAGAAAGAAAAAAACAGAATAAAGCAGGAAATAAGAAAAATAATAATCCGAATGTAAATTCAACACACGATAAACCTATAATATGCCTACAATAAACAGAAAAAAATAAAAGTGATTATAACTATACTTAAATATACTTAGGTTGGAACGGGAAAGGGGAGGAGAGGGATAAGGAAAAGTTGCCACGCAAGTAATATTAAAATATTATGTACAATCAATTTACCAGTCGTGAATATGAGTTAGAATGTGATACAATGAAATTATTTAGTGATAGTAACTAGCATTGAATATGTCAGCATGAGTGTCTATATTTGCAAATTTATTATTATTGTAGTTACATGTCCTTTGCATAAATTCATTTTGATTGGAATTGGTATTGCATCTATCAATGTAGAAAAGGGTATTTTGTCTGCTGTATCGAATTGGCGCATGGATATTTATTTTGTTCAGCAACTCCGGGCAGTCAACTTTAGAGTTAATAATTTTATACAAGAGCATTTGATTATTTATAATTTTATTTTATTATTTATATTTTTAGTATACAATTTTGTGTGCAATCTTATTCCAAAACTCCATTAGCTAACGCTATCAATACTATTTAACTAGCTGACGTGTACCCGGCGTTGTTCGGAGACTTATAAATAGTTTGGGCTAAACTTTTGAGATTGAGCTTTATCAATGTAAGCACCCGAAAATATTTTCTTTACCACTTAATTACAAAACTTTGTGTTTTCTCTACTTTCTATAAATGTAATATGCATGTATCTAATTAATAATGAAAAGCCTATCAAAATAGGTTGCGTAGATTAGAATAACTAAGCGCACAAACAGACAGACGCGGAAAACGACTTTGTTTTATACTATTTAGAGATTTGCCGAGAAATTGATTGCATTTTAAAACGATATACCACGGAATAACGCTAATGGTTCATAATTCAGTGGATTAACTGTGTTATACATTAAAATTTTAAAAAATGTAATAATCTGTAAGTCTGCGAAGATTCGTAAATTCCAAATGATAAACACCACCCACGCGTTAACAGTTAAATGTGTAGTTATCGATCGGATAAACGCCCGTGTACACAAACACCGTCAAACAGTTAAAATACGAAATAATCTTTTCTCGTTACATTTCAAAGCGAAAGAAATCGAATAAATAGTTTGGTATCTTTCTGACCCTTATCCGTATGCAAAAACGGGTTCTATTTTTGACACTTCGTTGCATTTGAGGTGTGATTTGTATTTGGGTACAAAGACCACGTTTGACTTCCAAATTACCTGAGAGCGAGGTGACAGCGGTCACACAATTATACGGAAGTTATAAGCATAACAATAGTGGGTACCTACTCGATGTACACTTTTATGTGCTTATCCATTGTCGCATATATTATCTTTCCTAAACCTTCAGGCTAGTTTGTTCGGTTTTGGGAACAACCAGCTGTTGACCGTATAGTCGATTTGTTCGCTTTTGGGCATACATATCTCACTTACCATGTTGAGAAATATAATCTAAACGGTGTTAGAAAGAGAATTCACCACGCTTTGTATTCAAATGAAAAATTTTACCGCAGAAGTATTAAAATGTACATCTATATGAAAGCAATTTCAGGAAAAAAATATGAAACTTTGTGAATTTTTTTTATTGATTATTTTTATATTAAACCATAAAAAGTCATGTTACAATAATTTTTATATTACATTTTTTATAATAAAATATGTTTTTCTTTGTATATTACATTTGTCTAGTAAAATATGTATTTCTTTTTATATTACATTTGTCTAATAAAATATGCATTTCTTTTTATATTACATTTGTCTAATAAAATATGTATTTATTTTTATATTACATTTGTCTAATAAAATATGTATTTTTTTATATTACATTTGTCTAATAAAATATGTATTTCTTTTTATATTACATATTTCTAATAAAATATGCATTTCTTTTTATATTACATTTGTCTAATAAAATATGCATTTCTTTTTATATTACATTTGTCTAATAAAATATGCATTTCTTTAGCCACTTTTTATACTTTTAATGTTTATTTCAAAAAATTTAATTTGAAAGGGTATTTCATCCCCTTTCAAAAACCGTTTTTGGTTTTCGGAAGAATTCCAGTTTCAGAAATATTCCATTTGTTAGGATGTTATTGGAAAGCGGAAATACACACAAATTCTCCTACCTCCTATTCTAACAGCGTTTGTAAGAAATTAAACGGTCAGTATTCCAGAGGTCTGAGGGGTTAACATTCGAAAATGCAAAAATAATCATGAAAACAAATTTTTTTAGATATCGTAATGTATGAATTAATTGAGGTAAGAATCTTCTGCGTAAGTTTAGAATACTTCTAACTGGAACTTCAATGGGACGGTCTTTGCCTCGTAAGTCCTCCTAAGTCTTGCGGATGAGAAAACTGCACGTCCGCAAAATATCACATATATTAAGTCCAACTCCGAAACAACACCTATAAAACCTAATTTAGTTGCAAGAAAGAGGGATACTTACGTGAAAAATTGTAGTGACCCGCGACGCTGCCACAGTTTCACAAACATGTATATTTTAATAGTAAAAATGTATTTTTTATTTTAAAAATAACGTTTATTTGTTTGACCCCTATAGTCTCAAAAACTATTGGACCGATTTGGCTGACTATTTCAGAGTTTGTTATTATTAGTGCCGAAGAAGATAGGGACGCCCGAGAACGAGTTAACGCATTACAACAACTGCAGTGGAATGAAATACGGATTCGAATTAAAATCAACATAATGTAGATTTTTAACAGTAACAATATGGATTTCGTGATACCACATGAAGTGAATGGTAGAAAAAGTCAGGGACGCCCGAGGAATACATGAATCAAATAATAATAACAAGGAGAATGTATTACTTGGAAATGAAGACGCCCGAGGAAGACATGGCACGATCAAGTGAAATAAACCAAACAAAGTGTCTGGTCGGTAGCTGAGTTGACATCGCGTTTGGGTCCCACCCAGGCGTAGTGTGTTCGATACCTCGGCTGGATAAATCGTCAATCACAACACAAGCACGTTGTACACGGTTGAAATTTGTCACATGAGAACGGGTCGCTTCTACGATTCGTTCTTAAGTTCAACAGCTCGGCTGTGGAACGAACTACCGGCCTCTGTGTTTCCTCCCTCCTACAACATGGGACTCTTCAAGACCCATGTTCACTCCTTCCTCTCCACCAAAAGACCCTCCACACAGCATCCCCAAATATGACATAGGCCCTGAGGGAAATTATTTTCTTCAGGGCCTCCTGTGTGTAGTTAATATAAAAAAAAAAAAAACAAGCACAAGCAACAATTTACGCTTACTGTGGTTGTAGTAGGAGATTTTCAAATATTGTCAGGTAATTCGTAGCCCAGGTATGTTTGTCTTTCTTTAAAAAAAATACTTAATAATATAATTTTCACCTTAAAAATGCTCCCAGTGGTCAGGTACCTACTCTAGAATCCACAAACTCAGAACTTTACCCTAAACCAGCCTCCGAGCAATGCTGGGTACACGTCTGCTCGCTTTTTATAAATCTGTAGGTAATTATTTTTCGAATAATAAAATATAATTCTTATTCCGTCAATTTTGATTTTTCATTCAAAGTGGGTGCCCGAAGAATGCACGATCATTCTTTGAATTACAAAACTCGTGATTCATGCTATAAATTTTATTTACAGCCGTAAGAAATAGAATTATAGCTGCAAAATGTTTTAAATATAATAGCGTTGTCTCGTCTGACCATTCCAACGCATTTATTACGGTGGATGACGTCAGAGCTCTGATGCCGTTCGCGGGGAAATCTATAAATAATAAACTTTAGCGATTCTTGTATTCATTCTCGTGGGTTGATAGGTATAAACACGTCACAGCTTTTCTTTCCCTTAAAATCACTCGACAAACATTAATACATTATAAAAAATATGGAAATTTGTCGTAATGATTTGACCCATGTATCCACAATGGAGTGCTGATACTTACCTGATGTATGGCAGTGAGTCGTGGAACTGACAGAGGAAGGATGAAAGTAGACTGAATGCTGTAACTACCCCGATGTATGGCAGTGAGGCATGGAAATGGCAGAGGAAGGATGAAAGTAGACTGAATTCTGTAGAAATTAGATCCCTGACACGTGTGTGTGGTAAAACCATTTATGATCGTGTGAGAAACCTGAAGATCCGCAAAGAATGCAAGACTGACGTAAGCGTAAGTAAGACCCTTAGCTGGTTTACGCACGGGCAGGACAGAGCGAGGTTGACGCCAACACAAACATGTCCAAAGACGCGAAGCTAGCAGTCCACTATGAACACAGTAAAAAGTTATCTGAAGAACAATTGTTTTATTTCTATTTTTTTTATATATAGTTTACTAAACGTAAGTTTTCAACACCTCACTAGGAAAACCTATGCTGAGGTGTTCGCATGTATTGGGAAAGTGTTGACAAAAGTGTCACCTGTGCTGAGATGTTCGCATGTATGTGGAAAGTGTTGTTTTTGTTGTAAAAATACATAATCGTCCTTGAGGAGGACAATGTGGTGTCATCCAATGTGGCGGCAGTAATGTATACATAACAGGTTAATAATTATTACATCATAATGTTACAATATTACATAGACATAAAGTTTCGTGAAAAGAAAAGGATACATGATGTGTACTTAAAGATACATTTAAGACGAAAGGGAATAAATCAAAATAGTATGTTTTGAAGCCTAATCCCCTTACTAATAAAAGTGTTAAATTTTGTTTAAATTTAACGACAATTTAACCTACATTATTGATCATATATCACTCTTGTGAAATTTAAATTTAAAAACGTTCCTTATTAAAGACCTAATTAAAAAGTAAAAAAATAATGTATTTACTATTGCCTCTCATGTTAAGACTCTCGACTACTAAGCTGGAGGTCGCGGGTTCACATTTCGGCGTGCGCAAGTAAATTTTATTTCACCAGTTTTGTTACTTTACTTAAAATAATATATAGTATAATATTGGCGGCACGATCCAGAGTGGAAGATACTCTCAGAATCGCCCTGGTGTAAAACCACCTTCAAAATTGAAACGTTGATTGAGAAATGGCTTTAGTCGTGTTTGGTGACCAGATCTGAATAGCCAGGTATTTTCACACCTTCTTCTCCATCTCCTACATAATTATTATTTCTGTTATAAACAATAAATTTATGAAAACGTTTGTTTTTTTGCTGTCTACCTGTAAAAACATTTTATTTTACAATTTGAAATAATAAAAAAATGGAAAACAAACCGGTTTTACAATGCATAAATTATCAGCGACCATACATAGATTTATTACTGAACTTAGAAAATAACGAATTTATCGGTCGGGATTAACATTTCCTCTAGTCGTTGATTTATTACTTTTTGTGATATCGGAAAAAATTTGGTATTTCTAATGAAGATGGCAGAATGTATTCAGTTTATTGGCTTCTTATATAATTTAGTTAGCGTGACCATAGTGATACCTGAAATCGATAACTTTACAATATCGAATTGATAAGTGTAACTACCGATGATTTTATACCGATTTCCCGAGCACGATGAATGATATCCAGACCGATGTTGATAAAGCAATAATCAGAAGTTATATATACTGGCAAAAACGTCAGACGGCTACGTTAAAGTTAACAATACTAATAATTTGACAATGTCGAAGTGAAATATTAACTAATATATAATGTCAATCCGCATATACTTTTTGTCACTAAAAATTGAGTTAATTAGTTTGTGAGGTCTTTAACCATAACTACGAACTTTTGTTTCTCGAATCTGCAACGGAATCGATTGATCGCGTCTTATGTGAATTAATAAGTCTATGAATCGTGTATACGATTTCATTCAGTTTTAAGAACTTAGTTAGTTCTCCCCAAATAAGACAATTATTTTGCATAACGAACGACTTAATCCAAAAAATCGTGCATATTGACAGCATATCCGACACCTTGGAGGCCTCGCTAAAAATAGCGGCTTTTATCAACCGATTGTCGGAATTATTTTCTGACCGTGGTCGCAAATAAATATTGCTAACTGACCATAGATGACGTATTTCGTCAATACCGTGTTGACTTAGGGCTTTATCGATCGGCCATGCTAGACAACGTATTATTAAAAAAAAAACAGCAGTGAATTCATAGGAAGCCATCCACACAATTTTAACCGTTTGGGTGCCAATCGTCGATTTTCCTCGATTCTTGTTTTAACGAAGATTGCCGATCGTCGATTTCCGTCGATTGCGTCAGTCGTGTTCTGATTCGCGCGTACGTCTGTACGTAAAATTCTCATTTTTTCGAAACGCCTGGACTTCGGGATCCTCCTCCGCGTGATTCTAAACCAATATTCTTTAATAAAACACCGAAAAAATCATCGAAATCCTTGAAAATTCCAAGAATTTATGGAGTTTTAAAAAAATATATAGTTTCATAAAAAATAATGTTTTTTTGGTGGCATTTTACAAGCAACTGTATGAATTTTTTGGCACTCAAACGGTTAAATATAAATATGTATTGTAAGCCCTGGACTAAGAAGGAGGAACAAGCTTGTGGAGGCCTTTGAAATGAAATAAAGAAAATTGAGTGTTAGAGAACATTTACTTCACGTGTCAGCCAACATCCCAAGCTAGATATAATATATGTCACGACGCCGTTGAAACTCCCGCCGCGGCCGTCGACTAACTATGTATAATAGTCTGCAGTTTTATACTCTCGCGATTTACGCAAGCGGTGGGGAAGCGCGTGACCGACAGCGTCCCGCTCAAATAATCTTGTTTTTATTTATTTTTTATTTCCTTTCTATTTATCACAGCGGCTCACTACGAACATAGCTCAAAGACGCCCATCTGCGTCTATACAGGGTGTATCGGCACTAACCCGACAAACTTTAACCAGCTATTCCTTAGCACATTTGGAGTAAAAAATGTTATGTACACTTTGCTGTCCGGTAACATTTTTTTTCTTTTAAAAACAAAAAATAAATAAAATTTCCACACTCCGCTACTGCCCACAGTATAGGGGTAAAATAATTGGCAACGCCGCGCTACTGTCATCTCTTTCACACATATTCTGTCTCAAGTCCCGTGTGGTTCCCGCCACCCCGTCTCGTATCAGTGGTCAGTGCTGTTTTGGGAGTTCGCATGTCATCAAGTTTCTAGTTTCGTTTTTGTTTTGTTATCTAAGTTTTTACTGTTGAAATATGCCCCTCAATTATCCACCTGCCGAGCAAGCAGATATTGTTTTTGTTTATGGATTTTGCAATGGAAATTCACGAGCAGCCGTAAGGGAGTATCGCATGAGGTTTCCTGGAAGACGCGTCCCACACCATGCTACCTTTGTCCAGGTTTGTACCCTATCAATTGTTTATTGAAACTATTTACATTCATTGATAATGCCAAAAAGCGCTTTTGAAATTTAAACTGGGAACATTAAAAACATAACAAGGGGCCACCAACTTTAAAAATGTAAATTGTACTTTAGGTGATTTGTGTTCAGTGGTCACTAAACGGCGTTTTAAAAAGTTAATTAATTTTAATCTCTAATAAATGCATCATTCACTGCAATTGAATTCACTCCCTTTCTCACCATGGGATTATTTAAATTACTTGAATTCAATTTCACCCCTGTGAATCCAAGATATCAACCGTACCTAGTTAAGAAAATTATAATTTAAAACACTTTGTTATACATTTTACTATAAAAAAATGAAATAAATGAAGAGAAAACGTAAGTTTTCTGATATGTGCCTAAAATAAGTGTTCTTTAAAAATAAAATGAGTGAAAAAGCCCGCGATTGTTTATTTGACATTATTACTGAGCTGAATAATAAAAGCAGTTGTTATTTGTTGTTTTGTTTCAGATGTATCAACAATTGCGTGACTGTGGCATCGGACGGATTGAAGGCGCCGGCGGAGGACACAACATCGTTCCTGTGGCAGTTGAGGAGAGAATCCTGAACTTAATTACCGAAGACCCCACGCTGTCCGTGCGTCGGGTCGCTCTGATGATAGGACACAGGGAACACATGGCGGTATGGAGAGTTCTGAAGAAGCACGGGCTCAAACCTTTTCACTATAGGCGCTGCCAAGGCCTCATGGAGAATGACCACTTTTCCAGAGTCGTGTACTGCAGAAGAATGCTGCATAATGTCATAAGAGATGCAGACTTCATGAAAAACATATTGTTTACCGACGAAGCACAGTTCACTAAAACAGGAGTGCTAAATGTGCACAACTTGCACCATTGGGCTGAACAAAACCCCAAGCTTGTTCGGGAGTCGTCGAGCCAGGACAGATTTTCCATCAACATGTGGGCAGGAATCCTGGGAAATCAAATACTCGGTCCAATCGAGTTGCCTCCCAGACTAAATGGACCGATGTATTTGGAGTTCTTACAAGTGCAACTGGGCGAGATTCTGGAAGATGTGAACCTCGAATTACTACGGAGAATGTGGTTCCAGCACGATGGAGCCCCACCACACTATTCGATTGCCGTGCGGAACTACTTGGATGTCGAGTTTCCTGGTCGTTGGATAGGCCGTGGAAGTCCGGCCATTGCTTGGCCACCAAGATCACCCGACCTGACCCCCCTGGATTACTACCTGTGGGGGGCTCTCAAGGAAAAAGTGTATGCTAAGCCAATAGCCTCAAGAGAGCAACTGCTCGAACGAGTGATGGAAGCCGCTGCAGAAATTAAAGCAAATCCTGCAAACTTAAATAATCAAAATATAACAAGACTACACGCTTGCATCGAAAATAATGGTAGTCACTTCGAACAAATGCTCCAATAAAAAAATTAACATAAACTACATGTCCGCATTTTCATTTATTATTTATTGGTAAAATTCTCACAATGTCATTCATTTACACATCAATATTACCTACATATCAATATTTAATAAAATCTGTAGAAGAGTATGCCCGTCGGCATTCAACAAGTTTTTCGACAAGTGTGTCGAAAAGCGTCTTCTCTCTTTCCTACACACTAAATATTAATGGTTAAAAATGAGACGACTGATGCTTGTAAGCGCGCCAATACGTAAAAACAACGAAACTCGAATAAGAATTGCCAGGTGGGTTTTTTAATCGCTTTAATCTGACTTTAAACAATAATTAAACACGTAAAAATTATTTAATATAATATTACAGTACAGTACTTTGAACCTTCGCAATAAATTTATTTGATTTTAAGTTTAGTTTGTAGAACTCCATTTCAATTTAGAGATTTTTTTTATTTTAACAGTCTTATTAAAAAATTTATAAAAACAGTGTGTTTATAAACAAGTTCTGCTAGTTGTAATTATTATTACGCGTGACAGCTGTTTCACCTTCTGACGGCATTATCAAACTTTGGTAAAGCCACTTACAGACGACGTAAGTGATAACTTTCTTTTTTTATTATTCTGGCTTTATTGATTTCCGAGTAAATTGTCGTAAATTATTATTTGCTAATCCCAATATTATTTGCTAATGCTAATAATTAAGTGAAATTTTAAACAATGCAATAATAGGATTATTGCATTGTTAATTTCACTTAATGTCGTTGGTATTTCCAACTGATGACTCAGGGGTTTATTTCCCTGAATAATTAAGTATTTTGGGGTCTAATTATTATGCATTTCATTACATCCGATAATTTAAACAATTTTTATGTTGAATTGGGGTAAGTTTTATGGCTAAGGGAAGGAGTGGAAGGTGAGGAAGTACCTGGATATTCAGATCTGGTCACCAAATACGGCTAGTCATTTCAAGCAACGTTTAAATTCTAAACCTGGATATTCAGATCTGGTCACCAAATACGGCTAGTCATTTCAAGCAACGTTTAAATTCTGAACCTGGATATTCAGATCTGGTCACCAAATACGGCTAGTCATTTCAAGTAACGTTTAAATTCTAAACCTGGATATTCAGATCTGGTCACCAAATACGGCTAGTCATTTCAAGCAACGTTTAAATTCTGAACCTGGATATTCAGATCTGGTCACCAAATACGGCTAGTCATTTCAAGCAACGTTTAAATTCTAAACCTGGATATTCAGATCTGGTCACCAAATACGGCTAGTCATTTCAAGCAACGTTTAAATTCTGAACCTGGATATTCAGATCTGGTCACCAAATACGGCTAGTCATTTCAAGCAACGTTTAAATTCTAAACCTGGATATTCAGATCTGGTCACCAAATACGGCTAGTCATTTCAAGCAACGTTTAAATTCTGAACCTGGATATTCAGATCTGGTCACCAAATACGGCTAGTCATTTCAAGCAACGTTTAAATTCTGAATTAATTAATCAATTACGAAAAAGCGTGGGGTTAAGAATATTTTTTTTAAATTATAGTTGTAATTTATTGTCGATTTTTTAAAAAAATTGCGATATTTTAAATAAAATTTAATAATTATTGTTTAAATAAATTAGCAATCTGGCAGCATTCATTTGCAGGTGGTCAATCCAATGCAGTCATGACGTTTGTGTGAGTGCTTTCCTTTGTCTCAGTGTGTTGCGCAGCAGTTTTATATGAACCGTTTTTTGATTCATCGGGATTGTTTTTAAAACTATACATTCTTTGTACCTTCAAATTAGTGGAAATAAACTTAAGTGTGTCAAGCTGCTCGTTATATTCCGGTAATTCTGGAAGGCTTTTAACATAAGCAATAATATTCATAAATCACATTCCGCGAAGTTGTAAATAACTAAATTTATTAAAAAATATACGTTGTAGGATAGCCTAGCAAGTAACATTTTGACAGAGCACTTACGGTGATTTAAAAAACAACGGCGCTGTTCAAATAATCCAATTATTATTATTGATAAGTACCTAAGTGAGGAAAATTGTTTTTAAAAGTGCTCAGAATTATTGGACTTCGATTATAAATTCAGGAAATCTACTAATTAGTTTCTTAGTTTCAAAATTAGACTATTTAATACGTGAAACGCGTAAGAGGTGAAACCAAAGCATTCCAGAGGTGAAACAATTTAGATACAAAAATAAAACTGATGTGTACAATACAAGAAGACAATCAGTGATTCGCATACGAAAAATGTGAATAATCATTATTGTTAAATAAAATATTTCTTTTCTGGTACTGGATTATGTAATACGGGCTTCGTTCGCAGCAACACGCGAGAGTTGCGATGTTGCTTTCAAATTTTGACAAAGGATAAAACAGTGGTGACATGTGGTGAAAATATGTTTAATTAATTTTTTATTAAAAAAAAACGTTACCGGACAGCAAAGTGCACATAACATTTTTTACTCCAAATGTGCTAAGGAATAGCTGGTTAAAGTTTGTCGGGTTAGTGCCGATACACCCTGTATATACACACACATATTATAGCAACTTTCAAATAGGTACCCTTTTTTTTAAACATGAACACGTGTCGAGTAAATGTGACTCTTTTGCTATGAGTATGAGAGTTGTGCGCTTTGCGAACTCAAGTGGCATATTGACCGTAGTAATTCTTAAAGATGCTGCCATAAAGTCGGAGAATTTGTGTGTATTTCAGCTTCTCAATAAAACCCTTATGTTTCAAATTTTATTATTAGAAATAAACACATCATTTTGGATAAAAAGTAAATAGTATAAAAATGATTTACCTTGCATTTTTTCGTCTAAACACTGAACTTAAATTACTGATAGTAAAAAATAACATATTTTTTACCTCACTTTTTTATCTTTTATTATTATTAAATAATGAATAGAAAATTCACAAAGTTTCATAATTTTTTTTTTCAATTTTCTATCGAAACCTTTTGGTTTCTTAGAGGTGTACATTTTGATTATTTTGTGGTTAAATACTGTATTTGAATGTAAAGATTAGTGTTTTATCTTTTTAACACCGTTTAGTTCATATTTCTAACCATGACGATAAGTGAGACACAGCGATTTATAGGAGACCGCATGCAATTAATTATTAACTGTAATCATTATGTTTTTTGTATTATTATTATTATTGTCTTTTGTTTTCGTTTATTTTGTATGTATTATCTTACAATATTTTTTTATATTTACTTTATATACATATATTCTATGTATAATATGGAGCTCGTGGGATTGCACCACCCTCCCCGAGATCTGTAATTAAAAAAAAAAACAATAATAAATAAATAAAAAAAATGGTCTTACGGGTAATAGCTATTTGTTTAAAAAACCAAATAAAAATTAGCCCGAGAAGTTAATAACAACAACAAAGAAACACACAGAGATGTGCAAAATGGGTACCCAAAACCATTTGAAATGCAAAATGGAAATGGGTCAAAACTTTTCCATTTGAAAATGCAAAATGGTTTTTAGAAAAGCATTTCAAATGCAAAATGCAAAATACTTATTTTCAAAATGCATTGAAAATGCAAAATGGTTTCTCAGGTCAGACAATTAAAATAATTATAGAATTTTTAAACAGTTTTGTAATTTAATAATGTACATCAATGTAGAACAAACATATTACATGATGGTAAATTAAAAAATGCCACGACTACGGATTATGAACCACAAAAAAATTGCGCGGGACAAATGTTGCCAACGTAAAAACATAGAAACTGCTATCTAACATTTAATATTACAGCGTCATGGCCCCATGTTCAGTATTTGAATCAGTATTTTTTGTAATGGTATCACTCAATTGCCAGGGCTTCTACCAGGGAGCAACTTGACAAATGTAAATTATCTCTCATAGCAAGGTTGAGGATCGATTGATATTTGGGGCTTATGAAAAAAAGATGAGTGGAGATAGTAGGAAGAATGTTGCAAAAAAGCATTTAAAATGGAAAATGCATTGAGAAAAGCATTTAAAATGCAAAATGCAAAATGGTTTTTAGAAAAGCATTTAAAATGCAAATGGAAAATACCCATTTTGCATTTTGCATTTCCATTTCAAATGGATTTATTTGAAATAAAGTACATCTCTGGAAACACATAACTTTAATTGTAGACTTTTATTACTTATTTTCTTAAGATCGATATTAATTAGATGTGAAATTGTAACAGTAATAATTACCTTTACCCATTGAGTATGAACATGTTTGTTGATACCTTTGAATGTAATTTGCTGAGTGATGTTTAGCAGCGAGAATAGCTTGACGGACAAATCGCTGCTATGTAAGTAAATACTATACGAATAGTTGACGCGTCATAGGTTAAACCGGCTCGCTGTTAGATGCAGTCTGCACTCGAGATATTTGTACTTCTAACTCTCAGATAATAATATAGCGAATACTTTTCTAAGTGGCCAGTTGATTTAGTCACCGCCTACTACAGTTGTTCATCAGTCTTTTAATTCTGTTTTCTTCACCGGTACTACAGTTGGCGGATCATTCGCACCCATCGCATTTTCCTCACACGTTAGCAGGCCAAGAAAAACTACCCAAGTAAACGTTAGGCGGACGCACGATATATCGGACAGAAAACAGTTTTATTTATTAGCGTCCACAAATCTGGCTTCACATGTTCCGAAAACTTGCGAGGTTTCCCCTAAGCCTTGTGTCCACTTTGCTAGTAGTACCTCCTATTTAGTAGTGCCGCCTCAGAAAACACAGCTAAATATAGTATAATTTATAATTTTATGTATGTCTGCCGCAGTTGCGGATTTTCGGTGTGACCGTGTCACCTTTGACATTTTGTTCAAATTTCAAGTATTCGTAGTAAAGGTGAAGTTATTCTAGCGGCATTAATTCTAGAAACCGCCAAATGATTGATAAATCTTGGTATAACGTTAGTCTCTAGTACAATTGTTTTTTTTGGGTATTATGCCGCGTTGCCCTACCTCCTTCTTTAGCTTATTCTTTTTATAAACTCAGCTGTTCCGGATGTGACAAGTTTAACGTAAGCCAGAAAGAACGGACGATCTCCAAAAGGATATAAACCCGGCCATCCTGAGAAATCGGCAATTGCCGAGCATTTAATTGTAACCGACTATTACTTTGGATTTGTTCCACAAGACCCAAAAAGAATAGAGCACACTTTGTTATGGAGGAATTTGAAATACTTAAAAAATCACATTAATATTAATAAATACGACGGGGTCAATCTCGGTAGCTATTGGAATCCCGTAATTGACAGCTTCACTAAAACTGAATGCAGATAACCATTTTAAATTATACTGTAATACCAGCTCTCAGAGGATGGTATCGCATTAACAAAAACACACACTTCTCCTGATGTAATGCTTTCCGAAACGTTTTTTTCTTTGCGTTATTTTGGTAGCGCAACACACGGCACAATACTACAAAAATAAATCACTATAATACTTTTGGCTGTGATAATCTCAAATCATATCTAGATCCGTAGTGTTCATCCAATTTGCCTGAAAGTGTCAAGCAGTACGCGGTGTGTGACTAATAGTAAGTACGTACATTATCTGTTGGGAACCAAGATGTATTTAATAATAGCAGTGTATCAAATAGAATACCTCTACCGCTGGCAATTATCCCAAGCTTCCGAAACACTGCAGTCTGTAGCCCTATCTTTCGGCATTGTGTTCGCATTGTGAGACGCACGCGCTCAAATTCGGTGATAGGGCGTAGGGCGGTTGTGTTCCGTCATCGTCATTGTCACCCCGTTGGTGTTAGCACCACGCTGCGCTGTTTCGCCGATCAGATGAAATTGATCGCTTTATTTCTGGCGTCGACCTAGTAAGCGGGCAATAGGCCATGCGGTGATGCGATACAATTCTATAAATTTTCAAAAAGAGCTTCTGTGCAAATATTTTGTAATATTGATTTATCAAATAAATTAATCTCTATTGCAAATTAAAAGCAGTCGTGACGGCCAAATTCTACCACGCACAGTTTATAACTGTCTCCGTTTTCAAATGGAACTTGATTTGGGGAATATTCATATTTCCATATCACAGTAAATCTAACTAACTAATCATCATACCGTTTCCCGCAGGGATAGGTAGAGAGGACAGGCCATGTCTTCCTCGAGCATCACCGACTTCTTCTGCTATTTACATTTGCGTCATACACTACTTTCTTTGTTCACTAGCTCTACATGCCCAAACCATCTAAGCGTTCTATGATCTCATTTCTTCAGCAGTCTACTTTCGTCCTTCCTTTGCAATTTTCGGGGTAGATATTAGCACTCCATTGTGGACTGTTAGCTTCGCTTCTTTGGACAATGTTTTGCTAGCGCTAACCGCGTTCAATTTTCCATTAAAGGAGCTTCCTGCATTTACTCTCTCTTCGACATCTCTATCAGCCTTCCCATTTCTCCTAAACACACTTCCCAAATACACAAACTCATCCACCTGCTTCAAGTATTCATCATTGCAACTATATTGCACACTGTTTTTGTACTCTCTCTTTTAAACACCATGACTTTGGACTGGATCATCCCAGAACCTGGTCTCGTCTTATATTTGTTCGAAGTTCACTTTTCTTCAATGACTAATATGACTTTTCAAATTATGTAAATACTGACTTCACAGTTACAGTTCTTTAACACCATTTCAGTCAGGGACAGAGTGCCAATATTGTATATCATGTTGTACGGATGTTTTGTACAAAGTTATATTTATGTTATAGCTGAATTCTTAACAAGTTTGACGTAACAATATCAGTTAGTAAAATCTTAAACCATCATGTATGTAGGAATGTAGCATCGGCAAAGATAATTTTGTTCGTGACAACGGGTCAGTTTTTAGTTTTTGTACACTGCTAGCGCGCCTTGAGCTATTTAATTTCAACTTCATGAATAAACAAGAACGCACATTTAAATAGCACTAATTGTACGCTAGTTAATGCATGTTGGCCAATCAACATGGTTGGTCAAATGTTAATTGCAAATTAAAGTCGTGGATCACTTAATAACTAAGCTCTCAAGATTTGATCGACCGTCGCCATCGCTTGATTTGACATCGACCAATGCGATGCAACTTACATTAAACAAACTGCAAATATGATTAGGATCATGGAGACCACGAGGAATATTCATTTATGGTAATATTTCATACAAAATGCAGGTGCGGTATATTTATTTGTCAGCGTTTGTTAAATCCCCAGTAGCCCTCGCATTCCGGCGGTTTTTCAAAGACTTCCAGTAAACCAATTTATTAAATATATATCATTTTGTAAACTTTCTTAAATGTAATGTTGTCAATACTTTGCAGCTTGCCAGCTATGTCTAATATACGTGATGTATTATACATAACTTTAGGTTTCACGTGTCGTTTATAATGCTACGTATAGCATAATATATATGTCGTTGTAATCTACGAACTGAACCTCAACTTATGGGAAAAGAACTAAGCAACCGCAAATGGCGCGCGCCGCTTGCAGTTACTTTGTTCCTTTTCCGTAATTCGATGTTCGGTTCGCAAATGTATACGTACCTACTATAAGATCTAAACGGAGTTATCAGCGTTATAGATTTTTAACTCCAATATGCATCGTATTAGTTGGTTTTGCTACGAAAAACAACTTTTATTGAGTAAAAAGCGCGCCGTTAAATAGGTAACGGCATAATGTGTAGAATTGCCATCCATCCGGATATAAAGGAACTCTCACCGTTGTCGTAGCCTTTCCGTCCCGATTTCCCGACAAAACCTGCGCAATGCAGCACAACTCTGTTTACTAACACACGGAATGGAAGATACTCTCAGTATCGCCCTGGTGCAAGCCACCATTCAGAATTGACACGTTGCTTCAAATGGCTTTAGCCGTTTTTGGTGACCAGATCTGAATCTTCCTCTCCCTACTACCTTCAGCTTCACAACATACCCCAATTGGGGATGCCATAGTCTCACTGGCTCCAGGCGGTTGGGAGCAGTTGGGACTCTATTGCGGTATTCACATTAAAAAAGTGCTAATTTATTAAGAATCTCTTCAAATTATTGTTCATAATAATTTATGTTATGTTATACTTCGTTTCACCCAGTGAGACCAACATGACTAAATTGTACTAAGAAATGTAAAATATTGTACCAAAAAAAATCGGTTCCGTGATAATACGGGTCAGTGACAATTCAACACACTTTCGAAGAGGTATAAAGTCACTTAAAAGTGATATTTACACTACGAAAAAAGAGTATTGCTTTTTTAAGCATCTTCAAATCATTGGTAATCCAGTTAAAAACGATATTGCAGGCCGTTTCCTGATAAACTTTTAGTAAATTCGTAAAAATATCGGAACACGTGATCATGCACATGTATATATGATTTTAACTTTAATTCAATAAGGGCCTGCAATAGAAACCAGGAGTGTTACTAATGATGGATTGTGTGTTCTTTACAGGCAAATCAAGCAACAGCAAAGACAATGACGACAAGAAGGAAGACAACGAGCTGTGGTCCAACGTGGAGGCACAGGCCGCCTTCCTGGGACCCAACTTGTGGGACAAGACGCTGCCGTACGACGCCGATCTCAAGGTACAAGAAGTCAGTAATCAACACAACCATCCTTTTTCTCTGGCTTTGCGTGGTTGTTATGCCTATTACCACCATTTAGACGCTACCCACTTTATTGTTGATTTCAGTATATTAATTTCCGCCATTGACACACTTACACGACTATTAAACTTACTTGCCGTGCTGTGTGTTCAAATGGAAATTAGTTATGTCTGTAACGCCATTTCGTGTCTTGTTCATATTGTTTTATTTAATTTAATTTATGATTTGAGCATAAACCTAGACGCTTTGGTCCAAAGAAGGAATGTTGGTATGTGTTGTGATTAATTCATATTTTTAATTTGCCACCAAATAATAATGCACATGGCGTCTGGAAACTAGTTGCAGCTACAAGCGGGAAACTAATGAATCTACATTACATTTTGAGTCGATTTTTTCATGTAACTTTTGTTGATTTGAACTTTCGTTTTCGAGTAAATCGTGTCAGAAATTGTAATTCTAACAGTAGTATTTGAAGAAAAATCGATTGCTACGTAAAAGCTATTTATTATCCTTTAAAGGTCTCTAAATGCCTAATAATAATGTAATCTTTATAAGTAAGTTTTATTTTATTTTTAAATGGGTTCCCTGTGTAACGTAGACTCACCATTTTTCCGCTTGTCCCACTAGTTTCCGGATACCGCGTACAAGTACCTACTACTAACCAAATTATATTTACTAACAAAATTATTCATATTTATAAATTTGTGTCTTAGCATTGGTCTATTTTAACAGTGTAAATCTTACTGGGTGAGATGTTCATAAAATACATATGTTTTTGTTGTACCTATATATATCTAATAAATACGCCACGACATTACTGCTAACATTCGAGTGTAGAAAATTTAAAAATATGTACTACGAATGCACTTTTTAAAAAATATATTTTTATTGCACCAAACGGAGAAAAATAACATTGCTAATTTATTAAGAATCTCTTCAATTTTTTTGGCAATCCGGTTATAAACGTGATTACAGGCCTTTAATGAAAGAATTAACAGGGTTCCTGATAAATTTTTAATAAATTGATAATATTTTCGAAATATACTAAAAGTTTATTTGTTAAAGGCCTGCAATCCCGTTTATAACCGGATTACCAATAATTTGAAGATATTCTTAATAAATTAGCTATACTCATTTTTCTCCGTGCATGCATAGAACTTTTTATTTTTATATAGTTTTAATATTGCCTACCAATTTTTTGTATTTTTTGTAAACTTCTATAATATTTGCAAGTATTTTTAAAAAAAGGTTGCCACGTAGTAGATGAAAATATATAATTGATTTTAAATTTTTTTAAATAATGGTGTTTTAATGTCGTGTGGGCAAACCCATTGTTTATTTTTAAAAAGTTCAATCTAAGATTCTCAATATCCCACGTTGTTTAATTATCGTGTAAAGTTAAATCGCTAAGTACTACGTATAAGACAATTACGTATCTTTAAATAGTATTATTCAGTTAATAATATTATTCACGCAATTGATTATAATTTTAACGAACATTCAATGTTAGCAATGTAGTGAAAATAGGAGTAGATTTACCATATTATAATTTTATCAAACAGTGGTTTCAACTTTAGCAGTGTAGTCAAAACAGTAGTTTTAATGTTAGCAGTGTAGTGAAAATAGGAGTAGATTTACTACATCATAATTTTACCGAACAGTTTTTTCAATGTTAGCAATGTAGTGAAAATATGAGTAGATTTAATTTATTATAATTTTACAGAACAGTAGTTTCAATGTTAGCAATGTAGTGAAAATATGAGTAGATTTAATTTATTATAATTTTACAGAACAGTAGTTTCAATGTTAGCAATGTAGTGAAAATATGAGTAGATTTAATTTATTATAATTTTACAGAACAGTAGTTTCAATGTTAGCAATGTAGTGAAAATATGAGTAGATTTAATTTATTATAATTTTACAGAACAGTAGTTTCAATGTTAGCAATGTAGTGAAAATATGAGTAGATTTAATTTATTATAATTTTACAGAACAGTAGTTTCAATGTTAGCAATGTAGTGAAAAAAGGAATAGATTTACCATATTATCATTTTATAATTATATTTACATACCGTGTATGTGCGTAATGGTTTTATTATGTGTTTAGATATAAATATAGTTTATCATTTTGTTGCTTACTGTTAAGACATAATTAATAATAAGCCTCCTGTACCTATTAATTGTTTTAATGTAATATTTATAATCTCCAGTCAACTTTGTAATTTATATTACGTACCAACCGACATGCTTTAAATATAAGCTTTAATTAAATAGCTATTATACTAATAGAATACATCGATAAATGTGTTTATAACATGTGTTGCGCAAATTGTATGGCTACTTAAAATATAGCCAAAATGTTTTAAATTCAATTTTTTTAAATAATACAACTCAAACTTTCAATATCTACAAATTAAATGTGAATTCACAAACTTATTTGCATAACTATTTTGTTTTGAAACTCCTTCCTTAGCCAACCTTTCGGATAGCATTACAGTGTCCATTATCAGGGCAGATGTGTAAAAAAAAATTCTTTTCTTTTTACAAATCTGCCCTTATGATGGACATTGTAATCCTGTCCGAAGTGTAGGCTAAAGAAGGAGGCAACACGGCATTATACCCCTAAAATAAAGTACTATAATTATTTCACAACATTGAAACAAAACCCTCGAAAAATTGCGAGACTCTTAGCATCCTTTACGTGAATTTAGTGAATTTATTGAATATTTAAAACCTCTTATAATAAATATAATCTTGTGTTTTCCAAAGCCTAAAATCGTTACTGAAGCACATATTTTTTAAAATTTTTAATCTTATCTTTTCCTTTCTTCTAAACACTGATTGGTTAAGGATAGATTCACATAGATTTAAAAAAAAAATCTTGGTGGATTATGTATGACTGAACCTACCTAACTTATAGCTACCGTTTTGTATGCTTTGTAGTTTACTGAAAATGGTCATCATTTTGGACGCGTCTTGTCACAAAAGGTTACCATTTATTTTGTATGTTTTTATTTAGTTAAAAAATACATTTTTATATCTAGTATAAACAACATATAATATTTAAATTTTATCTACATAGCAAATAGTAAAGTTTATCTACCTAACTATGTTGATAAATCAACATACACACAGGTGACACATACTGTAGGCACGTATGTAGATATAATAATATAGATTATATTAATAATATTATCCACGTAAATCAAATACCGACGAATCAATAGTAATAGTAATAATTATAATAAGTCATGTTTAAATATCCACTCACCTTGTGATTTATCTTCGTAGGTACCTACTTAGAATAAAGATAAGGAATACGACACGTGTGGTTTATTCTGTTAACCTCTAGTATGCCAAGAAATACACATAGCCCCCAACCCCCTTGAGGTGATTTTACAAATATTATTGGGTTTTTTAGAACTCACCGCACTTGCACAGATTTTATGGTCTAAGCCCTAAAAATCCTCCAAGCATTCTATAAAGTACGTTAGTTGGTTGGTAGATAAATAACGCACTTAAGGCGATGCCATACGCCGTGGAATATTTTAAATCGAGCCGCCATCAATAACAATCCTTACGTAGATGACGATAAGGCTTAAATTCCCGCTTAATACCATCCAGCTGTTTTGATTTAGGCAAGAAAAAAACATGGCCATAAAGTGCCTTTTATTTTATTTTGTGGATGTTCAGGCATAAATATTTAAACGTTTTCCGATCATTTTATAAATAACTTAATTTTCCACATTATACAATAAAACCATAACCAAAAATGGGTTCGTAAGTAGGAGATTTTGAACTTTAAAGCAGTTTTCATTGGCCTTATAAATTATTTTTTTCTGGGCTTATAAAAAAACTTATGTAAAAAATACTCGATTATTTCAAAGGCCAAGATGTATTATACTCGCGGTATTTATTTAAAGCATCTGAAACATTTTTTGGCTACCAAATTTTCAAACCAAAAACACATGATTTGCATTACTACGTATGGCATCGCCTTAAATATTATTCTGAATGATCGCGTCGCTAAATTCCATGTAAAATGTGATAATTCTAATTTTCACTAAATATTTATTTAACTTTATTTATTTATATGAAATCCTCATTCATATTACGACCTTTTTCATTGTGAAGAATGTTTACTTAGCTGGAATATAAAAAAGCACAATGATATTTTGGTTTGTCTATTATATGTATTATATTTTTTAAAGATACTAGAGAAAAACATTCATCTTAATCTAGGTAGTTATCTGGTACGACGGTAAGGTACAATTTACAAGAACGTATTTTGCCAAAAATAAGTCAGTTATTACGAAAACAGAATCAAACGATTGTAATTTTACATCTGACATTTAATTAAATTAGATAGATTTCTACAGACTTTCGTTTTTGGTATGAAAACCTCATTAATTAATCGCTCATGATCCTTGTTATTGAAAATTATAATTAGCTTAATATAATGAAAATTTCACAGATTTTTTGTATGTTCAAATCTTTTGTTTTGCTCATTAGAAACTGGAAAATACTGGTATTTATGATATGTATCAAAGATTCTACTTCCGTTTTAACGTGATGAAATTCTTGCATTAATCGTCGTGGTCCTAACAAACTGACATATGGTGACAAAGTGACGTTGAACTAGAGATATAGTAAATATACACTACCTCGAACCATCGACAAAAGTTGTTGTTACTTTCTGTTTCGATTGAACAAAGTCTGCGAAAAGACTGACCTTGAACAAACCAATATGATGATTGTTTTGGAATGAAAGATATCGACTCCCTAATGCTATTCGGTCATAAATATGTATTTTTTATGTTGGAAAACATCAAATGAACAAATAATGCGAATATGAAACGTAGTTTTTCTATATTTCGCGGTGGAAGTGCTAAATCAAAGTGCGATGTCAATGATGTATGATCTATTGGTTTGTTTAAATATTAACTTTTTTTATTGAAATACAAAATAAGCAATATATATGAAATCTCTCACCATTGTCATAGCAAACCATTTTGGGAGGCGTTAAGCAAAAGTCAACTAATAGATTTTTTTTAAACCTGAGTTTGTGTGATATTTAGCTTATTAAAAAACTGCAAAAATGTTAATTGTTTGACGATTGTTATATTAAAAACTGTCAAACAATGGATAATTTTTTTTAAACTTTTAAACCCGAAAAAAAACCATCTAATTCCCAATACAGTGAATTTGAACCCACTTAAAATACATATATAATTGAAATGCTGTAACCACAAAATGGGATTTATTGGTAAAATGCAGACATTCCTAAGTTTTTTCAAATTAAAGAAAATATATTATTATTGTTTTCAAGAAGTTCTGTGAACAGAAAATCTCACGTAATAATGACTATTCAGCTCGTGCGAACTCTGGCGGAGTAAAAATACACTATCCAACAAGGCTACCATCTTGACAGGATTGAGCGGACACGGAACACACAAACAAATTTACAGACAGACGAAATGCGAAAGAAATGTTAAAAAAGTATATCGCCACCGCCAGTCAAATATCTTCTATTTTTCTAACAAAAAAAAATTTTAACATAAAAAAAAACTTTTAATTACTACTTTTTTTTTTTTTTTTTTTTTTTTGAAGTGAAACTTCTTTACGCGCGTCATGCAATTTCGAGGAGTAAAACCAACTCATGACCGAAACGAAAATGCGGGACCGATTAAAGTTCATTTGATGTAGTAAAAGTTTTGAAGTAAAATATAAATGCTTCTTAGCTCATCTCGACAACTGGCGTTGGTGGTGTAATGGTCAGCATAGTTGCTTTCGAAGCAGTTGATCCGAGTTCGATTCTCGGCCATGGAATATTATTTTTTTGTTTTTAAGGAATTTTTTTTTTTTAATGGTTGACCATAATATCAATCCACTAAGTAATATTTTAGGCCTGTAGCATAATTGAAAAGTTAAAGAATGATATAAAATTTTTTATGATGTTAACGATAAAAAAATGAAAAAAAACATAAAATTAAAATAAAAAATGGGCCAACGGCACGCGGTGTTCCCAAGCGGTCACCCATCCAAGTACTGACCGCGCCCAATGTTGCTTAACTTCGGTGATCGGACGAGAACCGGTGTGTTCAAAATGGTATGGTCGTTGGCAAAAGTTAAACAATATTAATTTCTATTCTACCTGCCAATAAATATATGAAAATTAGTATAAAAAAGCCCTAATAATATTGAAAAAATTAGCAAGGTGTGTGCGAGGTTGATAAAAATAATCATTACATACGCGCTTGAAAAAGATCGTAATTACATTAATAAGTTTGTAGGAATTTTTTTTTTCAATGGTTGACCATAATATCAATCCACTAAGTAATATTTTAGGCCTGTAGCATACTTGAAAAGTTAAAGAATTTTATGATATTATTAATTATAGTAATGATAAAAAAATAAAAAAAACATGAAATTAAAATAAAAAATAGGCCAACGGCACGCGGTGTTCCCAAGCGGTCACCCATCCAAGTACTGACCGCGCCCAATGTTGCTTAACTTCGGTGATCGGACGAGAACCGGTGTGTTCAACATGGTATGGTCGTTGGCAAACGCTAAACAATATTAATTTCTACTCTACCTGCCAATAAATATATGAAAATTAGTATAAAAAAGCCCTAATAATACTGAAAACATTAGCAAGGTGTAAATATTATATACCTAGTTTAACTCACTCTCCTAACTCATCTTCGCTGTCTACAGGCAGAGCGCACGACTGTGGTCGTGAAGAACCGAGGTTCGATCCCCGCTTTAACTAATTTTTTTTTTCTTTTTTTATAACTTTTAATTTTTTTTATCACATGCTACTTATAAATATGTCAATAGACAGAAAAAAAGAGAGAATGAAATGAAAAGAGAGAGAGAGAAGAATACTAGAAGTTTCACTTCTGTCTTGCGTAGGCTTGACACACCCTTTTTTTTTTTTTTTTTTTTTTTTTTTTTTTTTTTTTTTTTTTTGTTATTTGTTTTTGGGGTATTATGCCGTGTTGCGCTAACTCCTTCTTTAGCCAACGTTTCGGACAGCATTGCATCCGAAACGTTGGCTAAAGAAGGAGTTAGCGCAACACGGCATAATACCCCAAAAACAAATAACAAAAATACTTTTGGCCGTGAAAATCTTAAATCATATTTTTAATTACTACAATTTATTACAAACTAGCTGACAGGTACCCGGCGTTGCTGGGGGTTATCGATAGATAAATACCACCACTGACATTTCTATAGGCCTTTTTAATATGTACAATTCCGCTGTACATTATTTTGATGTTTTTGCCACTTGATTACTAAACACTTACTTCTCTCTAATTTCTATAAATTATCATAAAAAATCTCTAAATGATAGTGAAATCCCTATAAAAATCCGTTGCGTAGTTTAGAAGAACTAAGCGCATAAACAGAGAGACGCGGATAGCGACTTTATTTTATACTATTTAGAGATAATGTTTTGTAGTTACAACATTTTGTATATGAGTTACGACTCTAACCCATCGACATATGGTACCCAAATTGTAGTTTAAATAATTATTGCATAATATGGTTTAACTATACTGGTAATAAGTTATACAGTAGGTAAGATAATTATGTATCATAAATTTGAACTGTTTATGGGCCATTTTGATTGCTTTGATAGCTTTACACTTAATGAATAGTTTTAGAAAGGGTTTTACGATCTGTTAATATTTTTTAAAGATTCGTACAAAATTGCGCAATAACAAAGATATATTTTTGTTGAGCAACTATTTACGACAAGTTGGTAAAAGTCAGTATTTCGAAAATTGCAGTTGAAACATTTTACTGCCATGTTTAAACGGTTATAATATCATTCTCGCCTTAACCGGCCCTTTTTATGTACAAAACTTAATTCTGTATTTGAGGCCAAAATACCCAACCAAACAGAATGATCCTTTTTATAAATCAAAAGGAACAGTAAAGATCTAGTACCACTGATTTTTGTTTTGCATTATAAAATATAGCCCCCTAAAGACATAGTTTTTTTAATGATTTTAGAAGCATAATGACTTGTGAGTTTGGCAAATGAAACAGTTTGTCAAAAGTTGCAACAAAGTTGTCTATAAATCGTAAAAATTGATTTATTTTATGGCCTGAGTAGTACTAGATATTTGCTATGACTTTTTGATTAAAAAATCATTTCCTTCTGTTCGGTATTTTGACCTCACATTAAAATTAAGTTTTTTAACAAAAATTCTATTTTGTGAAAATCCAACGAAATTTCCTTGTTTGCTCTTGTGTGAACGGTCTTTATAAACTAATCATTTGTGTACCTATACCTCGTTCAATTTAATGTAACATCGGTTCCGTGACAATTCGGGACAACAAATCAACACACTTTTGAAAACTGGTATAAAGTCATTGAAAAGTGATATTTACACTGAGAAAAATGAGTATTGCCAATTTATTAAAGAATGTCTTCAAATTATTAGTAACCCGGTTAAAAAAGGTATCGCAGACCGTTTCCTGATAAACTTTTAGTAAAATCGTAATAATATCGGAACACTTGTTCATACACCTGCGTTTGTCTTGATAGTATAAAATGTCGAAATGCGAAAATGTTAGGATTACGACAATAAATTAATATTTTACTAAAAAATTATACCTATCAATTCATTCCTTTAGGGCCTGCAATCCCGTTTTTAACCGGATTACGAATGATTTGAAGAGATTGTTAATAAATTAATATTTTATGTCAGTAATTTTTCTCAGTGTAGGACCAATTTTTTTCATCATTTTTCATGACTTTATATCAATTTTTAATATTGTCGATTTGTCACTTGTCCTGAGTTGTCCAGTTACCTCCTGCGGATGTGGTGTTGTTTATTTTGTGAAAAGGGACATTATAAAGAAAAGGTTCGCAATTCCAGTATGTGGACTTGGATGAGTTCTTGAGCGAGAACGGGATGCCGGGAGACGGGCTGGCGGGCGCGCACCTGGCGCCGGGCACCTTCGGGCACTCGCCCGGGCTCTCCCTGGCCGGCCTCTCCACGCACGTCACCACCAAGCGGGAGCGCTCGCCCTCCCCGTCCGAGTGCCTCAGCCCTGACACCATCCACCAGCCCCCTTCGCCCACCGACTCTAGTGAGTACCGACTCCTTTCTATACCTAACACTCACAGAACTTATGCCGGACGTAGCCTTCAGCGGCAGGATCTGAAACAAGGACTTCTATGTAATCCGTCATCTACTGTATTTGTATATAGATCAGTAATATACTTGTACACGGACTTCTGTGAATTCCGTCATCTACTGTATTTGCGTGTTAAAACCGTCACAATTAGTGACAAACCCTTCAGCATCGACTCCCATTACTAAAGATGTATATATCTAAACACGAATGCCAGTCAAGCGAAGATAGGTTCCCGCCAACAACTTATTAATTGATGATAATTGTTTTCCGGCGAAGCAGCAACCAGCGCGCCCATTGGATTGCGTGTACCTCTACACCTATCATTGTTGATTACCATTCTGCGACTGTCCTATGCCTAATAATGCCTATTCATACTAACATGCAAGGTTCGAACTCTCTCTAAACGAACTGTAGGGATATGCTGACCAAATTAAAAACATTCTGAATGAAATGATTGATTGGATTACTCGCGTACATTAAAGCACAGTTTTATTTCCAAGTTCGATATTCTGGAAATTCCTTATCGTTGTCCAATTTAATCCAGATATTTATTTCCATTTCTGTGGACCGTGGTCGACAGTTCATTTTAGCATTCACTGTCGATTAGCTGTAGACTGTATCTACCTGTAAACAATGTGGATCGAGCGGTCTCACTAACTTAATTATCGCCTTGTACAGCTTTGAAGTAACGCTCTCCATACCGTTGTATTCAGGAAATGAGAAATTCGAGTTTGCAGAGCGATCGCACAACTTGTCAATCTCCCACTTAAAAACAAGGATATTCCAGAGAAGTCTAAGTTATTAAAATATTGTTCAGATATACAGGATGTCTGGTAATTAGTGGAAAACTTTTCAAATGTTGATGGGGGACCACAGGGCCTTTGCGAAAATGGAATATCATGTTTAGTAAAAGCCTCACGGTTTTCCAGTTAAACTTTTTTGAAATCATCTAAAATTCTTCGATCACTCACTTGGTGCCATGGTCACAAATGAATTTTCTCAGTCTGTTTTTCTTTATATAATTCTTACATATTAGTGCTACCAGAAATACCTTACTGTTTTTGTATTACAGCAGTAATTTTTATTTTAAAAAAATAATCAAAACTTGTGTGTTGATATTTTTTTTTATTTAAGTTGGTTTATTACCAAATGATGTTTGTACCTAACAAATATTTAACACGTGTTATATCATTTTGAAACCTCTATTAAACGGGGAACTTTTGGCCACACATGCCTCAAGAGAGTTCAAGCTTAGGGGAAAATTTGTTAAACTGGTCAAAATACAAATTAAAAATTTACGACTTTTCTAAAAAAAAAATCTACAACAGAAATGCAATAATAGTAAGGTATTTCCGATTACTAATATTACGGCACTACTATTAATATATATATATATATAAATTAAAAATTTACGACTTTTCTAAAAAAAAAATCTACAACAGAAATGCAATAATAGTAAGGTATTTCCGATTACTAATATTACGGCACTACTATTATATTAAAAAAACGTAATCAATTCCTACATTTGTGACCACGGTACCGAATATAGTTAGCAAAGGTGTCAATTTGAGATACTCTCAAAAAAGTTCAATAAACTCGAAAACTATGTGACTTTTACTAAACCTGACATTCAATTTTTGGAAAAGCTTTGGTGACTCCCATCCACAGTTAAAATGTTATCCACTACCTACTGGACACCCTGTATATTAACCCGTTCGTTCCGGTCGCAATTTTGACTTTCAAATACGCTGGAAATAATTAGGTATTTAATTTAGTACTTTCTTACAGAATCAAGTCATTTTCTCATGAAATTATTATAATTAGTATAGGTACGTTTTAAAAAATCTCTTTATATAAAAGAAATACTTACGGGTGAACCCCCACGTCGCGAACAACTAAAAAATATACGTAATATTGTTTTTGTATTAACATTGTAGTTTATCTGGCGATTTTTTTAAATCATAATAATAAGCAAAACTGTATTATCTGTGTCCTCAAACGTTATTTAAAAAAATGCGATTTGTTCTTTGAGTTAGGTACACCTACCGACCGTACCAACATGGTACCCACTGTTTCAGTTAGGATATACCACAATGAAAAGGAAAATTGTTTAATTATTCTTTGTTTTGTAGTGAAAAACGGAATGCAAACTTTCGTACGAATAAAATCGATAGGTGTTTTATACTACGAACTCCCTTTCCGAGTTCTCTTATTTTTCGTTTATCATGAATACAGAATTTAATAAAAAGTTCAAAGCGGAAATCGTGAAGCAATTTTTCGGTAAATTTAATATTGACTCAAACGAATTGGCGGGGAATCCAGTCAATATGACGATGTTTCAGGCCATTTGTGTGGTCATTGGAACATTTTAACTAAATTAAATGGGATATAATAGCGGTTCTGAAGTTTCAATTTTAGTTGATCAACTTTCATTGAACCACAAGATTTCAAACTAAAAACTTGATCAACTTTGTAAAAAGAAGGTTCACTCTCGTCAATATGCTTTCAAGTTTCGATTTGATCAACTAAAATTGAAACTTCTGATCCCTGTATTCGGTTAAAAAAATGCTAAAATTTAGTCAAACCAATCTACACACATACTAAGCGTGCTGACAGACTGAACGACTTACGGCCGGTTTTCTTTTCACCAGTCCGGGACCGTCCTGGCAATATGCAAATCGGAAGCATGGTCAACGCCGGGCCTGGTTGGCATCGGGAAGACATGTCGCTTTCAAAAATCAACATTCGCTCACTGACAAAATATAAATTAGTTGGTTAACAATTGCTTAAAAATATAAATTATTTATAATTAACAAAAAAAAAAAAAATTATAAGAAATAACAACAATCGTATAGGTAACTATAATTATAATATATATTCTGTTCAAAGATAAACAATAGTTTTTTCTTTAATTCTAGAAATAGCATTCCATCGTAAGTGTTCGAATTTAAGTGCAAACGCACACCTTATACCGAAAAGCGACCGGCATTCGGTGAATGTGTCACATGAAATAGGTTGATAGATACTTTCAGTATAGCCCTGGTGAAGGACCACCATTGACAATCGAAACCAGGTAGTTCCTCACCTTCCTCCTCCTCGTCTTCTTCCCCTCCCTTACCTTCAGCCTCATAACATACCTGATGCGGGCATGCCATGGTCTCACTGGCTCCAGACGGTTGGGAGCCTGCTGCCGCCCGGATGCTACGAATCTGCCAGCACGCTTAAATGTGTTGTCTGTCTTTGGTAATAGACGTTAGGCGTACTATTTGCGAAGATTCTATTCAATACATAACAATAAATTCTGTCAAAATTAACCTAACCGTTTCTTTGTTTGCGAAGCTATTCCTTGAGTTTTGTTTGTTTGTTTTGGCAAAGACTGCATATAATATGGGAACTTGTTTGCAGCGTTCTCCATGGCGTCTTCGGGCCGCGACTTCGACCCGCGCACCCGAGCCTTCTCCGACGAGGAACTCAAACCGCAGCCCATGGTAAAGAAGTCAAGGAAGCAGGTGATTATTTTTATGAAAAACATTTTCAAAAGCAAATAATTTTCAATACAATATTCACCTCCTTAAATTGACCTTCTGAGATAATAATATAAAAGTAGATATTTAGTTATAGTTTATATTTGGGTGAAGAGAAAATTATGAATTTATGTTTATTGCATACCTGAAAGAAAATATAATGATTTTTAATCACAACTTGTCTAACGATGGGATTTCTTCAAAAGAAACATACACCCATGTCAAATTTCTAACATATCAATTTGTATTTTCTTTAGTGTGCGATTTACATGTTTTGTATTTTTCTATTTACCATTAAAATGTGTTGCGATGTGTGTAAAATATGTTTTAATATTATATAATGATTGTTTATGATAATTTCCTTGCCCATGTAGAAAGCGTTTGTCCAGTTATGTTGACATAAAATAATAAACCCTGCGATACATTTCGAATTAACGGTAATATATGGGCGATATGCGTTGCAACTATGTGATAATTAATGTAAATATGATGTCATAATATGTCTTTGCTAATCACTAATCTGTACTTTATAAAAAAGATAAATTCAGAAAAGCTGTTCCATGTTTAAAACTACTTTAACCTTTAGGCAAAGTAATTTTAAAAGAACTGTAACACAATTGAATTTTTCCCTTTTATTTCGGCCGTTTGTACAAAATGTGTATTGCAAAGTGCTGCTGTTGTAATGCTATTTTCCTGTTCAGAAGAGATGATTTTTGGCTATTCTTAGAATGTTGCAGGTATCTGAAAAGAGTAATGGAAACACTGTCTGAACTGTGTGATTGTTTCTACATATACCTTTTGTTTAGTTTGTGCCAGAAGATCTGAAAGACGCCAAGTACTGGGCACGTAGACGAAAGAATAACATGGCAGCTAAAAGATCAAGAGACGCGCGCAGGATGAAGGAAAATCAAATCGCCCTGAGAGCCGGTTACCTGGAGAAGGAAGTAAGATAACATATATATAGCCATCTCTTCCTTTTACTTCACTTCCTGTTCCTGCCCATCGATGGAACCCGCTGTTATCATTGGGTTACTGATGATAATAGGTAAATATCCAGATATGCTGGACATCGTTAACACGCACAAACTATTTTCAAAACATATATAAAACTAACCACAAAACCTATTTTCATATTAACGAATATTTATAAATGATGGCCGCTGGGTGAACATAATAAATTTGTCAACTTTAATTTTAACGAAATAGCTATTTAAATGCATTATTTTGCTTCTCCGGAGACTGCAATAGATGCTCCTCATTGTAATCGGACTGACCCAAAGTGCTTTTTAAATAATTTGTGCATATTAAGGATGTCCAGCGTGTCTGGATATTTGAGATGCACGTGTTTTTATGTAAAAGTGACACTACATGTCATGACACCTTCAGATAATATAACTTGACCTGTACCTACTACCATTATCTGTATGCATTTCAACCTCACATATTCCGTTATCAGAGTTACACATTCTACATGTCTTATGAATTAGTTACATATTAACGTGCTACATATTGATGACAATGCGACACCACATGTCATGACACCTTCAGATAATTTAACTTGACCTGTACTACTATTATCTGTATTCATTTCAACTTCACATATTCCGTTATCAGAGTTACATATTTTACATGTCTTGTGAATTAGTTACACATTAATGTGCTATAGATTGATAACCACCAAGACACAAAATAACATACATTTGCCAAGCAGAATAATCAGAAATATGCTATGATTCAGTTCAGTGCATAAACGCTTGCTAAGCAGAGATGTGCAAAATGGGTACCCAAAACCATTTGAAATGCAAAATGGAAATGAGTCAAAACTTTTCCATTTGAAAATGCAAAATGCAAAATGGTTTTTAGAAAAGCATTTAAAATGCAAAATGGAAAATACCCATTTTGCATTTCCATTTGAAATGGATTTATTTGAAATAAAGCACATCTCTGTTGTTAAGTAATCTGTGTTATGTTTGCAGAATATGTGTCTACGGCAGGAGCTGGAACACCTAAAAAAGGAGAACAACTGTTTGCGGGAAAAATTATCCAAATTAACAGACATGTAAGTTGTGACCGCAACCATGTCCACAACAATTATGCACTTTTTGCACGCCTCATAGATAAAGACTATATTCTACACGACACTGTGGTGGCCTATGATGACAATAGTGGTTAAATCATAAGTGAATACAGTCAGATTGCCGTAAATTATTGATTGTTACTTTAGCCACAACTTTCATTGTGTATTTATACCTACTGATTATTTTATAATATTATATAAAACACCATAAGTCATGTTGCCTTTAACTTTCTTTATACAGCAATCTGTTGAGACATTATTTACCTTATTCTTCAAATAATCTGTATTGTTTTCAGTATCGCTCCATTCAGGACAATAACAATCACTTCTTTATATTATATATTATGACATTTCAATAGAGCTGCAGGCCTTGCTTGTAGAAGATATCAGATGTATATCTCAAATTTGGGCTAAATTATTCTTGCTATTGTGATTTATACCAAATTTGTAAGTTCTTTTTAATTATCTTCAGGTTGCTGTAAAAATATTCAAAATGCTTGAAATTCATGTACTAAAATTAATGTTTGTACCTACATAAAATTGTCTATTATGAATGACATTTCTAAGTAGAAAAGACTGAGTACTTTATGTAATGTGACGTGACTTTGTGCAGTAGGCTGTCGATATCTCACATTCGCTCAATTCTAAAATCCCCAGAGCTGTCGGACCAGAAGACTTACTCCATCTTTTGTTAAAGAACTTGGTACGATTCAACATAATATTATTAGAAATATGTACTGTAAAATCATTATATTAGTCGTTATATTCTGGAAACTTGAATTCTCTTTTGACAGAGGTTCATGCTCAATTAATTTTGGCAATTATATGTATTATAAAAAAAAATTGTGATAAATATTAAAAAAAAAAAAAAAAACTTAAGTACCTATGTCAATTAGTTCGCTAGCAATATCGTGTAACTAATGATAGCTGTCGGTTTAAGATTTTTTAATGAAGCTAACCAGTGACAAAAACTGATTAAATATATACATTTTTTAAATTACGGTTTTACTTTCAATTATTATAATTCTTATTTCAACGTTCCACACACCAAAATAAGCATCATACCTAGTATAGGTGTGGTGATTTCTGATGATTACAAACCATTTTTTTATAGGTAAGGGTACTTTAAAAGTCTAATATTATAAAAATGTTGAGTTTTTACCATTTTCAGTGTAAATTTAACAAAAATATCTTCCTGTGAGATATTGGCAGTGTACACAGAAGTCAAGTGTTATTTTTACCATGTGTAATATCAATATTTATTATTATTTGTCATTGAAACTTGTTGCATAAAAAATATTATTATGGTAATTCGTTTTATACCTGTATAAAATTGAGTGCAATCTTAAACATACAATGGATGATTGTGTTTATCATGTTAATGCTAATGCCACTTACACCACAGGTCACTTGTAATAAGCAACTGAAAACCTGTGGTATTTGCAGTCCATTATGGGTTAATTAATACTTATGCCACTTACACCACAGGCAGTAATGATACATGTCACTTGTCACTTGTAATAAGCAACGGAAAACCTCTGGTATTTGCAGTCTATTGTGGGTTAATTAATACTAATGCCACTTACACCACAGGCAGTAATGATACATGTCACTTGTAACTTGTAATAAGCAACTGAAAACCTGTGGTATTTGCAGTCCATTATGGGTTAATTAATACTAATGCCACTTACACCACAGGCAGTAATGATACATGTCACTTGTCACTTGTAATAAGCAACGGAAAACCTCTGGTATTTGCAGTCCATTATGGTTTATTAGCATTCATATTTTTGGTTTTGATTCATTCAAAACGTACACACAATAAAATCCTATTAACAATTTATAAATTATTATCATTTTATCAGTGTTAATAATTTTAAATTTTATTGTTATTAAAAAGCTGTCAATAGTCCTTTGCCGAGATTTTTTATTGCGGTTGCACTATGTAATAATTTATTATAGAACAACACATAGACAAAAATGTAATTGTTCAATCCATGATAATAAGAAAGAAGTGTTTGAGATTGAGCGTTAACTTGCATAAAGTACCTCTATTCCCTGTTGGGGAAACGAACAATTGAGTGTCATTCATCCAACTGTTTTATGATTCCTAAATTTGAAGAAGGAAACTTAGAGTTGAGGACTCTATGATATATGCTCATAGATTGGAGCGATGAATTGTATAAATCAACAGTGGCTTAGGAGAGAGAAAATATTTATTGACATGCATAGGTACATAAATATATGTACAAATACCTATGTAAAAACAAATTTTGGTAAAATAATATATTCTGTTCCAAACTTGATCCGCTGAGTGAACTGGTGTGCGTATTGGAGCTCGAGGTGCCGTTGATATAGGTATTGTAGATTTCTTTATTTGACAGCAAATAACATGTAGATGCCTGTACTTAACGATTTAGATTTGAACTCTTATCCCGCCAATATGTAAGCATTATATTTTGCTCATCAACCCATCGCATCGTCAGGCTGCCAATTGAATGTGTTGCTGTGCGACACCGCGGCCGTTTAGGCCAACTCCCTCCGCTAGGGGAGATCAGCAACTTGTCAAAAGAATATTATAATACAGTAATTTATTCATATGCTGATGGGTTAAAACTGCAATATATTTTATAAAAAAAGGTTAAATTATTTTTAATTAGAATAAACAATTGAATTTATATAAATTATACAAACTCAATTTCATATTACATGAATAGTAATGTTATTAAAATGTTAAAGTTGTTCACATAGTTACCATTTCGTTACCTCCAGCTGGCAGGTTGTTGTTTGTTTGGCAGCTTAATGTACATAATATGATATAGCGGAATAGCAAAACATTTGTTAACAAATAATAAGTAGTAACATTTACGTAGATGTAATTAGTTGTAAGTAATAATGTTGAACAGTTGCACTTTGAGAAACGGAGTATCAGGCACGCTGTGTTGTGCAGTATCGCTAGTAGCCAGACATGGCTTCAGCATGGCAGACTACTAGGCAATCTCTTGTACTCCGAGAGTTGCTAACAAACAAACAAGCAAACAAAGTGCAATCTTATAATGTTGGACCTGTTAAGTTTTGTGTTTATATAATATAATATTTTTTCTATTAATGATGTTCCATGTTGATCAATGAATACATTATTTACTCAAGATAATTGAAAAGAGAGTTGGAACAATGTGCGGCGGAATGCAACGAGCGCTGATAAAAAGGTTATGTACATCTTGCTAACAGATGAAGAGAATCGATTGGTGTAATATTCAGGGTACTTAAACTTTTGGAAGATGTCATACAACAGGCTTATTACTGTCATGGGTTTGAAATGGGAAACGTTTACCTTGTCTTATAATTTCGCTGGATTAAATTATTCTCTTCTCTATGACACTTAAATTAATATATATTTATTCTATCATGATAAAAATTTAGTATACCATTAGCTTGAACTGTCTTTAATAATATTTTCAAAATTGCTTTTAGAAATAATTTAAATTAGAAAAGTACGCAATGTAAATTTGTTTGAATTTGATAGAATTTATAAACCGTAAAAATTATCTATTTCAACCGGATTTATTTTTATTTTTGATAATAGTGACTTTCTTAAGCAATAAAATTTTTGTAGTTACCATTATAATAATATATTTATTTTAAAGTCTTTGTTTATACAAGTATATAGAATTTACATAAATGAAATTCGAATTCCCAACTCTACCACAAATACTATAAAATATTAAAATATCCTGTTATGAATCAAAGACTTAAAAAAGGATATGTTTCAGTAGAATGTATTTTAGCTTGAAGTGGTTCATACAAATGTATGGTAATTAGGTGTGATAATTCAGAATATATTGTTACATGTAATGTATGTTAACGTAGATGTTAAAGTTTATAATTTGTTTATGTATTCTTTTTATGTAAAAAAACTATTTTCCATTTGTTTACTATTTATGTTGTAGTCTTTCAAAATATTTTTACGTTATCTATTTAAAAAAAGTTAGTTATTTGAATACCTCTGCTAAAAAAACAATATTTATTTCACTGACAACTTTTTGCATTCATAATAATGATTACATATATATTGTTGTGAAGCTTATAGTAATTTATATTTTAAATTGGTAGATAGCAGGAAAATTATGAATTGGTAGTAAAAGCCATAAAGATGGTTCCCTTGTGTCACATCTCAACCAGCTGATGTTATTAAAGACGTGTAATTGATGTTTATTTTCAGTAATGTTTTTGATAAATTCACAACACCGACTTTAACATTTTAAATCCATTTCAGAAAATCTAACACAATTTTTAATAATAGTTATTTGTGATTCATAAGTGTATTGTTGCATGTTTTTATAGATTTGTGTGATGTGTTCTAAACCATAAATAAATAGTATTTCGTTGATAAAGAATGAATATTTTATTGAACACAGCTTTAAAAAATATGCCTCAAAATAACCATGAAAAATCTCATGAATAATGTATATAACATTATGCCAGTCTTAAAAAATTTATTTAAATATGATATTATTACATAAATTGACACATCTTACACAACGATTCATTTTATTACACAAATACAAAACTGTTAAAGATGGCTTAACACACGCACTCAAAAGATTTGTTTTAGTTTGTGAAAAGCTATATAATTCTATCATACTTACAGTAATTTATTGTTTTAATATTATTCTAATGAGTCCAAACCTTTTGCTACCAATAATTGTATGATTCTTCATACTGGTTATTTACGATACCCGATACATGATATCCTTTACTGGTTATATATATATACTTTAACCAATGCGAGTAAATATAACCAGTAGAGGTTATGTAAGATATACTTTACTGGTTATACATATTATCTTATATCCAATGCGGATAAAAATAACCAGTAGAAGCTATGTATGATACCCAATACCGGTTATGTATGATATTCCTTACTGGTTATAACCGATGCGGGTAAACATAACCAGTAGAGGTTACGTATGATACCCCATATCGGTTATACGTAATAATAACTGCATTGGATATACATATTACCCTTCATTGGTTGTGTACGATACCCTGTATTGAATATTTATGATACTGTATCTTTTATTAGTTACGTCAGTGATTAATTTAAAACTTCTTATTGATCTTTGCATACAATATATCTTTATTTCGAATATGTTTAAAGGAGTATTATTATAGATATTAAAATAGTTTTATTGATTATTTAAACAAGTTTATTTCAAATAAAGATAGTTTTAAGTTGTTTTTTTCTGTTGTACTTTAGTTTATCGTTGAATATTTTGTTCAGGTGGTTACCAGACGAATTTGACCACTCGTGAAGTAAATGTATTTTTGTAGGCTTTCTAGTTAACATGTTGTCGATACCGCTAAATTCTTTAATAACTGTACCTTATTGCTTATTATACCTGAAAACAAGTTGGAACAATTTCTGTGTTGAATGTTAAAAGGAAGAAAGAAAGATATTTGGTAATCTAAAGCTGGCTGCAACGAAGAAACTCATTCCGTACAGTGGCATTTGGGTATCTACATTTCAACATGACATGTTGCTTTTCATAAATTATGTGTATTTTCTTTGTTTACGCATATTTCACTGCCCATGACCCAAAATGCCATACAAAAATTTTGTGAGGGGATAAATATTTTTCACATACTGTTGATGTCATTTAACTTCAAAATCTGTTATTTTATTTAAATAAAAATATTATTAATTCTGAGAACTTAAGTTTTATTTACTCCATTATTAAATGCAATGACGGTTTAATCATAAGATAAGTCAAACACAGGTGCCACAATAAGGAATGAGTTGTTTAATATGTTATGGCAACGATTTAAGTACTAAACACATCATAATGATAATTTCCGTTAGAATTACAGAAATGAAAGATTGCCTCGTACTGTGTATATTTCCAAAGGGTCCTACATATATACGCATCCCTCTTATGTATTGTAGTCCTAACGCTTAAACTAAAACTAGTTTAAAACAGTTTGATAAAACTTTGGCACATATTTCATGAAAATGATTTGCCACCTAGACAAATGTTAACTATTATTAAAGTATCAAATAAAGTTAACACATAGGCAACAATCTAATATTACCATTTCTTCATTGATAAAATGATTAGAAGCACAATTCTAATAATTATTATTTAAAATGTAATGCCTCGCTGAATACTCACCAAATTTTAAAAGAAATACACTTTGTAGGGAAAGAATTGTATTTAATTGCAAAGCACAAAGCCGGCAATTCCCTTGACACGAGGAGAAGTCATGACAATACACCGTGGCAATGTTAGTGCAGTCTGATTTTGAAGAAAACAATTACACAAACGCAATGTCTCTTTGATGTTCAGCATTTCAACCTTAAGATTAGTAAAGATTGCTTTACGTAAATCTCTTAGTTCAGATCTAGTTCATCTTTTGAAAAATAGGATCCCAAATAAAAGCAGAGTATAATATGCTTATTCCCTTTAGGAAAATCGAATAACACAGACAAAAATGAATAGATTTTGAAGCATTATAATTGAAGCACTTTCTTCTTTAAAATCACCCTGAATCAGATGTTGACTGCATTTGAAAAACTGTGCTCGGAGAGAGTATTCTAATGCTCAAATATTACATGATGTTATTTTATTTTTTTGTGAAACCCGCTTGTCCTACATACCCTTTAAATAATAAATTCTAAATAGAAACACACAAACAACATAATATTCATAACATTATGTGATTTGATATCCAATAGCTTCCACCACACACTTCACACAATGCAGTGAGCTGTTCCCAATTAGCAAACAAATAATTAAGCCGTCAAACGGGCAAAATAAAGTGACTGTCATAATATTGTTTCCCATCAATATTCAAGTATTTATTAATAAACTTAACTACTCACATGTGTTGTTTAGAAGATTTGGACGAAGCTAATAGCCAATATGCTTTTCTACTAAAAAAAATCACTGTCAGTGCCTAACTACTGAGTTTGAAATAACACAAATATTAATAATTTCATATGATTATAATTGACATAATTGTCCCAATTTATTTGAGAATGATAAACAAATTGCAAAAAGGAATTTTTTTAAAATCCATTGAATTGTTCGGTTAACAATGTAACCATCCAAGTTTATTGTCTTCTATATAATTGATTTAAAACTATTATAATATTTCAAATATTGTTATAAACATAAAAAAATGTTTATTTTTATAAAAAAATCCCTGTATAAGTTACATTATAGGTATGATGGATGTACAAAAATAAACAATAATGTCAAACCTACTTCTTAAGTTTCGAAATAATTACAAGATTTGGTAAAATTCAGCAAAGATTACCTAATGAGTTCTGTTCATATAGCAGAGCAAAGTTCATAATCGAGGTATTACAAGATAAATTCATCATAACGTTTTTAACTACAGCATGTAATTTTTTTTAAATCTTTCAGAAAAAATAATAATCTATTAGAGTATGCTTGAAAACTTTTGACAAAATAATGAATGTAATTATTAGCATTAAATCAATTAAAACCATTATGGAAGCTAATAGGACGGGGTGACTCTCTCTTTCCCCATAGATCCTAATACACAATAGTTGAAAGGTCAGACGCATAGTTTGTTCGGAGTTTTCCTGTGTTATGTTATGTATTATATTTTGTGCACAGGAATGTATTGCATCTGCTTTCAGGGATTAAATAAGCATTTGTACTAGAATTTTGTTACAAAAAGACAATTTAGTGTTAAATTATTACGTTCATAAATATTTATGGTTATGCAGTAATTCAACAATTGCTTATAAACAAAATCACATAAATTTTGTCAAAAATAAACAAAAAACTGTAAAAACATTATTACGTAATATGTAGGTATTGAAATTATAAAAAAAGTTGCTATTTTTTTTGCTGTGTATATTTTTAAGAATGTTAATGTTGTATTTGTGGTTAATAAAGTTAATAAATAATGGTGTTATTTTAATAGTATTTATAGAACCTCTCTATATTATTTAAGAAATATATTTGTACAGCGCCCTTGAGGTGATTTCTCACGAAAATGGCGCTATATAAATTAGCCAAATATTATTATTAACTACAGGCAGAATTCAGTACGAGTAATGCATAATGAAATTTAATAAAAAATATGTTTATCCATCCCAAACTATATGCATTTACAAATAAGATGAGAAACTCCTGAATAACTTTTTACCTGGAATCCCAAAAGTTAACACTTTCAAATAATATATTGTTGACTGAACAGAAATAAAATTCGTTCCACAATCTGGTTCATGTTACAAAAAAGTTTATTCTACGAAAAGCAATTCCCTACGGCATTCTACCGGATATTCTACTTTGATACTATATAAAAAAAGGCAACGGTTTAGAAACATTATTTATATTTTGCATAGTTACAGGTTGATACGAAGTTTTCCACATACCAAAGTTTTAGGTTTTTTTTTTATTTTTTATTTATTTATTTATTAAATTTAATATAGTTACATTTTATACAATATAAGATATGGGTAGTCCCACAAAGCTGTGACAATCAGCTTGTCTGTAGGTTCTACCATTTAATGTTATAACATAATACACATTAGCTTAAGTTTAAATATAAATACCAAATATAATGTTTAGGATAGATAAACGTTTTGTTCATTTATTAACCACTTTTTTGTCAGTTTAGGGCAAGGTTCCTCATTATTTTTCAAGTTAAAGTTTTCGTTAAATTTGTTATAAATCACAGGTATCAAATAGTCAAGTGTTCTGCTACCATACTTATTTGATATTAGTGGAATTTTTAGGCCTTTTTTTTCAGTAAATCTTGTTTTGTGACTATGCACCAATGGCTTTTTGTACGCATTTTCTCCCGCATTATCCATAATTATAATAAACCAGAGAAGCCCTTTAATTGGGAGTAGGCCCTCAGAGCCATACAGTAATTTTAAGTTGTTTCTTTGTTTGTAAATGCTAGGTTTAACAATTTTTTTAATTATAGCAGTTTGTAGATTTTGAATGTATTTAATATTAATATTACTCGAGTGTCCCCAAGTTCGAATTCCATATCTAAGTATTGATTCGACCATAGAATGATATATAAGTTTGAGAGTACATCGAGGCAATACAAATATTAATTTATAAAAATTACTCGCCAAACATCGGAGCTGGTTACAAATTTTGATCACACTTTTGTCCCATTTAAAGTTATTGTCTACGATTATGCCAAGGTAAGTATATTCGTTTGCAAAATCAATTTTTTCACAGCAGCAAATATTATCCATTTTTTTATGTATACAATCAAAATTATGTGCAGTTATTTTAGGTAAGTTCCACATTTTCAAGCTCGGTGATCTTATATACATGCATTTAGTTTTTTTGACATTAATAATTAATCCTACATCATGAGACCATTTAAGTAGCTCGTTAAAGTCAATTTGTAATTCTTGAATAGCTATTTCAGGGTTTTCATTAGAGACAACTAGTGCAGTATCATCAGCAAAAATAAATCTACGGGCTATTTTAAAAAGTTTAGACATGGTAAATTAAGGTAATTCAACTTGTTCTGCTGATTTTTTTTTAAAATTTTTTATGCTCTGTGGTTGGTGAATTCGGAGGTGGCAGGTTCAAATCCCGTTGTGCACAAATGAATTTTGTTTAAATTATCGAAGAAAGCAAACACTTTGTGGCTTGACATTATACAAAATGAAACAAACACTTAGTTTTAAACCACTTTATTTTGAGGTATATTCGTCGACCAGTTTCGATTGGATTCAATCTTCTTCAGGACAATATAATAAATAAAAGGAAATATAATAAAAGGAAATTTCCTTGCTCCAACCTAACCCGTAACCCCCACCCTTCCTTTGGTCCTCCCCCAACCCCTCCCCTCCCCCTCCCCCTCCACCAACCAGTCTCTGATGTTCTCTCCCTCTACTACATACTTTCTCTTTCTTTTATGTTTACCTTATACCTTGCTCTGTTTTATAATTTAGTATTATATTTTATTGTCCTGAAGAAGATTGAGTCCAATCGAAACCGGTCGACGAATATACCTCAAAATAAAGTGGTTTAAAACTAAGGACGGGTTGTTTCGAAGAATTTGAACAATTCATCAAATTTCAATGTTCGTTTTCAAGTTCTGTGAAAGATATTTTCAAGTTCTGTTTATATTTCAGTTTTGTAAAGCAACTAGCTTATAATAATATAATAACAGAACTTCAATAAAACTTTCACAGAGCCTGAAAACGAACGTTGAAATTTGATGAATTGTTCAAATTCTCCGAAACAACCCGTCCTAAGTGTTTGTTTCTTTTTGAATTTTGTTTGGTCAGTTTGTGTTATTTCCACATTTATTAATTTAAAAATGGCAACCTCATATCTCTGGGAATGTCAAAAGAGCGAACTCGATAACATATATATGTAATCAGGAAAGCCTTCCTTGACCTAACACCGGACTTAATATTAAAAATATACTAAACATATAACATGTGCAACCTCTCCTGGAATATGCTTTCCAAATATGGACTCCAAATTTTTCCAAAGATTTTGATCAAATAGAGATGATTAAAAGATAGACTCAAGGAAGTACGATTACGAACGTTAAAAGAAAGAAGAGAAAGTGGTGACTTGATTGAGACTTTTAAATTTTTATCTGGGAACTATAATTGCCCTGGAATCCAGGAAATCTTCACCACCAACAAAAATATAAATCTCAGTGGACACTGAAACAAAATTAATAAAACACCCTTTGTGATTCATAAAACAGAGTGGATGCATGGAACAAATTTCCACCAGTGTCATCGATGCTGCTAATATTAACTAATTTAAGAGTTGAATAGATTCTTATTTAGAGAGAGAAGAAAGGATTAACTTATTTAAAAAAAATTGTTAAATTTTTTTAAAATCATATATGAGCGCATCAGCAGAATGCTGCCTCCTCAGTAAATAATAATAATAATAAATTAAACAATATAACATTTTAACAAAAATTTAAATAAATACATATGTATATTTGAAGGGTTTTTCAGGAAGCGTGTTATTAACTTACCAAATAGGTATATTGTATTTCATGCTTTAATTGTGTATTAATAAATATGATTTATGTTTTATTGTAGTTATTTTTGATGATAAGTTAAAAGTTAGTTAAGTTTATGTTACTGTTGCTTTTAATTTAATTTATAATCTTATTGTAAAAGCGCAAAAGGTTGGTAATAAATCTTATAATAAATAAATAACATACATCAAATATGATTTAAGATTTTCACGGCCAAAAGTATTTTTGTTATTTGTTTTTGGGGTGTTATGCCGTGTTGCGCTAACTCCTTCTTTAGCCAATGTTTCAGATAACACATCTGCCCCGATGATGGACACTGCAATGTTGTCCGAAACGTTGGCTAAAGAAGGAGTTAGCGCAACACGGCATAACACCCCAAAAACAAATAACATACATACTAAAGGCCCAACTTACAAGATTTAAAATTTGGGCCATGTCATAAGGCTAAAGTGAGTGGGGAGGGAAAGCAGATGGAGAAGAGAAAAGTAGGGAAGTATCCGACTGTTCAGATATATGTTAATATATATTAAATTTTTTTTCACATATTTATTATGAATATTCAATTTACAAAAACCAAAAAAAAAAAATTATAATTAAAACTTATAAAAAATAAAAACTTTCTTCTATAACACATAAATACTTGTCACACCTATACATAACCACGTAAACACCTCAGCACAGGTTCTCCTAGTGAGGTGTTCACGAAGCATACAATATTACTCACATACAGTTTCACCTTCTCAAACCTACCTTACACACAACATATTATAGTTATAAGTTTGAAATATATCATGTACAAATATAAATAATTATGTGAACACTGAAAATATTATATAGATGTAAAATTTAAAAAAAATAAAATATAAAAAAATAAAAAATATATATATAATATTATTACAATTATGACGATCAGTACCTACCTTATTCATTCTGGGTGGGAATCCAAAGCATACGTACACTCGGCTACTAGCCAGTCAGCTGATGTCTTTTAAAGGCTTCCAGTTTTAAACGATACTACAAAAACTCTCTAAGCCAGGCTTTGGAGTCACATGTGATGTTTGTAAGGATAAGTACCAAATGTTAAGGCTTATCTAAAACTGAAACCAGATGTCTAGAACTGAAAACCTGCTCCATTTAAGAAAATGCTGAAATATTTTTGCCTAAATATTGTTGGGATACGAAACAAACACCTGCTGCCATTTTTCTGGGTATTTGTGGATGTAATAATTCATTTTCCGCTCTCTTCTCCCACAACACGTAGGTACCTCCATTGCAGATACCGTGCATGAGGTGATTTTCTCACTATTATTATTATTATTAAAAAATTATTTTAATTATTAAAAAATTTCGCCTGCAACGCTTTTCCATTTCTTTGTGAGAGTTATAACTCCTTTCGCTGTCGTCACTTACTTCAGTTGGGGATGCAATGGTTCCACAAGTTCCGAGGTTATTGATGAATTAGGAATATTCGCAATTATTATTATGCGATCATAGACTAAATATACTAAATATACTAAATATGTATAATACATCAATGTATGCGATAGGTATTCGCAAAAAATTTTTTAAAATACATAATTTTATACATGTCATCTTTGGGGATGTTATGACAACGGTCCACATTGAGGAACACAGGACTCGCAAAATAAAATATCAAATTTTCTACCGGCTAGGTGCCAAAATGTTACATTTTTATGTAAGCTGATAATGTTGTTGGTGCAATGATGAGGGACTTAGTTAGCAGTGATTTGAACTCGCGATGCTTGGGTGGGAATCCGACTATCCGACTCTTTGTCCACTCAGCTAATAGCCGGTTAAACTGATATGTTTTAAAGTATTCAGTTTTAAAAAACATTAAATATTTTTATTTAAAAATACTAAGGATTAAGAAAATTACGTTAAAAATAATAGAATACTGGATGTCGTTGAAATACTGACTTTAAAAAAATATTAATTGTAAGAATATATTGGTTTACGCTTCCACAAAAATTATCGTCAGTGTGTTTGTGTATATAGTAATTCATATTCCACTCCCTCCACCAACCACATATCCCCAACAGCCCCTTGATTATATTTGCTGACTGCCTTATGAGTCTTAGATCCGCTCCTGGTCTTTTATATAGTCTTCTATGGTAGGGCATATTTTAAATGATTCAGAGACAGCAAGAATTTAAACAAAAAAAACTTTAAATAAATGTATGCAGTACATTGTGGATATAAAGATGCATTTAAATGTATTTAAAGAAAAAAGAGAATATTTTGGAAAATGACGCTGGTGACATCTACGGAAAATTGAAGCAACTTGTAATGAAATGAATATTTACCTGCGCAGTTTATCGCTAGATGTCAGTATTAATACGAAAACAGTTTCTTCGGGAGATGTCGCTGTCTGAGCGCTGGTTGGCTGTCAAAAGATTTGTAATTCAGGCGTTGATGTTTATGTAAGCAACAACGTCGGCGTGTGTAGTGTTTGAAACTTCAAATTCACGCTTCTGTCAACCGGACAAAGAGCATACGTCGGGAACGTATTGTGTAGTAATCGAGTCAGTTCATATTTAAAAAAGTTATAAACTGTTTATTACGAACGTTAAGAGACTTGGTAAGATATATTTAATATTTATGTGCACACATCCTAGTTTTTGAGAATAACTCGGTACCTTTTATTTGTTATGTAATTTATAAATTGTTCAAATTTTGGGGAATATTACGCGACCGGTATTACATGCAATATTTAGTTATCTGACATTTTGACGTTTATTTTGATAATTTGTTATGATACAGAAATAGACGTTGTCTGTAAACATGTGCCCTTTGCCACGTTTCCCGCGCTTTTGCGTCATTTTAATTTGTCATTTCTGGAATAAATGCAAATTGGGGGAAAAATACGAATCTCGGCCCAGACCTTGATATAACTTCCCATTACTTGATTGTGATAGTAATTTAAAGTTACATAATTCAAATTATATAAGCCACTTGGAACTGGAAACGAGAACACGGTTTTTATATGACTTGCCTCGATATTACGAACTTCAATAACGATATTTCTGTAAACCTCTGCTGTTCACCAAACATAAGTTCTTCTTTAGTTTGCGATGTGGAGACATCACTTTTAATTAATTATTTTAATTAATCTAATTTACTCACTCCACTTGTTATATAAACCGCGTGAATATAGCAAACAGGGCAAGTACATTAGTACAATACTTTATTGAATATCAGCAATGTCATAGGGTCACTGTCAACTCTTAAATAACAATGTCATATATTAAAATGATTACTGATTTATCTATGTACGTGCCTTATCGGGATCTATGTATTTATTCAAAACTAGTGATGTTTTAAATTACATTGCAATAAGTTGGCTACGAACTAGGGACCTACCTAACTCGCCAATCTATTGCAAAAAATAGTTGTGAAACACGGTAGGAAATGTCTTAAAAATGTAATAAAAACTTAAATTTATTTTTTGGTTCGAAGTTACATGACAATGTTATATAATTTTGCATCGTCATCGAATTTGTAAAGTTTTATAGAACAAGAATCTTTTATGCCGCGTTTCTAACTAACTTGCATGAAACAGAATTCCCAACGCATCACGTGACCCGTGCAGCTTCCCTTTCAGATCTCTTCGAGCTATTCCAAACTGTGAATGTTCCGAATTAATCTCCCTCCCACCACTAAAATATAAAGTTATGTAACGACATAAACGTATTTAAAAAATAATATTTAATCAATATCGTCGTGATGCATTCGATGCCTAACAATCTTAAATCTCGATGACGCGTCGGTCATTATCGTTTTATGTAACTTGTAAGATGTCATTGTAATGTGTATTATAAACGGGACTCATCCATGCAGTAACATTGAGCACCTAATGTGATTTATTGTCAATTGTGTGTGGATCCTTGCGAACCGCGTTCCTAACGAGTCGCAGGGTGTTTACATAATCATATGTAATGGAACCAAGTTCGTAAGCTGTAAGTCCCGCTCCGAGGCGGATTCGGATTTCCATGGCGCATGATCGCCCGAACTTACCCATTCCCTTCCCTTCAAAACTTTTCATTCTTTCATTGTAATAGAGGGTAGATATATTTAACGTTTTGTTGTTATAGTTTCTATTCTAGCAGAAAACGTAATTTCTTATATAACTTTGTTATTAAGTTAACCCATCGGGGCTTGACAAAAGCATTTCATGTCACTAAAGATCGACATATTGTTCCCGCTTGAAATTCCAAATGAATTTGCGTTTTTTGAACGTATCCAAATTGAAATATTATTTTTTGAGTTCGATGAAATATTCTTTCGGATTTAGATTTTACAAATGGACATATGCAAATTAATAAACATATTAAAATTTTACTGTTAAGTTTTTTAAAACGCATACCGATGCTTTCTTCTTCTTGTAAACTGTGTTTACAACTTTTCAGAAAAACGCATTAAAAAGTTCTTTGTCATTTCACTTTTTTTGTTTAACATAAAAAAATATTATTTTTATCAATTGGTGTTGGTGGTTAACTATTTGGCGGTTTTTGTTCTATACAATCACAAATTATATTTGTATTTCCAATAATTATTTTTCGATTATATTTTATATTTCAAATTATACGGGAGCATAATTTTGCTGCTCGGGCTGACATTCCCAACGTTTGATTGAGGTTCATATCGAATTAAAAAATCTGAGATATGTTAGGTATAATATAAACAAAGTGACGATTTGACGTAGGTACTAGATACCTAAGTATTAGTAGTACAATGTATGTGCAACCCCCAAAGCACAACGAAGGTATTTCGAGCTCAAATTTCCTTTCTCAGATAGATATTTACATCCATCAGGTTGTTCTCTGGTAGGAACCCTGACAAGATAACCAACTGACATTATTACCAAAAAATACTGATAATCCATCCCATAGACATTTACTTCTAGTGGTGGGAACTCAGAACTTACATAATTCATGTCTAAGCAATGTATCACTTATTTACATAACGTTACCAAATAATGTATTTTTGTTTTAAAGTACCTACCCATCGACGTGTGCATAATCGAGGTGTGTTTCCAAATTATAAACATATTTTTCTTTAGGTATTCGATTGGTGATAGATTTAAACATCCTACCTAGGGGAGCCAAATCTCGATTGGATAAGATCGACATATATTAACTGTTGTAATGTCATCGTCAAATGCGTACATTATTTATAGATGACCATATATGTGTGTGTGTGTGATTGCCACCAAAAGTTGATAAAATGCATTATTGAAGTGGGTTAATTTCCGCTCCAAGTTTTTCATTAATCATAGTGGAATATTCGATTATTACAATATTTCGATTATTACAATATTTCGATTATTACAATATTCCGATTATTACAATATTTCGATTATTATAATATTTCTAAATCGAATATTTAGATTTTGTCCAACACTAGCGTCAACATTGTAGGGTTTCACTTTATCTACTATCTACTAAACAAAATTATCAATGATGAGTCGTTAGAGATACATCGCGTAATGTTTATTCAAGGGAATAATGCTTTCCTCTTTGCTCTTTCTAGCTGTGTGATAATATCACAAAATGGAGTGCTGCAACTTCTGTTCAAATTTATGAGACTTTTCCGCACATTTCGCTTTATGTTGTCGTACACTATTTAAAAAAAAACAGAACTAACTATAACTCGTTCGTGGTATACAATACACTCCTTGCTTTACATTCATATATGTCATGGTTTCATACACCCTCTTCTGTTATTCTGACTCTTGTATTTGGTTCACTTGATCGTGCCATGCCTTCCTGGGCGGCCCCGATTTCTTCTACCGTTCACATTCGTGTCATATATTATTAAATTCTCATTCCACTCCTTTCTTCGTTCATTCGCTCTACATTATATTTCATGTGTATTGTAATAGGATTACATCAATCTGTAATGCACAATAAAAAAATTCCAAACCTTCTAAGGACCCTCTTCTTAATCTATTATTATGCTTAAATCGCGTTTTCCCATACTTGATGATAATTCATGGTTTGACTACACTATTGTGTACTGATCTAATGTCTACAGCATTCAGTCGACTTTCATCCTACCTCTGCCAGTTCTGTGCCTCACTGCCATACATCAGGGTAGGTACTAGAACGGTGTGTCCTGCTATTTTCTGTTATAGGTACTGTTTAGCTGTGCTTTTAGTATAAATAACTTTATTTTTTTTAATATTAATATTACATGATAAACCAAACGAGAGTCTGAACTGCTCCCAACCCCCTGGAACCAGTGAGACTATGGCAACCCCAATTGTGGTATGCTGTGAGGCTGAAGGTAATAGTGAGGGTAAGGAGATTCAGATCTGCTCACCAAACACGGCAAAAGCCATTTTAAGCAACGTTTCAATTCTGAATGGTAGTCTTACACCGAGGCGATACTGAGAGTGTGTTCCACTCTATAAGTACATATAAAAATATCATTGGGTTCAACAAATACTTTGTAGTTTCATTATTATATAATTTGCATAAAGGAGTTAAACAAGTTTATACTTTTATTTATTTATCGTTTTACTCCTTTTAGATATATGCATGTACATTTGCATATTTAATAGAAAAAGCCGCATTAAAAACCTGCGGGTGTTATTCCGAAGTAAGGAACTAGACCAGTGGTGATCAACCTTTTTTAACCGGAGAACCGGTTATTTTATCTATTTTCAATTTGTTCGCTTGGTTAACTTTGCATCAAGTGGTTTCGAAAACCTATTTATATTTTTTAAACCTTAATATATTTTATATATCCTAGGCTAAAATAATAAATGCTGTTGATTTTTATCATTCTGAAATATTAATGAAAATATAAATAATACTTGAAATTTTCAGCGGCTGACTCAAAATATACTGACAAAAGTTTAACGCGAAACCCATTCGTATTTTAATAAATATATCTATCCATATAAATAAAAATGTGAATGTTCGTTTGTTCAAAATCTTAATTCTTCGAAATTTCTTCACCGATTGCTTTGAAATTTTGAATACGCGTGTGTTTTTATATACATATATTTAGATGTCACCTGTGGCAGGTAAAAAAACATGTTTTTTTAAAAAACAGCGTAATCCGTTGGAAAAACATGCTTTTATGAAAAACGCAATCTGTTGGACGTAAAAGCAACACGCACTATTGTTTCTCTATTTTCACCACAGCAACGCGTTACGGGGTGTAGCTAGTATTAAATAAGAAATGTCAAAACTCTCTGTTGTTACTTATTTAGAAAAAAAAGCTTTTGGTTTTTTATAAAACAGAAATCCTTCAAAATGCAAAGAACAAGCATGAAAAAATCTACAATTAGGTTTTTTTTTCCATTTTTTCTGGCTTTCACCCTTCAACTTGGCCATCATTGAAAAATTATTGAGAAATGAAAGGTGAATTTAAATATTAATTTTATTTAAATAGGCAAAAATACTTAAATACAATTAGGTTCGAACAACAAAAATCTGTCGTTTTAAAAATAAATTATTTTAAGAAATATATTATTTTGAGTGGCTTTGATGAAATACTAACGTTTCCGCTAAATCCTTTCATAAAACAACAGAACACGTAGACTATTATTTACCTCAAATGTTTAGATAATTTATTTTGCGTTGCTTTAATTTATGAGTTGCTTATCACTGAAATAGATTGTACTACATATTTATTTCATACAACCGTCCTTTTGTTGATAGGCTATAATTGCACAACAAAGGAAACACTATTTGCCACGATCCGCGATGTTATTGCGAAATTCATTATGATTGCACGGATTTCCAAACACTCGTAAGTGGGTTAGGGCGTTTTCATAATAATAATATCATATTCCTAATTTATAGCACAGACCCATTTAAAATCACGGGATATATAAAAGTTTGTAGAATTAGTGAAGGTAGAAGTCCACAATACTGGTACCTACTCTGATGTATGGCTGTGAGGCATGGAACTGGCAGAAGAAGGACGAAAACAGACCGAATGCTGTAGAAATGAAATCCCTGAGGCATGTGTGTGGTAAAACCACGTATGATCGTGTGAGAAATGTGGAGATTCGCAAAGAATGCAATGCTGATGTAAGCGTAATTAGTGAGTTTAAGAAAGGGACGCTTAGATGGTTTGGGCGTGTAGAGAGAATAAACGAAGGTTGGAGTGTAAGGAGAATATACATCCTTATAATATAATCGTAATTTATTAAAATTGTATCGTGAAACCTGTTAATTCATCATTTGGACCGCAATATTCATTTTTCACCGTGTGTGTCCGGGTCAAGATGGTAGCCGTGTTTGATAGTACCTTTTTATTCCGCTAGGCCGAACCTCCTCTTTAAACTGTTCACGGAACTACCAGTTAATAAGGCTGTTGCATTTACATTAAAAAATATATGGAACGGTTTACGAAAACTCCACAAATCTATAAAATTAGCAATTATTGTTGTGGTCTCTAGGTCGATGTTTTCATAATTTAAACAAGTTTTTATTTTATTTTTTTTATAGTGAATACCTCACAAGAGTCCCAACTGCTCCCGTCTGGAGCCAGTGAGACTATGGCATCCCCAATTGGGGGATGTTGTGAGGCGAGGGGAAACAATTTACGAGAGCGGACGTGTTTTAACCGCTCCAGTTTGTTTAATCCTTTCAGAAGGTTTCCCTTGTTAAGAGATCGCTGAAAAATGTTCAGCATCCGTGTTTTATATAGTGCTTACCTTCTTATTTCACGAAATGCGCGTAACTTCTACCGTTTAGCCGGAATTTGCAATTATTATAGCATTTTAAACCGATTAAATTTTGAAAGTGAACCTAGAACAAAGATTCTCAGTGCAGTCGAAGATTTTATACCTGACTCAAGTGTCAAGTGGTGTCGGGATTTACGGGACCTGTGCCAGACAGAAGTGTGTGACACACAAGACTGCAAATAGGGCCGGTGATCCCAATCCGTGGGGGCAGAAGGCGTCTTCCTTCAGTGGCGTCGGGGCGTCGAGCGGGGCGTCTCTGTAGCCGTTGTAGCTGGTCCGATGCTGATACTCGTCCTTGCTTGTAGAATCCGGGTCTGGTCGTAGGGGCAGAGAGGTCCGGGGTGAGGCGAGGGTCAGAAGAAGAAGAGAAGGCGAGTAGAGTCAGAAGTCGGAGCGAGGTAGAAGGCAGAGCAGAGAGAAGTGTAGAGCTGGTGGTGGTTGCTGGATATCTAACTTTTCAAGGGACTGTTGCCCGTTTTATAGGACCCCGGCGGCCTTCGCTGGCTGAGCGACGCTCACACGGGCCCGCTTTCTCTTTGATTCCTGGAATCGAAGCCAGTGTTTGTGGCGCGCCCGCGGCTCGCCGCCGGGTTGGCTACCGCCTCTCGGCCGGTAATTTCGGGCTCGTGGTCGAACGCGACCACGGCCTCTTTTTGTTCAGACACGATCCTCAGAATCGCGCTTGGGGAACGTTCTGACGGCGAATCACCTCGCACGCTACGACGGCGCACGGCCCCTTGCTTCGGGCCGGGGCCGAACGTTCCCTCTCGTATAAGCACGACTCTAATAATCGTGCCCGAATTAAAATGCTCTCATGATTGTACCAGCTCTAGCAATACTTCTCTGCCCGTATACCTCTATCCAAGCTCCGACGTTTCATTTATTGTTTACATTCTCATTTTACATTGCTTCATACATTTACATCTTTACATTATTACATACATTTCATACAATTTTATTTCTTTAGGACAGTTAGGATTCATTTAATTTTATTCCACAATTCTATATTTATCTTATAATCCTAACGTGTCTCTAATCCTCTTCTTGGACCTCCCGTGACACGATCAAATGAACATTGTCCTGGCCGATTAATAGCCGTGGTTTCACTTGCCGGCGGCCGGCCACTGTTTGTCGCGGGAGGTCTAGGTCGGACACTGTGTGAGCCACCATCGCGTATTCACAGCCGTCACCGCGCACTGACAACTTGACCCGCTGCGACTTGGCATCCGACGAACACATGTTGGCGCCGTGAATGCGCAGGCCGCGGATCGGCCCCGCGGCCCCAACAATGTCTGCCACTTCGGCGTCAACGAGGGTCACCGTCGAGCCCTCGTCGAGCAGCGCGTGCACGGTCACTTGGCCCCCGGGGCCGCACAATGTCACAGGTAACACTTTAAGCAGCACCTTTCCCGATTGGTCCCAGGTGTTTGTCACTGTCTGCGCCTCGGGGCCGCGAGCGTAAGCGGCGTCGTGCAGTAGGCGATGGTGGGGAACCCGGCACGTTCCCACCCCGCAGTTGACTCGGTATTTACACGTTTTAGTTTGGTGCACACCGTCCAAGCACTTAAAACATATCCGGGCCCCTTTCACCAACTCCCATCGCGCACCCACTGTTTCACTCGCGAACTTGGGGCACCGGAATAACTTGTGCGTAGCGTCTTTGCACAGTGTGCACTTCACTTCACTGCGGGGTTCCGGCCGCTCGTCGGTAACGAAAACGTTGTCGCGGTGCGGGCGGGCGGCCCGCGGATGCTCGGCCATGCTCGGACGCGCTGCTCGGCCGCTATCGGTGAGGCCCGACCGCGGCACCGCGTTGGTCAGTCGCTTCAGGAACCCGGCGAGCTGCACCACGGTGGCGGCCTGGGCCTGGTCGGCCACCCTGTCCAACCATGAGAGGCGGAGGGCGAGAGGCATCTTCGACGCGATCTCGCTGAGTAGGGCGGGGTTGGAGAGGTAGTCGCTCCTCAGATTTCCCAGTGAGGCGACCACGTTCTGTACCGCCCCGGAGAACTCTACCAGAGCTTCGGTAGACGCATCCTCCGGCAGCCGAGTCAGCCGCCTTATTTTGTCAAACATGACAGTGGCGATGGAGTGCGCGCCCCCGAAGCGGTGCTCCAGGACGTCCATAATTTCCGGCACCTGCGCCGGGTCCAGTAGGAGAGGGCTGACGGCTTCGCGCGCCTTTCCCTCCAGGGCACGCTGCAGCCGCATCAAATTCTCGGCCGCCGTCATCCCGCAGGTAGCCGTCGACTGCAGGAACTGTGCCTTCCAGGCCTGCCACTCTATGGCGTCGCCAGCGTAAGGCGGCAGGTCCTTGGCGCTGGACTGCCGGGCGATAAGCGACGCCATCCGCTCATCCTCGGGGTGGGAGCGGGGTGTACCGCCGGCCTGGGACTGCCGGAGGGCGTCGGCAAACATGGCCGTCACCTGGGCGAGGGGGACACTCCCCTGGTTCACCCAGTCCCGCGTCTGCCTCGCTGCCTCGTCTGCGCGGTTGAACGCCCCGTATCCGTCCACGTGGGGCTGCGGTGGCGAGTCTGCACTCGGGGGAAATGCTGGGAACTGGGCGGGCCCGCGGGTCACACCGGGATAGCCATACTGCGGCTCCGGTCCACCTCGCAGCGTCGCGACGCCTGGGGAAGCGCCGTCCGTGAGTGGATGCGCCGCCTGGTTGTCCGTCCCGGTTTGAGCCCTCACTGCATGGCCAGTGGTTTGCGCCTCCGCTGCGTAGGTCCGAGGCGCGCCCGGGGGCGTCGGTCCGTAACCCAGCTGCGGCGCAGTGGTGTGCGTCTCCGCTGGGTAGCCAGGACGCGGCGCAGTGGTGTGCGTCTCCGCTGAGTAGCCAGGACGCGGCGCAGTGGTGTGCGTCTCCGCTGAGTAGCCCGGGCGCGGCGCAGCGGTGTGTGTCTCCGCTGAGTAGCCAGGGCGCGGCGCAGTGGTGTGCGCCTCCGCTGAGTAGCCAGGACGCGGCGCAGTGGTGTGCGCCTCCGCTGAGTAGCCAGGACGCGGCGCAGTGGTGTGCGTCTCCGCTGAGTAGCCAGGACGCGGCGCAGCGGTGTGGAGCTGGGGCGCGCGTCTCCGCTGCGTAGTCCGGATCTCGCCCGAAGCCGCTAGATGGCGCCGCCGTCGTCGGGTACTCCGCCCGTGGAGCTGGGGCGTGCGTCTCCGGTTGCCAGGCTGCAGGGGAAGCGGTCCGCGGGAGGCCCTTCAGCGTGGCGATCAATTCGGCAATCTGTCGGGCGCTGTCCTCCTGCAGCTTCTGGTTGCGCCGCCTCTCAGCTCGTAGCTCGAGCTGCACCTGCCGGAGCGTGTCCTCGCTCGAAGCTTCGCTTCTCGACGAGGCGTCGGCCATGGCAGGGGGCGTCTGTGGTGGTGACGCGTCGGAGGGGCCAGCCAGAAGGTCCGCTTGGGGGTCAGAGGGGGCCAGGGGGGCGGTAGGCCGGAGTCCGGGGGGCGCGGCTGCGGCCGCCCCGGTTGGTGTGGGATCATCGCTTCCTTGCGATGAGTCCCCGTCAGCGCTGTTTTTCCCAGAGCGCAGTGAAGGTGACATCTTCCACGGAGAGATCCGGCGGCGAAGGACCACTTATGTGCCAGACAGAAGTGTGTGACACACAAGACTGCAAATAGGGCCGGTGATCCCAATCCGTGGGGGCAGAAGGCGTCTTCCTTCAGTGGCGTCGGGGCGTCGAGCGGGGCGTCTCTGTAGCCGTTGTAGCTGGTCCGATGCTGATACTCGTCCTTGCTTGTAGAATCCGGGTCTGGTCGTAGGGGCAGAGAGGTCCGGGGTGAGGCGAGGGTCAGAAGAAGAAGAGAAGGCGAGTAGAGTCAGAAGTCGGAGCGAGGTAGAAGGCAGAGCAGAGAGAAGTGTAGAGCTGGTGGTGGTTGCTGGATATCTAACTTTTCAAGGGACTGTTGCCCGTTTTATAGGACCCCGGCGGCCTTCGCTGGCTGAGCGACGCTCACACGGGCCCGCTTTCTCTTTGATTCCTGGAATCGAAGCCCGTGTTTGTGGCGCGCCCGCGGCTCGCCGCCGGGTTGGCTACCGCCTCTCGGCCGGTAATTTCGGGCTCGTGGTCGAACGCGACCACGGCCTCTTTTTGTTCAGACACGATCCTCAGAATCGCGCTTGGGGAACGTTCTGACGGCGAATCACCTCGCACGCTACGACGGCGCACGGCCCCTTGCTTCGGGCCGGGGCCGAACGTTCCCTCTCGTATAAGCACGACTCTAATAATCGTGCCCGAATTAAAATGCTCTCATGATTGTACCAGCTCTAACAATACTTCTCTGCCCGTATACCTCTATCCAAGCTCCGACGTTTCATTTATTGTTTACATTCTCATTTTACATTGCTTCATACATTTACATCTTTACATTATTACATACATTTCATACAATTTTATTTCTTTAGGACAGTTAGGATTCATTTAATTTTATTCCACAATTCTATATTTATCTTATAATCCTAACGTGGGTGACTGCGGCCGAGCCCGGAGCAGTACGTCCGTCACAGGACCTTTTCAACCGAGGATGTCTGCCTGGAGGACAGATAAGCCATATTTTGTTTTAAAGTTTTTGTTTTTATTTTCTGTTTTTGTTTATGTATTTTGTTACAGATGACACACATAAACTTCACTTTGACTTTAGTTCAAGATTTTGTTTATGATAGCCTGCGATAAGCGAGCCCTAAGGGTCTGAGACAGAGGTGTGAAATCGTCGGATCACGACAATAGAAAGAATTAAATTTTTTTTATTTTTTTTGCTGGATTTTATTTAGGTATTGGAGCCAGGAAGGAGTCTGAAAGGGTCGAGAGGATGCACTAGGTGGCATGAAAGGCTGGGAGGTGACTGGAGAGACTAGGGTAGACTAGGATGAGGTGATTTTGCACAGCGGTGCTGCCAAGGTCTTTTGTCTATGTGAGGATGTTGTGTCGGCGCTCTTTATTGGCAGCAGACACATGTCAGCGCTATATTAGCGGCGGACACATGCCTGAGCGGATGACGAGCCTCGTGCTGGCACAGTTGGTGGACGGCGTAGTCTCTCTCCCTGCAGCAGCTGGTACAGTTCCTTCGCTACCTAGGACTCTTGCAGCAGAGTCTCCATCTTCTGTCTTTGTCGAGCGTCACAGCGGTGCTGCCAAGGTTTGTTGTCTATGTGAGGATGTTGTGTCGGCGCTCTTTATTGGCAGCAGACACATGTCAGCGCTATATTGGCGGCAGACACATACCTGAACGGATGACGAACCTCGTGCTGGCACAGTTGGTCTAAATAACAAATGTAGATCCTAGGAAATAAACTGTACAGCGCCCTTGAGGTGATTTTTCACAAAAACGGCGCTCTACAAATTATCCAATTATTATTATTATTATTATTATGAAGGTAAGTAGGGAAGGGAAAGAGGAAGGTGGGGAAGTACCTGGCTATTCAGATCTAGTCACTAAACACGGCTAAAGCCATTTGGAGCAACGTTTCAATTCTGAATGGTGGTCTTACACCAGGGCGATACTGGTAGTATCTTCCACTCTGGAACGTGCCGCAAATATACTATATATTATTTTAATTTTAATTAATTAAATGTGAAATAACACAAATTAATCAAATAAAATTTATTTGCGCACGCCGGGTTCGAACCCGCGACCTTCGGAATGGCAGTCCAATGCGTTACCACTGGACTATGCCGGCCGTCGCTCAAGTGCTCGATTCCGATCATTGAATTGGTCGTACTTACATAAGTACTTAATAATGTTTGTAGTAACAGACGTAATCATCACGTGTGACTTTGTTCTGTTATTGTCTTAGCGGCCGACTCACTTATTCCGGTTCGAAAAGGCTGAAAATGAATATGAATCGCGTAAACAATGGGGTGTTAGTCTGTTACCAGTAACCATCAGCTGAAAGACTGACGCGTGCGGGTAATTCTGAGTTCTATAAATCGATAATGATTCGCTTGACGAGTATGTATCTACACTGCGTACGTCGCAATAGCCGAATCCAAATAATTAATTATTTGACACACGATTCGTCTTTACATAATGCTTTGGATTTCGCGACAACGGACTCAATGGCGCAGTATCACCAAAACAATATGAATAATTTTTTTTATATAATATGTTATTTCCGATAAGATATACTTTTATTATATTATTTTTTGTCAGGTGTGAAGATAATACACAATAATCGTTGGGTCATGAATTTATATGATCGCTTTATATAACTTGCGGTGATACCTTGTACCAAAGAAAGTATATTAAGTTCCCTCGTTGTTTTCTGATCAGCCACAATCAAATAGCTAACCTCCCGGTGACACGGCTTGTCTCGTTCTGAACACAAGTTCTCAGTTCGCATCATCACTATCGGTTCTGATTGTTCCATTTATACTTTGGCATCATTGTTTGGACTGAAGCCAGATGTATCCTTCCAGGTAAAAATCACGTTAGAACTAACTTTATCGACTAATGTGTCATTTTATGCATGTCTTGTTGGATGCATTGCTTGATGACGTTCTCATTCCTACAAATAAATCTAATTCTTAACTCTTTCGGCTAATTTGTTCGGTTTTGGTAACAAACCGTTATTACCCGTAGAGTCAATTTGTTCTCTTTTCGGAACAGCTCATATGGTTTCATAGAAATCGTCGTGTCTCATTTACTCTCACAGAAAAGTCAAAGCTTTATATTCAAATATAGAAATTAACCACAGAATAATTAAATTGTACGCGTCTATGAAACCAAAGGCACCGATCACAATTTGGGAAAAATATGACAACAATTTTTTAATTAATTATATTTACATGAAACTACAAAAAAAGAGGTGGCAGTAATGTTTTTAATGTATTTGTCTAATAAAATATGTGTTTTTATTGTTATCAGTAATTTTAGTTCAGTGTTTAAAAGAATAAACGTAAGGTAAGCCGTTTTAAAAACTTTTTTTATGTTTGATTAAAAAATTAAATGTTGAATTCTTATAATAAATTTAAACGCTAAACAGATTTTAAAACCTTTCATATACCAACAACTAGAACTACTCGATCCAAAATTATTTTAAATTGACATAATGATAGGTTGCACGCAGTTGGCAATACTGGCACAGAAATAGCTGATTATGTGTTCAATTGCTACGGACTATAAGTTATAAGAAGTCTATAATAAAATATCTCAATCGTGATAATAATTAATGTTTGTATAATACTAATCTTCTGCATATGTTCTGTATTATTTATATATATTTTTTTAAAAAAAAACTTGTTTTAAAAGACAATTTTTTATGCACAGCACAAAGGATAAAAAAAAATTATAAGCAATAATTACTAGCCCGAAACACAAATATATAATGTGGCTCATCATAAATTACAATAAAAACACACAATTCCGAAACCGGTAGAGCGTAAATAAAATTAAAGTGGTCAATAACAAATTTAAGTGTTTTTATTGCATATATGTTTTTAATATAAAACATTGTAAGTTATAAAAATTGCTCACAATGGATTTTCCGTCTAAACACTCAACTAAAATTGATAAACTATATAAAACTGATAAAAAATCAGACATATTTTATTATACAAATGTGTTTTAAATATTACTGCCACCTTACTTTTTTGTGGTTTCATATAAAAATAATTAATTAAAAATTCACAAAGTTTCATTAATTTTTCTAATTGCAGTCGTAACCTTCGGTTTCTGTGGTTAACTTCTATATTTCTACCAACTTTAGTCTATATTTGTAGCTGTGACGGTAAGACAATATGAACTGTTCCGAAAAACGAAAAAATTGACTCTACTCATACTAGCTGTTTGTTAAATAAAAATAATAAATCAGCTTGAGGGGTTGATAAAGAAAATGACACCAAAAATAAAATACATACATGCAACTCTAGAAATATAAAAAATGTTGACACAAGTAAAACCGTATTATCGACTTTTATTATCCATAGAAATAAGCCAAATGTTTGATTACCACAGAATACACACCACAATTACATACACATATAAGTTATCACCGTAAGGTAGGTACTTGATAATTTTTATTTTGCCAATAGGAAAATCTTGAATTTGCATTTATTATTATATATCTCTATTGCTTGTATATTTGTACCAAATACACTATGATGCTATGATATTAATAATACCTCCAACTTCTGACATTTCCCATACATTCTTATGGCAACATGCTACACTAGCGCCGACTAGCGGCATGAGTTGTGCGCCTTGGTTTTCTTTCATACATTTTAATGGATTTTACGTGAAATATATTATTTATTTTACCTAAATATATTATAGAAAAAAAATAATAAATTATTGAAAATATTTGTTCTTTTATAAAAATATCAAAGCGGCTATTAACTCTTTCTTTGATGGTTTAGTAAAAATATAATATTTAACATCAATATATTATAATCCATCAACATCAACATTGACGATGAGTTATAACTTCGACATGAACAGAATGCCACATGGAATTAACACATCTTTTTTAAATTAACCTTTAAATGTTTATAATTATATTGTGGTATAATCCACTTTTTACGTAATTAAGAATGTTTTATTTGCTAGAATTTAACAAACTCATATTATATTTCACAAACTAACCTGTCAAAATTTTTTGGCGTCCTGGAAAATGACTTGTTTTTGTTGTTTGCAATTATTAGATCCGTAAACTGCACACACGGAACATGCTTTTTGGGATATTTTTTTAATCAATATGTTATCATAGGTGACCGGATAAATCATCACAATGATAATTCATCACATCTTTAAAAAGTTATATAAAGTCATGGAAAGTGATGAAACAAAAACTTTATTAACTGGGTTAAGTAGGTTAGATTAGGTCAGGTTAAAAAAAAAATTTCATCGTTTCTAATGACTTTATATCACATTTTAAAAGTGTGTTGAATTGTCACTGTGTTGAGTTATCATGGAACCGTTATTATAATACAAGTTAGAAAGCGTAAAATACCGCCCCAAGTACTAAATAAATTAACTTTGCCGCCATTGAAAGGAATGTCAACGTCAACATGCTACACTAGCGCCTCTAGGGGTCAGCGTTGTTGTTGATATTGCCAACATTTTACTTGAGTTGAATATGTTATTAATATTATAGGGTATTTGCTTTTACCTAGGAACCTAGGTTTACCGTGATTTAAGACTATTTATTTATTTAATAACTAATTTAAGTTTATGTTTTCTTTTGTTTAAGGTGGGTGAATTTCAATACAAGTTTAATATTGTGAACATATTTGCAATTCTGGAAAAAATTCAAGGAATACGAAAGCGGTAAGTTTTTTCTAAAACATAATTCTTAATATTTTTCTAAAAAGCAACGAAAGTAACGAACTTTCAGTTTTTTCGGAATATATTTTATTTATTGTAATTATTTTAGTAATAAATGGTAGAATTCCTTTTTATAATGACTTTTTAATGGATAAAAACCATAGACTAAATTAGACTAGACACGGTATATTCATTTAAAAATAACCCCAAAACAATTTTGGTTTGGTTCACATGCACATTTATGAAAAGGCCGACGCATTATGTCGCAATGCGAAATGGGCACTGTGCATTGCGTTTTACCTTTTGTTGGTCTATTTTGCTTCTCAGCTATGCTGGGCAAGTTCATTTTTTCAATCACAAAAATAACCGAGTTCCAAATATTTAAATTTGAATTATGTCCATATTACAACACCTCTGACAACAAATTCTCCGTGGTTTCGCTTACGAGTTTGAACGCTTGTACAAGGAGTTTAAACAGAGTTGGGTTGTTAAGTTCATCTCCATATTTGTGACGTCCGGCTACGTGGCGTTATTTTAAAAATGAATTTAACTAGACAGGGCTAATCTAGTATAATACATCAATGATAAAAACACTTTCTTCCACGCTTTTTATTAATGACAGTTTTCCCTTATGGCGGACATCTTCAGATTTTTACAAGTTTAGCTAAATCTATGGTGTATATATCATCTATATCAGGAATTAGCGTTATTGGCTCCATATAGTATTGCTTATATGTATTTTGTTTTATCTTTGGCGAAGCGCCTTAATTGCCTTCTGGGAGATGGGTTACGTAAGCTGACAACAATATTACGTTATAAAAATGTTTAAAAGAAATCATTTAACCCAACCCAATGTAACCCACGATCCAAAAAGTAATTAACCCTCAAGAACGGATATTCAAATGAAATAATACCGCTTCGCCAACAATTAAACAAAGTAAGTCATTAATGTGCTACGTTGTATGAAACCCATGACGTGCATTCCTGACATGGATGCTGTACATTTATAATTGGAGAAGAAGATAATACTAATAAATGTAAACGAAACATGAAGCAGAACAATACACAGAAAATAAAAGATAACGGTTTCAACTGGGAATCGATACCCAGGGTCTCTTTCTTACCGGGACAACGCCCCCAAGCACTTTTGATCTATATTATATTTCAAATTCAGAATTAACAATATTATCTTGCAACTAATTTTTCCAATATTTTTGGCTGCTATATTTTTGAATGATTACAAAGTTCTAAAGAATTGATTTGTAACCTAGATAGTGTCTCGGATAAATATATCCGATTTTTATTTATATGGGAAACTTATTGACTTTTGAAGTCTAAATGAATATTCAATTTTTAGTGGTTAGAGGCGTTTTCGCGGTAAGACAGAGATTCTGGGTTTGATTCTCATTTGAGAAATAAATTTATTTTTATTTTTGTGTGTTTTGTTCTGTTTCATGTTGTGTTTAGATTTATTAGTATTATCTTATTCTTCAATTATAAATTACATTGTTGGTTTTAACCTTTAAGAGTTATTAAAATCAATTATTCCATTAACAATTTTTTAGATTCTCTCAAATTGTACCAGACTGAAAATGTCCGTCATAAGGTGAAACCGGTCCGGTCATAAAAAAAGTCATGGTTTTAACCATTATTTATGGAGAACTAATAAATTATACAGAGTGTTAAGGGACGTAATTGACTTATTTTAACCAGTGATTCCTAAAATTATTTGGAGTAAAAATTTTATGACGGTTTGGAATCCGGTGACTTTTTTTTATTTTTTTTTCAAAACCAAACATACAAAAAAATCACTGTTCATTGAGCTTAGTAACTCACCAACCTCTACCCCCTATCCTAACTATACAATATCTACTGATTTTTCATGTTTAAGGTTGAAAAAAAAGGATTCTAAAATTTAATTTACATTTTTTACTCCAAATAAAGTCAGCAATGACTGGTTAAAATAAGTCAAGTACGTACCTTAACACCCTGTTTATACGATGATATTATAGACAATAGAAGGGGTACAAGCAATAATATTTAAATACGAGATTTTCTTCAATCAATTTTTTTCCAAATCATATCGTTTTTTGCTTCACTATAAAAGTCGAATCTGTAATAAATTTTAGTGTAATAAGTAATGACAATGAAAACGCCTTTGTATTAAATACACTAAAATATTTGAAACTTTGATCTGCCCTACCGATTGCAATAAATAAAGAAAACTCTCAACCATGTCTTGCAAAATTACTTGTATTGATTGCGTTATCGATTGCGGTATTCATTGCGTTATTATATAATAAGTTATTGCATTACGTATATAAGTGTTACACGTGTTTTAATAAATGCTTTGTAGCTTATAGGTATGTAGTCTGTTCAACCTTATTTATATTCTGATAGTCTGAACGTCTCAATGTTGCATTACCAACACATGCCAAAATTAGTTCAACAATGTTTTTTACATAATAAATTGCAATTTTAAGGCGATGATACGCCAAGCAGTGCAAAAACAAAATAATAAAAGATGATTTAATTAAATGCCGCGAATAGAACACTTTTTTTCCTTTGCTTCAATAGAGCATTAAAAAAATTATAAGCCCCGATAATAATTAAGAATCTTGCCTATTAAATATGCTTTATTTTCCGATATGGTTTTATTGTAATTGTGTGGAAAATTAAGCTCTTTAGATTATGATCGGAAAGCGTCGTATCTGGAATTGACAAAATAAAATAAAACATGCATTTTAGTTGCATGCATTATATAATACATTTTTTTTACACAAATTATATAATATACTATCTGAAGTCCCGGGCGTTGCCCGAGCTTTACATATAGGTTTTAGAAATCAGGTTTTGACAGTAATTATCTTATTTTCAACATCAAGTGCGCAAAATTTCATCTAGAATAATCAGAATTTTGATTTAAGGTATGGGGTAATTTCATAATCTCATCGTATTTTGAAGGTCAATTGTGCAAAATTTCTTCAATCTCAATCGGAATATAACTGCAGATTTGTTTAAAAAACTTATTTAAAAAGAGTTTGTAAAGTGTCCTCTTGAACCGCTTCCCAAACTGCCTGAAAATATTAAACAATTAAATAGTTAAAATTAATTCATTATATTGCTGAAATGCCTTCGAGGGGTAAATAGATTTTTGTATAATAATTCACCCGGGAACCCTTTCCCACCCTGGGAATGGCAGGAACATTAGAAACGAGGTGTGTCATAGTACATAATATATCCTAATCATATTTTTCTTATTGGATTTACATTATTCTAAGCCTTACACCTCAATCTGTCTCATACCGAGGGACAATCATATTTAGAAAGATAAATCCTTGTATTGCTACACTGTCCAACATAAAAAATGCTTTTCCTCTCCTAAACACGCTGAGAATAAAGTATATATTATTAAAATAAATACCAGAATTAATAAAGACATTTCCAATTACACGTGTTGCAATTATGTCCTGTGCGTGCGAACTGTATTTAAATTTCACTAATAAACAATAAACAATGTTAATCTCAAGCGACCTCCCAGGTAAGTATGGTCCTGTATATTATCTGCCTGTACAGAATGTAAGTAAATAATAATACATATGCATTATAACGCAGCATCACGTTCATTGGTCAAAAGATACAATACATATATATATATATAGTTTTGTATTATTGATCGACGAACCGGTGGATGAAATCTGTTAGACATAAGTTGATAATAGTTTTTCTCGTCTATAGTTATTGTAGAGGATTGTAAAAATATGTTATATATTTGTACATCGCTCTTGAAGTGTTTTTTTTACAAAAACGGCGCTTTATAAATCATCCAAACATTATTATTATAATTATTGGATGGTAGACAGTGCCTACTCTACCCACGACCGGCAAACGTCGTGTTGCGACCAGCTGCGGTCGTGATTATGACAGAGGCGTGAGAAGTAACTAGTTCGTTCAATTGAAAAGTGAATAATATGGTTATGTTGCTCTGCTTTTCAATAAGGTCAGGAAAACGAATAAGTTATAGTAGCAGCGGATTATAACTGGAGTCACACAATGTTGGTCACAAGTAAAGTGTTTGTGTCTAAGAGAAAATTATCAACGTGTTCTCTCACGTCACAAAGCAATGTGCAATATCTTTTTTAAAATATATTTGAATTTCGTTTCTGTTATCGGTAATGAATTAATGAAAATCTTGGAGCGGAAATTAACCCACTTCCCGACAACCGATCGAACTGAAACTAGATACGGTAGATAGACTCGTTGTCGATGACAATGCTTTCTATCGACTTTTAGTGGCAATCAAGAACACTCATCGGATGACATTACAACACTTAATATACGAAATAAATGTCGGTCAAGATAAATAAATAAATGTAGAAAGGTTCAATCCTCAGTCAGACCAACATTAAAAAAAGACATTTTAAAATAGATGTGTCGTAGCAATTTATTTTTATTTTTTATGAGTTTTTTTCTCAAGTAAAATAAAAATGGGCGTATTTATAGTAACTTGCCAAGTTAGAGCGTCCTTGGGGTGATTTTTCGCGAAAACAGCGCAATACTAACTATCCCATTCTTATTATTATTAGAGTGGTACATTTTTTTTACAGTTATGGAGTCGAAGTTGGCTATGATTCTGCCAAAAACATCACAACTGCCACTCTACAAATAATTCAACACTCCTCACATACCAACACTAAAGCAGTCTTTAATTCCGACATACACCAGCACAAAACACGATCACAAAATCAAATACACTTATCGTCATCTACTTACACGACTAAATTTGGAATTAACTCCTTACAATACATTGCACAGAAGCAATACAACGCATTACCTAGTAATCTAAAACTTTCGGCAACGAACAAAAAAACATTGGCAAAAGCTCTTAAAAGCTATTTCCTCAGCAGTTTTATTAATGACTGACACATTCTTTCATTGGAACTCCAAAATAACTTCTGCGTTTATTTATTTTAATGTATCTATGATGTCTTGTCTTTAATATAATGTTCTTTCCCGAAATGAGTTTTGTAAACTCACTGGGAATAATACATTATAACTAATGTATATATTATTTTGTAATAAATAAATACAATTTTTTTCTCACGAACCAGGCAAATATGTTTTATTTTCCTAGAGTATATTATATGTACTGTTAGTTTTATTTTGGACTGTGATCAATACAAATAAAAATTATAGAATATGAAATTTTGTAGCTGGGAAACTCGAAAAACTGATCCAAGGTACAAATTTTAAAAATTCATAAAAGTGACAATATCACGAAAAAATATGATTATTTAAAGATTATGATTTTCTGGTTCGTCAAAAGTTTGCCTATCAGCAATGCAAAGGTTGACTTTTGGGACATTCTGTATATGGCTTCTAAATATGTATTTTAAATATGTATTTTAAATATGTGAGTAGTACGTAATGGATACCTTTAAATATATAACCCATAAACATGTATGTTCAGATGATCACTGTTATTATTATTTAACATGAAGAATTAGCATGTCGCCTGAACGAAACTAATATTCTCTGTGAATTTGCTAAGCGTGCGATCTAGACATAATGATAATCATTGGAATGAAATCAATTAAATTTATACATAACTAGCTTAAGTGTGCCCGGCATTGCTCGGGGATTGTATAGTAATATGTATTTGTTTCACTTGATCGTGCCATGTCTTCGTCGGGCGTCCTAGACTTCTTCAATCTTTAATTTCCAAAATTCTCCTTATACCTCTTTTTTCGTCCATAACTTAAGTCTCATTTTACTATAAATAATCATTTGATTCTTGTCTTCCACGGGCGTCTCTGACTTTTTCTGCTATTCAAACCCCTCTATAAACACTCCTGGCTCTAATAAGAATAAACTTTCAGCAAAATCGGGTGAATGGTATAGGAATGCGTACGGGACAAATGTAGTAGGTACATATAGTAGTAGGTACATATATATCACTAAATCTGTGCTTACGTGAACAAAATAAGTTCGAATTACTATACAGTATTTATTTCATGAATCATAGCTAATTATTGATAAGGTATACATGACCATATATGAACCTTAATATTATATTTTGCAAAATATGTATGTATTAATGTAACCCATATGATGTATATTAAAATAATAAAAAAAAAAATAAAAAAAAATTATTTGTCATTTTGAGTGAGGTTTGGGTGAACTTACAAACATGTTTTTTCGGTTTAATATTGTAAGTAAAGAAATTTAAATTTATTTTTCTTTAAATAATAATTGTTGCAATTTTTTATTTGCTCCTAAAATTGCCCCTTTTTGGAGGACAGAATGTTAAGAAATGGCAGTATCCTTGTTTTAAGATATTATTATTTCAGTTCTTACTTAGAATAACATATAAAAATAATTCAAAATTAGAATATTAAGATAATTCTTTAATTTTGTCTTGAAAATGTCACTGAACCGTCACGAATTATAAAAAGGAGCACGTGGTTACTAGAATAGTATGAAGATATTTATATGAAAAAGTAAATTTGAATTGATGAAATCAAAATGGAGCAATACCAAAACAAGGCTTTATAATTTGACACCTGAAGTTTCGAAGTTTTTTTTACTGTATAAATAATTTCATTGCTATGATTCTTATTTATATTTAGGTTGGGTTGTTTGAAACCCCGTTAGAGCATGGCCGGTTGTGCTTGACAGCTGATAATTTGCAAAAGCTTAAACCGTTCAAACGTCGAAAATTCCAAATGGCATAAAATTTGATGGAGTTCGCCACTGTTATTAGGTCAAAGAGTTTGTAAAGTGAACACAGTTGCCTCAAATACGTAACTTCCATGATTTTCGTTAACCGGCGTTATTGTAACATGAATAATAATTATATTATGAGATCTTTCGTTTCATAATCCTGAGATTGAAATAAATTTACGATTCCCCTCGCCTTAATATCGCAATACGAACAGTTTGCGAAGTGATGCAATTGACCTATTGTGATGAGCATCTGAAGCGATTTGTTAGCAACGGAGTTTACTAAATCTGGGCAGTTGCGTAATGGCGTTTCAGCAGGTTCGCTGGTTGTTACCTAGTTCGCTAATTCGAAATGTACAGTTTAATTACTCTAGCATACTATGTATCTCAATTAAGAATTGAATTATTTACATTTTGACTCAGACTGTGTTTCTATGTACCAAACTACTTTGGACAGGTCTAGTCCAACATAGGGCCGGTATATCAGTTGCTTTTTATGATCGCTCAAATCGGTCGCTCGCTTAATCCTTGCTAGGCTTGGAACTATTCGCCTTTTAAACACTGCGGCGGTAGTAGTGGCATAACGTCAAATTATACATTTACTTAAATAATTGCGTACTTTTGTCTCAGATGGACTTCGTTGATTCATCAAGCGACTGTGAATTTCGATGATATTAACTTATAAAGGACGACATTTATTTATTTTTTATTCTTAACATGTTAATAATACAAAGTTGATGTGTATTGTGTATTGTCCTCCACGCTAGGAGCTCATTTGCATTGTGGAGGACTTTATAAATGGTAAATTACTTAATAATAATAGTGGATTTCAATCTAAAACCACCTAGTAAGAAAGCATAATAGGAGTTGTAAAAGTTCCGATGAGAGAACAGTTTATTTTCAATGGTTAGTTCGTTATAATTTTATGAACAGTGCTGCCTCCAGCAAAGCAAATACTATTTACAATAATTAGTTTTCTCGCTTAGGACGGGTTGTTTCGGAAAATTTGAACAATTCATCAAATTTCAACGTTCATTTTCGGGATCTGTGAAAGATTTATTCAAGTTCTGTTTTTATATCATTGTAGGCTAGTTGCTTGACAAAACTGAAATAAAAACAGAACTTGAAAAAGTCTTTCACAGAACTTGAAAATGAATGTTGAAATTTGATGAATTGTTCAGATTCTCCGAAACAACCCGTCCTTAGAGTATCATTCTGATTGAAGAAGGGGACTTATACCACCTTAAAATAAACTGCGGTCGTTGACATTTGGAAATATCCTGATAGTTTGGTTTTGCAAAGAAACACGTTCCTCTATTAAAATCATAAACAAAGCTAGTAATATTGGTGATATCTACCCTTACACCATGCATATGGATTACATATATGCTTAGCCACCGCCATGTTTATTAATACAGGCCTTGCTGTAGAAAATAAACTGACAGTTTAAAATAGATTAAAAAACTGACTAGAATGAAGAAGACTCATAATTAATTCGGTATTACAGGATAATTGCTAATTAGATGTATTTATTAGCACATTAACTATTCCAGTATTGAATAGGGCCAATATATCATTTGCTCTCGCTGTTATGACGAGTTAAGCCACCGCCATCTTCATTAATACAGGCCGTGTTGTAGAAACTGAACCGACAATTAAAGACATGATTTTGTACTAGGTTAGTATATATAGATATAGTAGTATAGTTACTAGTTATCGAGCTGTTTTCAGACTTTTGGGTTAAACTATATAGTGGTTTGGGTTATACTATATAGTAATAAACTAAGTCCGAAAGCAGCTCTCTTTAACTGTAGGTTCATTTTCTACAGTACGGCCTGTATTAATAAAGATGGCGGTGGCTTAACTCGTCATAACAACGAGTGCTAATGATATATTGGCCCTAGACTATTCATTATTGGAATAGTTAATATGCTAATAAATACATCTAATTAGAAATAATACTGAATAATGAATTAATTATGGGTTATCTTTATTGTAGAAGAATGGAACGAAGTGTGAGTTTTTTAATCTCAAACATTTGAAATAAATCATGTCGTACAATATGCAGAAAGACATAAATTTCGAGCTATCATTAAACTACTATTAAATTTGTTGTGTCTTACCTCCGAGTATTTTGTAACTGTGCCAAATTATTATTAATTCTGGTTCTGAAAACGCAGATAGATTTGAAAAACTTCAAAGATCCCCTTTTGTTCGCCAGACCAATAATAATTATCATTAAATGTTTCTGTACCACACTGAGAAAAATGAGTATTCTCTTCAAATTACTGGTGATCCGGTTAAAGACGGGATTGTAGGTCGTTGTTATGTGGTAAACTTTTAATAATTTCCTAATATATCGAAACACGTATTCATGCACGTGCATTTGCCTTGATGTTACATAATGACTAAAAGCAAAAATATTATGATTTTGATGAACACGTGTTCCGATATCGTGATAATACATACCTCTTTTACTAAAAGTTTAACAGGAAACCTATCAATTTATTCGTTAAGGGTCTGCAATCCCGTTTTTAACCGAATTACGAATAATTTGAAGAGATTCTTAATAAATAATACTAATTTTTCTCATTGTATAACTATATATGTTATCCGGATATTTTAGTGAATTTTTTTGGGGTAAACATACTTACCTCACAGATCATTTCAGATAAACACATTTATATTAGAAAGTTCAATCTTGGAGAAGATACGACTTTGCACACGAAGGACATTAAATTTAAAAAAAAAACAAAAAACATTGGCCATTACATGTTTCTAAATTTGTTGTTTTACTTTCCATTACTATTGACATTACGTATAATACAAGATTAGTGATAGAAGTAGAGTAATAAGGGAGTATAAATAATACAGATATTAGAAAGTTCATCATTGGAGAAGAAGGCACACGAAGTACATTATATTAAAAAAAAAACACTGGCCATTACATGATTCTAAATTTTTGTTGTACATTCCATTACTATTAACATTACGTGTAATAGAATATTAGTGATAGAAGTAGAGTAGATACTTATTTTAAACGACTGGAGAATTTTAAATAAATGACCTTAAAAAGCTTACATATTCTTTAGAGTTTTTACACATTTAGTTATTTACAATGTCACGGACTGTGAAGGTCAAAGGTTGCTGACTTTATGGATATGACTGTCTGAAAATATGAATTTTATGTTCAGCTCTAAATTCTGTCGAGTCTGTGATCATTGAGATGGAAATTTGTGATACAAGCGGGAAAATGGTCAATCACATTTAGAGTACTTTTAATCTATTAAGTCCTACAACTTTTTTTGTTTGATCTTTCGTTATCGAGACGGAATTTGCCTTTTAAAATGTGTCGAAACGTAAACCAGTATCCAAAAGTTTATTATGCTGGAAAAATGCTGAAAAAATTATACTTAGATCAAAAAAAGTTTTTGGTTTTTTTGTGTGATGTAGATTCACGTTTGTATCACTACTATCCGGACACCGTGTATTATAATGCGCACGGAGAAAAATGAGTATGGCTGATTTATTGAAATCCTCTGAAAAATGTGATGTCAATCCATTTCCTGATAAAATATGAGTCCGTTCAGAATATATCGGAACACATGTTCTTTTGCTGATAAATATATTGAGGAAATGCGACAGTATTAGTATTTTATTAACACGTGTTCTGTCGTTCTCATAACAAACTCGCTTTTTACTGATACTTTTTATAAAATCTGTAAATTGATCCGTTAAAGGCCTGCAGTCCCGTTTTTAACAGGGAAACGAATAATTTGAACAGATTTTATATCAGTTAATTTTCTCTTACATTTTAGCGCCTGCTCTTATTAAATATTTTAATTTCATATATTTTTATTTTTAAGAAAATTAACATTAAAAACCTAAAATTATCGTTACATATAAGAATTTAAAAAAAAGTGATGTAATTAGGGCAATTATAAACATGTATGATTTGATTTCAGCTGTAATATTCAACAAATTCCGCAATCATTCTCGCGGTAACGGTTTATTCATTCTGTAAATTGTAAATAGTGGGTCATATCTGTGTCCATAAAATACGTTACGAGTTGCGACACATTTATGCAATACTGTCTTACGGCAGAGTCGAGTATCCCGCCCTCAACAAGCAACCGGCAACCGGCAACTAGGTGTTTGTATTACAAATAATGTACCTGCCTCCCGTAAGCGATTCGGTTGAGGCCCGTCGAGTGCAACAAAACAGTATTGTGGCAATATATGAAACTGACTCAACATTTGATAAAGCTAAACGCGGTTATGCAATAACGCCAGTATTTTATGTGCGCGCTTTTTATTCTGTACTTACTGGGCGTATTCTGGGCTGTAATATTTATGTAAATACTAGCGTAGACCCTTGACATATCAGTAACAATTTTTAAAATGAAAATTAAAGTAGTTATAATGTCAAGCCAAAAAGTGTTTGCTTTCTTCGATAATTAAAATAGTTTTTGAGTCTATAGGGAACAAACAAAGAAACATTCATTTTTATATATTATGAACCTGTATTATTATTTTATATTATTATTATACCATCTGCACTTTAAACACTCGTATTTTTTCTCTTTTCAAACATTCAAATACAAAATGATATGTACCATGTATTGTGTTCATTTTTTGGTAATTTATTTTGTTGTTGTTTTAAATATAAATGCTAAGGACATTGAAAACGTAAATTACCTACGTTGAGCCGGTACTTCGTAAAACTGTCAGTGTCATGAATCTCTTATTACCCTCCGGTCTCCAGCGGCCGATATGGAAGGTTTTGTCTTCTGACATATAGAGGCAGACAGAGGAACGCAGAGTAGGCAGAGGTCACATAACCCGCCTCGCCTCTCGCGGTCCTTTCACCAGTACGCCGTGGATATGGAAGGCGTAATGGGATACCTACGTTGAGCCGGTACTTCTCAAAACTTTCAGTGCTTGAATCTCTTATCTCCCTCCACCCTCAGGTCTCCGGCGGCCGATATGGAGATCCCACCTGGTAGGTAGACCGAGGCAGGCGGAGACACGCTCGCGCAGCATCCCGCCTCTCCATGCGCGATCCTTGCACTCGTACGCTGTTGACATTGAAAGCGTAATAGGATACCTACGTCGAGCCGGTTCTTCGTCTTGTCCCACACACACGGCAGCGCGCACAAATACCATCAACACTCCAATATCACCTACATAATCCCGCGAGCCGACTAGTTTATCTTATTATACAGCCTTTTACATAATATTCGCTTATATAAGCGACATTCGAAGTGACTCGCTGTGTTCCATTATTTTCTCGCCTTGCCTTTGAGTTTGAGTTGAGTTCGATAAGGACGCCAACTGTACAAGACGTACAGTGTACATCTACAATCGTATTCGGGCCGCGACGAATCGTCAAAATTTTAGCTGTTATATAACTTTACAGACGTTCGCTTTAAATTCACCTTACATAAACGTGATGTGACTCAAGCTCCGGCAATAATGGAGATTACAAATTGTAGGTATCAACTTTTTTTATGAAATCCGTTGAACATCGGAGGAGTGTTTCGTAACACGCTCTTGAACCAGATTATTTCTTACTTCCTTTCTGTAGCCCACTAATGGTTCAACTATTTGCAGTTCGTTTTTTGTGGGTCTAAGTATCCCCACAATCTTATAAAATGAATGTTTCTTTGTTTGAACCGTACGCGTTCCTATACCATTCATCCGATTGGTATAGGAACCGTACGCGTTCCTATACCATTCATTCGATTGGTATAGGAACCGTACGCGTTCCTATACCATTCATCCGATTGGTATAGGAACCGTACGCGTTCCTATACCATTCATCCGATTGAGAAAAAAAATTCAGAGTTTTTTTCTTATTAGTGGCAGTGGTGTTTAAAGCGTGGTTTGAATGGTTAAACAACTCGGGTACGCCCGTGGAACACTTAACGCATTATCTCTGCATTAGAATGAGATATGTAGTCGATTTAATGTAGTTTTTTAATATACAGTATACAGTATACAGTATACAGTAGCGAACAGTAGATGTCGGGAAATGTCCTAGGAAGACATAATTCAATTAATTACTTTTGGTTTAATGAACGATGAATGGGTGATGAAAATATAAGACATGGTAGTGATGGTTAAGGAGCTCCGGAACGCCCAAGGTAGACATGGCCCATTCAAAACAATCAAATGCTTATGTGGCGTTTGATGTTGTGTTATGAACGAGTAAAAGTAAAAGAAAGGGGTGTAAGGAAAAATGAAGTGCAGGAGAAGTTGAGAATGCCCGAAGAATACATGGCACGTTCAAGTGAAAGAAATACTTATTAAAATACAATTATGTTGTTTCCACATTAAAATGCTGATGAGGTAGCTTTAGTGTAATTTTCAAGAACACTAAAGCTACCTCACAACTTTACTCCAAACCATTCAAAACCCCGAACAATGCCGGGTACACATTAGCTATATATGTATATTTGTGGTTTATATACATATTATATTTTTTATATATTGACTAACAATTAGGACCTTTCTGTTTGAGTGTGCATAATAAGGTCATAATCACGATTCATGCTGCGAAATTATTTTAATTATTTTTTTAACGTGACTTTTTTCGTTTACGTAAATCCATTCATACCCACGTGTTGGAACGTGACGGTGGGTTGATTGGTTCAAGCGGGATGACATAACCCAACATGTTTCAAAGTAGCCATTCAACACAGGGTCGCCTTTTAACCCAAAACACTTATTGCCGCAACTCTGAATGAAAAATCGATAAACGATTTTTTAATTAAAATTAAAAAATTTCTTTACTTTGAAGTTTTATTTGGTGAAAACCAACCGCTTACCTAACGTGTAATCATCTACATACCTACGTATTATTTGTTTTCAATATTCATACCATCTTAGCGTTACGCAAGGTTGCATTGTTACATATTATATTTTCCACAAACAATGAATCAACAATATCATTAATACCTTTAATTACATACCTAGTCATGATATAAATATTGACTTGCTCCGCCGGTAAGCGGTAACAGCCTACTGCCGCCATGGGTGAAATCACAGTATCCTTCTTGAGTACCTCAAGGACGATGATGTGTTTTTACTTATGACGGCGTAATAACGCTTTCCCAATACACGCTAACACCTAAACAAACTCCAACGGCTCGGAGGGCTTTGAAGCAGAGAATGGACGGTTATCTCGAGAGTATTTCCTCCTGGGGTAAAAATACTCTCGTCGAATTTAATGTTTCAAAGACCCAATCCTGTCTGATTACGTCTAAAAGGGATCCAAATGATAATCTAGTCTCCTTCAACGGAAGCAATCTTCCGAACAGGCCTTCCATTGATATGCTTGGTGTAACTATAAGTGACCAGCTCAGGTACGGGGGCTCCATCGAAGCCAGAGTAAAGTTGGCCTCTCAGAAGCTGGGCGTACTGTACAGGGCCCGCAGATACTTTAATAGTACACAACTGCTTACCCTGTACAAATCGCAAGTGCGCCCTACTGTCGAATTTGGCAGCCATCTCTGGTCCGGAGCCCCTAAATACCTGAAAAAAACCCTTGACTCTGTGCAAAAACGGGCGGTCCGTTTGATAGATTCCCCAATCTTAACAAACGGACTGCAATCTTTAGAGCACAGGCGTCAGGTAGGTATGCTGTCCTTGTTCTATCGGTATTACAATGGAAGATGCTCTGAGGAACTAGCGTCATTGATCCCTTCGGCACTGGTGCGTAGTCGGGATACACGCCAAACGCGCGCCCAACATTTGTATACGGTTGACATTTGTCACATGAGAACGGGTCGCTTCTACGATTCGTTCTTAAGTTCAACAGCTCGGCTGTGGAACGAACTGCCGGCCTCTGTGTTTCCTCCCTCCTACAACATGGGACTCTTCAAGACCCATGTTCACTCCTTCCTCTCCACAAAAAGACCCTCCACACAGCATCCCCAAAGATGACATAGGCCCCGAGGGAAATTATTTTCTTCAGGGCCTCCTGTGTGGAGTTAATATAAAAATAAAACCCTCAGCACAGGTTCTCCTAGTGAGGGTTAACAAAACTTGTATAAACTGTGTACAAAAAATAATATAAATATAAATACATTAATCACATCATGCCATTGCGGAAATTCCAAAAGATTATTGAAAAAGAAAAAAATACTAATAATGCATCTAAACGAAACAAATGAATTCCAGATAGTATCTCGGATAAACAAATCAAATTTTTATTTATATAGGTTTCCTATATTCCTATTTATAAATAATACTGATAAATCAAAACGAAGCATGAAACAGAACAAGACACAGAAAAAATAAAAAGAAAACGGTCTCAACTGAGAATCGAACCCAGGATCCCTGTCTTACCGGGACAACGTCTTTTTATCCACTCGACCATTGGGTCCTAATTATTATACGTCATATTTGTCGATCTCATATTTCAAATCCAGAATTTATAATATTGTCTTGCAACTAAGATAGTAATAAAGTTGAGTTAGTTGAGACCGTATCTTTTTTATTGTGGAGGAAAAAGAGGAAGTGAGAACGTTCCTGGCTATTCGGATTTGGTCACCAAACACGGCTAAAACCATTTCAATCAATGTTTTAAATTCTGAATGGCGGTCTTCCTACCAGAGCGATACTGACAGTATTCACCACTCTTCGCGTAGAAAAATGAGTATTGCTCATTTATGAAGAATTAATTCCATTTTTGGTAGTCCAGTTAAAACCTTAAAGGCCTTAAATAATGAATTAATAGGTTTCTTGATAAACTAGTAAATTAAGAATATATTATCACGATGTCGGAACACGTGTTCTTGATATAATATTGTTACATACCAAGACAAAGTATATATCTTATTATCACTTTTATTTATTTTTCCCCATTGAATTTTCTTTCGACATTTCTTAACATTCTCCAGTTTGTGGTTTCATAATGATTTTGTTGTTCAAAAACGTATGTGGGTTTGTTGTTATGTATTCTGCTATAGAAAATAAAGACAATTATCCAACGCCAGCTCGTTCTAATTGTTCTGAATTTGACTTTCCGGTTTCTCGTTCGCATTCTCCCTCTATGTGAGTATATCTACTTATAAAGGCATTGCCTATTGGCATTGCTAATTAGTCATGATCCTCTCTGTCTGAATAGTGCTCTGTCTACGTGCATACTCATAGGGTCTAGTACTTGATGCGTAATATGAAAAGTGAAAACTAAATCGTGTCATGTCCATAGAGCTACAATTAGAGGCGCTACTGGTTCCACTATTAGGACGCGATAAGCGGTTCATGTAGACCCGAATCGGTAGTTTTAGTTAGAGCGTTGGGAGAATTGAAGGACATTTTGTGGTCAAAAAGTGGAACCTTTTTTTTCGCTTCATGTCTCATCTATTTATTTTCCACCAGGAATTATGTATTTATTTGTATTACACAGAAAACATATTGCGTTACGTGTGTACGCAAAGCGGTTTCACGGCATAATAAAAATAGTCGAAGATGGGAAATAATTCATGGACTAACATAAAATTATGTAATTTATATAAGCTCATGGTCGTATAGCCAATTAATAAGATAGCGAAGACCTGGGGCCCCAAGGAGTCGGAATCGTGTATGTTGGTACCAGTGGCGTGTGATTATTTTTACTGGTTAGAACTATCATGCCAAAAACCCACAGACATAGGAATTAATAGACGAGAAGATAATGGTCAGGGGTAAAATCAACTGTTGAAGAACGAAGGGAGTAAGGCTGACTGTGATTCGTCAATAAATCAATCTGACAGTAAATAGGCATCTCGCATTATAATATCACCATTTACTTCTTAAAAGTAAAATCTGCTTTTGAATGAATAGACATTTTTACATGGGAGCGCAAATTACTCGCCACGTTATGAACAAATTAGCGAAGTCCAAATTCGGCAAAAAAATTCGGTTCCATTTTCAGAGTCGAATATTTCGTTTAAGTATTTAGTTAAGACACTTTTATAAATGTTCATAATTTACTTCCCAGCAACCAACCAGCTTTGTGTTTCGCGTCCAGACGTTTCTCGATGTGATAGTATATGTTTCTAAAACTGATCTATATTATACGATGTGAATATGCTTAAAATAAAGTAAAATAATGCTTATATATGGAATGTAATACGACAATTGGGTTTATTCTCTTTTTCACATCTATTTTTACAAGTTTTCATAGTACAAGTCAACATTTTGCCGTGTTATTTCGTAAAATGAACCGATGATGCCTCGACCATAGTTCGCACAAGAATGATGACGTCACGTTTTCAAATTTCACTTGAGGCCATACGCGAGCACAGCCGGCTCCAATGGAACCGGTATGGGGAGTGGGGATAATACGCTTTTAATCACTTAGGGCAGGTCTACTAATATTCACATGTCTATGCAAAAACCACTCTTTAAGAGGGCGCCTTCCGTGTAAAGAATTTAGATTTGGGTAACACCCACCAAAAATGACAAGAGATTCTTTGATTATCTAGTGAGGCGTGTAACTGGCAGAGGAAGGATGAAAATAGACTGAAAGTTATAGCAACGTGATTCCTGAGGCGTGCGTATCGTAAACCACGTATGATGGTATTTTACGTATATCAGGCGATTCATGATACTCACCAGATAATCAAAGAATCTCAAAAATCATATTTTTATGTTAGTCCATGAATTATTTCCCAACTTCGACTATTTTTATTATGCCGTGAAACCGCTTTGCGTACACACGTAACGCAATATGTTTTCTTCAATTTCATAAATATGATTCCACCTTAAATTTTAAGCCCGGTAATAAATTTTTACTCCTTTATTGACGTTAAATACACTTTATCGATTGATATGTTTGAGAGACTCCCGGTGCGCAGGGACGTAACATTTCACCACCGGTTCTCCAACTTGTTTCGAACATCGTCCACTTTGAAAGTAAAAAAAATATAGTGCCCCGCATATTTTTTATCTTACCGTTTTACATTACCATTTGTTGCGTATCTTAAAAACAGTTATTTTAGTTTTTAAACATGCACCATTATAAGGATAGGATAGATAGGGTGTGACGTGTGGCCCATCTCTTATTTCAGAGATAAATAATGTTTCAATGAGAGGAAAAAGTCAAAGCCAGAGGGCCATCTGTTACTATTATTATTTAATTCATCTAGATTTCGTCGAATTTTTGCAGATAGAAATTGTCTGCCATCGGCGTCGCCCCTCTAGACGTCCTTAACTTCCTTCCTTCCTTCCTTCCTTTGAAAGCCTCCAGTGTCCAAAGAGGGGCGTTGAGGACTAGGAGACTAGTTACACCATAAGTCCAGGAGATTTGACAGAATTAGCTCCTTTGTATGGCAGACAGGAATGCTGATATTATTTATTATTGTCTAAGGATTATCATCACCATCACATTCTTGGTTTCAATTCAATAAAATTGATAGGTAAAAGGCATGTTTTTCGCATTCCCATGCAGAGAAAAAAGACTTATGCTAATTTATTAAAAATATCTTCTATTTTTTGGTAACTCCGGTTAAAAACGGGATTGCGGGTTTTAAAGAATGAATTAATAGATTTCCTGATAGAATTTTACTATAACGATGTTGCAACACGTGTTCATGAAAATCCCAATATTATTGCATTTTAATATTCCATTTATTTGGATTTTATTGTTAAGCGGAAATACTCGACCTAGTGACAGAATATGCCAGAGGCCTAAGAATTTAAAGGGTCTCGAACTCTCGTCTATTGATTTCTACCAGGGACTTTTCTCACATTACTTAAACGAATACAACCATAATTGATAAGACAATTAGTTATTTCGCTAAAGATTGTCGGATTAGTTCCCCAGGTACACAAAATGCCCGGTATATAGTTGTACAATGGTTGATCTGTATTCTTGCTATGGATGACATTCATCGTTAAAAATTAATGTTTACTGAGATCGCAGCTAGAATATGCATCTCCTGCATGGTCTCCTTTTTTTTTTTTAATAGCTATATATAATTTTTTTTTTACATTTTTACTAGATTTTTTATTTTCGTAGTCCTCCTCACTACGAGATCCTGTGTTGAGGGGGACTAGGTTTTGGAAGTTTTCAGCCACTTCTATGATTCGACTTCATGTTTTGCTGCTAAAAATTTAAAGCTTCTTTGTCCAAAGGTAGAGTTACACTTTGGTATATTTAGTATCTCTGTTTGTTTGGCTCTGGTTTTTTGAGTATGTAAGATGTTTGTCTGTAAATCAGTTTTGAGGTGTTGTACCAGATGTACCTAGCTAAATCGGCCGCTCAAACCTTGATAAGCCACAAAGATTTTTTTACGCTCGCGCCGCGCTGGACGTTAGCAGTGTCACTTATAAAATTTGACGTTTCCGACAATAATTGCTTTCATCACAAATTGCCTGATTTTGTCAATATGCTTTTGTATATTCATCGAGCGATTAGATATTAATTGATAATCAATCGAAAATAGTCAGGTAAGGTATTATAAGAAGGAATTTAAAGGTTTTGTTTTCAGCGCATCGTTTGTCATAATTTCATGATTAGTGCACTGACTCCAGGAAAAAATAAGCTTATAGCACGTTGCTGATTGAAGCGGGAAACTTTATGAAAAACCAACTCCTAAATTAAACACGCCTAAAAATAAACATCACGATCACAAAAGTTTGGTTTAGCTAAGAAAAAAGAAACACATTCTTCTATTGAAATCATGGACAAAACGTTTATTATTTATGTTATCCATGCTTACGACCAATATACAGATTATGTGCTAAGCTTGACATTCCTACCAAGCCGAGCTTAAAAGCAATTGATAAACCGGGCCATAGTCCGAAACGATTATCACATTCCTTATAGCTATACAACAGGTGTCGAGTTAGTTCCATCGGGGGTACAATAGTTAGGTAAAGTGAATCGATTGATTTGTATCGGTGACCTTTCTCATTTCCTTGAATTCGATATAATCATTAGGTAAAAGGCTTTTCATCAGTGACTTCCCTCGCATTCTTAAGCCCCCGTACTTCTACCGATAAGGTCCTAAAAATCACATTTTGTTCTGTTGTTAATATGTTATAAGTATGAAAAAAATCAGTGTTTCGTTGAATGCAACTTAAAATTTGTCGATATTTTTGCTCTAATTTAAACTAGTCGTGTCTTATTAAATATTTCATGAATTATTATGGTTTTTTCATTATTAGTGCGCTCCCTCTAACATTCGTATTCTTTAACCCATTATTATTATTTCTCTTTAACCCATCTTCTTCTTGTTTTTGAACGCTTAGTGCGGAGCCTTAATATTTATTCAACGTGATCGTTAGGTTTCCTTAGACAACCTTTAGTTGTCGATGGATTAACACTGAGGGCTTTTGTCGCATTCCTTGTAGTTATTCATTACGTCGTTAGGTAAGGGATGTCGTTTCGTAAGAGGTCGGCTGGGCGCTCTTGTGGCGCTCGCTCCACTGACACACTGAAGACCGAAGCTCATTTAATTAGTCCGCTGTGTTCAGAGTTAAGCGAGGCCTCGCTATTTTCCGGGCTAAGTATCCACTTCAGGGACAATGTAGGAACCTTTTTATTGACTTTATTAAATACAGCCTCGCTGTAACCAGTTTTTAACAATTAGTGATGTGTATAATCGAAACATTCTGACAATCGGCATATCCGATTCGAAACAAAGCAGTGCTGTGCAGTGTTAATTGTTACACGTTATCATGTTTTCACGCTACTTTCAAGGCTACATTTTTTCAACCAGTTCCTTTCCTCTTTGATTCCACCACAATTTCAAAATACTTACTAATAATATGACTTTTTATGGATTAAAACACCTTTTTAACTTTGTTCAAGATGTTACTATTATTTTTTTATAATTTGCTACCGGTTTCTACACGTGTCCATGTCATTCACTCGCGTTTTTAGATTTATTCGTTTATTTCGTATCTTATTATTTAAATTGCCCTTTTGTGTGAAACCGCACTGCTCCCAAACGTCTGGAGCCAGTGAGACTATGGCATCCCCAATTGGGGTATGTTGTGAGGCTGAACGTAGTGGGTAAGCAGGCTATACAGCTCTGGTCACCAAACACAGCCAAAGCCATTTCAAGCAACATTTCAATTCTGAATGGTGGTATTACAACAGGGCGATACTGAAATGTGAAGACGTGTACAATCTGAAACGTGCCGCAAATACACTATATATATTTTTTTAATTAAGTAAATTGTGAAGAATCACAAATTAATCAAATAAAATTTACTTACGCACGCTGGAATTTGAAACCGCTCCCGTAAGATTTTGAATGAACAGAAGCCCAAAGCAAGTGTCACTTGTTTTCATGTTAGAATACTCGTTGTCGCACATAGTTGCATATTTTTCGCCCCTCGTTTATCTCATGAAAAGTTTATGAAAGACTATAAATTATCATCCCCAAGTGAATATACATTAAACATTGTCGATCGCAAAACCAGTTCGTGTTGTGGAACGGTGCTAAGATGTACATCTATAAACTATTAATAGTGCCCACGGGACCTTCAAGAAAACACCAGAACCATCATTTGTAAAGGCCTCACTTTCCCCACTTTTCCTTGTAATAAATACAATCGCTTGATTCTTTCTATCTTGGTAAAATTACAGTCCATTCAAAAGTACCAATTGTCGGTACGCAACACACACCGATGTTGACACGAAATAAATGACCACGATGATACGATGGCCACACTGGCGGATCTGTTAATAAATCTACAATGTTGAAATGATTTAAGATTTTCACGGCCAAAAGTATTTATGTTATTTGTTTTTGGGGTGTTATGCCGTGTTGCGCTAACTCCTTCTTTAGCCAACGTTTCGGACAACATTGCAGTGTCCATCATCAGGGCAGATGTGTTATTTGAGGTTGTGTTAAAATGTGAGCTTATGTATGAGGTTGTGATACCGTGTTGCCAGCTCCAACCCTCGGAGCTAACATTAACGTATCATTTTTTATTTAACCACTCGAACGATCGCGCGTCAAAAAACTTTTTTCTCCGATTGCTCGCGGTTTTTTGGCGACGAATTTGAATATTTTCCGCCAACATTAAAAAAATCAAACCTCCGAATTTTAATACGGAGACATAAAACTGATTGTAGTGCTATACAGCCAATGAATTCACCTATATTTTTATAATTATTCTATATTTTTAGAATTGATAGATAAATTATTAAAAAATCTTAAACTTTATGAATGCGCGAAATTAGCGTTTTTGTGATTTGAAATTGCCGCCAGTGGCAGTTTTAAATATCTTTATAGAATATTTTCTACGTTTTTATGTTCTCTATGGCCTGTTTGATAACCACAGATGCAAGAATATAATGGGAAAATAATTTTTTGTACGTTATGCTCTCTTCAAAAGTTTGGTTAGAAAATAATTTTTTAAAATTTGAGTGCGTGACGTGTCAAAATTGAAATCACTGTATTATACTATATAATAAATTTACCACAAAAACTGGTATTACGTTAGGAAGATACATTAACTGTCTACAATTATTAATAAGCATAGTCGCCGTGTTGGCTTTATTTTATTCATTTGATGAATTATACAGAGAGCCTATTTCACGATGTCAAAATCATGGTGCTTCTTTTTAAATAATTGTAAATTAGAACTGGAGATTTGTAACCATGTTTTTATATAACGTGCAAAACGAGGAAATAAGGCTTAAAATGAGATATACATCATAGATATAAACATTGCCAATATTTCAGGGGGATACTTTGAAAGTTGATGAAATTCACCAATATTTGACGAAAAATCACTACTGACAGCTACCTTAAGGTCAATCTACATAGGGTATATCGGAATATGTAAAATGATGATAAATTTGTATACAGGGTGTATCGGCACGTACCCGACAAACTTTAACCAGCTATTCCTTAGCATATTTGGAGTAAAAAATCTTATGTGCACTTTGCTGTCCGGTAACGTTTTTTTTTTATAAAAAAATTATTATTCATATTTTCACCACATGTCACCACTGTTTTACCCTTTGACAAAGTTTGAAAACCCATCTGGCAAATATTTTATTCGAATTCCGTTGAATAATGCACGTGTGTACCTATATTGGCGCACGTTTACAGTCACAACGAAATAGCACGGCACCATTCGTTTCATTTTTAACTATTATTATTTAGTGTGTGCGAAAGAGCGAATACGCTTTTTGACATACTTGCTTATAACAGCTCTTGAACACGAAACGCAATGCCAATGACAGTGATGTAGTGTGGAAATTTCATTTTTTTTTGTTTTTAATTGAAAAAAAAATGCTACCGGACAGCAAAGTGCCCATAACATTTTTTACTCCAAATGTGCTAAGGAATAGCTGGTTAAAGTTTGTCGGGTTAGTGCCGATACACCCTGTATATATATCAAACCTTTGTATGACCGTAGAATGGCAAATAAAATCATAGTGATAATTTTATATCTAAACGCAAAGGTATCGAAAAAAAATGGATGAGGGGAAAATAATTGATGGAACCAATAATTGATTTATTTATTAAGCCCTAATATCCTTTTAAATCAATATTACAGTTGTATGGTTACAATGAAAGAGCAGTATTTTGATTTAAACATTGTTTACACACTTTGTCATAATAAAAATGTATTCAGTTTATTGGTTTATTCATAATTTAAGAAAATCAATACATAATAATATCATTGTGCCTCGCTATAGAGTGAGATTCTGAGTATCGCTCTGGTGAGGGACCACCATTCAGAATTGAACATTGCTTGAATTGGCTTAGTTATGTTTAGTGACTAGATCTGGAAAAGACTAATACCTTGATACATTAAAATTGCCAAGAATACATACATTTCCTCTTTATTCGTGGGAGCCCATTTATTGGTACGCGCATGACGCTTAAATTGTTTTTTCGCAATCCATTGATCTGCATACCTGTTGGTCTCTCTCGCGATCAGTTCAACGAAATCTGCATCAAAGATTTTAAGAAAGGCATCCACAGGTTTGCCCATTTCGTCGGTATTGAAAGTTGGTCCCGGCGTGCCTGTGAAAGTCTCCCTTATCCCAGTAAAACGTAAGATATCATTAGACCAATCGAAAGAGTAACCTTCAGGCGGCAGAATCAAACGCATTGCCTCACTATCTACCTGGTCTTGTCTACTAAAGTCTATGGCCATAGCGGAGTTAGGTGAAACGTTGATAATATTATGATAAGGTATTGGCGGCATGCAGAAGGTATCCTCATCGCTCTCTTCGTGGTCGACGTCACTCGCTTCGTCATCCTCGTCGCTCGATCTGTCCATTTCTGAAACAACAGAAAACCCAAATTAATTTAATGTGTCTATATTACGATAACCCACTGCCTCTGGTACGGCTTATGACTCGCAATACGATGGTCGCGGGATCAAATCAAATAAATTATATTTGAATAATTAGTGTTATTTTCACACAAAATTCATTTAAAATAATATATATTATATTTGCGGCACGTTCCAGAGTGGAAGATACCCATAGTATCGCCCTGGTGTAAGACCCCATTCAGAATTGAAACGTTGCTTGAAATGGCTTTTGACGGCCGGCATAGTCCAGTGGTAACGCATTGGACTGCCATTCCGAAGGTCGCCGGTTCGAACCCGGCGTGCGCAAATAAATTTTATTTGATTGATTTGTGTTATTTCACAATTAATTAATTAAAATAATAATTAAAATAATATATAGTATATTTGCGGCACGTTCCAGAGTGGAAGATACTACCAGTATCGCCCTGGTGTAAGACCACCATTCAGAATTGAAACGTTGCTCCAAATGGCTTTAGCCGTGTTTAGTGACTAGATCTGAATAGCCAGGTACTTCCCCATCTTCCTCTTTCCCTTCCCCACTTACCTTCAGCCTCACAACATCCCCCAATTGGGGATGCCATAGTCTCACTGGCTCCAGCTGAGGCTCTTGTGAGGTATTCATATAAAAAAAAATATAAAAAGTTAATCAAATACTTGAGGCGGGCAATGTCAGGAGTCAGAATAGCACAGTCAGGTAGGTATGGAATGAAGAAAAGAGTGTGTGTGCCAAGATCGAGTTGCATGGTGGTTCATCCTCTCTGCCTACCGAAATGGCGTGAAGGTAAGTTAGTTAGTTTTATAACTCACGGTTTCCAAGTACAGACTCTTCTAGTACAGCTGCCTCGTCCACGTTACTTTTTCTGCCCATGTCTGACTCTGAAATAAAAGAAAACACAAATTTACAGTAGAATTTGGATATAATGACTTTGCATTTAACGGTCTACTGTTTTAAGTGACGATAATGTAAACTCTAGTAAGGTTTCATAGCTTTTAGTAGGAAAACGTATCCGTTTAAAGTGACCAACTACGTAAAGCGACCTATTTTAATGATAATTTGTCCGGTTACAAAACCCACCTACCAATACAGCCTCGCAACACAATGAGTCCCGTGAAGCGAAAGTGTTTTTTCAATTTAAGAAAAAAATGCTGTATTACACCGTTTAGAAGCCGGTGAATCAAATGTAATCCTCGCAAAGAAGTTCGGCATGTCTTATTTCTCACTCTGCAATACCCGTTACAGAAAAAAGATGTGTAATGATGCATCCACGACATAACAACAATACATTTTGTATGTTTGTTATGTGGAATTTTTAAGTACTATGCTTATTTCCTGCCAATATACCAACAGTGAAACTGTGCTAGGGATATCAATATAAAATATAGATAATTGATTTTATATTGAGCCCCTGGTATGACATTTCAAAAAATAAACTCACCGTTCCCAAACGCCGACAATTCTTCGTAGAATGGTACGTCCACCCACAGCTCGCTGTGATAGCCGGCTTCCGGAGAGAAGAGTTCCCCACTCCGCGATGTCCCAGGTAACGGCTCGGGAGATGCTGCACGGATAGGCATAATTGGTGCATTGGGAGCCGTTGATTGGGTCTGTGCGGGAGTGGACATCCACGGTGGTGGTACGGGTCGTGGCAACGGTGAAGGCGTCCCTTGTGAAAAGGGACACGTTGTTCTCTCCGGAGATGGAATTCTGAAAACATTTACATAAATCATAGAAAATTGTTCTCATTCACGTGTGAAACAGTAAGTACAGTATGTAAATAAACAATAAAATAAGAACTCTGTAAAATATGCACTGAATGTGCCAAATGCACAGAGCGCTGAACTTACCAACTCTCACTGTAAGAGTGGAACGCTGTCAGGAAAAAACAATAATATTGTACCAAGCATCTAAATACGATTACTTACTTTTGTTTAGTTTTTCTTGGAGGTGCGGTAGGGAGCAAAATGCGCGCCGCCTGCTTCTTGAATTTTCGGCTTTCCAGCTCTAGCCGGATGGAAGCAGGCAGGGCCCTAACAGCCTTTAGGGCCTTGACGCGATCTTCTCGCACCAGTAGCAAAGCAGGGTCGCTGTTTAAATAAATACAAATATATGATGAGTTCAACGGCCACAGCAAAGTACTTTCATAAAAAAACATTAAAAAATACTAACACTCCAGACGAGGCTGCAATTGCAGCTCTGCGTTGACGTCCACGTGCAGGTAGTCCGGCACCAGCTCGTACCCCACGTCTCCCTTTTCCTCTGCCTCCTCTTGCAGTCAGCACCGCTCTATAAATTTTAAATTGAAAACACTTAATGTAAGTACTTAAATGTTTAAATTTTGTTAAATATTGCACTAATATAAAATTTGAAAATAATTATTGGGTTGTGGAGTGATCCCTTTCCCTGGACGACAGCTGTTTCTGCACAAATTTGGTAAAAGTAAACAAATTAATTAATTATACAACTAAATTACTAAATTTTTATTGTGTGACGAAGGCTTTACACCATTTTACATGTGAAAAAGAGTCAACTTTTTGACATATGACTTAAAATAATTGGTTAGCAAATATCTGTATTAATAATGAACCAATTCAAATAAAACTTATATATATCTCTTTGTTTTGAATCACTGTGATGGAATATCTATATTTCAAATGCGCGAGTGCAGTATTTAAGACATTATTGTAAATCAAAAACAGATGACGTCTTCAGTTGACGTAATCTTACACAAAAACTTCAACCAAAACAATATAATACAAACAAACGAATTAAAAACGCATTTCAAAGATAGATAAGTCAATCATGATTACACAGATATATAATTATGCGTTAAAAACCCAATAAATTAATTACTTACGGCATTTTAGGAAGAGTCCAAAATTTCGTGAATGTTGAAAATTTATAATTTTGTTTTTGACAGGACGCCATAAAAAAACCGCGAAAACTCGTTAAATAACACTTCAAAGACAACGGATAAGTTCATAGACAAAGAGAATATATTATCAGCTATTCGATAAAACAAGTAGCTGGCCATGGAAACGTTTTAAATAATTACAATAAATATTTTACGAATGGTAGAAAAATCGGTCCATTTTTGGACCGATATCAATCGCAGAAAAATAAAAGTGGTCGATTTTTCGACCGAAATCGTTCCAGTGGTTAAAGTGGTTTTCTTTGTTTAGCTCTGGTGTATCCGTCAATTACCGGATACCAAGAACTATTGAGCTTAGCTCCATCGTCTCTGTTAATGTTTACGGGATTTTTATGAATTTCAATGGCCTCCGTAATCAGCCGTGCTCTATAAATTTTGGGTCTCCCCAGGATTTCAGGAACAAATCCAAAGTAATGCCCGGTGTCAATCAAATGCTCGGCAATTGCCGATTTGTCAGGGTGGCCGAGTTTACAAGCTCTGAAGTGTTCTGAAATCCTTTTGGAGATAGTCCGCTCTGTCATCACATCCGGAACAGTTGAGTTTATACACTCCATCTGTTTCCAAAGGAAACTTAGTCTTTGCAGACCTCAGTAAGTCCTGTATCTTTGTTGTTGTTCCGAAGACAGTCTTGATACTTTCCTTTCTCAATAGCCTGGCAATTCTGTCTGTCACATTGTGCACATAAGGCAGGAAGGCACAGCCTTTCGACTCTTGTTCAATTCTGTCTTCGTTTGGTGCAGATTTGGCTCTTATGATTTGCCTTGTCTGACTTGCTGGGTAATAGGGTGTATCGATTTTTAACTTTTTTTTTGTTTTCAAATTCCAAGTTGAAATAAAGTTGCTACTAGGTACCACAACTTACCACAAAAAAAAATGGATTTTTAAAAAAATGTTTAGGTCTCCCGCACAAGGCCTAAAGTTTTAATTTTTTTCAAAAAATATCAAATTTTTTTTAAATTTAAAAAAATAAAATCATAACTTTTGTGTTTATTCCAAGTTAAAAAACAGTAATATTAGGGCATAAAAATAAGTACGAAACGGTTTTTTTAAATAAAATATGGTATTTTGGTCTCCCGCACAAGCCCTAAAGTTTGTTAATTTTGATGAAATTTTGTAATTTTGTGTACATATATGAACCATGTTTTTTTAAAGTTTAAGCCACCGGAATTAATTGTACTTTTCTTACAGAAGGCATAAAATGAGACAATATATATATATACATAATTCTTATATACATACAGTAAAAATATATACCACATATATACTATATATATATAATATGTTTTATACCTGAAAAAAGATAGTTGGACGGTGTCAATTGTATGAGAAAGGTGTTGAAAGAAACTAATGTTATTTGCTATTACTGTTGTTTATTACAAAAGTATAAAAGGTTATAACATGTCATAAAATGTAGTATAAAAACTAAGTACAAAATGTTGCTGATTACTTTCCATACGACATAAGTGGCAGTTTTCTTGTTCTACTGCAAATTTACTGACTTGTTTAAGTATTCTTCCTTTCATCTTGGCTTCAAAACCTTAAATCAAAATTATGTATAGTATTTACACAGGCCTAGTGAAAATTTTATAAATGTTATTACAGTTCCCAAATAAAATTTCAATTTAATATGGAAGACAGTATGATAAAGACGTTATTTAGAAACATTATAACTACAAAATAGTCGAAAAAAACTTACTTAAATTCTAATCCTTTGCAGAGGTTTTGTACTGGCTCTTGGTCTCGAACGTAGGTAACTCTTTACGGTCTTCCAGTCTGGCACGGATAAAACTATCTCTTTCGATTAGCCCACATACTCGCTTCAAAGCTTCTGTGACTTCCTTGACAATTCGTTCCACCGCTTGAGTGTGAGAAGGAATTCTAAATTCAACCCTTCCACTTCTGCCAGTTTCCGCAATTGACTCCAACTCTTCTAGGCTCATATCAGTAACAAGAGGGGGTTCGGTTACTGAAGTGGATTTCCAGTCAATCATATCTATATAGTCTTCGGCATCAAAATTGATCTGAGGGGGTTTAAATACCCTTACCCCTTTCCTTACGGTTGAGCGAGCTTTCTGGATTCTCTTATAAGCCAATGCTCTGATATGTTTTCGTTCATCGAACAGCATAGCTATCAAAACATGCTCTGGGTGAGCCATGAAAGCATTTATCTGTAACGTTGCATGGACGACTTTTCTTAGCTCATCTACCAAGTAATTGCTGAAAAGAATCATTTAAAAAAATGAATGAAAGCTTGCGGGATTTGGGGATTGCACTTAATTGAGAACCATGATGGTATGTAGACCTTCATCATGAACTCTGCAAGCTTTCTTAGCTGAGGGGTCGGATCATCGGTGGCTACATACAAACGAAGGACTCGATTTGCCAGAGTAAGCCACCTGGCGTGCCAGATGTTGCCGGGGTTTCGTTTGGCCAACTCTTCGGCAATAGAATTGTCTTCCATATTAAATTCAAATTTCATTTGGGAACTGTAATAACATTTATAAAATTTTCACTAGGCCTATGTAAATACTATACATAACTTTGATTTAAGGTTTTGAAGCCAAGATGAAAGGACGAATACTTAAACAAGTCAGTAAATTTGCAGTAGAACAAGAAAACTGCCACTCATGTCGTATGGAAAGTAATCAGCAACATTTTGTACTTAGTTTTTATACTACATTTTATGACATGTAATAACCTTTTATACTTTTGTAATAAACAACAGTAATAGCAAATAACATTAGTTTCTTTCAACACCTTTCTCATACAATTTACAACGTCCAACTATCTTTTTTCAGGTATAAAACATATTATATATATATAGTATATATGTGGTATATATTTTTACTGTATGTATATAAGAATTATGTATATATATATTGTCTCATTTTATGCCTTCTGTAAGAAAAGTACAATTAATTTGCCGGTGGTTTAAACTTAAAAAAAACATGGTTCATATATGTACACAAAATTACAAAATTTCATCAAAATTAACAAACTTTAGGGCTTGTGCGGGAGACCTAAAATCCATATTTTAAAAAAAAAAATCGTTTCTTACTTATTTTTATGCCCTAATATTACTGTTTTTTAACTTGGAATAAACACAAAAGTTATGATTTTATTTTTTTAAATTTAAAAAAAATTTGATATTTTTTGAAAAAAATTAAAACTTTAGGCCTTGTGCGGGAGACCTAAACATTTTTTTTAAAATCCATTTTTTTTTGTGGTAAGTTGTGGTACCTAGTAGCAACTTTATTTCAACTTGGAATTTGAAAACAAAAAAAGTTAAAAATCGATACACCCTACTGGGTAACCGTTACGCTCCAGTGCATCGGTCAGCTTCGTAAGTTCCGCTCCGATTTTATGTTCTTCACATATTCTGGTCGCTCAAAACTACAATGTTGAATTGAAATACCAACTTTTATATAAGTACATTGGCAGTCCGCAAGCATTTTTTGACACTAAATAGGGAGTTAATTTGTGAAAAAGGGCTTTAGCCATAACTATTTAGATTATTTCGAACAAGTTTCATTTTTTCAACTTGATTAGATTCAATTGATCGCGTATATCACTTCTTTCAATTTTAAAAGCTTCGTTAGTTCACCTTCGTTCATTAATAATCCAGTAATATTGCATAACAAACGACAATATTCGAAAGGTTGTAAATATTGACATAAAGGACACCTTGAAAGCCGCACTAAAAGAGGCCGTTTTTTTTTCTACCTTCTGCCGCAATCTTATGCTGACCGTGTTCGCAAATATCGCCTGACTGAATAAAGATGACGGATTTGGTTAACACCGTATTGTTACAGGGCTTTGAAAAGAAATGCGTGTCGTTTTAATTTCAGTAATCCTCGTCGATAACATTTCTACGGCTGATAACATCGAAACGGAATTTCCGCAAAGGTGGTCCTTTTGAGTAGGTACTCGATAGCTCACATTCTTAGAAAAATATTCCCTAGATAGCTTATCAATAATGTGATATCTACGCCGATAATAATAATCCTTTGTATTGAACTCCGCTTATATAAAACGTTACATGACCGCATATTTTCGCTCTGCGTCCTCGCTAAATTGGACACACGTGCATATAGAGTTCAGCCTAATCAAAATATTGTTTTGAACACAGACATAGGAATTAATAGACGAGAAGATAAAGGCGAGGGGTAAAATCAACTGTTGAAGAACGAAGGGAGTGAAGATGACTGTGATTCGTCAATAAATCAATCTGACAGTAAATAGGCATCTCGCATTATAATATCACCATTTACTTCTTAAAAGTAAAATCTGCTTTGAATGAATAGACATTTTTACATGGGAGCGCAAATTACTCGCCACGTTATGAACAAATTTGCGAAGTCCAAATTCGGCAAAGTAAGGCAGCTTCTATATTCAGAGTCGTAGTTAGTTTCAGAGTATTTAGTTAAGACACTTTTATAAATGTTCATAATTTACTTCCCAGCAACCAACCAGCTTTGTGTTTCGCGTCCAGACGTTTCTCGATGTGATAGTAACAACTGATTCATATTATACGATGTGAATATGCTTAAAATAAAATAAAATAATGCTTATATATGGAATGTAATACGACAATTGGGTTTATTCTCTTTTTTCGCATCTATTTTTACCAGTTTTCATAGTACAAGTAAACATTTTGCCGTGTTATTTCGTAAAATGAACCGATGATGCCTCGACCATAGTTCGCACAAGAATGATGACGTCACGTTTTCAAATATCACTTGAGGCCGTACGCGAGCCCAGCCGGCTCAATGGAACCGGTATGGGGAGTGGGGATAATACGCTTTTAATCACTTAGGGCAGGTCTACTAATATTCATATGTCTATGCATAAGACCGTTCAAAAACAATAATAACACAAACGTCTTTCTAAAATACACACAATTTACAGACAGATTTACGTAAGACGCGGTTCTACCCTCTCGGCACTGATTCTCCAAGGAGTCAACGAAGTAATATTATAAATACGAACGTTTGTTTGTTTGTTTGTTTGCCCTTCCCCACATCACGACGGAGCGACTGATCGACGTGTTTTTTTGCAGAGGGATAGTTGGAAGACTGGGAAGTGACATCTCCTTCGCTCATATTTAACTGTATCATACTTCGAATAAAAACTATCAACATTGTCTTTATTTTTCTCACTGCACATTTTTATTGGCAACTATCTTTATGTATGATCGCAAGATTCAATCCGAACTAAATGCAATCTAGACAGCGTCTTTAGATAAACATATCTTATTTTAATTTTAATGTGCGACATCTATTGACTTTTATAAGGATGAATATTTATTTTTTGGAATAACTTAGTGAGCTCAAATTGTAATATTTAATTATTGAAGACAATATTTAGTATTTTTATTTTTCGGAATAACTTTATTGAGTAAAACCTCAAATTGTAATATTTAATTATTGAAGACAATATTAGCGATTTCTAAACGAAAATCTGAAACACAAAAATCAGAAAAGGATACGGTCACATCTAGGACTCGAACCCAGGACCCTTGTCTTTCCGGGACACCACTCTACCAACTGAGCTAATGGGACCCTATCCTCCTCGGTCACTTTTAACTGTATCATACTTCGAATAAGAACTACCAACATTGTCTTCGTTTTATCACCGCACATTTTTATTGGCAACTATCTTTATGTATGATCGCAAGATTCAACCCGAACTAAATGCAATCTAGACAGCGTCTTTTTAGATAAACCTATCTTATTATTTTTATTTTTAATGTGCGATTTCTATTGACTTTTCTGCAAGTCTAGAATGAATATTTTTATTTTTCAGAATAACTTTATTGAGTAAAACATCAAATTGTAATATTTAATTATTGAAGACAATATGAGCGATTTCTAAACGAAAATCTGAAACAGAAAAATCAGAAAATGATACGGTCACATCTAGGACTCGAACCCAGGACCCTTGTCTTTCCGGGACACCGCTCTAAATATCTAAGATAAGCAAGAACTAGCGCAGACCTGTGAAAAATTTCGAGATAGTCATAAGGGCGCTGTTGTCACGCGAGTAGCATAGCGCGGGAACCGAATTCGGTAGTTTCCGGACGTTCGGCGTTAGAGCGTTGGAGGTCAAATTGAACTAATTGAAGCATTTTTTCCCTTCGCGTCTCATCTTAATATAATACATAAACGGAGTGGTCTACATTCTCCACAAATCAGTTACCAGTTATTATACTACTGTGGGTAATTTAACGCTTTTGAAATGTGAGTACCGCTCAAGAGTCCCAACTGCTCTAAACCATCTGGAGCCAGACTATGGCATCCCTAATTGGGGTATGTTGTGAGGTTGAAAGCAGTAAGGGGGAAAGAAAGGTGGTTATTCAGATCTGGTCACCATACATGGCTAAATCCATTTCAACCAACGTTCAATTCTACACTAGGGCAATACCGATAGTTCTTTCCGCTCTGATGATCAAAATATGAGTTTATTCGATATAAAGGTAAGAATTTAAATTGGGTCAATTATTGGTTTTCTTTTTCCATTCTTGTGGTAGTGATGAATTTAATCGATATGTGATCCAGTAATTCGTCTCTGGGACATTTAATCGAAAAATCGATCGTTAAATACTTTTGTACATCCACGACTTTGAAATATTTTACGTAGATTTTGAAAGAATTATAAAACATTTTTGTAAGTAGATAAATCAACACAAAAGTGTCAACATGCACCATGTAATAATATTTTATTTATTTTAAAAATTGTTAATGGAATTATATATAGACAGTCCTGATTTACTGAGCCTAATTACCTTAAACATACCAACTATAACTACTCGACCGAAGTCATTTAAATTCTAGCTTGTATGCAGTTGGGAATACTTTCGCAGAAATCGTAGATGTATTCAACTACACGGAATATAATCATCAGAAGGCTATAATAACATAACTTAAGGCCCATGGTTAGCCTTCAAAGATGGTTTGAAATTGAATGTTAATTCGGATGTTAGAGGGAGTTAGTTATAAAAAAACTATAATAATTTAGCCAAGAAAAAAAAAAATGGGTGTGTCAAGCCTACGCAAGACAGAAGTGAAACTTCTAGTATTCTTCTCTCTCTCTCTTTTCATTTCATTCTCTCTTTTTTTCTGTCTATTGACATATTTATAAGTAGCATGTGATAAAAAAAATTAAAAGTTATAAAAAAAGAAAAAAAAAATTAGTTAAAGCGGGGATCGAACCTCGGTTCTTCACGACCACAGTCGTGCGCTCTGCCTGTAGACAGCGAAGATGAGTTAGGAGAGTGAGTTAAACTAGGTATATAATATTTACACCTTGCTAATGTTTTCAGTATTATTAGGGCTTTTTTATACTAATTTTCATATATTTATTGGCAGGTAGAGTAGAAATTAATATTGTTTAGCGTTTGCCAACGACCATACCATGTTGAACACACCGGTTCTCGTCCGATCACCGAAGTTAAGCAACATTGGGCGCGGTCAGTACTTGGATGGGTGACCGCTTGGGAACACCGCGTGCCGTTGGCCTATTTTTTATTTTAATTTCATGTTTTTTTTATTTTTTTATCATTACTATAATTAATAATATCATAAAATTCTTTAACTTTTCAAGTATGCTACAGGCCTAAAATATTACTTAGTGGATTGATATTATGGTCAACCATTGAAAAAAAAAATTCCTACAAACTTATTAATGTAATTACGATCTTTTTCAAGCGCGTATGTAATGATTATTTTTATCAACCTCGCACACACCTTGCTAATTTTTTCAATATTATTAGGGCTTTTTTATACTAATTTTCATATATTTATTGGCAGGTAGAATAGAAATTAATATTGTTTAACTTTTGCCAACGACCATACCATTTTGAACACACCGGTTCTCGTCCGATCACCGAAGTTAAGCAACATTGGGCGCGGTCAGTACTTGGATGGGTGACCGCTTGGGAACACCGCGTGCCGTTGGCCCATTTTTTATTTTAATTTTATGTTTTTTTTCATTTTTTTATCGTTAACATCATAAAAAATTTTATATCATTCTTTAACTTTTCAATTATGCTACAGGCCTAAAATATTACTTAGTGGATTGATATTATGGTCAACCATTAAAAAAAAAAAATTCCTTAAAAACAAAAAAATAATATTCCATGGCCGAGAATCGAACTCGGATCAACTGCTTCGAAAGCAACTATGCTGACCATTACACCACCAACGCCAGTTGTCGAGATGAGCTAAGAAGCATTTATATTTTACTATATCAAAAATATCCTTCCTTTGAAAAATAATGATTCTCCATAAAAAAGGAGTGCACTGCCCGGGAATCGAACCCGGGTCGCAAGAATGGGAATCTTGCATGATGTGCTTCCGCATTCCTAAAATAATTGTGAAATTATAAATACATCCCGGCTGCCAAAAGTCCATATTGAAAAATTAACAATTTTATGATTTTTTTCAAGTCACTGCTTGTATTTAATAAAATGAATTCTTAAAAATATCACCTGAAATAATCAAAACACAAATTAAATAAAACAGTATCTCAGAAAATTGACCAAAAATAATTTCCGGTACCGGGAATCGAACCCGAGCCTCCTGGGTGAGAGCCAGGTATCCTAGCCACTAGACCATACTGGACTTGCGAAATTGTGCGTAAATACGTTATTTAACTTGTTTAATAATTACAACGAATTTTGTACACCATTTTTCTGAACGGTGAGCGGTGGTGGGGGTACCCGCTTTTTCGTTTCGATCTTGACTCGGTTTTACTACGTTCCCGAAAATTCATTACGCGGCTAAAGAAGTTTCACTTCAAAATTATGTATAAAAATGCAAAAATCAATCATCTTAAATACATGCAGGATAACAATTTTTTTTTAAATATTTATGTTGAGGGATCAGTAGGATTTATAGGCCCTGTTAGAAGTTCTACCGAGCCGAACCCTCTGATATGAAAATATTTGGAGTCGGTGAGTTATTTTCCCATTTGATCTCTGGTGAGTTGACGTATTGTTCTTGTATTGTTTTGTATTTAATTTGCTTATATAATGCACTTGCATAATGTTGATTGACTAGATGATCATTTGTGGAAAAGTGTGTGGAAGGGTTTAGTTTTTCCTATGGGGAAGATTTAACCCGGACATAAAATCGGAAAAGAATATGTTAAAATATTTAATAAAATGCTTTAGTTGCATTTAAAGATACGCTGTAAATTTTTTCATGCCTACAACATATTAAATAACAGAACAAAACGTATTTTTAATAAGTTTCAGAGTTTACTTTGCGATTTCTTTCTGTCGAGGGAATTTGATATAATTAACTTTTCTGCATAACAAATGTAAATATATAATCTGAAAAAAAAACCTATATTTTTTGGAACATAAAGAGAAATTTGTTATAAATCGGTAGAAATTGGGAATGCAGGGCTTAATAATTATTATCAATAATGTTAGCATGCTATAATTTTTAATAACAAACTTAATTCATGATTACTCTTCCACTAAATCATCATGCATATTAATAAATAAATTCATTAATAAATATTACTCAAGTATATACCAAACTATATAATGTCGATCCTAATGTGATGGGTGGGTACATATCACATTATCTCGGAAATTCCCATGTTTTAATTTCATTCGCCCGTGTCGTCCTCATCAATGAAAACAGTCAACAATCAAAGCACTTATCAACTCATTATTGGTTCCGTATCACTTTTTAATTTGAAGTGGTTATCATGATGGATTGAGCACTGCTTATCTTGTACTATGCTAGTGTTCAAATAAAGTTACTATGTACGTACGGATATTCGAAACCAACGACCTGAATACCGCGTAACTAAAATACTAGAGTGCTTGCCCTTTATTCGGCAGAAAGATCTAACACCAACTATCGAGTGCAACTTCGAAAGTTGGAAATCTTATTGCAGCTTCATTGCACCATCTATCGTTGCTTCTTTGCCATGCTGTTCATATGTAACCTAAAGATCTCCCTCAATCAGAGCAGGACCTACAACGTTTTGCACCCGATTAAATAAAAACAATTTGTGTATTGTAAAAAAGATAGCATGTATTCCGGGGTTCCGAACAGCCTGTCAGTACCTTTTTTATTGAAGTGAAACTTCTTTAGCCGCGTAATGAATTTTCGGGAACGTAGTAAAACCGAGTCAAGATCGAAACGAAAAAGCGGGTACCCCCACCACCGCTCACCGTTCAGAAAAATGGTGTACAAAATTCGTTGTAATTATTAAACAAGTTAAATAACGTATTTACGCACAATTTCGCAAGTCCAGTATGGTCTAGTGGCTAGGATACCTGGCTCTCACCCAGGAGGCTCGGGTTCGATTCCCGGTACCGGAAATTATTTTTGGTCAATTTTCTGAGATACTGTTTTATTTAATTTGTGTTTTGATTATTTCAGGTGATATTTTTAAGAATTCATTTTATTAAATACAAGCAGTGACTTGAAAAAAATCATAAAATTGTTAATTTTTCAATATGGACTTTTGGCAGCCGGGATGTATTTATAATTTCACAATTATTTTAGGAATGCGGAAGCACATCATGCAAGATTCCCATTCTTGCGACCCGGGTTCGATTCCCGGGCAGTGCACTCCTTTTTTATGGAGAATCATTATTTTTCAAAGGAAGGATATTTTTGATATAGTAAAATATAAATGCTTCTTAGCTCATCTCGACAACTGGCGTTGGTGGTGTAATGGTCAGCATAGTTGCTTTCGAAGCAGTTGATCCGAGTTCGATTCTCGGCCATGGAATATTATTTTTTTGTTTTTAAGGAATTTTTTTTTTTTAATGGTTGACCATAATATCAATCCACTAAGTAATATTTTAGGCCTGTAGCATAATTGAAAAGTTAAAGAATGATATAAAATTTTTTATGATGTTAACGATAAAAAAATGAAAAAAAACATAAAATTAAAATAAAAAATGGGCCAACGGCACGCGGTGTTCCCAAGCGGTCACCCATCCAAGTACTGACCGCGCCCAATGTTGCTTAACTTCGGTGATCGGACGAGAACCGGTGTGTTCAAAATGGTATGGTCGTTGGCAAAAGTTAAACAATATTAATTTCTATTCTACCTGCCAATAAATATATGAAAATTAGTATAAAAAAGCCCTAATAATATTGAAAAAATTAGCAAGGTGTGTGCGAGGTTGATAAAAATAATCATTACATACGCGCTTGAAAAAGATCGTAATTACATTAATAAGTTTGTAGGAATTTTTTTTTTCAATGGTTGACCATAATATCAATCCACTAAGTAATATTTTAGGCCTGTAGCATACTTGAAAAGTTAAAGAATTTTATGATATTATTAATTATAGTAATGATAAAAAAATAAAAAAAACATGAAATTAAAATAAAAAATAGGCCAACGGCACGCGGTGTTCCCAAGCGGTCACCCATCCAAGTACTGACCGCGCCCAATGTTGCTTAACTTCGGTGATCGGACGAGAACCGGTGTGTTCAACATGGTATGGTCGTTGGCAAACGCTAAACAATATTAATTTCTACTCTACCTGCCAATAAATATATGAAAATTAGTATAAAAAAGCCCTAATAATACTGAAAACATTAGCAAGGTGTAAATATTATATACCTAGTTTAACTCACTCTCCTAACTCATCTTCGCTGTCTACAGGCAGAGCGCACGACTGTGGTCGTGAAGAACCGAGGTTCGATCCCCGCTTTAACTAATTTTTTTTTTCTTTTTTTATAACTTTTAATTTTTTTTATCACATGCTACTTATAAATATGTCAATAGACAGAAAAAAAGAGAGAATGAAATGAAAAGAGAGAGAGAGAAGAATACTAGAAGTTTCACTTCTGTCTTGCGTAGGCTTGACACACCCATTTTTTTTCTCCTACCTTCATTATTACAATTGTAAAACGTTGCTAGTGCATTGATGTAGGACTGAAAGTGTAGAGCTAAAAAAGGATGGCACGCACGGTTGGATTTCACTGACTTAAAGTTGTTTTTCTATATAATATTATAAATGATGCATTAATTTGATAGTACAGAATTGCTTGCACTGATTCCACTACGTAATCCTAGAAGTCGGGAATATTTACTTCAGTGCAGAAATTCTGGGACTAACTGCCATGTGTACTCCTCGTTGCCCAAATTACTAATGCAGGGAAATAATTTGGCCTAGTCAGTGGACATCTTCAGTTTATCACTAAATAAATACAAACGATTTTTTCTGAGGCATTTCAGTTATGTAATATACGGTATACTTTTTTATTTCTAAAAGCCCTTAAAAAGGACATTAAAATTAAATAAAAATTCTTGCGAAATATTTACAAATCCTTTTTTCATCAACATTCCTTAAAGTAAGTCTTTAGATAGGCAAGTTCGTTAACTAAATGTGATATTTATTTAGTTATCAGTCTTATCACATTTAAAACGGTTAAATAAAATAAAATAAAAACCAGGCCACCTTTTTAATTCTTATCGTTTTAAGTATGTAGAAAGTAATAGCAAAGTATTTATCAGTGGCTTGGCGACCCAAAGACACACCTCCAAAAGCAAAAAAAGGAATATTTATAAAAAGAATTTTGCCGGTCATTTCTGTTAAAGTTATATTACGGCCACACTCTCTTGTGTAAAGTGGTATGTATTGTGCATTTTTCTAGGAGCCCACGAATTGAAAAAGTGCTCAAAGGATAATACATAATTTAAATATGCAGAAATGTTCTTTGTGCCATCGCAAATAACCTAAAATGCCTAGGTGCTACAAAAATTCCAACATCTACGCACACCGAAAGATGGTTTTATACGCAACAGCTGTTCTTTTAGAAATAGGCACCAAATACGTGTCATTTCAACTGTTATTTGTATGCAAATGGCTGAAAACGCCCGTACGACATCTTGTTCTATAGATAATATAATTAATTTTTTAAGACAATATTAGCGATTCCTAAAGGAAAATCTGAAACAGAAAAAGATACGGTCACATGGACACACGGACCGTAGGAGATAGGGTCCCATTAGCTCAGTTGGTAGAGCGGTGTCCCGGAAAGACAAGGGTCCTGGGTTCGAGTCCTAGATGTGACCGTATATTTTTCTGTTTCAGATTTTCGTTTAGGAATCGCTAATATTGTCTTCAATGAAGTTATTCCAAAACATAAATATATAATATACATATTTCAATAAACTACATCATTTTGGTAATAAATTTGGGAATATTGTAGACATGCTTAAAGATTCCGTATTAGTTATAAAACGAAATCTTTTTAATCATTTTACTGAGATCTATGAATTCACAACTCTGTAGTGAATACACTTTTGTTTTTATATGTATATGTTCCTTAATACATATTTAGCTTTCCGTAATCCACACTATTAATTTGAATTTACCTTAATTTAATCAAAAATCATAATTTATTGTAACTATGTAACACAACTGTATTATTGTACTACTTTTGTAAAAGCCCATTAGGGCGTAAATAAATAAATTTCGTAAAAATGGTGAAATATTGTAAGGTATAGAAGAAGAAGATTTATCTCAGCTTTATCTCAGATTCAGTTATTAGGCACTTGGTGTCTTCATTTTTAAAATTTCTTGTATTTAATTATAAGTAACGCCACTGTCAATCTGTCTAATGTGTATCAATTATATAAACTTAATTTAAAACAATAAAAATAATTGTTTGACGCAACAATGACATGATAATTTAACCTTTCCATTACCCCGTGTGAAGCGTATTGTAGTAATGGAGATGTTGGAGTATGTTCAGGTATACCAGTAATTGTTATTCATGTCCCAGCACCAGCGTTACACATTGTGTGTTCACCGTCATGATTGGTGCTTATATAATGTCCTTTATCATTTGTTATCGTATGCCGTTCTTAATTTAGTGATATATTGCCATTACTTATTTCGAAGAATACTTGTTACGTAGTTTCACTCATAGAGGTCACCTTATATAACAAATAATGCTTTGTTACGTACAGCACCTTCGTACTTTTATAAGCCGCTTAGTAAGTTGTATACGTGGTTAAATATATATTTTAATGTCATGTAGCGTGTCATTTTAGCAAAATACTACAAAGAAAAGCGCAAATGAATGTATATTAAACGTTTCTGATAGATATTATCAAAATATTACCCAAATATTATGTAAAGAGAATTAGAACGTGCTTAAAAACAGTTTTTTTTGTCTATGATAGATCGCATATATATATTTTTTTTTGATTTTGAGTAATGACATACAATTTTATGAATGTTTTCTCTCAACCGCTCAGGCCTCTGGCATATTCCGTCCGAAGGTCAGAATATTTCCGCTTTGTAGTAAAATCTAAATAAACGGAATAATTATGAACGTATCTGATAGCTAAAACCGGTTTTGAACTGCGATAAAATAAGCTTTCTAATTTTATTATTAGAACTAAACATATCTTTTTTTGAATATTACTTTTTTTAATTCAAACATAAAAAAGTTTCACAAATGACTCGTCTTGCGTTTTTTTCGTTTAAGACACTATTAAAATTTCTATTAACGAAAAAATACAAATTTTGTGAGACATTATTTGGTTAACTTCTAGATTGAATATAAGGCTTGGTGTTTTCTCTAAAACCATTAAATCATATTTCTAACTCTATTATATGATAATAAGGGAGACATAACGATTTCTATGAGACCATGTGAACTGTTCCCCAAAGCGAACAAATTAGCCTGAGCGGTTAACATAATATAAAATAAATAATAAACTCATACATACACACCTTACACGACAACACGTGTTTTAACACTGTACATATGAAATCCATTAGCTACTGGAGGGCAATTTATATAATTGCCTTATGTGTATTTATTTAAATAAGTGAAAATGTCATTTTATTTTTTTCTGGAAAAAGTTTAAAAATATAAGATACCGGAACTTACGAAATGACTAAATTGCAACAAAAACAATAATCCCTTTATCGATTCAACAATAAATAGATTTTTGTTTAAAAATATTAAAAAAACTGATCTGATAAATATATTCACTCTGATCTGATAAATATATTTCAGATACGACATTTCGTAGTGCATTTGAAGTTTTGTCCCTCGCCTTTTCAAAGTGTTGACATGCATAGAAACTATAATTTGAAAAGATGTGCGAGAATTGTATTAATTCGCAGTTCTTTAAAACGACAAAATGACTAGAATTAGTGTATTTCCAATTTGGTTTAAAGCGCTACAATTCGAAGCTCAAGTTCTCGTTATGTCATACATTGCATCAGGCGATTCATGCAACTATGTTGTGAACAATAAAAGGTATTGTAAAAGTCAAGTAGTATGAGTATATACGCCCATGCCAAAATGTCAGACTTAATCTAAGATTGCTAAATCACGATCTAGACTCATTCAGTGTTCGGGCTACTTCAGTTGCATTCAACGCCGCGGCCGTTATGCCAGTGTTAAATTTAGGTGCCTGCGATGTTTTGCTATTCTACGTTGATACCGATACCGCTTTTAGATTCTCGAAATGGGTAAGGAATTTGAGTGATGAAGCGTTCAATTAGAGAATTAGAGGGTCACACTGACTTTGCTTCATTACCTTCAGAGTTTTCCCACCGTCGCGCGTCGTCGCTCTGGTTCTTGGTCGGAAGTCGTTAAGCTCCCGCATTCCCAATACCGATTTATAACATGTTTCTCTTTAACTCAAGTTTTCAAGTCAAATAAATTATTGTTATTTTTGAAGAATCTATACATTTTAAAAGTCTAAACGGTAGTTATATGAAATTCCCTCGATAGAAAAAATCTCAAAGTAAGTTCCGAAAATGATTTATATTTATATTTAATATATATAAGAATTAAAACAATCACAGTATATTTTTGCTCCATTTGAAACGAGTCGTGTTTTATTAAATATTTTTCACCATTTTCGCTCAATCATTATCGTTTTTTAATATTAGCGCGCTCCCATGTTTGAGGGATCAAACATTAGTATTTACACATCTCCCTTTCAAACCATCTTTGAACGCTTACTACGGGGCCTTAATGTTGTGATACTAACAAACAATGGCAGTTTCCTTTAAAGAGCTATTTTGCAATTCCCGTAAAAAAGACAAACTTGTATTCAAAGTTTACCACATTAAATTTCCATTTTAAACAGCTCGCCACTAAAATTCCGTGTTAAAAAATCCACCCGTCTGAATAATGCTCGTACTGCCAAGAGCAAGTCTCTAAATAAATCCCAAATCGGTGCGTTGTGAAAATCAGCACATATGGGAATTTGTGTCATATTTATTACGTTTATACAAATATACTAGTTGCGACAGGGCGGAAGACCAGCAAACCTTGGGAAGGTTTGCTAGTTGCCTAAGTGCGTAGCACCTATACGATTTGTTAGAGAATCTACAGATTTTTTCTCTAGCTATCGCGTTTTTAAGGTCTAACAAAGGATTTTTTAATATATATGTGCGAATTTATTTTTCCTTTTTTTGATCTCCGATTGAACTCCCAATTAGATGGGCCACGAACCGCTACTGCTAATAAGTAACAAGATAACCCATGTAAATTATAACCTCGTTATTGGAAACATCTGTGACGTAAGCACCGAATTCGATAAATATAAATATATTTCTTATACTTTTCCTTATCCACTACACATAATATTGAATCCTACAAATTTTAGAAGCGCTGGTAATGTAGTTTTAGTGACTTGTCTTATATGTAGTATTGTTCTAGTTTCTATATTATTTTATTTTACTGTTACTAATATTGTTTCATATTTAGTTTAACAGCCTAACGTTTTTTTATGCTTTAAAAACTCGCTTTAAATATTCGATAGTTCACTAGGTATTTTCTGTTCTTAAAATTCATGTAAAAGCCCGACTGGGCGTAATACCAAATAATAGAAGATGGAAAAAGATAATATGTTCAATTATAATACACGTCGACAGATTTTAGACATGTTTACAAGTAGCACGTAAACTAAAGTTATTTATGTACATAGAACGTATGTTTAGCGTAACATAAATATTATGTCGAACTACAGACGAACACGAATAGATCTGCACAGTTAACCTCATATCCCTTGCTGTAATGTTACATGATGGATCCCGTCCTCTTTTATCTATATTATTAGTAGATACATTATGCACGTCACGTAACATTTTTAATGCGGATTGTGTGGACATACGTTTCGACCGAACAATAAAAGATATCTTTTTTGCCCGTCGATAACTGACTCAGATAACCGTTTAGTTGTGTAAACATGTTTCTTCACTGTTATTGAATAACCACCTTCTTTATTAGTTAGTATTGAATGCCAGGCCAGATGTTTTATGTAAAGTTTCTTTGTGACTTATAGGCCCGGTATATCGACTGATTTAAAGCTCGGCTTTGTTGGAATGTGGAGCTTAGTGCGGATTTGGTACATACTCCGTATATAATTCGCAAGCCTAGATAACAGCAATATTACACTTATTGTAGACGAAAGTTCTCGATTTTATATGCTGCGTGAGTGATATATCTATGCTCCTACGTCATCGGGAGATCGATAGCTTTCAAAATGTCAAATGTTTTAGGCGGGCTAATTTATGAATCATTTTTTTGATAAATTTCCCCATTTCAATCAGCATGATGCTATACGCGAGGATACTAATTTTAATAAGTATTTGTTTGGCTGTAATTAACGCACTATTCTGGAAATTATGACAAACGAACCACTGAAAATACTGTCATGACGTTGAAAAACTCCTCCTTTAATATCTTACCAGACTATTTGTCTATTTTAGATTGATTATCAATTAATAACATCAACATCCCCCATCGCACGAAGAATGTAATAGTCCATAATAATAAAATTATGAAATTTACGTATATTTAGGTGAGATTGGAGTACCTAATTACTTGCGTGAACGACATATTTAACATTTGTTACTGCTAGCGCCTCGGTGTCTAAAGAGGGAACTATTCTGCGGCTTACGCTTAAGATTTAGCCTGCTTAAATTTTGCGCGAGGAATGTCGCACATAGCGAGGATACGGACTGACTCTTATATAATCTTATATCTTATATTACCAATAGTAACCTCGAAAACGCGGGCAGGTTTGCGGATTCTAAGCAGTACTAGGTATCTGATCTCATCTCGCTCGGGCCTACTCACAGGGATTATTTTTTATTTATTATTACACTCGTACTTTATTCAGAGAGGAGAGACTACTATATACATTGTCTACTGACTCCGTCTGTAAAGGTTTGCTCGTCCGCGATTTAACCACTCATACCAGTAGACGAGTTGTAGCCAGGATTTTTTAACCGGCCATTTAACCCTTAGAAGAAGACAGTTTATTTTATTAATTATCTAAGTACTCATATTACAGAAAAATATAATTCTAAATATCTCGATCACTTTTATTTTTCAATACGTCTTTTTGAATTTCAATTTTGTTTTCAGAAATGAATGAATGCAAATCTTCGAAACGGAAAATTAACTCAATTCCCAACATCCGATCGAGCTGAAATTCGGCAGATAGACTCGTTGTAGAAGACAGTGCATTATATCATTTTATATTTTGGTGGTTGAAGGGTAAATGCAGGTAATTTCGTTAATGGAGGACTGAACGCCGTCGGCGCTAACAAAAAATTGTCCAAAGAAGCGAAGTTAGCAGTCCACAACGGAGTGCTGGTACCTACCTTGATGTATGGAAGTGAGGCATGGAACTGGCAAAGAAAGGATGAAAGTAGATTAAATGCTGTTGAAATGAGATCCCTGAGGCGTATGTGTGGTAAAACCATGTTTGATCGTGTGAGGAATGTGGAGATCCGCAAAGAGTGCAAGACTGATGTAAGCGTAATGAGTAAGATTAAGAAAGGGACGCTTAGATGGTTTGGGCATGTAGAGCAAATGAGCGAAGACAGGAGTGCAAGGAGGATATATGATGCAAATGTGAATGGTAGCAGAAGTCGGGGACGCCCGAGGAAGACATGGCACGATCAAGTGAATCAGATACTTGAGTCGGGCCATGTCAAGTGTCAGAACAATAGAAGAGTATGTATAGGACGATGTATGAATGTGAATGTGGCAAGGAGTGTGTGGTGTGACCGAGTTGTTTGGCGGTCCGTCCTCTCTGCCTACCCCTGCGGGGAACGGCGTGATGGTTAGTTAGTTAGTTATATTTTGGTGGCAATCTCTGAAATCGGATGATATTACAGCACTTAATATACAAATTAAATGCCGGTTCTACCCGATCGGCATTTGGCGAGGTTGCTAGCCCCTTTGACTCTAGTCCTTGGGAGTGAAGGTACAATCCTCAGTCAAACCAATTTTTGTTGAAGTTTTAAAAAAAGTTTTTAACTGGTTGTCTTTGTTCATAAAAATCGAAATTTCAGGAAAATAAGATCATGAAATAAATGTTAAAAAAATGTATTCATTCGTATTATTTGTTTTCACACGCAAAAAACTTGTGATTCATTTTTAACAACACGTCTTTGTTTTTCGTTTGGCCGCAACACGTCTCGTTCCGCCAGTCACATGCACGCTAGGGGCGCTAATATAATCAGACGGTGAAGTTATAAGGATTCTATTTAATTTACTGCTTTAATATAAAATTCATTTATTCTAAGAGGCCTGTATAATACAATACAAAATTATCATTCTTGTTTCCTTACGCAAACAGAAAAGATAGAGGTCATCGTTATATTTTCCTTTTTATACTATCTTGTATTACTAAGTAATTGTTGTTAGTTCTTTGTTTGTGTATGCACGCGGAGAAAAGTGCGTATTAACGAATGAATTAACAGGTTACCTGATAAAATTTTAGTAAATAACGAATATCGTCGACTAGCAAGCCGAAGGTCGTAGGTTCAACTCCCGGCGTGCGCAAGTAAATTAAAATTAATTAATTTACTCGTTTAAAACAATATAATATAGCATATTGAAAGAGAGTGAAAGATACGCTCAGTATCGCCCTGGTGTATTGATTTAGCTGTGTTTTGTGACCAGATCTGATACTCTCCCACCTTCCTTCTCCCCATCTCCTTCCCCTCTCCACAAAAATCAGCCTCACAAAATACCCCAATTGGGGTTGCCATAGTCTGGCTTCCGACGGTTGGGAGCTATTGGTACTCTTGTGCGGAATCAACATAAAAAAATCACGGATTTCAGGATTTTACATCGTGGTAATATATTCGCAATTTACTAAAAGTTTATCAGGAATCGGCCTGCAATCCCGTTTTTTACCGAATTACCAATCATTTGATTCTTAATAAATTGGCAGTATACATTTTCTTCCGTGCACTACCGTCAATGCAATTTTAAAATTTTACGATGTGTAGAGTCTAGACTGCACCATCTTGAGATTTTAAATAATTAGACATTAAACTATATACCTACATTATTTTTTAGCGATATGCTGAGAGTGAACGAGTGCGGTTTGGCCGAAGCACGTTGTTTCTGGGTTGAAGTGAATGGTTTCACATTTCAATAGCCACTTGCATTAGATTTTTTTCGATTCCGGCATAATTTCTAAGACATTCGTTATTTTTCCGACCTTATGTCCGGATTAAATCTTTCCCACAGGAAAAACTAAACCCTTCCACACACTTTTCCACAAATAATCATCTAGTCAAACCACATTATTTATGCAAGTGCATTTTATAAGCATAATAAATACAAAACAATACAATAACAACACGTCAACTCACCAGAGATCAAATGGGAAAATAATTCACCGACTCCAGATATTTTCATATCAGAGGGTTCGGCTCGGTAGAACTCTTAACTGGACCTGTAAATCCTACTGATCCCTCAATATAAATATTAAAAAAATCTTTCGTAATCGTATATGTATTTAAAATGACTGATTTTTGCATTTTTATATATAAATTCTTTGACAGATCTAATACGCATAAATTTTGAATGAGAGAGCTAGGTATAATGCCAGTAGACGAAATAACAAATTGTAATATTTTTATTTTACAAGCAATAATTATTCGCCTGAAACACTCATCCAGATTGAAAAATCTCCTGATAAAAGATACATGACGCCAACGGGACTCGAACCCGTTTCCCTTTCTCCCGTTTTCCGGTCGACAGCTCTGACCACTGAGCTATGGCGGCTTATCTCTTACCCGCGAAATTATTCAATATATACTAGTGTTTCATTCAACAATTACTGCTTGTTACATTTTTCATCTGAAAACAACCAACTTTATTTTATATGAGAAAGCCATGGTAAGTGCTAACTCTCTCACTAGATGGCGTCGAGACAAATTGTTTACATTTTTAGGTGAATTACTTGAACTTGTCAAATATTAATTATTATTTTTTTGGTAAAAAATACAAAACGTTAAAAGTAAACGTTATAAATTCTCTGTGTTGTTATATTAAAAACAAATCGGGTGTGTAATTTTATGAAAATTAATACAATCGTACACCGGACGTTTTTATGTAAAGACGTCACGAGCTAAAAAAACTGATTCAGTTTATTTTATTATTGAAAGACTGTAAGTTTCAAATTATTTTTAAAGTAGCATTTTCGTAAACTTACTACAAATATCTATTCACAATTAAAAAATGCATTCAAGTGGACTATTATATTTTGAATCTCTGTTAAAAGCAAGAAAAAAATACAATCAGAACTATAAACTTTACGGCCTATGTTGCAGCAATTCTTTTCAAGTTGTTTGACCATCGCCGGACGTTGGAAGTGATGGCCTGTCCGCGGTTTACTGCTGAACGGCGAATGGTTAATTCAGCGCGAATAGTTACATCCGTAGAGTAATCCAAAACCACCCCAATTCAGGCCAGGACATGATTTATATAACATCACCTGTATTATTATGTTAAACATATTGAATTAAGTTGTTTTTTTACACACATGAGGCCGCGAGGAAAATATGTTCGCACAGGGCCTACGTTATATTTGGGGATAACTGTTTGAGGAAAGGAAGGAGTGAACCTGTGCCTTGAAAGATCCATGTTGTAGGATGGAGGAAACACACAGGCCGGCAAATTCCACAGGCTTATCAACTTCGCGGAATCGCGGAAAAGGCCAGTTTCCGTGTTGCATATGTAAACTGTGCATAAATGTTAGGCGCGTATTTGGCGTGTTTTCCGACTATGCACCAGTGCCGTAGGGACCAATGACGCTAGTTCATCGGAGCATGTTCCATTGAAATACTGGCAGAGCAAGGAAAGCATTCCCACCCCACGCCTGTGCTTTAAAGATTTGCATTCCGTTTGTTAAGATAGGAGAATCTATCGAACGGACCGCCCGTTTCTGCGCGAGTTGAGGGTTTTCAGGTGTATTGGGGCAGCAGACCGGATAATATAACTATTAAATAGGTTTTTACGTCCATAAGAGACCGATTTGATTCAGTATCCTGGCCTGAGTTGATATGTTTTTAGGTAATCTTGAGAAATCACAATATTTCCGCGAAGTGCCGTGGCTGGATCGCGAATGCGGTCAACAACATGAATTTATTGTACAAATTTAACTGTCACTTCTTAGAATCGAAACACGTCCCCAGAAATAGTGCGGTGATTATACCAATTTAATGCAATAAGCCTTGCAGTTAAAATGGGACCCGGCGGAATGACAACTTCACGCAGTTCGGAGCATTTTCTTTGCCAATTATTGGACAAGTGCACAGCGGATTCTATAATAAATTGCAAAATAAATGCGGGGCACACTTGGAAATCCCGTACTTTTTTGTTTGTTTTATCTGTGAAGCCGTACAAGAGTCCCAACTGCTCCCAACGTCTGGAGCCAGGGAGACTCTGGCATTCCCTATGGATATTTATAGACGCTGAAGGTAGTGCGGAGGAGAATGCGAGGGTAATTCTGAATGGTGGTCTTACACCAGGGTGATACTGAGAGTATCTACCACTCTGACTTTCTAGAAAACAACTAGCTACTCCAGTATATATTATGTGAACACCATACAAGATTCTCAATTCTTTTTCCTGTGCGAAGGACTTGGGCAGTACCTACCTGTCGCCCTGGAAGAGACCGCAGTTCCAATTTCCAAAGCTTGACTTGAAGAGGCTATTGCTCTTTCCTATATCCTTCTCCCATTGATTAATTAGATCAGAGTTGGCTTTAATACTAAGTGACTAAACACAATAGTTGTCTATTATCACTCGACAATACTTTACTCATTTGTGTTTCACATTGTATAAAAAATGTGAAAGTTAAGATTCGAGTTGGTACCAATAAAAAAATATCTTTAACTTTTTTTTATATTTTGCAACAATGTTTTTTGCGACTTCACGCACGCGCATTATAATATTCTTCAAGAGCGGAAGCCGCGGTTGACAGCTGTGTTTATGTATTCTTGAAATATCTTCACAGATAGTGTTGTGTTCATAAAATGTTCAATTTCTATTTACATATTTACAACTTATTTGTGTAATTATTTATATCATATTAAAGTATATAAAAATGGAGAAATATATAGAACATTTAAAATACCTTGGAAAAATTCTGAAATTCATTAAGAAATAAACAGATGAACAACCCCCCTGTGACTGGATAAGCAATGTATAAATCTTATGTATCTTTCCATGAACTATATTAGTCAGTTTCTATTTAAATTTCATTTAGTAAGGCCTACACTTACACGTTTTTTTATGAATTGAATAAAATTTTGACTAGTTTTTTTTAGTAAGACCGTTAAAGTTAAAACTTGAATTCATTATTCAATACAAGATTTTTCATACAAGTATGTGACTTTTTTTTTAAGATTGAGCACCCCCCGGTTGCGATCCCCAGGTTGAGAAACGATGACTTTCAGTATTTAATCACTGAAGAAGATAATTTCAACAACTCTCAATGAATATTTGAAATAGTCAAAGACCCAACATATATGAGGTTTGTAAGTAGCAATTAAGTTATCCTTATTAAATTGAATATTCACTCTAGATTTACGGAAAAAGTTGAAAAATTTCCCGTTTAAATGAAATCGGATAGGATAAAATATATTTGGGTGGATCTTTGCAATCATTCCAAAATATATGTAAGTCACAGACATAGGAATTAATAGACGAGAAGATAATGGCGAGGGGTAAAATCAACTGTTGAAGAACGAAGCGAGTGAAGCTGACTGTGATTCGTCAATAAATCAATCTGACAGTAAATAGGCATCTCGCATTATAATATCACCATTTACTTCTTAAAAGTAAAATCTGCTTTTGAATGAATAGACATTTTTACATGGGAGCGCAAATTACTCGCCACGTTATGATCAAATTTGCGAAGTCCAAATTCGGCAAAAAAAATCGGTTCTATTTTCAGAGTCGAATATTTCGTTTAAGTATTTAGTTAAGACACTTTTATAAATGTTCATAACTTACTTCCCAGCAACCAACCAGCTTTGTGTTTCACGTCCAGACGTTTCTCGATGTGATAGTAACAACTGATTCATATTATACGATGTGAATATGCTTAAAATAAAGTAAAATAATGCTTATATATGGAATGTAATACGACAATTGGGTTTATTCTCTTTTTCACATCTATTTTTACAAGTTTTCATAGTACAAGTCAACATTTTGCCGTGTTATTTCGTAAAATGAACCGATGATGCCTCGACCATAGTTCGCACAAGAATGATGACGTCACGTTTTCAAATTTCACTTGAGGCCATACGCGAGCACAGTCGGCTCCAATGGAACCGGTATGGGGAGTGGGGATAATACGCTTTTAATCACTTAGGGCAGGTCTACTAATATTCATATGTCTATGATGTAAGTTAAAAAAATATGGGAATTACAATTGAGGATCATGTTAGTAATTCTTCAATCGACGCCACCTAATAAGAAATTAAGTATTTAACAGTACCTTTCCTACAAACATAGAGTTGGTTCTTTTCAGGTGAAAAAAAAAATCACACACGATAATTGTTGAATCAAATACTAATATTTATTGAATTATTTGACGTTTAAAAATAAACCGAAATAGCACAGTGGTTCCGCGCACCTGACCGGCAATCAGAAGGAGCGGGTTCAATTCCCGTCGGCCGCATTTTTTTAAAAATTTATGTTCAAGCTAATAATTATTGCTTATAATAATTTGTTAAAAACCTTGTCTTGTAAACACAAGTTTACCGTACAATAAGTAGTAGTAAAATAAAATAAAATAATTCAACAAATAATCTCTAAATAATATAAAACAAAATGGCTATCCTTGTCTGTCTGTTTGCGCTTAGCTCTTCTAAACTACGCAACTGATTTTAATAGGGCTTTAGTATTTTTTTCCTGGAGGTTTATATGTATAATACATGCATATTATATTTATAGAAAATATAGAAAAAATCGATGTTTTGTAATCAGGTCTCAAAAGATACATATTGTTGGGCGCGACCGCGATGGTATTTTGGTTCAATCTTTATTTCTTAGTAAAATTTAGTAATGTTGGCCTCACTGGGTAGCTTACCCGTGCTGAGGCCTCCATTTTATAATACAAAACATTATGAAGAGACGGTAAGAAATCTCCGCAATTTATTAAGAAGCGGTGGTACACAGAATATTCGCATAATTATTTATGATATTGAAGAGTATTGCACTCTGCACGCTCTGAAGAGTATACATGTATTTAAATACGCGCGTAAAAAATACACAATAAGATAAAAATATTATTGCATTGGGACATATGTGATTTATACCGTCGTTTTCCAGAAAAAATGTTATCGCAAACAGAATCCGGTACGATAAAAATCATGTTGCTATGCGGTTAATTATTTCTTTGTTGCATTAATTACATAAACTAACAATTACGAGTCGATCGTGTATAATAATAAAATCTATTTTCCTTGAACACAACGCGAAAACACAATATGATGATGTTGAGACTTTCGGGTTTGTGTATAATATCGTTTCAATAATAACATTGTCATTGTAAGGTGAATCTGGCGGTATAATAATGCGTTTCTTCGAAGCTACGTGGTCTTTAGAATGTACACCACGCAAATGAACTTGAAAGAATTGGCAAATTTACACAAATACAACACTTTTGTGTTTTGTATTTACATTCTCAAATAAGTTTTTTAATGTTGGGGTCACTTTCAACTTACATTATAGTTAATGTTTATGTTTTGTATTGAAATACGGTTTTTAGTTTTTACTTTGCATTGTTTATATAACCGACCAAAGAGATTTCCTGATCCGAAGAGGAAGTTCTGTGAAGGAAAAAGGTATGAGGGTTGGGTAGGAATGACGAACGTATGAAACAATTCCGCCCACTGCGGCGCAAGGCGATGGGTCGAAAGAGCCCGGCTGGAGAAGTCCCTCGTTCAGTCCCTCATCCGGCCACTACCCAGTAGGGGGTCAAACGCATCCGCAAAGACCTAGACAAATCTCACCCCAGGCACCCCCGCTAAGTCACCAAAAGTAGCAAACCACTTAGGGTGACCTTTGGCAGGGGTGTTGTTATCCAATATTTTTTTTCGGGGCGGCGGTACCTAATTAACTAATTAACTGCCACGCCGTGTCTTGCAGGGGTAGGCAGATAGGATAGACTTCAGAAAACATTTTTACATCAATATAGTACAAAGAAGATTACAAATTTGTATCACATCAAAGTACAGTGCATATGAAGAAGAAAAAAAATAAACAGTAGAAGCAATAACAAATAGCAGAAGTTAGTAAATAACTTTTTTTATGTGTGAATACCGCACAAAAGTCCCAACTGCTCCCAACCATCTGGAGCCAGTGAGACTATGGCATCCCCAATTGGGGTATGTTGTGAGGCTGAAGGTAGTGGGGAATGGGAATGGGAGATGGGAGATGGGAAGAGGAAGGTGGTGGAGTACCTGGCTATTAAGATCTGGTCACCAAACACGGCTAAAGCCACTTCAAGCAAAGTTTCAATTTTAAATGGTGGTCTTACGCCAGGGCGATACTAAGAGTATCTTTCACTCTGTGGGTTGCCATAAAAACAAACTGTGTATTATTTTAAATGAAAACATTGTGAAATAACACAAATTCATCAAATAAAATTTACTTGCGCACGTCTGGATTTGAACCCGGGGTCTTTGGATAGTCGAGAGCCTTACCCCTTGACCACGGAGGCCGTCGATGCATGTGCATATTGAAGATTTAATAATATTAAAGACAAAAATATACAATATATAACATATTATTATGTTATGTTACATTAGTACAATATGTTATGTTACATTAGTACAAATACTGTAATAGCACCCTCTGCTTTCATATGCGGATTAATAAATCGTCGCATAATTACATGAGACCATAACGTTTAAGTTCCGCTTTCAGGTAATCATTTTTTATTAAAAGCCAAAACGGACCGAGAACCGAAAATTAACGGTGATATTTTAAATGTAAAAAAAAATCAAACTGACTGATCGTTGATTTGTGACGATGTCAAATGTGATGTTAGCCAAACATCTAGCCCAAACCTTTTAGACTGAGTGTACGAATATACATATGTGATGTTAGCACAACATCTAGCCCAAACCTTTTAGACTGAGTATACGAATACACATATTTGAAAATGCAAGGAATTATATAAAAAAGCTCACTATTTAGAGCGAATAAAAATTGGCGATTATCGTTTTCCAATTGCCGGTATGACCTTATTTTTTTCCTTTTTTTAAATTTTATAAAATGTTATGTTTTTTGTAAATTATTTATTTTATGTGAAACACGTCAACTGTTCCTTTAAATTAAAGTAGCAATAACTTCTTAACTATTGACAAAAGAAACCAAAATATTCTAACATCTCTACCAATTCATATCAAGCATCAAATATGTTTTAACATTACCAGTTTCAATTCAGGTCTGATAGGGTTAATAGTTTTCCAGAAAACTTTGTCGAAGCTATTTTTCACATTTTGCATAATGATTCTACGCGGACGGGAATTTGTGCGGGAATGCGGCTCTTTGTCTAAGCGAGTTTTTTCTCATCTCGGCTCTGATAAGTGGGGTTATTGACCTCGTTATCTGATTCACTGCACTCTGGTCATTACTCATCCTACCACGTAAGACACAATGTGTTTATGATACGTGATACATATCCTCTTACAAAGCAAAATCAATAATATGCTTTAACCATAAATCTGCCTGATGATATAGAAACAAAAATAATAGAACTTTTGCATAACTTTTAGTACCATGGTACTTTTGTTACCATTTAACATAGAAACGTTTCTAGAAATGGCATTAGCTCTGTTTGACGACCAGATGTGAATAGTCAGGTAAATTATAATACAAAAACAGCTTATTTATAAACAAGTTATGCTTTGTAATTTTTATTATGTATGACAGTTTATTCGCCTTCTGGAGACATTTTTAAACTGTACTCATATATATCATGTAAGTAATACCGGAGAAGTATGGTTATTATACTTATAAGTGTGTTATTATGGTTATTATAAATAAATAAGAAAATTAACATATGTAAATTCTAGCATCACGTTAATCAATCAAATGCATTCTGAATGTTCCAATTCAAAATATTAACTATTTTCTTTTGATGAAACAACTTAACTTAATAACGCTATCAGATAGGCGGATCATCTCTGACCTTGTACTTTTAAATAAAATTATTAATAATTCCATTGACAACCCTGAAATTCTCGCCAAAGTAAAATTTTACGTACCGACTAGAAATACGAGGCAAAGTGCTACATTTTTCTGTGACAATTTTAAAACCAACTATGTAGCTCATACACCTATAAATAGACTACATCATTTTGGCAATAAATTTGGGAATATTGTAGACATGCTTAAAGATTCCGTATTGGTTATAAAACGAAATCTTTTCATCATTTTACTGAGATGTATGAATTCACAACTCTAGTGAATACACTATTGTTTTTATATGTATGTATTGTATATGTTCCTTAATACATATTTAGCTTTCCGTAATCCACACTATTAATTTGAATTTACCTTAATTTAATCAAAAATCATAATTTATTGTAAACTATGTAACACAACTGTATTACTTGTTAACTACTTTTGTAAAAGCCCATTAGGGGGTAAATAAATAAATAAATTCTACATATAGCTTTGTATTAGTGACCGACGAACCGGTGGATGCAATCTGTTAGACATAAATTGATAATAGTTTGACTAGTCTATAGTAATAACATAGTTCATTGTAGAAATATATTTTATATTTGTACAGCACCCTTGAGGTGATTTTGCACAAAAACGGCGCTACAAATCATATAAATATTATTATTTTTACTATCATCAAATTAGTGTCCAGTTCCATAGGCTATCCTTTACAAGAGTGTTATCCCCTACGTAATGCATACTATGTAACAGTTATGTACATTTATGCATATCTTACTTGATTTCGGCAAAGAGGGAGATCAATGACTGTCTGGCGCAATTTGATGGGAGCACTCTCCCCAATAAAGACTCCATTGAAATGCTTGGAGTTACTATATCAGACCAGCTCAAGTATCGGGGATCCATAGAAGCCCGAGTAAATCAGGCCTCCAAAAAGTTGGGCGTCTTGTACAGGGCTAGGAGATTCTTCAACAGTGACCAGCTGCTGACCCTGTACAAGTCTCAAGTCCGCCCAACTATTGAATTTGGGAGCCACCTTTGGGCTGGTGCCCCAAAATACTTGATAAACCTGCTTGAGTCTGTGCAAAGGAGAGCGATCCGTCTGATTGACAATCCGTTGTTAACAGACCGATTGCCTTCTCTGATGCATAGACGCAATGTAGGCATGCTGTGTCTGTTCTACAGGTATTTCAATGGAGCCTGCTCCAAGGAGCTAGCAGCATTGATTCCTGATGCACCGGTGCACGTGCGCGAAACTCGACGGACACGAACTGAACACCCGTTCACGGTTGACGTTGGCTTCATGAGAACGGGCCGTTTTTACGACTCGTTTTTGTGTAAGTCGGCTCGTATGTGGAACGAGCTACCGGCATCTGTTTTTCCTCCCTCCTATAATCCGAGCCTCTTCAAGGCCCGCATTAACAAATCCCTTCCTACAGCCCCTACCTTACTCCGCCTCACAACGCCGCCCAACCGGGTGGTGACATAGTCTTAGTCACTGCACAGGCAGGGACACTCTTGTGAGGTGTCACATAAAAAAAATAAAAAAAAAAGCATTGGAACATTTATTTTCTGACCTAATAAAAAGCCGTGCGTACATGAATGTCATTAATTAATACAGGTACCCACGTAATCTCTTTGACATCACTCTGCCACCCTTGAATGTGTCATATAACGAAATAAATTAATAATATTGGCCGGTGACGTCACTCCTGTTTAATACGTAAGCTGTAACAAATATGTTTGTGTTTTCAAATGTTAAATAAAATAAAGGGGCTCGAGAAAAAATCCTATTGCCAATTTATTAAGACTCTCTTTAAGTTATCGGTAATCGGGTAAAAACTGGATTGCAGGAATTACGAGTGAATTTACAGGTTTCCTGATAAACTATTATTAAATTACAAAAATATTATCCGATGTCGGAACGTGTGTATAATTTTGCAATTATAAGTTTTTAACCGGAATACCAATAATTTAAAGAAATTCTCAACAGATAAGAAATGGTAATTTTTCTCCGTATGTAACAAACAAATTATGATGACTAAAAAGGGCCTAATCATGTGAACATTGTAAGCTCTCTTAATGACAAATTATTGTACTGACATTTCACAATTTATATTTCACTCGTTCATATATATATTTTATGTGAGTACCGCTCAAAAGTTCCAACCGGAGCCCGTGAGATTCTGGTATATGTCGTGATACTGAAAGTAGCGAGGAGAGGAAAGAGATGGAGGGAAGAAGATGGGAAAGTTCCTGGATATTCAGATCTGGTCACTTCATCATGGTCAATTCATTTCATACAACATTTATTCTGAATGGTTGTCTTTCACCAGGGTTTTACTGAAGTAATTTAACAAACTCTGGATTGTGCCGCAAATATAGGTGGGTAGGTACTAATGAACAAATTAATATAATACTTTTTTTTTAAATCGGTCCCTACCATAATTTTACTTTTTTATACTAGTTTGTTCACTAGTTTCCAGACACCGTGTATATTACTCCAGTTTATGTGTTTTAAAATTAAAAAAAGCTTTATCAGCCGAAGAACTAAATGCTCCGATAAGTTACTTTACTTGTCCTCTTTTGTATTTTTCTCCTAAACCCGCGCTGTTTCTTAATCTGAGAAAAAACACCACAACAAAATTTTTTTCTGTCGCGGCGAACGAACTCTGCGGTGCAATTTGTGCGCAGCAGTAGCGTGCCGTGACTTTTCTGATTCAAAATTATAACTAAAAAGGAATTCAATCATTGAAGAAGATAATATCAACAACTGTCAATGAACATGTAAAATATATAAAGACACTGAGAATAAAAAAAGTAAGTCGCAAATGCTATTGGAACCCAGTCTTATCGGTACTGGCGTTCCTATGTAACATATTCATATGTAACTTTGATGTAATATTAATTTTCTTATAATTAAATTATACATAATATGTAAATGATATCCTCAGCACGGGAGATCCCTGTGAGGATATCATTATATCTATTTGTTACAAAAAAATATAATAAAACACTATTATTATTATTAATTGAATGGTGGAGCAGAGATATCTTAAATAATTTCGTCATATTGTATCTTAATCCATACTAACTTAATCCATTTATATTAGCCCCCCGCATTCCCAATTTCTGCCGATTTATTACATATGTTTCTCTTTAACTCTTCGAGTTTTTGAATTTAAAAAAAAAGTTACTTTTGAAGATAATATCTATAAATTTGTTATGCCGAAATAGTAATTATATGAAATTCCCTCGATAGAAACAAATGTAGGAAAAAGTGTATCTTTAAATGCAACTAAAGTATTTGTCGAGAGATTTTTGCTCCATTTCAAACGAGTCGTTTTTATCAAATATTTTCATAATTTTCGCTTAATTATTATCTTGTTATAATATTAGCGCACTCCCTCTAACATTCCTATTTACATATCTCCTTTTCAAACCATCATTGAACGCTTACTAAGGAACCTTAAAAGAGGTTAAGTTATATTTCCCTAACAAGTATACTGGTGGAATATTCAAAGCACTTTTACATACTCCGAAAGCGAGGATTTCTATCTATCAGAACGCGCCAATCAACAGAGCGACTCAACTGCTTAAGGTTTCTGCGTTGACCATCGACATTTTCAACACCACTTACAGACAGTTCAGCAACTATCTTTTGACATATGTCACAAAATAATAAAACTGCCCTCGTGACCCGTTATACTAAAATGTACGTAAAATATGAATAAATAAATAAAAACCCTTTTGTTTTTCTGAATCTTAACATGACCCGACTCAAGTGTTTGAATAAATAATTGATGAAGCTATATATTTTACGGCATACATTCCTATTAGCAGAGGATATATTACAATAAACAATAAGTCAGACATAGATTGATTGATTGCTCCGATGATAGCTGGCCTTCTATCATGTCCAAAAGTGGCAACAATTAATAATTAAAATAATAAAAAAAATATATGAATAAAATTGTCAAATAAAAGTGTCGCAGCACGCCTCTGGTGAACAGCAGCAATATGTTATATACACTGAACCGCGCACAATCGTTTTTATTGGTTGTAGGTATTATGTAGACTGACACTAAAATTACTTGTAAAAAGTGTAGGTTAATCATCTCAAACGGAAAAAAACGTCGCATTTATCAAATGTTTCAGTAGGTATTGCCACAGGTAAATTATATACATGGTGTTCGGAAACTAGTGAGAAACTGCTGAATCTACATTACGAGTCGATTTTGTGGTACAACTTTTTTTGATTTGTCCTTTGGTTTTCGAGTAAATCGGATTCGAATTTGGAATTTTTTAGACAAATTTGAAAAAAAACAACAACCGCGACGGACTCCTGGCAGATGCGAAATATCGAAATTGTTTTTTTATCGAAAGAAGTGAAAATGATAGTAAACAAGTCTTTATAATTTTGTTTACAAAAAAATGTTGTAATATTTTTAAAATATAGGCACAAATAAATATATTACATATTATTTTTAAGTAATATTTATTAGCTAGAAACACCAATATATACTTGAAAAATACATGACGCCGACGGGAATTGAACCCGACCCAGATTTAGTTCATTATGACTATCGTACTATATTTTCATTCATAATTGATTTCAAAAACAATCTAAAATTGAACATTCAGAAACGGTTCTAACTGGCTACAACGCCAATGTCTGATAAGACAGCTGTCACCAACGTTGCTCGGCGTGACGTAATCGCCGCTGAATTCAAGTATTAAAACGAACAATTCGTTTTGGCGGCAAATTCAAAATGGCGCAATTGAAATCGTAATAAAAAATTTCTTCGTCAAAATAAAAAATACCTCAACTATCGTAATTTTTTTCTGCAGTAAAAAAAACGGTGGAAATATCCTTCACAGATTGTTAAAACTTAGCCAGAACATAAAAACGTAAGAATTTTTTAAACAAAATGATGCAAACGACTAATGACAAGTGGCGTGTTACATTATTGAACACTCATGTAAAATATCTGATTGGAACAAAGGGAGATAAGTGACCTTATTGTGCAACAACCACTTATCTGCATAATATTATTACGTAATAATGTAAGACAAACTTACGACAGCGTCTCAAATTCCCAACACGATCCGGCTTCATCGCAATACCTACATGATTTACCTATATTTTATATGAACGAGCGGCTGTAGTTTGCAAAGGTCAGCACTCAAAAATACACGCTTTTTATTTATTAAATAATTAATCAATTTACAGTATAATAGTATTACAGAGTATAATCAATGTTAACTAAAATAATTCATTCAATTAGTTTTCACTGCTTTTGATTTGTGATTTCTCACTAAATTCTGAACACCCGTGGATTAGGAAAATGTACAAGGTTTCCAAGTAAGAGAGTTCTGACGGGCGTTTTACACGACGCTTATTTTCACCAATTTCTTTACGAGTCATTTTTTTCAAATATTGATCCGGGATGGAATAAGGACGTGTTCTATTTTGGTACAGTTTTAGATAGTGAACATTATTTGACGTCCTTCATTTATGAAACCTCCGAAAACGCATTAGTTTTCAAACTACGCCGATTACAGTAATTTTGGCGTGTATTTCAAGAAATTGAATGATTACTGCATGATCTTTTTTAAAAAATGAAACCTTATTCATTTTCTAACTATCTGCATATAATTTAGATGTAAATCATTCGTAGTATTGCTTGAGTTTATACACGGAGAAAAGTTAGTATTAAGCAACACGCTCTATGGTTTCTCTATCTCCACAGACAGACTGAAAATATTTAACGTAAAACGGTTTGAAAAATCTATAAAATGTGTATTGCTAATTTATTGAGAATCTCTTCAAATTGTTTAAAAAATTGGTTGAAAACGGGATTGCAGGCCTTAAAGAATGAATTGATTCCACAGGACTTGAAACCTAGGAGTTTACAAGAAATCTTTTCATGTTCCATTACTACCTTGACGCTACTGACGGCAACTAAGGTAAGGATCTCGGCTATGAATCTGAAAGTCGCAGGTACTAGTGGAAGCTACTCTCAATATCGCTGTGGTGAAAGACATCAATCAGAATTAAAACGTTATTTCAAACGGATTTACCCGTGTTTGGTGATCAGATCTGAATAGGTATGAACTTCCTCTTCCCGTCTCCATCTCCTCCCACTGCTTTCAGCCTCACAAAAACATATCCCGATTGGAGATGCCATAGTCTCACTAGTTCTCACCTAGCCTGGTCACCCTTAAAGTATAGCCTCAATGCGAACGCATTTGATTTCCACGTATTTTGTTTTCATTAAAATTTCTAGAATCTAGATGAATAAGAGTTGATTCAAAGTGGATAATAAATAACTACCCTCAAATTATATCTTTTGAAAAAAAAGAATGAATAAGTGGGAGTTCTGGGAACGAACGTGTTTGACCTTGAAGTAGTCGCGCGATGCGTCATTTATAGAACTAATCCTAATTCCACTTGTGTCTACGTGACGTGTCTGCTGTGTACTGACTTATATAAAGTTACCGTGAACATAATAATATCATTAGAACACCACTATATATAAATCTGTAATGATCTTAATTTTATTTTATTCAATTAGTGCACTTTAATTTTGACATTTAACTCCTCACGCTATTTGTTCGTTTTTTTAAACAAACAGCTATTATCCGTAGAGGCAATTTGTTCGCTTTTCAGAACATTTCACATGCTCTCATAGAAATCGTTGTTTCTTCCTTACCGTTATAGTTACAAATATGAACTTGACAGTGTTAGAAGAAGAAAATACAAGACATACATTCAAATATAGATAAATATGAGATAAATTATGAAATTTTTATTTAATATTTTTATACGAAACGATAAAAATGTGAGGTGGCAAGTATATACAGGGTGTATCGGCACGTACCCGACAAACTTTAACCAGCTATTCCTTAGCACATTTGGAGTAAAAAATGTTATGGGCACATTGCTGTCCGGTAACATTTTTTTTTAATAAAAAAATTATTATTCATATTTTCACCACATGTCACCAATGTTTTATCCTTTGTCAAAGTTTGAAAACCTATCTGGCAATATTTTGTTCGAGTTTCGTTGAATAATGTACGTACGTAGGTACCTACGTTGGCGCTCTTTTACAATCACAACGAAATGGCACGGCACCATTCGTCTCATTTTTAACTATTATTATTTAGTGTGTACGAAAGAGCGAGGACACTTTTTGACACACTTGCTAATAACAGCTGTTGAACACGAGATTCAATGCAAATGACAGTGACGGAGAGTGGATTTTTTATTTATTTTTTGTTTTTAATGGAAAAAAAAATATTACCGGACAGCAAAGCACCCATAACATTTTTTACTCCAAATGTGCTGAGGAATAGCTGGTTAAAGTTTGTCGGGTACTTGCCGATACACCCTGTATATATTTTTTTCGTTACCAGTCATTTTAGTTTTAATATTTAGACGAAAAAACATAAGTTTTAAATCTTATATGTTTATTTCTAATAATAAAATTTGAGGACGTATTTCGTAACCTTTCAAAAACAGTTATCAGTTTCGAATAGGGTTTAAGGAGCTATGATTCCACTGAAATCCTGTGACAAACCACATTACACGCACGCTATATTTGCTTGCCTTGGTTTATTTCTGCATATCGCTCGCCATATGATGAAAAAATAACCTATAATAAACTAGAACGGTAAAAATGAAACAGGAGATGGAATAATAATATATGTGTGCTTCAAAATCTTATCTATTTAGAGGGTAAGAATACGTAACCATAGGTACAATCGCGTACTCTTATCCCCACTCTTAAAAATAAAATTAACCTTAAAATTGCATGTGTACAACGTATGAAATTATCATTATTTTACCAAAAATAGTCATGGCACCCATTGAAAAGAGAGGAGAAACAAATAAGAAAATTACTATCCACTAACCCACCGCGTATGGTTACCCCACTTGACTCCACACGTAAAAGTGAATTAGATTAATTTTATAGTTTTGGATATTTTTATCTCAAAAGCTTCGTACATTATGTGTAGAAATAATAGAACATTTTGTAATGATTATCGGAAAAAAAGGTCAGTGCTCGCTTCTAAATCACTGAATGATGATAAGTGAAAAAAAGTAATGTTCTGTTAGGTTGGTACCACCTATTATTTTTTATTATTATTCTAACAATAATTAGTTACTGTACACGGAACAGAAATAAATCCCTGCTTGATCGTTTCCATCAGAAGTAAGGAAAATTTAGCTTTCTGTACACGGAAACGCCCATAACACACTTTGAAGATTTATATTTTCCGCGTAAGTATGTTCCAGATTTCTAAAGTTATGAGTTATGACATTTTATTTGGACGTTGTAGCAATTGGACAGACGCTGACAGATGAACACTTTAAATTACTGTATTTATCATATCGTTTGACTTTCCAGTTCTCGTCGTAAATTATTACCCGACTAAGGTTATACAAATAATAAAATATGAATATTATAACGCCAACCGCTCTAAAATGACCTCTCAAGGTCCCGAGACCGTTCAACTACTGTTTACGTTGCAATTTGTCTAAGACCGACTGTCCGTATTAACTACCGTCAGACTGGAGACTGCATTTAACGAAGTTTGTCCTTTCTCCGGGAGATGGTGTACCATTCACTGGAATTAATTTGAATCGACTCCGCTGCTGTGTATTAATTAGTTCAGGCCTCCTAGTATGAACACATCGATAAAGTTGGAAACTTTGTTTTCGGTCTTGAGCGTGACTGCAAATTGAGCGTAGCGAAGCACTGTTTTAACTAGACTGTTTGGTATTTCTTCTGTCTTCGCTGGAGTTCGCATGAGCGTGGTCCTACTGGGATGGGACAAAGTATATGTACGCCGGACACATTGGACCGTCTTCAAAAGATCTCAAAACGCTTCCGAGCGTACAAACTCGACCAGCTTATTTAATAGTTCTTGGTATCCGGAATTTGACGGCTACACCAAAACTAAACGCTGAAAGCCACATTAGTTTAACTAATGATTACACTGAAACACCAACCCTAAGAGGATTAACGCGCGCAACAGTATATCACTTCTCCACACGTACACATGCTCTTGATAGTAATAATAATATTTCGATGATTTGTATAGCGTCGTTTTTGTAAAAAAGCACCCCAAGGGCATTGTGAAAATATATAATACATTTCTACAATGATCTATGTTAATACAGACTATATACTAGTCAAACTATTATCAGTTTATGGCTAACTGATTTGACCGATCACCGACAGATCAGACAGGTTCGTCGATCACTGGACGAAGCTATGTACAATGCATTTGATGTTATTGTGTGCGGTTCCATGCTATCGAAACACAGTGACAATTCAACACACATTTAAAAAGTGATATAAAATCATTAGAAACGATGAAAAAAAAAATTAAACCTAACCTAACCTAACCTACTTAACCCAGTTAATAAAGTTTTTGTTTCATCACTTTCCATGACTTTATATAACTTTTTAAAGATCTTATTTCTTTATATTTTGTACAGGCAGATAATATACAGGACCATCCTTACCTGGTTGGTCACTTGAGATCAACACTGTTTATTTTTTATCAGATAAATTTAGACACGGTTCGCAAGCATAGGACATAATTGAAAAATTGACATAATTAGACTTTCAGGTGTTTATTTTAATAATATATACGAGTATTTATGTTCTTTAATGAGTGTGTTTAGGAAAGTTAAATCAAATTTTATGCTGGGCGGGTACTACAGTACGAGGTTTTGATCAGAATTCGTCTTCCTAAATGTGATTTCGTCCTTCGGTATAAGACAGATTTTGAATATTGTAAATGCAATAAGAAAAGTGTGATTAGGATGTATTACCTATAGGCGATACGAGTATGCTATTCTAAGGAATGGTACCTATATTGAATTTTAGGGTATGAGAGCTTAAAAAGGTAAGTTTTTAGTTTAGACCTGAATTCTGTTGGACTTGTTATAGATCTTAGTTCCGGAGGGAGTTTATTCCAAGTCTTCGGCCCAGATACTCCGAAAGCGCGACCAGCAAACTTATTATTTGGCTTGCGCTTAGGTTCTATCAGTCTGCCTACAGCTGATGATGTTGCTGATCTAAGAGTTGACTGCCTCAGACCAGTGTTTTCCGGGACGCATAGTTCAGGTGGGGCCATTTCATTGTTGGATTTAAATACCATCCAGCACAATTTGTACGGGATTCTTTCAGAGCACTTGAGCCACAGTTGAGGTAACGAAGGTGTTCTGAAATGTGCGAATATTTAGAGACCCCGGTTATGAGCCGTGCTGCTGCATTAAACACTGATTAAAGTTTGTCAATTTGATATTTTGGAAGGCACTACAATCATAAACGCAATGACTGACACTTTAATGGTGGCTAAAGAAGGAAAAAGTGTACGGAGAAAAATAAGTACTGCCGATATATTAAAAATCTCTTCAAATTATTGGTAATCCGGTTAAAACCGGGACTGCACACCGCTTCCTGGTCAGTAGCGGCTCGTGACTTGAGTGTGATAGCGTGCTAAGTTCGAAAAATTTGCCATTATTGATGATGTTTAACACAAAAAGAATTTTTAAAAAATTTTCTTCGAAAATTCGATTTTTTGATATTTCAGTTTGATTTGATTTTCTGAACATCTTCATACAAAATCCGAATTTTCGAAAAAAAATCTTTTTCAGCTACGACACCAATAATGGCATTTTTTACAACTTTACAACTTAAAATACATCCAAAAGTGTGCCGCCACTATTCCTGATAGACTGCCTTTGTCTTAATAATATATAACGACGAAATGCGAAAACCTTAGGATTTTTATGAACACGTGTTCCGACATCGTGACAAAACATTGATATTTTACTAAAACTTTATCAGGATACCTAACCTATACTATAACCGAATTACGAATAATTTGAAGAGATTCTTACAGTAAAATAAGCAATATTTAAAAAATAAGTTTTCTCGCAAAACGGCATAATAACCCAAAATTGGTCAAGTTAATGACTTGGTTCATCTTGTATTACTTGTTGTATCTCGTGATGTGACGAAGACATCGAATTTTATTTAAGTTACATATTTTTTAACATTTTAACACTTAATCTAAATTATTTCGTAATTAAACAATACATTTCATAGGTAATAGTCCACCACGCGGTGAGTCTGAACTGGCTCTCTCAGATAGTTTTGAGTGGATGTCATAAATAACTCCCGTTAAAGTGATTTATTGTCCAACAAGAGCACTACCCGTGTGACGGAATGCTTGTATTTTGGCGAATTCGTTTGCGGCACTGGTCACATAAATTTTTCGTCATTCAACTTGTTTTTCATAAAACAAGTAGCCCCGACCGGCTATAATATGGTTGTCCCCATTTTTCGATCAAGCTCTCTTGAATTTTCGTTTTCCGGCATTCGGTGTTGTTTTTGGAAAAGTGTTTCGTCCGCGGAAATGTATCATCGACACGGATTTGCTTCACCCCAAACTTTCAAGCACTGACCTACTATTTCACTGAAACAAATGAGTAACTTGTAATTAGTATGCAAGTCGTACATATTTTTAAACGAATAAATGTGTGAGAGAACGAACTGCTCATATACTTGTAAATGAAGATGGGACTTCCATCTGCACGGAGAAAAATGATTACGGCTGATTTATTAAAATACATGCGGTCAACGAATGCCCGCTCCATTCATTCCCTGGCGGGATTGATGAGGTCCACATGGCTTCGCCTGAGGCCCTAGACTGGCTCGCAGACCTAGATGTCCCCCTCTGACCCCCTCACCATACGAAAGAAGAAGATTAAAATACTTTTAATAACGTGATTGCAATCCATTTCCTAACCAAATATTAGTTCATTAAGATTATATTGGAACACGTGTTCAAGCAGGTGCGCTTTTCCTGGTAAATACAATGAACACGTCATCCTAATAACATATTCGTGTTTTATCGAGAGTTTGATAGGAAACCTGTTAATTCATTCGTTAAATTCCTGCAGTCCCGTTTTTAACAGGAATACGAATAATTTGACCAGATCCTTTTGTTAGTTAGTTAATTAGCAATATTTTATATTAATAAGTTTTCTCCGTGTGCGTTTCAAGGAGGAATGGGGAATCTGTCAAGTTTCTAGCTACTGAAATCTAGTTTCTAAATATAGCTTTTTTTTATAGTGAATACCTCACAAGAGTCCCAACTGCTCCCGTCTGGAGCCAGTGAGACTATGGCATTCCCAATTGGGGGATGTCGTGAGGCTGAAGGTAAGTGGGGAAGGGAAAGAGGAAGGTGGGGAAGTACCTGGCTATTCAGATCTAGTCACTAAACACGGCTAAAGCCATTTGGAGCAACGTTTCAATTCTGAATGGTGGTCTTACACCAGGGCGATACTGGTAGTATCTTCCACTCTGGAACGTGCCGCAAATATACTATATATTATTTCAATTAATTAATTGTGAAATAACACAAATTAATCAAATAAAATTTATTTGCGCACGCCGGGTTCGAACCCGCGACCTTCGAAATGGCAGTCCAATGCGTTACCACTGGACTAGGCCGGCCGTCATAGCTATACCCAAAACAAAGTTTTGATTCTGAAAGGACGTTCCACGAGGCAATATTGAATATAAGTTCAACCGAGAAGTGACAAGCTCGATAATCAAAGCAAAGCGTCAAAACGTAATGAAATATTTCAATAATCAAAAGACTTTATCTTGGACTAATTATATCTGTGTTTCCCTTCCTCTTAATGATGTTGATATAGCACACATGTTTGATATAGCACCCTTTTCAACTGTCCTCTTCTAATTCAATCAGACGGCTCAACATCTCCAGACGTAAAGTTAGCTTCCCCTATAATACACCACCCACCGGCACTATTATTAGATCGACTAAGACGAGAACAAGCAAATTTTTCCCCGCTTTCACGTGAAGTCGAGATCTGAATGGGGCTTCTTGACAGAACAAGAAAATGAGATGATTGAAACTTAAATGTATTGGCGAACTGAATTGAGTACTCGCCCCATTTCCTCCATTGAATATTTCATTGTACCTCTTTATGGCCTCGCAGCGCTTTGGTTAACAAGTTAGCCGGGGATTAGGGCGTTTGGGGCCGCGCCACTGAAAGATAATGTAGGTCTACGTGCCAACACTCAACACCATTGTTGTTTTGCAAAGGGGCCGTTCAAGTATTACGTAAGCAGATTTATTACAATTATTTACCCCCTCTTCCCCCTTGTCACCAAAAGTAAGCAAAGCTCTTACCCCCCCCTCCCATGCTTACGTAAAAATTGGTACCTATATGCATTTTTCTGTTAATGTATTCTGTTTTTTTATTGATTCATAAGCAGCACTTATAAAATAGACTTAAGATATAGGACTTTAATGCACATAATATTCATTTAAACACACTAAGCGAGTACCTAAACGTATTAATTATTTGTGGGAATCACTGAATATGTATTCGGTTTTCAAACATAGACAATGTGTGGGTTGCCAATGTGTAAAAAAAAATAACTACTGCTGAGCAGTGCTGACGTAATCACTATCTCAACCCCCCCACCCCCCATGTCATCAAAAATAAGCAAAGCAAAGATCACCCTGCCCCCCTATAGTGCTTACATAATACTTGAACGGCCCCAAAGCCTTATTAGTGTTGATTTTTTTTATTTTTTATATGTGTTTATTCAGTTTTTTTTTGTACATTATTTTCTCTTACTTAGATCTTACGAAACTGATCAATCAGTTTAATTGTAAGATTTTGATGATTGTTATACACAGGATTGTCAAGAACAAACCTACCACCGAGTGAGGTAACTATTAGCAGCATTATAATAACGAATATTCTTCATTGCTGTAACCTAACCTAACCTGTTTTTTTCCAAATTTAAAATGAAAAAAAAGCTTTTTGCTGATCTCTTATTTTAGATATCCTACTAAGGGTTATTTTTATCCTCATTTTTCTAATAAAAACTATAAATTGTTGATAACAAACTTTACACAATTTTGTTATTGAAAATTCACGACATGCCACTGGAATCTAGATGTACCAACATCTTCCTGTTTTCTCGTAATGGTCCTTGCGGCCCCCTTAGCTGCCAACTAGAGCAGAGCGCTCTGCAAAAACATCAACAGCCGCGGCGAGTTATAACCTTTACAATATTACGTCGTTAAATACAAGTTTCGCATAAATTCAGCTGAACTGTATAATTTTTAAACAGTTTTTCACATCGTACTGCGATTGGATACGTCTCTCGATTAAGGTTAAACGCAACGCTCGTTGTATTCTATGTGTTTACAGATGGCGTTAATTAATTAATTTTGTTTAAATACGCTTTTTCAAGGTATTGCTTTACAGTATTAAGACAAATTATTTGTTTGCGCCCTCATATACGCAATATGAATATGAATAAATAAAATGTCCATATAAAAACTCCATATAAAAACTCAATTCTATCGAGAAAGGCATACAAATACAATATTGGATTGAATCATCGGTAAAATATTGTATTTGTGTGCCTTTCTCGAAAGAATTAAGTCTTTAAACGAACAAAACTATTGATTCATATTCATATTGCGTATATACGGGCGCAAACAAATGATTTGTCTTAATATTGTAAAGCAATACCTTGCAAAAGCGTATTTAAACAAAATTAATTAATTAACGCCATCTGTGAACACGTAGAATACAACGAGCGTTGCGTTTAACCTTAACTCATTTTTTCGCAGTCTATTTTATCGCTGGGAGTACCGTCGGAAGCTAAGCAAACCACCTTAATGGCGTTTCTTGCTCAAATTAGATTTCGAAAGATTGAATTGATATTTTTATTTATTCTCATAACGAAAAGTTACGTTTAGGTATTTATTTATCTAATTGCAGTTTTGCAAACTCTGCTTAATTTATTATTTTTGACCACAATTCTTTATAATCAGAGGTGTATGTTTAGAAAAATTAGGTTTTGTAAATAGTTATTTTTTAGCCTGCCAACGGCCTGCCAAATGGATCCTACGTTCCAGTGAGAGGTCGTGCGATCGTTCTACAGGGTGGCCACAGACCTGGAAAACCGGGAAAACCGGGAATTATCAGGGAATTTTACCGAACCGGGAATTATCAGGGAAATGTCAGGGAATTTCAAAATATTCTTAAAATATCAGGGAATTCCAAAAATAAAACGAAATTCGTTATTTATGATTTGTGAAGTCCCAAAGTTGTGTTTTATTACTTTTACTTGCGGCGTGTGTAACAAAAGATATGCCGACAAAGACAAACTAGATAAGTAGGTATTTTTTTATTATTATTTTCGTAAATAGCCCTTGCAATACAATCATGTCGTAAACCACCCGCTTTGGTTTTTCCCCCATACTAAAAATCTGTAAAGAAAAAGCTAGCAAAGTTACAACAAAGTGTCAAAAGGGTCGGACACCCAGTACGGTCGTAATAAAATTTAAAGATCATCATTACCAACATTTTTACAAAGTGTCAATACAGTAGAACCTCGTTAATTCGAAATCCACGGGACATCAAAAATCAAATTTCGAATTAACGAATTCCCACGTAATTCATATTTTTATGAAAAAAAATACGCCGAAAATCGATTTTCTCGGCCGCCTCTCAAATCCGGGTGGTATTTTAGTTGTAAATTCGTATTAATACCAATTATTTCTTTATTTTCGCGGCCGATTACCGTAGCGGCGGGCCCTTTAAATTCAGATATTCGCAATAAATTCGTAAAAATGCTAGATATTTACGCGTAAATCGAGATTTCGCTGCCGATTTCGGTCGCGGCCTACCCTTTAAATTGAGATATTCGTAAACATACGATATATTTCCGCGTAAATCGAGATTTCGCGGTAATATCCGTCGCGGCCGGCCCTTTATTTCAAATATCTGAATTTAAATTCGTAAAAATACGATATATTTCCGCGTTAAACGAGAATTCGCGGCCGTATTCCGTCGCGGCCGGCTCTTTAAATGCAGATATTCGAAATAAATTCGCAAAAATACGATATATTTCCGTCTAAATTGAGAATGCGCGGCCGATTTCCGTCGAATACGATATATTTCCGTGTAAATCGAGAATGCGGGGCCGATTTCCGTCGCGGCCGACCCTTTAAATTAAGATATTTGATGTAAATTCGTAAAAATATGAAATATTTCCGCGTAAATCGAATTTTTTCGGCAGTTTTTCGTCGCGGCCGGCGTTTTAAGTTCAGATATTTGAAGTAAATTCGTAAAAATATGTCATATTTCGGCGTGATTTCCGTCGCGCCGTATTTTTTAACTCGGATATTCGAAGTAAAGTTAGTAAAAATACGATATATTTCCGCTTAAATTGAAATTTCGCGTCCGATTTCCGTCGCGGCGGGCCCTTTAAAATTCAGATATTCGAAATAAATTCGTAAAAATACGATATATTTACGCGTAAATCGAGATTTCGCGGCCGATTTCCGTCGCAGCGGCAATTTAAATTCAAATATTCGAAATAAATTCGTAAATATAAGATACATTTACGCGTAAATCCAAATTTCGTGGCCGAGTTTCGTCGCGGCCGACCCTTTAAATACAGATATTTGGTGTAAACTCGTAAAACTACGACATATATCCGCGTAAAACGTATTTTCTCGGCCCTTCAAACTCGGATATTCGAAATAAATTTGAAAAAATACAACATTCCAGTGTAAATCGATTCAGATTTACACAATAATAATACTAATTAGGACGATGTATAACCACGTAAAAATACATTTTTCGGCGTTTTACCGCCACGGCTGACTTTTAGATTCAGATTTACGAAATATTATGATTTATTTTCGCAAATTTTTGTGCGCGGACCAAAATAAATTTCTAACTAACTAACTAACCATCACGCCTTTCCCCCGGCAGGGGTAGGCAGAGAGGACGGACCGCCAAACAACTCTGTCTTGGCATACACTCCTTGCCTCATTCACATTCATACATCGTCTCATACATCCTCTTCTATTGTTCTGACTCTTGACATGGCCCGACTCAAGTATCTGATTCACTTGGTCGTGCCATGTCTTCCTCGGGCGTCCCCGACTTCTGCTACCATTCACACTTGCATCGTATATTCTCCTTACACTCCTTTCTTCGCTCATTCGCTCTACATGCCCAAACCATCTAAGCGTCCCTTTCTTAATCTTACTCATTACGCTTACATCAGCCTTGCACTCTTTGCGGATATCCACATTCCTCACACGATCATACATGGTTTTACCACACATACGCCTCAGTGATCTCATTTCAACAGCATTCAATCTACTTTCATCCTTTCTTTGCCAGTTCCATGCCTCACTTCCATACATCAGGGTAGGTACCAGCACTCTATTGTGGACTGCTAACTTCGCTTCTTTGGACAATTTTTTGTTAGCGCCAACTGCGTTCAGTCCTCCATTAATGGAGTTACCTGCATTTACTCTTCTTTCAATATCTCTGTCAGCCTTCCCATCTCTCGTAAACATGCTTCCTAAATACACAAATTCATCCACCTGCTCCAAGTATTCCTCATTCACAGCTATATTGCACACTGTTTTCGTACTTTCTCTTTCAAACACCACTACTTTAGACTAACTTACTTACATCATTAACTCATTCTTCACGCATACTTCGTTCATCCTAGACACGAGAGACTGCAGATCATCCATACTATTAGCAATCAGCACCGCATCATCAGCATACAACAGGCAACATACTTTCAGATTACTCAAATTCGCGCCCAATCCCACCTCTTTCAATTCTTGCATACAATTATCCATGTATAGATTGAATAACCACGGTGACATTACGCAGCCTTGTTTAACACCTTTTGTGATATCAAACCACCCCGTAAAACCACCGTTTACCTTAACACATGCAACGCTTCGCTCATATAGAGACGCAATTGCCTGAGTCAGATTCGCATTCACTCCATACTCGGACAACACCTTCCATAGCTTTTTCCTGTCGACTTGGTCGTATGCTTTTTGTATATCTACAAAGGCACAGAAAAGTTTCTGGTTTTTTGCCAGAAACTTCTCGGTGAGCATACGCAATGAGAAGAACTGGTCCATGCACCCCCTTCCACTCATAAAAGCACCTTGCACATCCCATATTTTATCCATTACGAATTAACGAATTTCGAATTAAAAAAAAAAATTGTATAAAAAATAAATTGGCGAAAATTTCGAATTACGCGTTTTTTTTTCGAATTATCGGGGTTCTACTGTACTTACTTTTGTTTATTTGTCTATCTTTGTCTGGTCTTTTCATTTGTACACAAATTGTCTTCAGGCGAAATATCATAAATTTGTAATAAGTGTATTTTGTTTTGAATAGATCATTGTGGTGCAAGGAAATAATAAATGCTTTAGATGACGGAATTCCCTTTATTTATGTATCTGTTCTAATTTTCTGGCGTAGATGAAAATCGTGTTTCAAAAATAAAATTTTGAACGATATGTCCTTATACCAAATAAAACATATCAGGGAAAAATATAGAAACTACCCTGGAAAACCTGGAATTATCAGGGAATTTTGAAATCCGTTTTTTGTGGCCACCCTGTTCTAGTATAGTTCTAGCATACCTTCAAACTCAACCTTATGAACATGGAAACATCGTCTTTCATGGGGCTAGCAGATTCTTCAATACTAACCAGCAGCTAACCTTATATAAATCTCAAGTACGTGCAACAATTGAGTTTGAGAGTCACCTCTTATGTTACTAACATCGATTCGAAGATCTAGGCAATCGTATCGATGAGTACCAGCGCAAATAGGATAACATCTGCGTTTGGCTCCCTGATCAATTCTTATCCAGCAGAGCAGCAGGAACACATTACGGACACGAGGAGACCAGGATGCCCTTTGCACCCGTTCACAGTAAATGCTGGCTTCATGAGAACGGGTCGTTTCTTCGACTTTGTTGGCATGTGTTTTCTTCCTTCATTTAATCCAGGCCTCCTTTCATCTTTTTGTTTCCTTTCTTGGCAAGTTGGTCGTTTCCCAGACGCTCGCGTCACCCTTGTGATATATAGACGTACCTAGATGTACCTAGATTGTAATATATTTGAAGCAAATTAATTTATGGGGTACTGCAATTAATTCATTCCACTAAGTCACATTTGTAAAATAATGAAATCAGCGTTGATTTGACAAATGACACGCTGTAACAAAATAGTAAATTCATCGCTGAAAATTTCGCAAAACCATTTATATTCTCCGCGCACGAGTGCCAATGTGTGAATGTTATAGCGCTAATTTGTAAATTAGTATTCCTCTATTCTACCTTCTACGACCAAAGTGTTCAAGTTCTTCAAGGCGCTTCGCGCATGCGTCGATAGTGCACGGAATCAGATATATATCTGCACTGCTCCAATACTATAATAGTCGATGCAAACTCTTAATTCATGCATATGCAAAGTATAGTTGTTTTATATAATAATGGTTATGAAACCTTTTGTATTTCTGGTTTTTGATCCAGGTATTTTAAATTCCTTGTTATTATCAGATATTGTTACATTTATATTGTGCCTTACTAAAGTTCTCACTTAAGAGATTATTGATTTTCGTACAATTATTTTTTTTATTATGTCTTTTCTTGAACCATACAAAATAAGTGGTTATTCTGACAACAAACAGATAACGGTTATTTATGGGTTTGTACAGATTGACATCAATGGAAAATAATTTATTATATTTCATTATTACGTCATTTTAACATTTCTGTTACCTTTTGTATTTTTATAGTTTCTTACACTTTATACTTTGTACTTGTAACTTTATACCTATGTTAATGACACATATTGTGCCGGATGTTTTTTTAAATAAACAAATACGTGGTTTTTCATTATCAACGTAATCTGTCTCGCTCATGTCACCGTTTTGGCGGACCGAGCTGTCTCGATACAGTCCGATGCTGTCCCTGTAATTATGGTAAAACAAAGTTTTGTGCACAATGAAATAAGTACATCTCGTTTACTATTGCGCGGGAATCCTCTGCTATAAGATATCTCGATTAATGACCCGACGGGAATTATGACTGAAGCACACGTGTTGATATAAGTTATGTGAAGACTGAAGACAAGCAGTGTAAGGAACCGCGTCTGTATATATGCATATATTAATTTAAAATAATCACTACATTCCGATAAGATAATCTCGACTTCGTGGTATTTAGCGAATGAACTCATCCAGCATGAACTCCGTTGGCAAACTGTTGCCACGCTGATGAACGGAATCGGAATATCGATTATTCGTCAACACTAATTATTGTTATGGCTTGTTGGTGTTATAATGGAACGGGCGATAAAACCTACCAATGACGTAGTGTCTAGTGCCTGCTGTTTAACGAACTGGAAAAGTAAATTAATTACTCATAGCGTTAGTCACTGGGGCGAAACCATTTGATATTGCTCTAACGGGTTCGGGGGTTGTAGTATTACCTATGAAGGAGCTAACGTTTGTGCGTGCGTCAAACGTTGTGTGAACTAAAACAATCCATCAGAAGGGGGCCAAGAAGAAGATAAGGAAGTCGGAGAGCGAAGAAAGATTCTTACCCCTTTTATGTTTTATTTAAAATACGTATTTATGTATAGATAATTGAGCGTAGAGAAGTTCTATTTTAACTCGACCTATTGGCATTTCATCTGCCTGTAAATTTGTTTGTCATTGCACTCATTACAGGTCTTGTATAGTAATAATATTGATTAATTATATATATCTCTTTATTTAAGAAACCTTGCACATAATAACTAAAAATGCATATTATGATGTATATTGTACATTGATTTGTAACTTTTTTTAAAGCTTATAAAATGAACAGATAAATACAAAAATAACAGAAACATACAAAAATAATATGATGAAGGTAAAAAAGAAAATAAAAGTACAGTTAGTTGAGGTTTCTCAAATACCGCCTCACTGGGCTAGCCTGTGTTGAGGCAGAATTTTTCGTGTTATTTCCTAATACCTTTGAACATACCTATACTTGTATTAAGATGTATTCGCTCAATACTATGGTTATTTCAATAACTGCGAATTTGGGTGAATGTACCGGTAAAGGACGTATTTTTATTTTTGATCCAAGTTTTTGCATTGTCTTTGATTTTTTTTGTGAATCATTGTTTTATATTGTCTGGAAGAATGTTGTAGAGTCTTGTCGCAAAGTATTTAAAGTTTCGTTGACCAAACGTAGTATGCGTTATCGTTATTTGTAGTAAGTTTTTGTTGTTGCTTCGAGTACATCGTGTATTTGAACTTTTTTCGTAGTAATTATGTATATTTGTGTACAGATGAGTTAGGATAGTTTGTGAATATAGCTGCCGAACATCAAAAGCATTCATAATATTGAAGATTAGGTTCGAGTCTGTAATTATAGGTAGCCTAAGAATTATTTTTAAAATTGTTTTCGGAGCCTTTATGACTGGTTAATATATACTTACCTAGTTTAAATGGATGTAAAAGTTACAAAGTAGCTAGTTTTTCAAAACCGTACATTTAAACTGATATGCATGATAATACTTATATCATGAAACATACTAATTTTATCCGTGGAATGTGCTTCAATGAACTCAAATTTATATGGAGGAGGAAAAACAGATGTCGGTAGCTCGTTCCACATATACAAAAATGAATCAAACAATTTCTCCCGTTCTCGTGAAGCCTACTGTGCACGGGTGTTCCGCTAGTGCACGTCGAGCACACACGCGCGCACTGGTGCACCGGGGATCAATGCTGCCAGCTTCTTAAGGCACGCTCCATTAAAATACTTGTAGAACAGACTCAGCGTGCCCAAATTGCGTCTGTTCATTATATATGGAAATCGGTCTGTTCACAATGGATTATCAATCAGACGTACTGCCCTCCTTTGCACAAAATACTTTCAAGTAGGTAGGGCTCCAGCCTAGAGGTGGCTCCCAACATCCATTGGTGGGCGTACTTAAGATTTGTACAGGGTAAGCAGCTGGTTACAAGCTATACAAGACACCCAGTTTGTTGTGCGCCAGATTTACTCGGCCTTCTATAGAGCTCCGATACTTGAGCCGGTCCGATACACTTACTCCAAGCATTCCAATGGAGTCTTTATTGGGAAGGGTGCTTCCATCAAATTACACCATAAATACTTTCAGATTCACAAATACTACAATAATGATTATAATAACCTGTGATATTCCGCGGGTCGTCTATCATATTACCATCAGGAGTACCAAGTCAATAATACATGTAATAGATAGGTACCTAACCTACCCATGTTATCGTGCTGCAATGGGAGACAAATTAATGGGCGATGCTAGTTGTAATGTCTTCCATCCATTCGATTTATTATTGTAACTGTAAACCTTTTTCTACTACCTGCAACTAATAATGCAGCACGTAATTACACAGCACGTCGAACCAGCCACCATTTTGCAACGGGAGTAATATTATGGGCGGAGAGATATTAATGTCAAGCCGTATTGCGCAAAATCAGCTCTGGCTTACCTGTGAACTGGCCAGATGCCCCATATTTATTTTTTATTGGTATACTATCTGAAGGACCCGGCGTTGTCCGGTTTTTATTCCACTTTAAGAGATGGGTAAAGGGATGGGGTAGCTTTTCGAAACCTCATGTAGACAGTGACATTATTTTTATTTTTAATGTCAAATGTGTAAAATTTCATCAACCTCAGAAAAAACTATAGATTTGTTTAAAAAGCAAATCCATGCCGCCCGGGACATTCTTCATTATATAAATATATAGACTAGCTGAAGTCCCCGGCGCTGCCCGGGCTTTACGCAGAGTTTATCGAAATCAGATGTTGATAGTGATTTTCCTAATTTGAACGTTGAACAAAAGGAGTGGGAAAATCAACCTTGGAACTAACTAACCAACCATCGTGCCGTCTCCCCGCGGGGGTTGGCAGAGAGAATAGTCCGCCAAACAACTCGGTCTTAGCACACACTCCTTGCCTTACTTACATTCATACATCGTCTCATGCATAGTCTTCTTGACATGGCTCGACTCAAGTAGGTGGTACCTTGTCTTTCTCAGGCGTCCCCGATTTTTTACACTTACACTTCTTTCTTCGTTCATTTGCTCTACGTGAACATTAATAAAATAATAATAATTCAATTAAATAAACAGAAAACATTAAATAAAGCAAAATTTCATAAAATTTGGAAAACAACTATTAAAAACAAACACACAGATATTATTCGTTAAATATACTTGTAGATAGATAAATGTACAATTTAATGAAAGTATTTGAACACCGTTTATTATTGATTAAACTTCTGCTTATTCTCACGAAATATAAAAAATATTCACCCAAGAGATGAAGTACGGAATGTTTTAGATTTTGTATACAATCTTCTATACAGGGTGTATCGGCACGTACCCGACAAACTTTAACCAGCTATTCCTTAGCATATTTGGAGTAAAAAATCTTTTGTGCACTTTGCTGTCCGGTAACGTTTTTTTTAATAAAAAAATTACTATTCACATTTTCACCACATGTCACCACTGTTTTATCCTTTGTCAAAGTTTGAAAACCCATCTGGCAATATTTTATTCGAATTCCGTTGAATAATGCACGTGTGTACCTATATTGGCGCACTTTTACAATCACAACGAAATGGCACGGCACCATTCGTCTCATTTTTAACTATTATTATTTAGTGTGTGCGAAAGAGCGAAGACTCTTTTCGACATACTTGCTTATAACAGCTGTTGAACACGAAAAGCAATGCCAATGACAGTGATGTAGTGTGGAAATTTTTAATTTTATTTGTTTTTAATTGAAAAAAAATGCTACCGGACAGCAAAGTGCCCATAACATTATTTACTCTAAATGTGCTAAGGAAAAGCTGGTAAAAGTTTGTCGGGTTAGTGCCGATACACCCTGTATACACGAAATTATTATTCATTCGCTTCGGAGAGGAGCTGTAAAAGCCGATCTACGTTATTGACATTCATATCATCGTGTAACCAGAATATAACGCAGTGGTAGATACTCAAAGACCACCATTCAGAATGGAGAATTGCTTGAAATGGATATAGTCGTGTTTGGTGACAAGTAGTCTCCCCCATCTCCTTCCCGTCAGCCTCAGAACTTAATCAATTGGGGATGTCATAGTCTCACTGGCAGTGACTGAGCAGTTGGGACTCTTTACAAAAAATAGAGCGTTGGCAGAAAAACCACAACAATGTCTTCTGTATTTAGGTCTGCATCATTATTGTAAATCTCTCCTGAACTGTCAACACTTGAACACAAATACAATACGTCAGGCTACTGGTATTTGCTTGCAGCTTGCGCTTGGAATTATAGGTATTTATCGTTACGAACTAAATATTGAATTCATTTTCATTTGCCGCTTTTTTCTTGATAAACGACTGCAGAATTGAATACAAAACATTCTTACGTCTACAGGGTCTCTGGTGACATTTCTGATGTTTTTTTTCAACTTAAAACATAGAAAATAAGTAAGCATTGGGCAGCTAGAGTCAATGTGGGGGCTTTTTCACTTACTAGGCTGAGTGACCAGCGACGGCATGGAAAATATTTTTTTTTATAATTGAAAGAAAAAAAATTAAAATAAAAAAAAATCACCGGAGACCAATACTTCAACTATATTATTTAATCCAAATAATGTCAGGAATCACTGGTTAAAGTAAGTTATGTACGTTCCCACCCTGTTATTTTTGCCGAAAATAAAGATAATAAATTTTTTCGAATTACTATTTTCACCGGAATTGAGTGCCGCAATCCAAATGCCTGAAAATCTTCATTATACAAAGGTTTTTTTACAACTCTCCCTATAGCGCGTAAAAAGTAGACATTTGAGTTTGAGTATATTAAAATATATTCTTAACATTTTGAAGTGCCTTTTAACGACCTTATAATCTACGTCTTTATAGAGGGAATTGATTTACTGACCTTATAATCTACGCGTTCATAGAGGGAATTGATTTACTGACCTTATAATCTACGCGTTCATAGAGGGAATTGATTTACTGACCTTATAATCTACGCGTTCATAGAGGGAATTGATTTGCTGACCTTATAATCTAATCTATGCTTTCATAGAAGGCATTAATTTTTTTTTTTTACGAAAATACACCTTTTCAATTTATACTTTAAAATATTAAGACTAATTACGTGCTTGCGCTCCTTACATACCCAATATGAATATGATCAAATAGTTTTGTAAATTTAAAAAAACCCAATTCTTTCAAGTAAGGAATACAAATAAAATGTTGGATTGAATCGAATTGATACACTTTTTTTTATACATTGTTTTTTTTTCATATAAAATATTATTTTGTAACTATCCCGTGCCGACGCCCCATTGTACATACTCGTACAATATTGAAAGAATTGAGTTTTTATACACACCAAACTATGTACTCATTTTCATATATCAAACAAATAATTCGTTATATTGAAACACAAATAACTTTGTTTACATCACATTAATGTATATTACCTCTAAATGTTTCACGAACAAAGTTCACCTCATCAGAATATACTTACTCCTTTAATAAAGTTATTTGTGTTTTAATGTAATAAATAATGTCATCACAAAATAATAAACTTTCAGAAGAAATTTTCTTCGAAAAATTAAATAATTCGTCTTAATATTTTAAAACACAACTTGCTAAAAGTGTATTTTCATAAAACAATCAAATGAATGCCATCTATGAAAGAATCTCAAAGGTTTGTTAATGAAATACATATTTAACGTTGCGCCGAAATTTGTTTTTTTACATTGTCTCCACATAGGAAGCCCCGAAGAAAATAGTTTTCCTCTGGGTCTATATCATCTGTGGGGATGCTGTTCGGAGGGTCTTTTTAAGGAAAAGAAGAAGAGAAAATTCCAATTATTATATTTTTACAAACTCTTTGTAAAAATTTAGTCAAATGTCACTATACGATGATGTCAGAAGGCACCAATATAATGATATTTTTTTATAACAAACTCATCATGTAATCGTTTGGTAGATTCCTTTTTAATTAGAATAATAATTTTGGGCAGATATGTTAAAAATGCTCTCATATCTTAATATAACAAGGCGATATGTTATTAGATCAGACAGACGATGTAAAAGCTATGTCAGATTGTATATCTTGCACTTAAGATTGACAACATTTTTCACAACAATAATAATGACGAATGATTAGCATTAATGTTATCTACTATCTACCGACTTATATAAGCGTGAAATTTACTAGTCATTATTTTTACATATCATATTTTTTTGTTTTTTTACTTACATTTTTATTTTGTCACAACCAGTGAAGATAATTAATTCGCGCCTGGAAAAAAATATTGATATATAATATTAAATAACACATCTCGTCAAATTTCAAATTTTTTTTCTAATAACAAATATTAATATTCCAGGGGCATCGAATAAACCCAACTTTCGAAGATGCGTCGTGAATTCAAAATGGCAGCTATATTATTATTGTGGGCTAGCTTGAGAAATGTGTCGTGTGTAACTTTTATGTACAATATGACAGAATGTGGGTATATTATTTCACATACTTGTGAAAATATACTGACTAAGGATGTGGCTTTCATGAACGAGTCGCACAATTGAGCTAATTCTTTTTGATGAGATATACAATCTGTATCCATATTCGTTCAACTCCCGGTAAACCATATCACGACTCATTTGAATAGTAACTCTTTTTTATCAGAAGATATTTTAGAAAAATAGCACCATAAAAAATATCCAGGAATTGATTATTATTGCATACTCAGAGACGTGAACGGCGTTTGATAGTCCTACATCTGGACTTGGACATTATGTATCTACATCTACTAACTACCTAGCATCTTATTTTTATCGTGGTACGTGGTAAGAGTCGTACCATCATTCATACTCTTACGCTGGAGAGCTGGGAGCCGTATCGGGGGAGTCATATCGGGCAAACAATGTTCTCATTTCTCATAAGCTCTGAGATAACGGCTCCCATTCAATTGAGCCGTCGTTAATTTGAGTCAACTCTTTCGGCCGCTGTTCCCAATCCTAATTATCAACATTTGAGCCGAAATATTGACTCAACACGACTGAGCGATCTACCAATTAAATTATGGCAAACTACTGGATTAAGGCTGCCTCTGTAAATGACTAGCTATAAAAAGTGTCGACAGAGTGAAAAATATTCGCGACGCCAAGACACGGTGTCATTAAAGTCAAGCAAACACTTTATTTTTAACATATTACATAACTAACCATCACGCCGTTTCCCCGCAGGGGTAGATAGGGAGGACGGACCGCCAAACAACTCGGTCTTGGCACACACCTCTTGCCTCATTCACATTCATACATCGTCTCATACATACTCTTCTATTATTCTGACTCTTGACAATTATTACATACTTCAGTTTAAAAAAAATATCGGTTTATGCATTACAGTATTTTAAGAAAATTATATGCATTAATAAGAAACACAATAATCAATTCGTCAATATTAATTTAACATTGTTAGTTTTTACTTTGATGTCGTTTTATTATCTTTAAAATTGGGCGGGGCCACTTAAGATAATCAACGCTAAAACTGTTTGGAAACAGACGAATCGAATGTTACTGAACAAATTACTTAGCTGATCGGAGCCTAAGATTGATCGTTCGAAAAGTTGGGAATAACGGCCGTTTGAGTCGACTCTTTGAGTCGGACGAAAATATTGAGCTGGTATCTTGGCTCCCGCTCTTATTGAAATGAGTGAGAATGATGACCCATCGCTATTACTGATGGTGAAAGGGTTAGCTCATAATTTGCTATCGATAAAAGAGCTGTAATTTGGCACGCACACTACGGACAGTTGCAGCTGGCGTATTTTAAATTGTCCCTTAAAAATTTACGTGTCGAAGATTTGTTTCCGTTGACAAATAATAGATTACTTTTAACCTGTGTCTGACTGGCACGTAACGTCGCTGTCTGTAATAATGTCAATATGTTGCATGTCGTTTCATGTAGTGTTGTTAGCAACCGCTTTTTGCATGTTGTGTTATCGACTATTCTATGTGACTCGGGACCAGCGTATCATTAAAATATGTACTAATGGTGCTATTTCGTTCAAAGCTTCTCTGATCCGTTCTGTAAAATTTAAGAAAACGTTTATTAGTAAGGCCCATATATTATTTATATTGATGAGCGTATTTTTTTATCAATTCAGTAATATTTTTGTTATTTTCGGGGTTTCCAGAAAAATATTTTACCTTTTTTTATTTTTTTATTGAAATTATAAAGAAAAGGTACACATTTAAAATATGGTATATATAAAATTCTTAATTAACTCATTTAATTACTCAATCAATAGAAAAATATTCTCAGGTAAACTAGGGAGCTGATATATATACTTATACAATATTCAAAAACATAAATATTATTTACTTGTACAATATAATTGTTTAAAAATAGTAGGTATATCTAATTACTAAAAAAAAATCCAGTAATTATCTTAAATATTATAAATATTTAAGATAAATTATTCGGTGATAGAAAATAACAACAGAATAGCAAAATAAATGATTAAACATAAGGTTAAATCGCTTTAAATAGCTTTGGGCTTTGTCTTGGTATTTGAAGTGGTGTTGTGCATACATATTCCCTAATATTCTAGGTCAATTTACAATGCATAATAATAATACCTAAGTTTTCTAACGAATTTTTTATTACATAAATATAATTTCGACAAACTTTATCAAAAAACCTTTTTTCAAACCGCCTTATTAAATTCGTTTCTCATTTATCTTAAATTCGCGTTGATTGAAATCGTTCCCGTTTTTCTTTTCGAATTATAGTTTCACGGTTGTGTAACGTAATTTATTTCCGTATCGTTTATTGTGTGTTACAATTTAATTACCGCAGCATTCAGTCAAGCGTTAATCTTCGTCGGTCTAACTATCTTAATGTCGTATCATCGTGAATTTATACCAGTATTGAACGACAGTATTTTTAATGCTCGCATTATTTTATATAGCTTTCTTAAGATTACCAAAAACCCGCCCACTTTATCGGAAAGGTCGTATGAACGTCTATTTTCTATAAAAGTAACAAAAATATGTGTATCGTGATTGAAGCTTCACTCCGAGGAGATGTAAATATTATTTTATGAAATTTATTAGGCCATGGAGGTAGCGTTGCGGGAAATTGTTCAGCCCCGAGGCTTATTTTCTTGTTAACCGGCCATCGGAGATTTCTTTTGAAGTTTATGTATGTATTTTTGATTATAAAAGACTTTTCCGATTTTATGTCCGGGTTAAATCTTCCCCATATGAAAAACTAAACCCTTCCACACACTTTTACACAAATGATCATCTAGTCAATCAACATTATGCAAGTGCATTTTATAAGCAAAATAAATACAAAACAATACAAGAACATTCTAATGCGAAATCGTCGTGTTTATTGGACTGTCTTATTAGCATTTTTTTTCAATATTATGGTACCTACCCACATAAGAAGCCTAAGAAGGGTAAGAACGTAGCGCAACACGGCATAATTCCCCAAAAATAAATCACTATAATACTTTTGGCCGTGAAAATCTAAAATTATATAAACCTATTTCAAGTTTTCCTACAAAAGTTTTATTCTCGTTTAGATGAATTTATCAAATTAAAAGATAATGTTTTGAGTAGACAATATCCCAGGAGAATTTTTTTATACTGATTAGTGCAATTTTGGATTATCGTGTCAATTAGAATGTCTTATTTGAGCTCTTCTCTCTTCGAGACCTAGACCACCGAGCGGTGATCCGTTTTAGCAATGCTGTTGCTCCGCCACTGAATGACAGACAAGGTAGTTACACGAAGGACGAAGTGAAGTGCAAACGCTAGGAAAATATTATTATTAAAGTGTTCGGGTGAATAATCCGTCTGCAATAAAATCATATTTCACAAATACACCATTTAATAAATTAAATAATATGCTCACACTTATCCCAGATTACTATAGTGTAATGTCAAGACAAATCGAATTGCCTTCCTGCCAAACATAAATACAAATAAAAAATAAAAACAATTCTATTAAAAATAAATGGCTAATAAGTCTACGCGTTTATCGTAGAGTAGTTAAGTGGAAAATTAATGAAAATGGCATTGAGCCAATTGGAATTTATACAGAATATTTTCTTCTTAATTTTCCGCTAGCTCACAGCTGACATCCGAGTCTGACTCGAACAGATTAACAATCTGTATTTAAATTACATATCTACATATTCAAATAACCTGATTTGATCCGCGGCTAATCGCTGAGACTGGTCAAACGTTTGAATGTCAAGAACTCCGCTAAACTGCGAAGTCGAACGAGTAATTATTGCAGTAGTTATTAAGCAATTATTAATTCTTGGCTCAATTCGTCACTCATCGTCTTTCAAAGCTACTCTATAGAATTACGGAGCCATTTAAAGTTTACGGTCATTTATATCCCTTGTTTTGCGCTGTACTTGTTAACGTTTTCAATTTCTCATTTAACCCTTAAATGCATACTGTTGCAAAACGGCAACATACCGTTCAAACCACCTTTAACTCTTTGGTGTATACTTAATGCATGCCGTTTTAGAATTATCAAGTTCACTGTAATATATTTTATCGAGTGGCATCACCTTTTTTTTCTTTCGCGAATGTCAAATGTCACTTTTTCTTTAACAAAGTGAAGATTCTCGAAAATTGGTTGGAGGTTAGAATTACAGTTTTGTTTTGCTGTTATTATTTTGATTTTCTTAGGTAAGTAGATACAATAATACAATACTTTTATGTAATAACTCGTATTTTTCCGGTACACTTATTAGTTTTGAGAATTTTTTTTTGGTTTTTTATTTTTTTTTTTCATACGTAAATTGTTCATATTATTTTTTATTAAATACATCGTGTTGTAAATCTGCAACAATTTTTTTTAATCAAATATCATTAAAAAAATTACAAAAAAAATAAATTCTTTATATTTCCTTGCATATGCATGTAAATATCTACAAAATATTTTTTTTTCCAGAAAAATAAATAAATCATGCATTTAAGGGTTAACTGACGTCATCGTTGATAATGTTTCTGGTAATAATGCCACCTGTCAAAATGTTCCCAGTAAACATGTCTCTACTTAAAATGTTCCCTACCAACACGTCGCCGGTCAAAACGTTCCAACCAAAATGCTTCCTGTTAACAGTTACACAGTTGGTTAGGTTACGTTAAGCTAGGATATGGTCCGCTGACTGAATGTGCCAGTATAATAAAATTTTTCCTATTTATGGTTGGCAAAACTTTGGCAAGGAATATTATTGATGAGAACATTTTGACCGTGGACATTTTAACTGAGGAAAATTTTACTGAGTAAATTTTTACTCGGAACATTTTGACAGGGAACATTGAACCGGGTTTTGGTACTCCCTAGAGCTCTCTTGGTATCTTTTTGGCGGCGCTAAATGGTGATACGATTTTGCCCGTCTGTTCCTCAGAGTGAAGTGTCATGTACCAACACTTGGACACTTTTGGCGTATTTGTTTTTGCGTAAATACGCAATTATGTTGTTTACCTCTCGATACTTCCTTGTCACTTCGCCATGATTTTAAGTAGACATCCCTCTATACTTCCGTTGCAACCTCACCCTTGTTTTCATAAGCGACGCATGTAACACAAAAGGAGTTACACCGGGGCTCTCAGCAGCAAGACCATAAATTCACCATGCGAGCGTTGAGTCACGAGATTGTTGATTATTGTTCCTCGCGTTTATCAGTATGTATTATTGACTTTCACGATGTTGTCAAAGTAAAACAAGATTCTCTACAACAACTTGCCGATTTATTATAAAACTTCTAGTACTTACCTAACCTAAGTTGTTTATTTACTGTAACAACATTGATTATAATTATGTTATGAGTTATAATAAATAAAATTATATTAATAATAACAAATAATCAACGCAGCAAAATTTTGTGATATCAGGAAAAAGACAACATTATTGAATATTTATGGTAACAAGTTATCGATCTTCTCTTTCTAATCAGAGTTCATTCAACTCTGTAAAGTAGATAATGGGGGGGGGGGGGGGTTGCTGCTGCTGCTGTTGTATGTTCCAGCTGTGGAATCTAATCGAACCTACACTCGAACATTCATTAACGCAGGCAATAGATACGTATGTTAATATTTCTAAACCATTTTACAGGCGTACTCTTCATGGGTGTACTGGACATACTTAAAACAAAAAACATATTTCTAAAAATTAAATGTAAAACATATTTATTAATATTATTATTGATGTTTCGGCGTTAAAAGCCATTTTCAAACTGTGGCTAGGCCACATTGATACGACTTATTTATATGATTCTATTTACCCCCGATAAACTTTTTCACTTTTTTATTATTTACTAAGAAAATAATTGTGACAATAGATTTTAAATAGACAATGTATATACTTTCTCAGTTAATCGGTCTAATGAATTTTCTGTATACTATTTCACCACATTACAATAATGTAAGCTATTTAAAAAAAATCTGCACCTCTTTGCAGTGCACCTTCCTCTGCTTAATGTTTTCGCTTTACGTAACTTCTCTTGAGCAGATTAAATTTACATTTGACTGCCTGGGACCTAGGAGTCGATAGGTTGTTTAAAATTTGGCGATGTCGGTTTTCTTTCAAATCGGTATAGATATGCGGTATATATATATATATATATATATATATTACCCTTCTCTTAATAAATAAAACATAAAAACTCAGACAGTAAATACAAGCTTTGGACAAAGACACTATGAATACCATGCTATAAAAGCATTCAAAAGTCTAACACTTGAAAATAAAATTGAGGAAAACAAAAATAAATTCAAACACAACATAACAAAATGGATTAAAGAACAAAAAAGCAAATATTACCAAAATTTCATAACATAAAATAAAAAAAGACCTACATGTAACACAAAAAACCAATATAAAACACTCATCACTCACAAACACACAATATTATATTTTAAATTTATTATGTATAATTATATTTTTATACTATAAAATGAAGGCCTCAGCACCGGTAAGCCACACAGTGAGGCCAACATTACTGGATAACTCTGAAATGTAAAAAAAATATTGTACAAAAATAATAAATAACAATAATGTTCTCCTGTTACGTAACTAGACCCTGCAAATATGCCACGCGTCATGTCCCGCCGAGGCGTGGTGACGTGGCACGTGGCAGTCACGTTGCGTCCCAGAATCACCGAGGACGGATTCACTTTTTACCAGCCCAAGGCAGTAGTAAATTTAATAGTAAACGGTAAATATCCTGAACTCTCGGGCTATTGATTGAATTATGAATGAAATGCGCTCAGACGCATGCGCAATTGACTTTGTAAATTTAAAATACATCTTAGTCGTTAATAGTGTCATTTTTATCATTAAAACCTTACTCGTACTATACCTACTCGTAAACAGTGCAGCATCTAAGTAAACGCATTTAAGGCGATGCACTACGTCGTGTAGTATTTTAAATTGAGCCACTATCAATAATAACCCTTACGTAGATCGCGATAAGGTTTAAATTCCCGCTTAACACCATACGCCTGTTTTGATTTATGCAAGGAAAAAACATGGCCAAAAAGTGCCTTTTATTTTATTTTGTGGATGTTCAGGAATAAATATTTAATTTTTTATTCGATCATTTTATAAACAACTTAATTTCCCACATTATACAATAAAATCATAACCGAAAATGGGTTCGTAAGTAGGAGATTTTGAACTTTAAAGCAGTTTTCATAGGCCTTATACATTATTTTTTTCTGGGCTTATAAAAAGACTTATCTAAAAAACTCTCAACTCTGTAAAGTAGATAATGGGGGGGTTGCTTTTTTATTATATATATGTATAATTATTTCAAAGGCCAAGATGTATTCTACTCGCAGTATTTAATTAAAGAATCTGAAACATTTCTAGGCGACCAAATTTTCAAACCAAAAACACATGATTTTGAATTACTACGTATGGCATCGCTTTAATATATAGTAAAAGAAAGAAAATCAGAAAGAAAGTAATATATAAATATTAAAAATACAACAACCATATCATGCGTAGAACCAACGGTCTTTTGTACATACAGGTTTTCTCTATTACATCTTGTTTAACTAATTTGAAAGTAATCTTTATTTATTTGGCTTATTTCAACGATCATGGACTATAATTATTATAAGTAATAATTATTAGCCTGAAACACGCATGCAAAAAAAAATCTACTGAAAAAAAATAATTGCCGCCGACGGGAAATATTTTGTAGACTAGTAATTATTGCTTATAATAATTTACTATCCTTTGTGCTATGCATAAAAACCTTGTCCATAAACGTTAGTTTTTTCATAAAAAATAATAATATATTTATTACAGTTAGTAAAATCGATATTTAAAAAGAAAATCATTCGATATCAATAAATTACGTAATTTGGCAGTTATTTTTAAAATTGATTATATTATTTTATATTATTAATATTAACTAAAAAACCGTAGATAATATTCGAAAAAATAATGGTGGTTGAGTGTCCTGCGTAAATCTGTTGCAATGGACTCAATTGTCATATTTTGGAACAAATTGGAACCCTTGTGTGAAGGATTCAGACAAACCATAAAGTAGGCATGTACAAAAAACGTGATTGCACGCCGTTTCCTGTTAAACTATTAGAATATTCGTAATATTTCGGGATACGTGTTCATGAATCTGTATTATGACGAAATGCTGAAATATTAGAATTTTTACTAACACGTGTTCTGACATCTTGATAATACGTTTGTATTTTATTAACAATTCATTCGTTAGGGGCCTGAAATCCCGTTTTTAAGCGGATTTAAAATAATTTTGAAATCTTAATTTTTCTCCGTGTAATTTATCGCTTGTCTGAATTATTCTTTCTACAACTGATTCAAATTTTAAAAATGACACTTATATACAAAGCGAAATTGAGTTCATTGAACATGAACGCATGCAATAATATTTCACATTTCACGCACTGACAATATAAATTAGTAGGTTCGATGTATGTGTGATTGAAATGTGTTGCAGATGGAGAGATCCACTGCGTTATTTGTATTTTGAAAGTATGGATTTTATTTACGGTTTTCAAGTTTATCAGGCAGAAGGTTAAAGATTTTAGGAGATAGGTATACGAATTGTCTTTGTGGTGACGTAGTGTATAGTTTCAGTCGGTTATTAATATATAATCCTGATGGTTGAAAGTTTAATTGTTTTGCAAGAGAACTTTTGTTGTTGGATTTGTATAAGAAATGTGAGTAAGCATATAAGAGTTGACGCGTATTTAAGACACTATAAAACAATTACTAAATTAATAGTACTTATATGATTAAACACTTAATCAATATCTATTGCTCTTTGTCAATCTTTGTTAGAATACGGAATTGTCGGATGGGGCAGTGTTTCAAAATACTGACGAAATCTTCAACAATTTTAACATCATTCAATTAAACAGCTCTATTCTAAAACAATACTCATTTATTAGAAACAATAGATCGCAGCAGGTTCAAAAACATATCCAACAAGCAAGTAAAAACACAACATTTGGGTAAAAAAGCTTCATATACTATAGTAATAAACTCTACAACAAAATCCCACTCTCATTCAAAACTCACAACAATATTACAACATTTAAATCTCAAATAAAAAGCTGGACACATTACATAGGGAAATCAGAAATATAAAATATACTGATACCAAATACAGATTGAAACTTTAACGAATCACCTGCACTAAGAAACACCATGTAATATATTTATAATTACTTCATATTATCCATACTACACGGAGAAAACTTACAGATATGAAATATTGTTAATTTATTAAAAATCTCTGGTCAAGTTATTCGTTTTCCTGTTAAATACGGGACTGCAGGGCTTCAACGAATGAATTGACGGAGTTCCTTAGAAAGTAGCAGTCAAAAGCGAATGTTTTATTAGGACGGCGAAGACGTGTTCAAAGTTTGATATTGATATTGTCAGGAAAGTAGTATGCTATCCCGTTTTAACAGGATCACTTTTCGCCATGTAATAAATTTTATTAATGTGTAAATGAAATCCTCAGCACGGTAAATCCCATTGAGGATATCACCATCTCTGTATGTAAAAAAGGGAAGATAATAAAACATTTATTATTATTATACTCGGTGAAAAGTCGAATGGAGGAATATTATTAGTTTTGTATAATTTGAGTTTTCTAATTCCTGAAAGCCTTTTTCATTTAACGTATAAAAACTCTGATTTTCTTTCTAATAATTCATTATTCTATCAGCACCACTATTGTTCAGATACTTGAATACGTACAAATAAAATATCTGTTATATTGATGTACTTATAATTGTTTTCAAAATAAATCCGATTTGCCGTGACTGGGATAAATTTACACAAAAACGTGAAACACAATAGCCTTTGTATAATTCGCAATTCGTTGGTTGTGAATATAGTGACTCGCGACTGGTGACGCAACCATTATGATTCTACGCAGGCTATTTCTTAGGGGGGGCGGAGTTCGCATCTGACGGAGAAGATGTAGGCCAGTCGGGCGGCGCCCAGGGCCGGGCCTGGGAAAGGGTTGTTTATAATGTTTATGGGCTGGTATATCAGTTACTCTTTATGCTCGCTAAGTGCGTGAATCCTCGCTCAAATTTGCTACGCTTGGTACTAGTTCCTTCGTTAGACGTTGCGCCGCTAGTATTGATACATGCCAAATTTGACATTTACATAAATATTTGCATACTTTCGTCTCGTCGAAGATTACGTTAATTGCACATTTTCTTCTAATTTCGATTATATTCATTGATAAAGAATGATATTTAATCTTGTAAGTATCAGAGGAATTTAAGAGTTTCCATTTATGTATTAATTTCTATTCTCTTACAAACAGTTTACATAATAAGTACCATATAATAATTAGTAAGTTTTAGTGATCATCTAGGAGAAGCTGTGCTGAGGTGTTCGCATGTTTCATTGTGATAAGAGTGTCAACGGCTAGTTCGTCACAATTTCACGAACAGTAAAACACAATAAAATTAAAGCACTATGCTTTCGGGGCGTGGGACTTGATCAAAAATCAATTTTTAAATCGTACTATACGTATATATCGTACATAAAGTGTACTATGTATTATAAGTTCAATACTTGTAAACACATAACCTAATGTAATTCCTCTTACATGTTATCAGTTACCTGGTTTACATTGTTCAATTGTACTCACTTACCCAACTTATCTCATACAATGTAAAGCCTTATACGTTATATGTTACAAGGTTAATTCGGTAAATTCCGAATATAATACATGCTACCAGGTTACTTTTTCTACACTTTAAAAACTACAGACAGAAAAAAATCTCCATTTCTACTTTTCATTACTACTAAATACAAAACATATCTCTCATACTGTAAATCCAAATGCAATATATATATATATATTTTTTTATTCAGTGAATTTTATGAATTACAATTTTTGTGTACTTAATAACTCCCACACTAGGCTTATGCCCGTGTTGTGGTAGTCATAATGCTATAAATTACAATACAACTATATGTTGTATTAAGAAAAAATAAAACATAATATGGAAGAAAAAAAAATGAACATATTTAAGGAAAATATAATTATATGTTACCATGTAAATAATTTGGATTTACAGTATGAGAAAAGTAGAAATCTCCATTTCTACTAAATACCTAACATATCTTTCATACTGTAAATCCAAATGCAATATATGTTACCATGTTAATCATTTGGATTTACAGTATGAGAAAAGTAGAAAAAATCTCCATTTCTACTTTTCATTACTATTAAATACCTAACATATCTCTCATACTGTAAATCCAAATGCAATATATGTTACCATGTTAATCTTTTCAAAGCCACTACCACAGTATTTTTTTTTAATATACATATAAATATTTTTCTTCATTACTACACAACTTATTTGCAGAGAAAAATGATTTTTTTGTTATCTAATTATGTACATTTCTTAAGGAATAATATGAATTACAATCGGTCAATTTGTCGGTCCTGGAACGGGAAACTTTTCTAGTTGGACAGGCAAAGCTTCATAATATGTAATTTGCACTTTCTTTTGTATCTATCTTTAAATAAATAAATGAAACCCACCTAAAAATAACCATCGTGACGAGAGTTTGGTTTTGCAATGGAATCACGCTGCTCTATTGAAATCACAACTAATCGTGTAATATTGGTGATATTTAAGCTTACGACACGTATGCGGATTATGTGCTAAGCTCGTCATAACAATCAAGCAACTAATATTCATGCCCCTATGTTTGGCGAGAAAATCTAAACATAATTCCATTCTAACGTAAACGGTTTTGTGTTTGTTTCTGTATGGAACGGAGGGGGACGCACGTATGAACTTAATGTTATCGTTTTTCCTTTGTTGTCGTTGGATACGATTATACACCGATAAAAAGTTGGATTATTTTTCAATAAAGATAAAAGTTGTTAGCTAAGCTTATCAGTAAAGTGGAAGTAATGTTCTAGAAGAAAGAAGATAGGTATGTTATCAAATATAAAACAGCTGTTAATGCGAGCTAAAGAGTGTTCTCCCCAATCCACCCCTCTGGTTGGAGCAAGTTTCGTAGCGCAGACCATCTGCCGCGTCGCGTCGCTCTATTTCCCTAGTGGCTCGAGTCGCGGGGTCGTTCGGGACGCGCTCGGCGCGCGGGAACCTGTGAGTGTGCTGTGCTGTGCCGCTGCAGACGGTGATGGTGCCCGGCACTCGTGCTCATGCCGCAGCCATTACCATAGTGCGCCGAGTAAGGTAAGAGTTATGCAAGCATTTGGGTCACGGCCGGTGCCGTCACGCCGTGGTGTGCTTTCTCCGCGCCGCGCCGCGCCGCGCCGCTCCGTAATCACATTACAGCGCCCGCCATCCGCCATTCTCGCAGTGGCCGACTTGTTGCGCGCACGCACGGCACGACCGTAGCAAGCATAGCACAACCTACTCGCGCGTCTTATCAAAGGTCGCTGTCATTTATTCTACGGTAATAACTTATTTACCGGTACATGTGTAAAACCTAGTGTGTTCATCTGTGGGAACAACTTTAGTCAACCTAAACATATTTGACATCAATTTGTTGTTATGGTAGTGTTTGCTACTTTGATAACCGAAATTTTGTTGCATAATGTGAATAATTACATCTCGAGTTATTACCGTCAGTTTCGTGTTTAATATTTTTTTACATAATACGCGTATTGTTTGTGTTTTTGTGTCATTAAAAAAATCGTGCTGCGTGTTAATCTAGTAAACATTGACTTATCATTTGAACATAGGCATCACCATAATATAATATAACATTCTTGACTGACTCTTTGGGGTAACTTTCAATGTCCTATGTCGTTAGTTAGAAATCGTGTTAACTCAAACCGATTAGGAAATATATTCCTAAATCCAACTAAGTTCTTACATTGCCATTGGTTAGATTGTTTGTGACTCATTGAACGACGTGCTCGACGAAATATATATATTATTATCAAAGTGACACATGCTACTTATTCTGGCTTGAACAATCACTCTAGTCCACTTACGTAGAGTTTATTGAATTATTTAAGTCATACCGTCAGAACTCTATTAATATAATCTGACATACCCTGTTAACAGTGTTTACATTCACACACACTCTCTCTCAGGTATGTAAGTAGTGACCTTTTTCGCGTTATACCGATTTTTATAATTATCTACGAGTGTATCAAGTCATGTAGAATATAAAAAATACAGGAATTGTGTACTGTTTTTGAAACATTAAAAGTACCCCAACCTCAAAAGCCTTTAGATTACGTCAAAGTCGGACCAGACAACTTGTATGTTTACGTAATGTCAGTAGGTCGGATGTGTCCCCACTTCCTTAAGATGATGTAACCTTCGAGCTTCATGGTCGCGAGTGTCATCTTTAGTTTAATTCTCTGTGCTGGAAGCAGAAGCAGAAATAACAAGTCCGAGTGTACAGAGTGTCCGCGTGTGTTATATAAGTCCTCGTGTTTGTTGCAGCTGCGCGGTGCGGCGGGTCGATAGAGGGAGGCATGCAGTGAAGGGCATGGGGGAGGAGGGTGCGGCGCTAGCGGCCGCCATGACAGCGCTACGGGGCGCTGCGGGGGCGCGCGGGCTAGCGCTACCCCGTGGGCCCCCGCGCGCGCCGCCCCGCCCCCAGCGCGCCCCGCGCTTCGCGTGCCCGGCGTGCGGGGACGTGCTGCGCCAGCCCGTCACAGGCTTGTGCGGACACACCTGCTGCCGCGAGTGCGTGCGCACGCGCTGCGCGGCGTGCGGCGCGAGGGCACGCGGGGACTGCGCGACCAACGTGCTCGTGCAGCGCCTGGTGGAACGCTGGTGGAGCGCCGAGCTACTGAGTGCGCGTGCTGCTCACGAGGCGGAGCGCCTGTTGCACGCCAGAGGTGCTTCTGCGGCTCTTGCTAAGTGTGACAAAGCTCTGCACTTCTGTGAGTATTAAAACCCTATCAATTGTTTTCCTTTTCTCTGATGTTTGCTTTTCTAACACTATTTTCATATTCATAATTATGTTTACTATTGCGCTCTAAAAAATGCGACTGTAAATTTATTACAAAATATTTATTTGCATTACTATGTTTGTATTGCGTATGTTATTTTTTCTTATCACTACAACAGGTGTTTTATTGCAAAATATTGATGTATATGATATATCGTTTAGAGGCCCATGGGGCTTTTACATTGTGTGTCTTCTTGAAATGTTTCCAATTTTTTTACCCAAGGGTTAGTAATTAATAACTAATAAATAATAGTCGCATAAAAACTATCACTCACATTACAATGATTTAAAGTTAAAAAAATAATATCTTACAATTCTCAGAAACAATATTTCGACATGTTTTAAACATCGAATGTGTTTTGTAAAAATGTCTTTATCATTTGGGTATTCGTTTGTTCAACTATGTAAGCGAGGAATATATTAAAATGGTAATCAAGCAAACATTTAGTTTGTGAGTTGATCCGCTATTACCTTAAAACTTTAATTAGTTAAAATAACATGATGATGATGCATGATCAAACATGCCTGGAGATATAAACTACTTATTCATGGAGGAATAAAATGTATACATTAGTTTATATTAGTTTGGATTCTTGTATCGGCTTATTCCGTGTAATATTTTTATTTTATTTTAAAAACTGTCCCCTATGAACTGTGTATAATAGAGAAAATAACACCAAAGTTTGCCCATTAAACCACACTTACTGACATAAAATTCTGTTAATTTATCAAAATTTAACGAATGCATTGACAGAGTTCACAATAAAGTTTTTTTTTATATTAACTCCACACAGGAGGCCCTGAAGAAAATAATTTCCCTCAGGGCCTATGTCATCTTTGGGGATGCTGTGTGGAGGGTCTTTTTGTGGAGAGGAAGGAGTGAACATGGGTCTTGAAGAGTCCCATGTTGTAGGAGGGAGGAAACACAGAGGCCGGCAGTTCGTTCCATAGCCGAGCTGTTGAACTTAAGAACGAATCGTAGAAGCGACAGTTAAAAGCGAATGTTTATGAAGACGGCGGAACACGTATTCATACAAATACTGATATTGTCGCGTTCCTTCATCATATTTATTAGGCAAAGAACACGTGTCGATATATTATGAATTGCTAATATTTTTTTCAGGAAATTAAACAAAACCATATAACTTTGTGTACGTAACGAGAATAATGAACACAAACATAATGTTTATGCAACTAGTGGTTCCTACACACGTAATAATTTCCCACGTCCAGCCAGTTAAATTACGTTTCTTACTCGCAATACTAATAAGAATTAATCCTTTATTATTCTGGGCAGATATGACCTTTCTGTTCCAACGAGCAATACAGCGACATATCAAAAAGTATTCTCGTACCTTGGACCAAAAATATCAAATTAAAGGCAATATTATTAAAAATTATAGTTTCAAAAATATCTCTTTCTCTCAAATTTTTTTCATATTTTTTCATCTATTCGCCTTTAGTATATTACCGATAAAAATAAATTAATTTACAATATTTGATATTACGTACCAACAACAAAAATTAGTGTCATGTTTAGTTTCTTACAACAGACACTGCCTATTTAGAAACTAATGTTGACTGGGCCATAATGTATTCACGCATGTATTGCAGATTATTCTCGACATACATTATACTTGTCATATTATTACATATCATTGCGCACTTACACAATATCCACGTATACATTATTTGGCAAAATATGTAACTTATGTTTTTTCCTGAATAAAATGTACAATAATAAATAATAGTTCCTATACCATTTCGATTTCTCAGAAAATTTAAAAATTTGTTCTTATTAGTGCCAGGGGTGTTCAGAGAGTGGTAGAAACTCGAGAAAGTCTTAACGCATTGCTCAGAAAATTTAAAAATATGTTCTTATTAGTGCCAGGGGTGTTCAGAGAGTGGTAGAAACTCGAGAAAGTCTTAACGCATTGCTCAGAAAATTTAAAAATATGTTCTTATTAGTGCCAGGGGTGTTCAGAGAGTGGTAGAAACTCGAGAAAGTCTTAACGCATTGCTCAGAAAATTTAAAAATATGTTCTTATTAGTGCCAGGGGTGTTCAGAGAGTGGTAGAAACTCGAGAAAGTCTTAACGCATTGCTCAGAAAATTTAAAAATATGTTCTTATTAGTGCCAGGGGTGTTCAGAGAGTGGTAGAAACTCGAGAAAGTCTTAACGCATTGCTCAGAAAATTTAAAAATATGTTCTTATTAGTGCCAGGGGTGTTCAGAGAGTGGTAGAAACTCGAGAAAGTCTTAACGCATTGCCTCTGCACTAGAATGAGATATGCAGCTAAATTGAAGTCGATATAATGTAATATAACAGTAACATTGTGGATTTCATGATACTACCTACATGAAATGAATGGAAGAAAAATTCTGGGATTGCCGAGGAATACATGATAATTAAATCATTATTTGTGGTAAAATGCGACGTAAGTGATGAATGATGTACCATGTGCAAGGAGAATTTATGACTTGGAAGCGAATGATTGAAGAGGTTGAGGATGCCCGCGAAAGATATGGCACGATGAAGTAAAACATATCACATCCACCTTAAAAAGTTAGACCCAGTTGTCGGGTTCTCCCAGAACTTCATCCCATACCATTTATAAGTCCCGGTCACGTCAGCTATTAACTAATAAATAAATAAAGACAAGTAACCATTTCGATGTTATCAAATGTGATTATGTGATCATTTAATTGCCGCCTTAATCTTACGGACTCAGAACTGTTGGTGAGACGATTATAAACTTCAAATTTCCAGATACAGTTTTCCCGCCACAGGTTAACAACGCCACGCGGAAAACGAGACCTTAAAACAAACTAAAAAAACATTTTAAATAGGTAATATCACACGTGTCATTTCCTTGTTTAAAATCAATAACAAATTGTGTGTCCACATTATTTAATTTTATTTCTCGATAGTCAATATACAGGGTGTATCGGCACGTACCCGACAAACTTTCACCAGCTTTTCCTTAGCACATTTGGAGTAAAAGATGTTATGGACACTTTGCTGTCCGGTAACATTTTTTTTTAATAAAAAAATTACTATTCATATTTTCACCACATGTCACCACTGTTTTATCCTTTGTCAAAGTTGGAAAACCCGTCTGGCAATATTTTGTTCGAGTTTCGTTGAATAATGTACGTACGTACCGACGTTGGCGCGCTTTTACAATCACAACGAAATGGCACGGCACCATTCGTCTCATTTTTGACTATTATTATTTAGTGTGTACGAAAGAGCGAGTACACTTTTTGACACACTTGCTAATAACAGCTGTTGAACACGAGAAACAATTCCAATGACAGTGACGGAGTGTGGATTTTTTATTTATTTTTTGTTTTTAATTGAAAAAAAATGTTACCGGACAGCAAAGTGCCCATAACATTTTTTACTCTAAATGTGCTAAGGAATAGCTGGTTAAAGTTTGTCGGGTACGTGCCGATACACCCTGTATATATAAACTCCTTAACTGACAACGTTCCCGAATCGGGGATGTATTACTCGTTGTCGGATCGTGATCTCGTATGATCGCCTGTGCGTTCTGCGTAGTTGGGTTTCAGAGAACTTAAACTTACTTCGAATTTAAGTATCATTTTCAAAATTGGAACTGAGAGAAGAATTCAAACAAGTGATAAATTACCTCCCTATAGTATAATATTTTCACCGAAAATTATCTTAAGGCCTCCGCGGTCGAGGGGTAAGGCTCTCGACTAGCAATCCGAATGTCGCGGGTTGAAATCCTGGCGTGCGCTATAAAAAATATTTGATTAAGTTGTGTTATTTCACAATTTAATTATAAAAAAATAATATATAGTATACTTGCTGCAAGTTCCAGAGTGGAAGATACTCTCAGTATCGCCCTGGTGTAAAACCACCATTCAGAATTGAAACGTTGTTCGAAATAGCTTTGGCCGTCTTTAGTAATAAGATCTAAATAGCCACACATTTTCCCACCTTCCTCTTCTCCATCTCATTCCCTTCCCCATTACCTTCACCCTCATAACAAGCGCCAATCGGGGGTTCCATAGTCTCACTGGCTCCAGAAGGTTCTGAGCAGTTGGGACTCTTGTGCAAATTCACATAAAAAAGTCTTACTTTTAAAATTGGAACTGATATGCCAAGAAATCAGATTGAGTCAAGATTTTTCACGGGACGCCTATCAAATTTGATTAGACATTTCTATTGCATGAATCTAACATCAAACGATTACACTACGCGCAAGCGCACGCAATCGCATTCTGTAATATAATATTTGTTCATATAATTACTAGATAAACATCATCCACTTTATAATAAAGTGTTCAAGTGCCTACATTGTGTAAAAAACATGCTTGCAAAATACAAACAAATATATTTAATGGAGTTACGGCGAAGATTTCATGGTGAAGGATGCATAACATACATTTTAAATATCAAAAGAAGAGAGATTTTAATTAATTATTAATTTAATGGATAAAAAAAATAAATACACCCTTGTTTTATGCAATCATTATTATGTTGATTATATGAGCCGCTATCAATAACAACCCTTACGTAGATGGCGATAGGGTTTAAATTCCCGCTTAACACCATCCGCCTGTTTTGATTTGAAAGAAAAAAACATTAATTTTTAATATTAGGTAATACATCAATAAATAGTTATCTATCAGTATATCACGTAGTCATCGAGGAGTGCATTTGGTAATCTTCAAAATGTTCTCATTCGCAGCGGAAAGTGACTTTCATCACGTAATGTGTGTCTGCCATATATTATGTTCGTAATACGACCTCGTTGACAAAGTAATGCCCGGAGCGTCTCCACGACCGCGAGCAGTAAAGCCCGCCTGACACATTTGATCCGAGCTTGCCCTCGCGATCGATACCCGAAAATCATTGTATTTTTATTATCCATGTTGTCCGGGCTATAAACGTGATTGTTGGAAATAGCCGACCGTTTGTTTTCCCGTTTGACGGGAGGGGTCCTAAGAACCCGGCACTGGGAACGCGTTACGTAAAGGTCGGCGACCCGGTTCTCCCGCGCGCCGTCTCCCCCCTTGCCCGCATTTCAAGTTTATGTAACAGCGCCATGAAGAAAGATAACGAGCTTTCGACTGTCGCGCTCCGACACACGACGGCGTAGTATACACCCTTTGACTCCGTGTCGCCTGCGTAGACGGACGAGTGACCGACTCTTTATTACAAAATATACATTTTAGGGTTGCGATTCCAAATGCCACGGTCACGGTCGTTAATTACAATAAGAAGTAGCCCGCTAGGATTCCGCAAGAGGTATACGGCGAAGAACTTCGAATTAATGATCACGTGTTTTTGGTTTTAAAATTTGATCGCTTATAAATAATGTTTTTGAAACTTTAATTAAATACTGCGAGTATAATACATCTTTACCTTTAAAACAATTAATTATAAACCCAAAACATATCAGGCCTATAATAACTACTTTAAAGTTCCAATTTTCCCACTTACGAACCCCTTTTGGTTATTCATTTATTGTTATTGAACTTCGCAAAACAAAATTTAACTAACTTTTTGGCGAAGTTTTTTTTTGGATAAATCAAAAAGAGCTTAGCGGGAATTTAAACCTTATCGCCATCTACATAGGGAGTGTTATTGCTAGCGGTCCGATTCCTCATGTTACACAATGGGATGCATCGCCTTTATAAATCAAATCACAAGAAAATATAATTAGTTACGTCTGCTTAACCTAATTTAACTTCCACTCGTCGGCAACGCCATAATAATGTTATGTCGCTAAAATAATACGCAATATAATTATTATGTATGCATAATATTTTTTTCTTTTCTTTCAACGCAACAGTTTGATGTATTTCACCTTTGATCTGAACCTTACCTACATTATGAATACAGATTGCCTAAACAAACTTCCATCGCCTCGTTCATTCATTCTGTTCAAATAGATGTTATGTGATATGTAATGAAACAAGGCGAGTTCTCTTACATAATGCCGTCCACCGAGTGGCACCTTTACCTCATCAACTTAGTAACAACTAACAACCAATATCCCAGTAACTGAATCACTAGACCTTACGTGATTCATGGCTTGTGGGTTGTTATTTGTGTTTTCTAAAGTAACCCACATATTATCTTCTTCTTATCCAGTTTACAGGAAGACGAGAGATTTATTTTTTTATTTATTAACCTTTAAATAGATCCACAGTATACTATAAACATACATTTTAATTTGAACTTCGCTTATTTATAATAATTTATTACGTATATAATTTTAACATTTTTCTTTAAATTTAATTTCATTGGAAACTTAGCTATATATTGATGCACGGAGAAAAACGTTTTTTCTGATTTATTACAAATCTCTTCAAATTATTCGTAATCCGGTTAAAAACGGGATTTCAGGCTGTTTACGTTTAAATTTTTAGTATATTCCTAGTATATTAAGCCTTGATAATAATATATAATGACGAGATGCGAAAATATTATGACTTTTATGAACACGTGTTCCGTCATCGCGATAATACATTAATGGTATTATTCCTATTATATTAAAACGGGTTTACAAACCGTTTCCTGATAAACTTTTAGTAGATTCCTATTATATCGGAAGACGTGTTCATGCACCTGCATTTGTCTTGATTATATATAATGACGAAATTCGAAAATATCATGATTTTTTAAGTGTTTCGACATCGTGATAACACATTCCTCTTTTGCTAAATGTTTAACAGGAAACTTATCAATTCATTTGTTAAGGGTCTGCAGTCCCGTTTTTAATCGGATTACGGATAGTTTGAAGAGATTCTTAATAAATTAGCAATATTTTATTTCAGTTGGCTGTCATTATTAATTCAAATAAAAAGTTGTGTATTACAAAGTGTGTTTTTTCATTTAATATATATTGTCATACCCCAACATGTTTTTTGCTTCCTCCGAAAATATGACTTATATTTGTTACACTTCAAAATTTGTCTCATTGTTCTATTCTGGATTAGTTTTGTTTTAAAGTTACCTACTCGACTAATATAGAAAATACTAGAACAGTACATGTTAGTACATTAGTAAAAAAAATGTTTTTACTAAATTTTCGTAATTCTTCCATGAAAAGACACTTTCTTAGCTATTTTTTTGGCATTTCTTTAAGAAATGGCTTGTTATGAAATGGCAGGGTGTTTATTCTTTTCATACAAATATATAGTGATATTCATAGGCCGCACTGTAACTTATGTAGATAGTCCATTTTGTAAATTCATCGCCACGCCTTTTGGGATTGACCTCATAAATCTCTATCGTCCCACGCTATTCATTTTTAGTTTGGTCTGTTTCTCAGCTTGTTCGTTACTAAATTTTAGTTTTAAACGCGCAACTCAATGCACATTCTACGGTTCATAAGTGTGGCTCGTAAATTTTCCACATTATCAATTACGTAACCACTCGTAATGTGTTTCAAATGGGTTTACAGTATTTTCACAATGAAATCGGTAGCGTTACTTGATTGTATAGAATTCCATCAATTTCACGTTGAATATTAGTAGGTGATACTTAAATGGCTATATTAGTTTATTATCACTTTAATTGCTGATTAGAAACGTGAGCTTACCGAAACTGCTACCTAATAATATTCGTATAAATAATTTACATTTAAATGCTGGTTTACGATCGTGCGCGTCAATTTGTTAACAGGTGGGTTGCAAAGTTAGAGATGACAGAATCTCTGTTAGTGCATCTGTTTCCAAGTGCAACCACAAAGTTGCACACGGCATCCTTATCTAAATCGCTATACACTGACGCCCAAAGTGTTATTTTCCTACATTCAAGTTACGTCAAAAGTGAAAAAGCCTCCAGTATTAGAATTGATAAATCACGTCACATCTTACCTAAGTTTGAACTGTGTAATAGTTTCATACAACATAATATAAACATTTGTGTATTTTTAGGTTATCTAATGCGGTAATCGAAACAAATTTATGTAAGTTTCGGTGGTTCATTGCAAAATAAGCGTTTAATTCAAGTCACTGCAAAAAATATGGATTGTATAATGACTAAGAATTTTTTTAAATTTACTGAAATTACTTCATATTGCGGCGGTTATTTCAGAAATATCTGTAATGATGATGGAATAGGTATTTTGTAAAATAGGGTAATTGCTAGAATGTTAAACCAGTTATCATCAGATTTATGGCTAAAATTGACAAGTGTATAAATATATTATATCTGTGTTGCTCTGAAGCAAATTTCAGGGAAATGGAAATTGTTATTATTTTGTATATTCTATGATGTTATGTAGGTATCATTAATATCCGTCGTTGGACTTGCTTGACTGGTTCATAATTAATATTTAAATCTAATGAGAAGTTTCGAGCAGATGTACATAACACTTTATACACATTATGAATATGGGTGAAGCCCGATGTTAAGACAGATCCGCAAATATATTGTAAGTTTGATATCTTTTGTAGTGCCGTTTTTGTGAAAAAATCACCTTGGGCGCTGCACAAGTATGACTTCAAATTTTCTATATAATTATTTACAAAAATCACCTCCGGCGCTGTACAAGTATGAATTCAATGCTCTATCTAATTATTTACAAAAATCACCCTGGGCGCTGTACAAGAATGATTTCAATGCTCTATCTAATTATTTACAAAAATCACCCCGGGCGCTGTACAAGAATGATTTCAATGCTCCAATTCAATAATAATTAGCCTGAATCACAAATATAAATTGAAAAAATGTTCCGAGAAAAAATGAATGCCGCCGACGGGAATTGAACCCGCAGCTGTTGATTGCCGGTCAGCTGCACGGAACCACTGAACGGAAAAAAACAATAATTGTTTTATGAAATACTAGTATTTATTGAAATACTTGGCGGTTAAAAATAAGCCGACGTAGCACAGTGGTTCTCTTCATCTTCATCTGCATCGATAATGTTTCAATCGCTCTATTATGTCGATCGTACTGAAATTTAGAAATTTGATGTAATTAATTTGATTTGTATCGTCGTAATTCTCGTACGTAAGTGCAAATAATGAACGTCGAGCTTTTAACAAAATATAAAGTCTAATCTTATAATAACTTATAACTCGTCGAAAGCGAAATTATTATCGTTCGTTTTATATAAAAACAGTAATAAAGGTCTCTTTCTTCTAAATTACGATGAAGCCGCATACAGACGGTGGTAATACAGCCTGGAGCGCCTTTATCGATGACATACAACCTCGGTAACTAAACCTTTTTTAGAGTCTGTCATTGACTAGAATAAGTTTAGTCTTTGGGTTGCTTTTTTACTTTCGTCTCTATGCGGCTTCATAATAGCAGAAACTGAATGTGCTGGGGTTAAAAAGTTAAAAGATAAATTGTCACGAATTGAAAAACAAGTAAATGTTAGGCCCAAATAAGAAAATCCAAAGATAAAATATTTTTTGTAATTTTTTTTACAAAAAATACCATTATTATTCTTTTTAATCACATCACTATTTTACTTCCAATATTTTCTTAAATAATAAAAAAAATATTTATCAAAGACAGATACAAAAGTTGAATGGAAGTAACAATCCTTTAAATCAATTTTTTTTTAATGGATACAATTTTTAAGTGTTGAAGCAAAACATTTACCTGTTTAGCAAATAGTATGGTATTTCCGTGTCCTGCAGAGTGGTTTTGTTATTTTTTTCCTTAGATTTCAGATCTAAATTTCCCCAGATTTCGCAATGAGTTTTTATGAGGCTCTCAAATTCTGAATTATTTATTTATATCAGTGGTTAGTTTTAGGTTCTATAGAATTTCCAAGATTCCAGAAATTTCCCCAGTCGAGGTTGATAATTTCGACTACAGATTTTGTGTATTCCATAGATATATAGCAATTTCCCAAGACATACCATCACTGTACCTATGAGATGCTAACCTATGGAATAATTTATATATAATTCCTTCAAGTGCTCGATGCCCGAAAGTCCGGATGTCCGAGTGAGAATTCTGCGTAGGTATAACACTTATTTTGAGTCACTTCACGTTCAAATACCACAGTGCAAATGAGTCACTTCCGCCATCTAGCGGTGAGTCGACGAAGTAGAGATATGACTATATTGGAATCGCACTTTTTGATTTGTGATACTTTTCTTACGGGTGTGAGCTATCGAGTTAATTATATTAAGGTTAAACGCAACGCTCGTTGTATTCTACGTGCTCACAGATGGCGTTAATTAATTAATTTTGTATAATACACTTTTGCAAGGTATTGCTTTACAGTATTAAGACAAATTATTTGTTTGCGCTCTCATATACGCAATATGAATAAATAGTTTTGTCCATATAAAAACTCAATTCTATCGAGAAAGGCATACAAATACAATATTGGATTGAATCATCGGTAAAATATTGTATTTGTGTGCCTTTCTCGAAAGAATTAAGTCTTTACACGAACAAAACTATTGATTCATATTCATATTGCGTATATACGGGCGCAAACAAATGATTTGTCTTAATATTGTAAAGCAATTCCTTGCAAAAGCGTATTTAAAAAAAATTAATTAATTAACGCCATCTGTGAACACGTAGAATACAACGAGCGTTGCGTTTAACCTTAACTGATCCGACTCTGCCAGTGGCTCCCAAAGCAATCCTCCCGGAATGCAATTTACGCGGCTAATTTCCGTGTCTACTCCTCCGATGCCCGCTTATAAATGGACCGAATCATTCAACACGGTTTATGCCTACAGCTTTGCTTTGCCCCCTTCGCACCACACTTGACACCTACTAACGTCTGCACTTCTAGAGATAAGTGCTTCACTTGCCAATTAAAGGAATATACCGTGCTGTTGACCTCTTTAGATTTGTGTAAGTTTCATCTTAGTACTTCTCTAATACCTATCCACGCCGAAAATAATTATTAATTATACATTCATACATGGTGTTAATTAATTTATTTTATTGATATACGTTTTTTATTAATTATACGTTCAGAGGTGGCCTTAATTAATTTATTTTATTGAAATAGTTTTATATGAACATGTGTTCCGACATCGTCACAATATTCGTATTTCATTAGCTTATCATGAAACCTTTTAGTTTAGGGCCTACAATCCCGTTTTTAACTGGCTTACGAATAATTTTAAGATTCTTAATAAAAATTAGCAATACAAGGGCGTATATCCTTATATGTGTACAAGTACCTCTTGTATTATATGTAAGGCTTATTTGTACAAATACCCCTTATATTAAATGAACGGTTTATATGTACGAATGCCATATTACTTGTACCACACATTCAAAATGCCCCAATATAACACAAACTCCAAGCAAAACACATCTATTCACCGCGCTTCAACACTTTTAACACTTCATACACTTTTAACACTTCATACACTTTTAACACTTCATACACTTTTAACACTTCATACAATTTTAACACTTCATACACTTTTAACACTTCATACAGAGAATTCGAATTATTTAAAAACCTATAATCAATAAATAACATTCACACAGTACATATTACTCAACACAGACTAGATCCATTCCCTTCCCCTCCATCCCACCATGCCACCCCCAAAATACACAAAATTAAGATACATCAGTGAAAAACTCTTATTAGTGGAGTACAAATATATCTAGGGCTTATACTCGTACGTATCAATTCCCCTTATCTTGCTATTTATCAGAATTGTCACGACTATGCGCTTTATTGCAATCAATGGTCTAATATGGATTTTACTTAATTGACTGAGAAGTTGCAAATGAATCAATTAAGGTTAAACGTAACGTACATCATTTCATTTAATTATTCGCGTTCATTTAATTATTTTATCACAATACACTTTTTGCAAGTTACGCTTTAAATTATTAGTTTGCGCCCGTACATTACGCATTCACACCAACTTCTAAATCGAAGGCGATGTAGCAATCCCTCTTTGATGTCCGTTTTTCTTTAGTTCATATAATAAATTATTCGCCTGCGGTTGATGCATCAGCTAATCTGCCATTTGCTTTGAACATTTCGGCTGGTGTAATTTTTACAAAGTCAATGGCTCGATGTACCTGGTCGATAGTCGGTAGTGTAGAGGCTTGGTGCTAAGGTGGTGTGTGTTGGGACGCAGTATGCGCCGACTTGAGCAGCCGCGCTATGTGCGGACTGCGGAGCGCCGCACAGTGGGCTGAAAATCGCCTTTCATAGACATAGAGACTTGAATTTTAAAGGGTATTTTTTGGCTAGAAATGGATTCTGCTGATCATTACTATGCTATAAAATTTCGTATGAAGCAATTGCGTGTACAAATGAAGGAGTTATAAATGGCACTGACATTAAAAATGAGGCTATCTCTGGAATCATAAGGTTGGCCATTCTATCCATACACACAGATATACTACTATTTATTTGTAATTTTTTGACTTCAAGTTGAAAAAAAAACTTTTTTATGTTGATGATTCATTTTAATGCTTAAATGCTTTACATATGAGTAGGCTTGCAGTGTTAAAATATTTTTAACTAGACAAAGCATACAAGATGCATTTCAGCATTAAAATGAATCATCAATATTACATTTTTAATGCTGTTAATTGTGTTTTTGTGTATATTGTAGTCATCCTGCAGCTTAACCGCTATGCAGGGACATTGGAGGCTTGATTATTTTTATAATAAATGTAGAGTCATTTAACCAAAAAAATAGAGTACTTATGAGAGCCCTGAAGTAGTAACCATCTGTTACTTGTACCAGGGCGGGTAAGCGGTGGATAGGTGGATAGATATGGAAGTAAATAATTTCATCATTATGAGTCATTTGAAATCTTTGATTTCTCACTTAATTAACAAATACATAAGATTATTACTGAGGCAGTTTAGTAATGTAAAATAAATACTGTATACTTTTTAATATTCATGTGTATAAGGTTCTTTAAAAGGGCTAACAAATAAATAAGAACATACACTAAGAAAAATATATATTGTTAATTTTTTAAGAATCTCAAACGCGAAGCTATCAGTCCACAATAGAGTATTGATACCTACCCTGATGTATGGCAGTGAGGCATGGAACTGGCAGAGAAAGTATGAAAGTAGACTGAATGCTGTTGAAATGAGATCTATTAGGCGTATGTGTGGTAAAACCACGTATGGTCGTGTGGAAAAGCGTAATGAGTAAGATTAAGAAAGGGCGAATGAGCGAAGAAAGGAGTGTAAGGAGAATATATTACGCAAATGTGAATGGTAGCACAAGTCGGTGACGCCTGAAAAAGACATGGCACGATCAAGTGGATCAGATACTTGAGTCGGGCACATCAAGAGTCAGAATAATAGAAGAGTATGTATGAGACGATGTATGAATGTGAATGAGGCAAGGAGTGTGTGTAAAGACCGAGTTGTGCTCTCTGCCTACCCCTGCGTGGAAAAGATGTGATGGTTAGTTAGTTAACTCTTCAAATTATTGGTAATTCCGGTTAAAAACGGGATTGCCTTACGAATGAATAAACAGGTTTTCCTGATAAACTTTTAGTAAATTACGAATATATTAAAAATATATGTATATTAATAATGATAGCGGAACACATGTTCATATATAATGTGTCGGTACTTCTATTTAAGTGAGCAACCTAAAAACGATTACGCAACTATGTATTTACCAACGAAATGACTAAACATAATTTTAAGTCTAGTTTTAACGGGCAAAATTTTCCGAATAACTAAGCTGTTAAATAAATCGGCCGCACATGAGTGGTAATTAAAATTTTATAACTCCGTTGCTAATAAATATAAGATTGCGATATTCGCTTACTTAGAACCATCTCCCATTCAACCATTGATGATGTTTTTAACTGTATTTGATTGACAACTTGACTTTTTATTTAAAGCGCCGGATAAACATTGTTGTCTAGCATTATTAAAATCACGACGTTAGTCAATCAGATGATTCCAATTTATCCAATATTTATTACATTACGCAGTTAAAATATTTATATTTAACCCTTCAAGTTAATTTGTTCGTATTTGGGAACAAATCATATTGTATCATAGAAATATTTGTCTCCCTTGCTGTCATGGTGAGAAACATGATCTACATAAATTATGTCGGAAAGAGAAAACACCACGCTTTATATTCAAATCTATAAATTAACCATATAAAGCAATTTTAAAAGTAAATGAAACCTCAAGAATTGTTTTTATATGAAATGATACAAAAAGTAAGGTGACCAAAAAGTTTGTAGTACATTTGTCTAATAAAATGTTTGTAGTACATTTGTCTAATAAAAAGTTTGTAGTACATTTGTCTAATAAAATGTTTGTAGTACATTTGTCTAATAAAAAGTTTGTAGTACATTTGTCTAATAAAATGTTTGTAGTACATTTGTCTAGTAAAAAGTTTGTAGTACATTTGTCTAATAAAATGTTTGTAGTACATTTGTCTAATAAAAAGTTTGTAGTACATTTGTCTAATAAAATGTTTGTAGTACATTTGTCTAATAAAAAGTTTGTAGTACATTTGTCTAATAAAATGTTTGTAGTACATTTGTCTAATAAAAAGTTTGTAGTACATTTGTCTAATAAAATGCGTGTGTTTTGTACATATTTTTAGTTACGAAAAACTTAAGGCGAGCCATTGATTGTTTTTTATGTTCTTTCTTCTAAAAGTTTTTAGTTTTCAGATACGTCCAGAAATATTAATAAGTATGGAAATTGAACTTTTTAATTTTTAAATAACTGGTTTCCGAAAACCTTTTGGTTGATAGCGTCTCTGATATTATGTAATAACTAGAAGTGGTAACATTAAAAAACTCGTCTTTTACGCATCTATGTCGTTTTCAATGGAATCTTGTTGCAAAGAACGAACAATGCAAGTTACCTGTTGCAATAATTGTTGATCAACCTGTTAGACGACTCTGAATGACTTCATTAGACCTACTCAGTTAAAATTAAATATTCAAATGTAAATTACATTATGTTAGTGCAATTAAATTTCCATCTTTAAAGGCGTGTTATGCTTTTAAATAACATTTAATGAACGGTGTACGTCACCTTTTATGGTTAGAATTTAGAATTACACACATAAATTGGACCGTGTTTTGTAATATTATTATGAATTTATGAATAAAAAGTGTTGGTTTTACAAAAAAAAAACTAAATAGAACTTAGTTAAATTTTATAATAAATATTTTTACTCCAAATAATGTCAGGAATAACTGGTACGTATAATATTATAAATAGGGTTTTCCAAAAAGAGGTGTTATTTTGAATAGTCCGGTATTTTGGTAATGTTACTTTTGAAGCTGTCATTTTTAATTTATATACATCACGGTCAGTGGTTGAGTGGGCATAACGCTTGGGTCTCACCCGAGCGTCGCGTGTTCGATTCCTCGGCTGGCAGTCCTCCATCACAACACAAGCAACATTTTCGGCTTTCTCTGGTGGTAGTAGGAGATTTTCAAACATTGTTGGGTTATTCGTAACCTGGGAATGTTTGTCTTTCTTTATAAAAAAAAATAATAATAATAATAAAATAAAATAAGTGATAAGAAGTAATGTGTAGTTTGTGGCAAGTGTGTGTTTATGTATATAATAATAATAAAAAAGTGTTTATTCAGGTATGTGGGGAGGTTAGTGCAGTCCCACACATTCCATATAGAGATACAAAAAAATATATATTACCAAAAACAAAAAAGTTGAACAAAAAACAAAGATAAAAAAACAGAATAAATTGAAAATAAAATAGAATACAATGATAAAATTAATAGAAAGTTGAAGCCTTAAAATATAAAAATTTAATTTATATACATAATAAAATAACACCTCTTATTGGAAAATCCTATATTATGGTGGTTATTGTACAGGGTGTTACGGGACGTGGTTCCATGATAACTCAACACAGTGACAATTCAACACTCCTTTAAAAAGTGATATAACGTCATTAGAAACGATGAAAAAAAAATTAAACCTAACCTAACCTACGTAACCCAGTTAATACAGTTTTTGTTTCATCACTTTCCATGACTTTATATAGCTTTTTAAAGATGTGATTATCATTTTGATGATTCATCCGGTCACCACGGGACGTATATGCAGGGTGTTAAAGGACGTACTTGACTTGTATATATAATTATACTTTTTACTGATTCATTATGTAATATTCGTTGATAGCTTATTTCTTTTACGTTGGATTCACGCAGAATAATTTTCCTCAGGGGCTATGTTATCTTAGGGGACGCTGTGTGGATGGTTTTATTATGATAATTGAATGAGACAGGACAGAAATAGGTGTGAGGAATGGGTAGGAAACTGGGGGTCAGTTGGTCCAGGAGTGTCTCCTTCAACCAGTCTCTCTCGATCCGGCCCGCCACTCAGTAGGTGGGCAGAAGTATCAGCCGCGAACACTTACAGCAAACGTAACGAACAACTTGGGGTGACCTATGGCAGAGGTGTTGGTTATCCAATTTGGTTTTCGGGGCGGCGGTACCCGTACCAGCCTCCCAAATTGAAATGAATAAGATTCTTCCTTTGGGAATATGTTTTTGATTGTATCTTGCTAGTTTCACCCCTGCCAAGCCCGGACCTTACCGAATGACAGCTTTTGAGAACCATAAGTTAAATAACAGAATCTATCGCAACGTTGAATAGCTGGTTGAGCGTATCGAAGTTCTTTTTTAACTCGACCATTTTACATATCATCTGTCGGAAAATTTGTTTTTATGCTCTGTTTCCGACGTGTTGAATTCCCTTGAATTAGATTGCCTGAAGTGAAATTTGAAAAAGATTTATTACTGAGATTGTGACGTTTCACGCTAATTTATTCGCTTTTGGGAACAACTAATATGGTCTCACAGAAATCTTTGTATCTTCCTTAGTGTTGTGAGAAATAGGATCTAAACGGTGTTTGAAAGAGAAAACACCACGCTTGATATTCAAATCTAGAATTTAGCCACAGTAGAATTAAAATGTATACCTTTATGAAAAAAAAAATCGTACAAGAAAAGCGCAGTCTGAAAATGGTCGATGAAAGCGCCAAAGTGGATTTTATATACTGCGTTTAGTTGTTGCGCTTAGTTCTTCTAAATTACACAACGGATTTTGATAGAGTTTTTACTATAATTTAGCGAACTTCTTCGGGAAGGTTTATGAATGTAATACATACATATTATATTTGTTGAAAGAAGAGAAAAGTCGATGTTTTATAATCAAGTCGTAAAAATGTTTTTTCTGGCTAAAGCTTATGAGATACATCAAAATAATGTAGTACGGAATTGTATATCTTAAAAAGGCCTACAGAAAAGTCAGCGATGGTATATGTCTGCGATGGGATTATCTCCTGAGGATAATCCCCAGAAACGCCGGGTAGATGTTAGCTTGTAAATTTATAAGAAACTAATGTCACTAATAAATTAGTATTTTTTTAAAGTTGTTTTTTTATGTTCGTTCATAATTATCTAAATAAAAAAACGGTTTTAGCGTATTTTTTTGGTAACGTAATTAAAACATTTATTTTAATTCTACTCATTCGAAACTGTAGGAAAAACTTCAATTATTTTTTACCCAAAGCATATTTTTCATTATTCGTAAAGGTAAGGGGGCTCCATCGAAGTCAGAAGCTGGGCGTACTGCAGGGCCCGCAGACAGACCCTGTAATGAATTTGAGTACGTATCAAATCAGTACAGTGTCTGTACTGAATTTGATACGTACTGACCCGGTACTGAATTTGGCAGCCACCTCTGGTCTGAAGTGACAAAATACTCTACTAAACCCCTTGACTGCAGAAACGGGCGCTCCGTTTGGTAGATTCTACCAAACGGATTGCAATCTTTAGAGCACAGGTGGGAATGCTGTTCTTGTTCTACCCACATGAATACCGGCAATGGAGGATGCTCCGAAGATCTAGCGTCATTGATCCCATCGGCACCGGTGTGTAGTCATATGTCATACACCCGTTCTTATAGACATTTGTCACATGGGAACGGGTTGTTTCTACGATTTGCCGGCCTCTGTGTTTCCTCTGTCCTACAACACGGGACTCTTCAAGACTCATGTTTCCCAAAGAGGGACTCCTGTGAGGAATAAATGTAAATAACCGATACGTAGTAAAGATGAAACGAAAATATTATGAAGTGGTGTTTGCGACGCGATGTGGCTGTAAGGTTTTGAAAACGATTCGTGATTTTATAGTAGTTGGGGCACGTCAGGTCGACACGCCGGAAATGTCTCTGTATAAATCTATATCTATCTAAATGTCTACAGTTTGCGTGTTTACGCTAAACGTCGAATAGTCGGTTTCCCCTGAAATTAAACCACCCACGCTGTTGTCTGTGTCCACAAATTGGTAACAATCAGGGTCGTTCGATGAAATCCGACGTGGTTTCAATTCAAATTTGCATTTTCAGCTTCAGTGTCGGTAACCCGAGCGTTTGTTATTAGTTATTACATACTAGAATTATCTGTTGAACTAGTAGTTCTGTGAACAGTAGATCTGGCGTCCAAAAAAGCATGTTTCTAATTTTAATGCTTATTAAATCAAAACCTAAATTTCATCTGAATACATAAGATTTATAAGTATGTAGGTAAATAAGGAATTGTACAAATAATCCCTATCTCAATGACAATTCTTTTTTCAAACTTTCTTTCTTTCCAATATCGAATTTCATTCATCCACGGATAATCAATTTTTCATTGGGGCCTAGGAGTCGAAAGGATCTAACGTAATTTGGTACCATAAGTTTTCTTTCAAATCGATACAGATCGCACTTTTAGAGAATTTTTATTAAGTGAAAGCTACTCAACTCACCTAGATAAGTTTCAGTTTCTTTACCGGCAACCTGGATCTTAATTCTGGCATCCTGAAAATTGCAAGGCTTCTTCTGGCTGCAATTTCTAGTGCTACGAAACTATTTTCATCATGACCTACGGGTCTTATTTTACGGATTGTTCCGCGTTAATAAGCCAAACAGAGTGTTGAAACCCGGACAAAGCCGGAAAGTAACAAAAAGTACCTATATTTTCTTTTGATTACGATTACCTGTGTATTTTTTCACTCCTCGGTAAGTAGATGTCTAATTTATTATACTACAAATGTAACTTCCTGCTTCTTACCGAATAATAAAATCAAATAAAACGGTTGGTCAAATAATATCTAAAAAAGCGTTGTCTTTTTATTTCGTGTTGCCGACGGGAATTGATTATGTTGTTCTTCGGACATTGAACAAATGGAAACTACTCTTTGCTCGGTGTTTCAAAGTGTCCCAATGAAAAACTATGCGATTAATTCTGGGGTCAAGGCACGTGACACATTTCTAAAACCATTTTTAAAGCAATCTAACACACTTAACAATATTTGTATGTTATTTATATGTACCTGTATAATTATATACTCAATGGAATGTTTGGGATTGTCCTAACCTTTCCACATTCCGGAATATATATATATATATATATATAAATGAATGTTTCTTTATTTTTACCATATATAGACTCCAAAACTAGTGGACCGATTTCAATGTTTGTCTTTCTATTAGAGTTAAAAAAGGGCTCATGATTTCCACCAAAAGTTGATAGAATGCATTGTCATCGATAACGAGTCTATTTGTCGAGTTTCATCTTGATCGGATGTCGGAAGTGGGTTAATTTCCGCTTCAAAGATTTACATTCATTCATCACTGAAAACAGAAGTGAAATTTAAACAATTAAAAAAAGAACCTTTATTTCGTCAAATTTATGTAATTATTACCTATTTTTTGTTTTCATTTAATGTCATAATACCTCGGTTCCACGATTTTATCGGCTTACTAATAATGCTTGTCCCACGGTTTGTCTTGTATAGAAAACTTTGCAATAATAGACTTTCTGAATTTATAGAGTTACGATATTGTTTCTTGTTATGTTTTTTTTCTTAACGCTAATCCAGTTTAAAAGATTTAGAATGACAAATTAAGAACGAACAATTTTTTTTTTTTTTTTTATTTTTTTTATTTTTTTTTTTTTTTTATTTAAATATTTAAATATTATAATTTGAGGTTTTACTCAATAAGTTATTCCAAAAAATAATAATTTTATTTTTGTCTATTTTTTTGCATTTAACCAAATATCTTAAAGCTACATAGCACATGATAGAAATGACGCAGCAACCTGAAATTGTTCTGAAAGTAGAAAAACCTCGCCATTCTTATACAGTTTCCCCCGTTTATATAGTTAAACACAAAACATTTTTGTTGTTGTTAAGACTGTTAAACAGAATATTCTTGCCAAGATTTTGCGAAGATCGGTAATAATTATGAGATAATCTGATTATTATTATCTTAACAAGTGTACAGCTTATGATTGTTGTAAACGTGGCGTCCTCTGTTATTTTTAAAAATAACCGTCGAAGTTTTCAAATGGGTTTTAATCTGCTAGTATCTATTTATTAGATTTATTGACTGAGCGCAGCAAAGTCTTGTTTTAACCCGAGCGCTTTGCATTTCGTCTGTCTGTAAATTTGTTTGTGTGTTTCGTGTCCGGTCAATTCTGTCAAGATGGTAGCCGTGTTGGATAGTACATTTTTACTCCGTTAGAGTTCGCATGATCCTTACGATCTGTCAGATCGGAATATACATCATTACGCATTATACATAATTATAGGTCTACTGTTCGTTAAGTTTAATACAACCGAGAGATAAAGCAGTATATCTTATCGCATCTGTTTTAGATTTCGTTATAATAGCTCTGACCTCAGAATATAAGACATTCTCCGTAATAAGTTCGCTATGTTCTTATAAGCAATGCTTTATGTGTTATTATTTATTGTGTGTTTTTTGTTGTTGATAATGGCTCGGCATTTTTTTTTTACAAATTCAATCCGGTTTTTTCTTCTGAAAGTCATCCGGCGCATGAATAATGTATCCTCATGGCCAGAGTATCAGCGACCTTACTTGGTTTTTGATTCGTAAAATGCCAATTTAAGTTAATGCTTTTATTTGAAAAAAAAAGGATTTATGTATAGAGAAACAGCTCCGTGTGTGCGGCGGGCATATTCGTAAATACGGATTGATATGATGGTACTGCGGCACTTCCATTCGAATTATTCATGTGACGTCACGAGACACCATTTCACGCTTTACCCACGTTCACTTTGGAAGCTCATAACTTCGTCATGTTTGAAGATATCGAAAAAATATTTTTATTATCGTTTTGTATATATATTAAATATAATACACTTTCGTCGAAATTAGAAAAAGGAGATAACTTCGTTATTCTGTACAATATTTTACGCATTTCAAAAACTTATTTATATTTTTATTAGTTAGAAGACCTTTCGATCCCATTTTTGATTTAATTTATAATATCACAGACAAAATACAAAATTCTTCTGCAATACATACATAACCAACTATCAGACACACTCACTGATCAATAAGATGCACGATCTGGGCAACAAGCATGGGGGTACTATTGATATATTTATTGACTCCATTTATAGAACTAAACGTAATCACTAATCTATCTATCGAAGAGAACTAGCTTTCGAGTTTGGTGTATGAGTAAAAAGTAATATCATTCAATACATAATAGTGGATGTGGTAACATTAAAAATATATAAATATGATTCGAAATTAAGTTGCTGCATTTCGTTAATGGTGTTACCAGTGTTAGTTTTTTCTTAAATAATTTAACCTTTTGTTTTAATAGTACCAATTCTCTTATTTTATTTGAATTCTTCGGGAAGACTATTAAAATATTTTATCCCTTTGTAAATATAGAAAACTGAAGAATTTTGATGTTATATTTATGTCTTAACCCCTTCAGGCCTCTGGCACATTGACCGTTACATTTCTTAAAGATGATGTCAGTAAGTCGGAGAATTAAAATAAATGGGATAATTTTGAGGGTATCCAAAAACTAATAACTGTTTTTGAAATGTGATGAAATATTATTATTAGAAATAAACATATAATAATTTTAATATAAAAATTTAAAACAAAAATAAAAGTTGTAAAAATGACTCAATTTACGTTTTTTCACCTAAACATTGAACTGAAATTACCGATTACGAAAAAAAAATTATTGTACAAATTATTATAAATATTACGCAACCTCACTGTTTTGTCGTTTCGTTTAAAAATAATTAATGAAACATTCACAAAGTTTCATTTTTTTTTTCAAATTGCTGTCGGAACTTGGATCCTTTGGTTTTATAGAGGTGTATATTTTAATTATTCCGTGTTTCTTCTATATTTTAGTGTAAAGCTGGATATTTTATCTTTCTAACACCGTTTAGTTCATATTTCTAACTATTACGGTAAGGGAGACACAATCATTTCTATAAGACCCTGAGCTGTTCCGTATAGTAAGTGTTTATTAAAAAAAAATGAACAAATTAGCCCGAGGAGTTAGTAATGCATTCGGTTTGCACTAAACAATATCATTTCGTCATTTATTTGCTTTATGCCATCCGGTAATTACAAACCACAACATAGTATTTTCGAATGAATTTTGGATCAGTGCCTGTTTGTCAACACGGGTTGTCAAAGGCCACGTAGTTTTGTCAACAATTGCGCGCTAAGATCTTTCTAGCAATTCGAAACAAGCGCATGACTAAACGGCTACGACATAACGAATTATTTTATATATTGAGAATTGAAAGCTTTTAAATCGAGTACTTAGATCAGTGGCGGCCTGTTACATTTAAAAAAAATCATAGACATATGAATATTAGTAGACCTGCCCTAAGTGATTAAAAGCGTATTATCCCCACTCCCCATACCGGTTCCATTGGAGCCGGCAGTGCTCGCGTATGGCCTCAAGTGAAATTTGAAAACGTGACGTCATCATTCTTGTGCGAACTATGGTCGAGGCATCATCGGTTCATTTTACGAAATAACACGGCAGAATGTTGACTTGTGCTATGAAAACTTGTAAAAATAGATGTGAAAAAGAGAATAAACCCAATTGTCTTATTACATTCCATATATAAGCATTATTTTACTTTATTTTAAGCATATTCACATCGTATAATATAGATCAGTTGTTACTATCACATCGAGAAACGTCTGGACGCGAAACACAATGCTGGTTGGTTGCTGGGAAGTAAATTGTGAACATTTATAAAAGTGTCTTAACTAAATACTTAAACGAAATATTCGACTCTGAAAATAGAACCGAATTTTTTTGCCGAATTTGGACTTCGCAAATTTGTTCATAACGTGGCGAGTAATTTGCGCTCCCATGTAAAAATGTCTATTCATTCAAAAGCAGATTTTACTTTTAAGAAGTAAATGGTGATATTATAATGCGAGATGCCTATTTACTGTCAGATTGATTTATTGACGAATCACAGTCAGCTTCACTCCCTTCGTTCTTCAACAGTTGATTTTACCCCTCGCCATTATCTTCTCGTCTATTAATTATTTGTTACTATTGTTATTGTTACTGTAGTACATATGTAAGCTATTTTTCGACATAGTCGCCATTCCTCTCAACGCAAGTGGTGAAGCGGGGTATCAACTTTTTGATGCCTTCCTCGAAGTAGTTTCCACTACTTCCACTTCTCCACCTCCCCCTTTACCTCCTCGTCGGTTGAAAACCTTTTTCCACCCTTGTACAGCTTCAGGGAGGTAAAGAGATAAAAATCTGAAGGTGCTGGGTCAGGGGAATGCGCGGGGTGGTTAAGGACATCCCATTTAAACGAAGCAAGCAGTTCCTTCGTTGCGTTGGCCGTGTGTGGTCTGGCATTGTCGTGCAGCAGGCTGACTCCCTTTGTCAGCATGCCTCTCTTGTTTTGAATCGCCTTCCGCAGTTTTTTTAGGGTCTCACAGTATCTTGCAGAGTTGATGGTCTCCCCTTGAGGCAGATATTCAATCAAAATTATGCCTTGACAGTCCCAAAACACGGATGCCATAATTTTCTTGGCTGAAATTGTGGTTTTGAACTTTTTGGCAGAGGGTGAAGAGGTGAGAACCATTTTTAAACTCGCGATACCACTTGTACATACTCGTACGATTCATAGCTTTATCACCATATGCAGTTTTCACCAAATTATAAACCTCAAACGGAGCTTTTCCCTTCCAAACGAGATAACGGATGACGCCGCGTATTTCGCACTTGGCGGGAGATTGGATTGACATTTTTCACGAAATGTCTTGTCGCGTCGACACTTCTCAACGCACTGACCTTAAACCGGTCTCGTTGCGGAGGGGAAGAGTCAGGCTACACGTAAGAGTAGCCAACATGTCGAAAATAAAATTCATTCGGTCGTGAGAGCCTCAGTACACTTACTTTCTGGATACGCCTCGTATAATACTGTGAATAAGAACTACCAACAGTATCTAAATTTTCTGAACGAATAATTTTTATTGGATGCTATCTTTATGTTTACCCAGGTTGTTGTTTTATCTAGGACACCATTATTTGACTGAATTCTCGTACCTACCCTGATGTATGGCAGTGAGGCATGGAACTGGCAGAGGAAGGATGAAAGTAGACTGAATGCTTTAGTTATGAGATCCTTGAGGTGTATGTGTGTAAAACCATGTATGATCGTGTGATAAATATAGAGATTGGCAACGATTTAAGGCCGATATAACCTAATGAGTTAAATTAAGAAAGGATAATTATAATATTTGGGCATGTAGAACGAATGAAAGAAGATAGGCATATAACGACAATATATGACGCGAACCAAACACTTATTTAGAGCCATAATAATATGAGGGTGTGCTTGAGACAGGGTATGAAACAAGGTGTGTGCGTGTGTGTTTGGCGGTCCATCTTATCTGCCTACCTCTCTGCGGAGAAGCGGCATGATGTTTAGTCAGCTTAAAATAAGTCACCAAACCCGATTAGTACATTAGTCAGGTCGTGAGTTAATAATAATTCTGAGATCCCAGCGCCGCAGGTGAAATGCCCTCATGAAGTTGTTTAATGACGATTACTACGTGTCTAGCAGCATGTACGGCAGGCCTATAAATACACTGCACCAAGTAATTGCTTCGGCTGCTCGGTCTACCACTGCAATATGTACACATATATATGTATTGTGTGTGTGAACATAGCGTTTTTCGTGTCTAATATGTACCTTCGTGTACTTTAAGGTGGGCCAAAGCTTTTTTAAATTTAAATATGTCTTGTATAGTGTACATGGAGAAAAGTAACTGATAAAAATATGCAAATTTATTAAGGCGACATTTGAATCCAATAACGTAGGTTTCCTCGACGCTCACATTTTAATTATGTCCGATGAACGTATTACTAAAAACTCAGATGTTTCTAGAGGGATCCCTACGGATATAAGTTATTTATATTTAAAATTACTAAAAATAGGAACTTGAATTAAAATATTTTTTGTAAAACGTTTTTCAACCATAAAATTAGCGGTAAGCACCAGATTTTATTTATCAAGATGATAAACTTCCCAAGGAATCCCTCTAGAAAAATAAGAGATTTTAGTAATGCGTTCATCAGAAATAATTCAAATACACTCCACGGAAAGATCTACTTTCTAGGCATGCTAAGGCAAAGTCAACCGAAGGTTCGTCCATTACGCCGGGCAGCGCGCCGAATATTGTTTTTACACGACTTCACAATTTCCCATTTATTTTATTTTACAGATATGGTATGGCAAATTCAAACGCAGGTCTGTCACCAGGGCGTCACATATTTTAATGCACGGCTGCTTTACTTACGTCGTTAAGCTTCTGACTTTATTTTAGGTTATTGTCTTGTCTTAAGAATCTCTTCAAATTATTCGTTATCCGGTTCAGAACGCGATTGCACGCCCTTAAGGGGATGAATTGATAGGTTTCCTGATAAAATTTCAGTAAAACACCAATATATTTTAACGATGTCGGAACACATATTCATAGAAATCCTATCATTTCCACATTTCGTCATAATATATTAGATATTTAATAAATCTGCATTACTCATTTTTCTCCGTAGTTGTGCATACATTATAGCATTCTACTTTTGAACTTCTACCAGGTGCCAAAGCACTTATAATCATGTTTTTCCCTTGTTGACTCCCAATTTTAATAACGTATTATTGGGTGTATTTTGCTAGCAGCCCGTGCGCGATTAGGTATTTCGCTAGGAACTGTGGAAAACCTACCGTCTGTCACACCGGAGTCTGAAAGTGGCTGAAAAGTGAATATTATCTAAAATATTACATTTATTCAAATGTTATCATAATCAAGACTTGTACAACCAAAAGCACTTGAATCGCACGGAGAAAAATGTTTATTGATAATTTATTAGGAATCTCCTCAAATTATTTATAATACGGAAAAAAGGGATTGCAGGCCGTTTCCTGATAAACTTTTAGTAAATTCTTAATAATATCGCAACACGTGTACGAGATAGATAGATTATAATCACAAGTGACTTCGCAAAACATCAAAATCGTCAATATATTACAGGCCCACCCTAATGTATATCTACATAACCAGAGAGCAGTCTTCGTGCTACCCAAACCTATGTAATTATTCACTTACCTAATCTACGGTACTTACTACTTAACTGCCCACCGAACCAACAAACTGTGTGAGATTCTTTCAGCTCCATTATGAGTCCATCCACCACTGGTCGATTAGGTTATTTAGTAGATCAAAACACCGTGCACATATTATAATAGAAATTAAAAATATATATTTTGATTTCATATACTAGCTTTACTAACTGCCTTCTCCTGACCCCGGGTAGAAAATATGGCGTCTTATGTAATTACTTTTTTCAGTGTTTAATTATTGTTTAGAAGCGGTATAGCTCATGATGGAAGTGACGCTGCGAACTAAAAACAGTTGTATTGCTCTAAAAATTACAACAGAAAAAGCTGTTAATATTTAATGACCCCACACGAAGAAAACTTATATTTTATTAAAAATCTGGTCAAATTATTCGTTTTCCGAAGATATATTCTGAATGACCAATACTTTATTGGGAAATGATAATGCGGTATATTTTGTAACAGTGAAACTAATTTTTATAAGTGCGTAGGGTTTTTTTGTTTAAAAATAAACGTTATTTAATTGTAATGTATGTTTCAAATCGATATAGCTCGTGATGTATGTGACGCCGCAAATTGAAAACTGTTTGAACAATCTCAAGATATTATTCGGAAAAGGCTGTGCAAAATTTGCCGGTTTCACGGCTTAAAATCTGTTGAACTTATTTCTACAGATCGTTAGACCCCCAAACTGGTTAGGTATCATGATTATCGATATTTAAAATATTTGGTAATATATTAAACAACTAACTAACCATCACGCCGTTTCCTCGCAGGGGTAGGCAGAGAGGACGGACCGCCAAACAACTCGGTCTTGGCACACACTCCTTGCCTCATTCACATTCATACATCGTCTCATACATACTCTTCCATTATTCTGACTCTTTACATGACCCGACTCAAGTATCTGATTCACTTGGTCGTGCCATTTCTTCCTCGGGCGTCCCCGACTTCTGCTACCATTCACATTTGCATCGTATATTCACCTTACACTCCTTTCTTCGCTTTACCTGTCCGAATTATTTAAGCGTCCCTTTCTTGATCTTACTCATTACGCTTACATCAGCCTTACACTCTTTGCGGATCTCCACTTTCCTCACACGATCATACATGGTTTTACCACACATAAGCCTCAGGGATCTCATTTCTACAGCATTCAATCTGCTTTCATCCTTTCTCTGCCAGTTCTATGCCTCACTTCCATACATCAGGGTAGGTATCAGTACTCCATTGTGTACAGCGATTTGCGTTTGAGATTCAAATTAGCAATAGTAATTTTTCTCAGTGAAGATGTTCATATTTATTTGTTAGTCCTTTTAAAGAACCTTATACACGTGAATATTTATTTCACATTACTAAACTGCCTGAGTAACAATCTTTTGTACCAGCACTCCATTGTGGACTGCTAACTTCGCTTCTTTGGACAATTTTTTGTTAGCGCCAACTGCGTTCAGTCTTCCATTAATGGAGTTACCAGCATTTACCCTTGTTTCAATATTCAAAATGTGTGCGACAAAAAACATTCTGACTTATACCAAAAAAATCAAGGTCTTGACGTGAGTTGACCATTCTACATATTCTGGACAATGGTGAATTATAAACATAATTAGTCGAGTGTTGATTGAGGAAGAGCAGTTCTTTATTTCTGAGTCTACGAGAAGGTATATTGAATGACATGAGTTCTAGTAATGTAGGTGAGTCAATAATATTGTTGATAATTTTAAAAAAACAAATTAGATCAGATTTTTCCGACGGTCTTCTAAAGGAGAAAGGTTTAAAATTTGTTCAATTTCATAATACGAGTAATTTCCTTTTCTAATCCTAGCCTCCTAGCAATCCCCTTTAGGAACCGATAATTATAATTATTTATATTAATTTACCACAACACTATATGAAAAACATGCACGGAGAAAACTGACTGATATAAAATACACTTTCACTTGATTGTGACATGTCTTTCTCGGGCGTCTCCGAATTTTCTACCATTCATATTGGTGTCACATATTTTCCTTACTGTCGTTTCTTCTTTCATTTGCTCTACATGGCATCTAAGGGTCCCTTTCTTAATCTTACTCATTACACGGTGAAAAATGAGTTTTGCTAATTCATTAAGAATCTCTGCAAATTATTCGTAATTTGTCAAAAACGGGATTGCATGCCTTTGACGAATGAATGCGTTATCATCATGTCGGAACACGTGTTCATAAAGTACTAATATTTTCATTAGTCATTATACTCATTATATATTATCAGGAAAAATGCAGGTGCTTGAACACGTATTCCGATATATTAGGAATGTATTAAAAGTTTAATAAGACAAAGTCAGCAATCCCATTTTTAACCGGATTTTAATAAATCATCAATACTCGTAGTGTGAATCTGTTATTGTATTCATTTTTGTCAGTGTGTGAATACCTCAGCGCAGGTTCTCGTAGTGAGGTGTTCATGAAACAATGTAATGTAAATAATTTACATAGATTTTTATGAACTCTTCATACATATTGTTCCATATGGCAATTAAAGTGGGTGGCGTGAGACGTGTTATTAACATTAATATGGGTCAGCATTTTGTCTGTCATCAATCCAATGACATTGTCTAGCCCACATTGATTTAGTATTCACACAAATTACACAGGAAATTATTGGATAGTGTGGAACGTTCCTCGTGAATCATTTTTATCACGCACTTACGCAATCGGGATGTTCGACATCAACTCGAATGCTCCAGATTTAAATTTCTCCGACAGCTTTTGCATTGGTCATCGATGTGTTAATATCTATAATAACAACATACTCGTGGCATTCGTTCATTTTCATAGACTATAATCTATAAACATTAAAAAACAAAGTCGCTATCCGCGTCTGTGCGCTTAGTTCTTCGCAACGGATTTCAATAGGGTTTTCACTATCTTATGTATTCGGTGTATGCATATAACACATGCATATTATATTTATAGAAAAGAGAGAAAAGTTTCCGGGCAACGCCAACTAGAGTACTAAGACAAACGCAGTGCATGAACACGTTTACCGATATTAATAAGAATTTACTAAAACTTTATCAGGAAACGGCCTGCAATCCCGTTTACACCAGATTACCAATAATTTTGAGAGATTCTTAATAAATAAGCAATACTCATTTTTATCCTTCAATGACCAAAAGTATTATCGTGATCATTTTTTGGGTTAATTTGCCGTATTGCGCTTCCTCCTGCTTTAGCCAATGTTTCGGAAAGCTTTGGTGTCCATCATCCTCTGATTATTCTCTTATTATTCTCTTAATGTGGTTTTCCACTTTTAGTTTTCGTGTAGCCGTCTAATACTGCGTTACTAGTTCTTGTATATAGAGTATTTCTGGCGTTATCTGCTCACGTGAAATATTTTGATTTCGCTTGAATATTTCTAAACATGAGTGGTAATTTTAAAATCCATTTTTCAGGTTTCGCCCAACCATTATTACGACTTTTATGACGACTTTGATGTCTAATTTATTTCAAAATCAATAAATTTAGCTAATAAATCAAGGCGGGCAAATCGAATAAGATTTTATAGGTCATTCATATCGCGAAATACGCTTTTGTGACTTTATAAACCGGCCTCTGTCCTTGAATAAGTTTTTTGTGCCTACGGCCGATATAAAAATGCATTCGTTTGTTCAGTGGCGTGGCGACATGCTTCCTGACCCCCGAGCACACTTCCCATCAGATCCTCATTCTTCACAATTAGGTACATATTTATTTATTGCTTGTTTATTAGTTGCGGCTCGTGACTTTTGGTTGTACTATAGTGCTAATATTACAAAAAATGGCATTATTGATATTGTTGTAGCTGAAAACGATTTTTTATTTATTTTCGTAAATTCGATTTTGTGTATGAAGATTTTGCCAAATGAAGCCAAACTGAAATTTCCTGAAAATCTTGATACAAAATATCGAAATTTCGAAAAAAAAATAGTAAATCGTTTGCAGCCACAACAACATCAATAATGTCATTTTTTGTAAAAAAAAACATTTTTGACAACAGAGTTTTTGAAATTTCTAATTTTAAGGTATTTACGACAAAAATCGGTTACGTGCCATTATTATCGCTAAACTCTTTTAAAAAATATTATTTATACTCCAAAGCAATATTACTAATCATTCATAATTTTGTTTGAATAAAATAATTTTAATTTTGAAACTCATCATTATTATGTTTTAATAGGTATTATTTCCGCCTCTTACAAAATAGGATACACAGTAATTTTAATCAAGTAGCCAGCTGTAGCTGTATCGTATAAGCAATAGTGAAAACCCTTAAATTTTGATACGACTGATGATAATGGCTTGGAATGAGTTGTTCCTCACCAATAATTTTTTTGACTTGCGCCGCTATTACCTCTCAGGTGATAGAATCAAATTAAAAGTAAGGTCATCAATCCATTAACAAAATTTAATATTCTCATCAGACGTTGAGTATTGGATACAAAAATAAATTATTACGTTACACTAGAGAAGACTAACTTTAAAAAAAAACAAGGATTTATATGAATTTATCTTTGTTATTCGGTAATGAATGAAAGCCAATCTTCGAAACGGAAAACAACCAATTAATGATTAAGTTCGATCGAGCTGAAACTTAGCAGATAGACTCGCTGTCGATGACAATGCATTTTGTTTTTTTTTGTTTATATGCTTTTCTATGAAATTCAGCTGTTAATGCAATAAATGTCAGACTTATTCCAGTTACTGGTTAGGAAGGTCCAGTCCTCAGTCAAACCATTTTTTTTAATTTTAAGTCTTAGAAGAAATTTGACAATAGATGTATTGAAGTAAAAAAACTTTTCACAATAAATCTTACGCATTAACCTAATTACCCTATTAGTCCCAAGCAAATGAAACATTTTCTTTGCTTCGTGCTATTCACTGTCTACATTATTATTTGGGTATTGGCGCACACTCAATTGCGGATTCTTAAAATGGTTCTCAAACGTAATACAAATTTGTGATTTACAATGCTTACTGTTTATCAACAAGTCCCATTGGCCTACGCTCAATTCGACGCTGACCAGAATAATATTGACACTCATAAGCTCTCTTACAGCACTCATAAACCTATTAAGGTGACATCAGACTCTAATAATGTGGGTTTGCTGGACGCTCACATTTTAATTATTTCTGATGAACGTATTACTAAAATATCAAATGTTTCTAGAGAGATCCCTCTGGATGTAAGTTATTTATATTTAAGATTAATAAAAACAGGACCGTACCATAGAGCGCCCTTGGGTGATCCACAAAAACGGCGCTATAAACATCATCCAAATATTATTAAAATATTTTATGAAAATGGTTTGAAAATTTTAGAAAACGTTTTTCAGCTATAAAATTTGCGGTAAGCACCAAATATATTTTTCTAGAATTTGAATTATTAATCCCTCTGTAAACATTTGAGAATTTAGTAATAAGTTCATCAGAAATAATTAAAATAAATCCCACGGAAAGATCGATTTTCTACGCCTGCTAGAGCAAAGTCGACCGTAGGTCCCGTCCATTACGCCTGGCCTCGCGCCGAATATTGTTTTTACACGACTTCATCACTTATGTCTTTAAGATTCCTTATTATGACTTGTGTTATTACGATTCCACTTTATTTTAGAGATTTGATAGCGCAAATTCAACTGCAGGTCTGTCCAATACATCGAGGCCTTCACTTACGTTGTTAAAATTCTGGCTTTATTTTAGGGTATTGTCTCGTCTTAATCAGGAAAGTAAACAGTCTTAATATTGTACATAAAATATAAAACTTTAATAATGTAGTGTTTGTGTTCAGATATGAGCCGTAGCTCTCAGAGTCTGTGATTATTGAGATAATAGAAACTTACCCTCCACGCAATGTTGCCATTGGCTTTATGGGGTAGAGTTGTGGTTGTGTTGGTTGTTCTTGTGTTTTTACATTATCATCTATCTGTTGTTCTGACGCATGCGGTGTATTGTTCTAAGCCGCTGTTTACCGCATCGTTATATTCTGTGTGTTTAGTGTGGTTTATCGAGAATACTTACTATTTGTTTAGTACTATTTTTGTCGGTTTTACCGGGATGTCCGGCGGTAAATTTTTAGACTGATTCGGTGAAATAGAGTTAAAAATAATAATAATATAATAAATATAATGTAAATACAAATAAAACACTTTATGCATTTAATTAAAAATTACATTTCTAGTTGTTGGTGCATGTGTAAGTTGGTAATAATGTGAAAAATATTCCTACGTAATACCTAACATTATTCAAGTTCATTGAACTTTTATTAAAAAAACTACTCATCATGTCAGACGAGCGTTACCAGGTAACAAAATTATTTGATGAATTAATTCGAAAGGTGTTTTTCTTTGGTTCAAATGTTTGACAGATGATTATATGAATTAATAGACTGACGATACAACGCGTGTGGTTTCACTGAACATACTTTAGTGGCCCGTTCATGTGCATATTATTTGAATGGACATCCTTTTCATTCTACATTGTTTGATCGAACAGTTTTAGTACAACCATTGTCGTAATTGTTCAAGCTTAACTTTGTTAACTATTTCGTCTTTTCAAAATCCTATATGTATGTTTTTTTTAATTATTTTTTTATCCTCACAAATCCTACAATTATAATATCCCTTGATTTTTCACGGGTCTTCCTGTAGTACTTCCTGTAACACTCTGTATGTACTATGACAAACAGTTGATGATAGCTAAGCATACATGGGAATACTGAGGTTCTCCAACTACAAATGTCACTCGGCGTCTCATTGTGCAGCATTGCTGTGAACTGGTTCAGTTGTCACTCTTCTGCAATAGCTCCGTGTCTTAAACCAGTTCACATTTACATAACTCAATTGAGTTCACAAGTCCCCACTAACTGATAACTTTAAAGCTATGAAGTCCATCTGCATTTAGACCATCCATACTACTGCAAACGTACGTATATAACGTCCGTACATTACATAATAATATAACCTAAGCAGGCGAAGTACTATGATTTGAAAATTTGATTGCCTTTAGATCCTTTAATGAAATACTGCGAGTACAACACATGAAATAATAGAGCATTTTTATAAATCTTTTTATGGGCCCTGAAAAAATAGAGCGTCATGCCTATAAAAACTGCTTTAAAATCCAAAATATCCTACTTATGAACCCTTTTCGGTTACGGCTTTATTGTATAATGTGGCAAATTAAGTTCCTTAGAAAATTATCCTAGAACGCTTAAATATTTGTGCTTGAACTTCTCAAAATAAAATAAAACAGACTTTTTGGCGATGAGTTAGTAAATTCCCGAGGATCCCTCTAGAAACATCTGAGATTTTAGTAATCGTTCCCCATTAAACCGTTCTAGGCATGCTAGGGCAATTTCGACCATAGGTCCGTCCATTGCGCCGGGCCGCGCGCCCAATAATGTTTTTACACGACTTCATCACTTATGCCCACCTTATTACACTTGATGCCCACCTTATTTTAGAGATTTGCTAGGGCAAATTCAACCATAGCTTTGTCCAATACATTAGGGCCGAGCGTCGCATATTTTTGTGCATGGCTTCTTCACTTACGTCTTTAAGATTTGGAAGTTATTTTAGGTTATTGTAGAGTTAACAAAGGTTTTAGATCGCAAGAGGTTTAGCGAGTCAGAAGCTAACTAGTCTGACCGATGTAAATCGGTCCGAGAACTGAGAACCAGTTCTTGTCATCATTTTGGAATACCGTGGACTTTATTATTCAAACTAACTTTCTAATGAAGTAGTGATTACATACATATTATGAGATTTGTATGTATGCGTGTGTTCATTATTTGGGAACCATTTACGCCAAGGTCAGAAACTAATGTTCCTTAAGTCTTGTATTTCGTAGGTATATAAAATATTTATAATATTGATATGTTTGTTCACTTGAAGATAAACTTGCAACTAGCTTCACTATAGTCATGTATGTATGTATGTCACCCGAGCGATTGGTATCATATACTCGTACATACATTTACCATATTATATTTATTTTTTTTTATTTTTTTTTTAAAAAGAAAGACAAACATTCCCAGGTTACGAATAACCCAACAATGTTTGAAAATCTCCTACTACCACCATTTCCAAATTATTTATTTGGAAATATATGAAATTGCTTACTGCCTTTTAAAGCAAATGAATGCACCTGTATTTCACCGTTTATGTCATATTTTTAGGTTCTATAAATTTGGCACATTATGACAAGTGATAGTTCAAAACGTTTTTGCAAACTTAGCATAATATACAAAAAATCGCTATATATTGTTTGCTTTAAGCTGCCGACAGACGTAGCTATAAAAGATCAAAAGTTATTTGGCTTGGCGTATTTCGGCATATCGCTCGCCATACATTTCAATTGGAAATGTACGGCGAGCGATATGCCGAAATACGCCAAGCCAAATATCTTTTGATCTTTTATAGCTACGTCTGTCGGCCCCATTAACCTTGGACTTTTTTTATCATAACTTATCGAAAATTGCCTTTACACTTCCACAATGATTTTAAAGTTTTTAAATGTTTTGGGGTGTACCATGAAACTATGAAAAAACTAGAAATTTTAAATTAAATTAAAAACTAGAATTTTTTTGTGTTAGTGGTTGTCAATAGCATAGATTCGATAGTCAGCGCATTCCACGTTTCTTTAGAAGTTATATTGAATTAATTAAAATAACGCGGTGTTATAACTAATATTTTTATTTTGGTACCATCTCGTAACGGATGTTGACAACAACCATTTTTTAGTATCACATTTTATTTTTTATTTAAATTGTAAGACCAGACATTTATGTATTATTTTGTGAAATTTATTTAGAATATTTGATTTAAAAAATACACAGAAAAATGCTGAGTTTTTATTAATATTGAATTTGATGTGAATGTCAACCTTAATCTTATTTCATATTACATAAAGTATAATAAGATAAATATGATTTAAGATTTTCACGGCCAAAAGTATTTTTGTTATTTGTTTTTGGGGTGTTATGCCGTGTTGCGCTAACTCCTTCTTTAGCCAACGTTTCGGACAACATTGCAGTGTCCATCATCAGGGCAGATGTAACACATCTGTGCCCTGATGATGGACACTGCAATGTTGTCCGAAACGTTGGCTAAAGGAGTTAGCGCAACACGGCATAACATCCCAAAAACAAATAACAAAAATATAATAAGATAATTACATATTATGTTGTTGCCAGTGTCTTTTTCATTCCAGTGTCATTTCTCAATAATATCACACTTTCCACAGTTTTCTGTTTCAACAATAACATGCAGTAGCAACAAATAAAACCATATGACTTATCGAATCAACGACCCGTTAAACAAAAATAACTTGCTTGGAATTAATCCGTAGGTTCTGCAATAACTTAGCCGATCCCTCCAAGTGGAAATTCCAATTCTAGATTTCTTGCTCTCAGACGGTAGTGAAAGAAAACTAAAAAAAGTTAATATACTCGTATAAAATCAACCATCTGGAACATTTATTTATTTGTCACGAAATCCTTTATCACAGACTGTTTTATAAATATTAAGTGCGTATTTTTATTAGAAAATATTATGTTTTATTTTTGTCATTCTATTTATTTTATCCATAATTTCCCACAAAACTTTTCGCAACAGTATTTATTATTGCGTTGTTTCCAATCTGGAGAAATGCATACCCATTTATTTGTTGTTCATCAGTCTTACTAATATATGAATACTACGCGGCGCGTAAGGTGAGAACAGTGAAAAACTTGTCTTATTACCATGGCGTTTGTTTGGTTAAAACGGTCATAAAGCCGGTCTTAAAGACCGGCTTTACTACACCAACGTTGAACAGGCGTGTACAAATCTGTATATTATTGATACATTTACAGTGATGGAATGATGAAATTGGGATTTCATCCAGGCGTCAAATAATGAAAAAGGTGGGATTGGGCGCGAAATTGAGTAATCTGAAAGTAAGCCAGTTCTCATGTCTGTATGAAAGGGGCGAACGAAGTGTGTATGACGAAGCAACTAGTGTCTATTGAGGAATCTTTGACTTTTGCTAAGCAGGTACCCAAGTACCTACATATTTCCACAAACATTTAAAAATACAATATCTTGAGACGGGGCACATGACTAATAACAACATGGTATAATTCTTTGTTCACTAAAAATAGCGATTTAAGACCTCGGGTTCAACTCAACTCGCAAGGAAACTCGTCAGCGTTTTAATGTGCATTTTCTTTCTTCGTCGGTCGGGGCATGCATCGTTCTGTACTATTGAAGGTCGGCGCGTCCTTAAGCGTGCAATAACCTTTCATTTTTAACCTTGAGATTCGCAGCGCATTACTCGACCGAGGGGTCAAATATATGCAAATGCGATATATTTTTGGTACATACAGAGAACACGATGAAATCAATAATCTCATTCGTAGTGTAGGTACTTTGGATACTCCGATTTTTAAAAGAAAAATATGTTTTTCGTTAATATTTTAAAACTCCACTTTTTTGGTGGAAAAACTTCGGGAGGTGATTCTATATGATGGTCAAAGTAAAAATGATGAACTTTGAGCAGGTGGATGTACTTGTGTATTTGGGAAGTATGTTTATGAGAGATGGAAATGATGGAGATATGAAAAGAAGGTGGACTGAACGCGGTTAGCGCCAACAAAAAAAATCAAAAGAAGCGAAGCTAGTAATCTACAACGAAGAGTTGGGTGTTGGTACCTACCCTGATGTATGGCAGTGAGGCACGGAACTGGCAGAGGACGGACGAAAGTAGACTGAATGCTGTAGAAATGAGGTTCCATAACGCGTGTGTGGTGAAACCATGTGTGATCGTGTGAGAAATGTGGAGATTCGCAAATAATACAATACAATACAAGGCTGATGAAACATGGGATTGCAGGCCTTGACGAATGAATTGATGTTTCTTGATAAACTTTTAGTAAAACACGAATGTGTTATAACGATGTCGAAATACTTGAAAAATCCTGATATTTTCGTATTTCGTCATTATATATAATCAAGTAAAATGCAGGTGCATGAACAAATGTTCCGATATATTAGGAATTTACTAAAAGTTTATCAGGAAACGGCTTGCAATCTCGTTTTTAACCGAATTACCAATAATTTGAAGAGATTCTTAATAACTTATTAATACTTATTTTTCGCCGTGTAATGAGTAAGATCAAGAAAGGGACGCTTATATGCCATGTAGAGTGAATGAACAAAGAATCGTAAGTAAGGAAAATATGTGATGTGATGTCAATATGAATGGTAGAAGAATTCGGGGTAGAGTAAGAGTATGTACGGGTCTGTAATGTGTGAATGGAAGAGCATGTGTGCAAGCGAGATGGAATGCTTGCACATGTGATGTCAATATGAAAGGTAGAATAATTCGGGGTAGAGTAAGAGTATGTACGGGTCTGTAATGTGTGAATGGAAGAGCGTGTGTGCAAGCGAGATGGAATGTTTGCACATTTGACAAATATAGTGTGAATGCTTGTATCGTCCCCTTTCCTTCATTGTCATCTTCCCAAAAAACACCAAAAATAAAATTACCCACATCGCCTCGTTACATATACAAACACCGCTCCCGGGTACATTACAGGGACGATGTATGAATGTGAATGAAGTAAGAAATGTGTGTCAAGACCGTGTTACTTTGTAAGGATGAAATGAATGGGTGGGGTACATAATATTTCTTGTGCAAAAATCCACAACCAAGTTTATTTTACCATAGAAAATCGTTTAAAAATCAGAGTCACGCCGGGGCTTTGCTATTGTACCTATATATGTTATGTTTACGAATTCATATTCGCAAATGCCTCGCAATTTTCTTAACACGCAATAATGTAACAAGGATATTATAATAATTATTGAGTAGATACTGTTTATAAACGTTGCATTGCGGTAAACCAGCTTTTATTGTAATAAATAACAATCGATATTTTATACGCGCGTATGGAATGTGTGCATTGGGTGCATATAAAGTAACATTGTCGTGGATGAAATACGAGTATGGAACAAGTATTACGTTTTAATTATATTATATTATGCACACCTACACGATACAATAATAATCGTCGCGCTTTGGATACCAAGTAATAATGGTTGAACGGCGACACAGGACAGTGGCAATTCAACACAATTTTGAAAAGTGACGAAGTCATTGAAGTGCACGGAGAAAAATGAGTATGGCTGATTTGATGGCCAATCCATTTCCCAATGAAATATTAGTCGATTCAGAATAAATCTGAACACGTGTTCATGCAGGCTCGTGAAGGACAAAATGTTCCGACATCCTAATAATATATTCGAGATTTACCGACAGTTTAGTAGGAATTCACTCGTCAAAGGTCTGAAATCCCCTTTTTAACAGGAATTCGAATAATATGAAAAGATTTTTTAATAAATAAGCAATATTTTATATCAGTAAGTTTTCTCCGCATGTTTAAAAAAAGGCATATAATCCTAACCTATCGTAACTTGTCTAGTTTTTTCATCTCTTTTCAAGAGTGTGTTGAAGTTTACTTTCCTGAGTTTTGTACCTGGGTAAATACGTGTAGCGATTTCAATTGAGTTTTACTAAGAAAATACCCCTTGACTTGTAGAGACTTCCGATGTTTGTAAACAATCTCCATTATATAAATGTTTTTACATATGAGATGCCAACAAGACGACAACGTTTTCGTTAGTATTACGTATTACGTAGAAGCGCCGTGCAATTCATGCTCTGCAAAAATAGGTATTTTTACGTCCTCACTTCAATAATATATTTTATATTCTTTCCTTAGGCAAGCTGGTACTTGTGTTTAGAAATAAAACTGTACTTACTGTGAAAACAACATGTATATATATTTATAAAGATTTATTAATTTGTAAAAATTTAAAAAATACGAAATTATGTAAATAATAAAATATGTGTTTGATAAACACTATTTAAATACACGATATAAATATATCAAAAGTAACCTTATTTCGCCGGTGCATGAAATATGATGGAGCATGGTTTATTATTTATAAAACCAGCCAAAATTACATTTCAACAAGTATAGCTGACATTTAAAATGTAATTTAAACATAATAATATATAAAATGCGAGTATGTACATTGGCTACTACGCAATAAATTCGGCTGACATACACTTCACCACAATCTATCTATCTGCCCTGATGATTGACATTCTTACGCTGTTCGAAACTTTGGAAAAATACGGAGGAAGCGCTAAGCGGCATAATAACCCAAAAATTAATCAATATAATAATTTCGGATGTGAAAAGCCCAAATCATCTGATTTTTGTTAATGCTGCTGACACACTTGCGCTATACTCTCATGGCTTGGCCTATTTTAGCACATCGCTCACCATACATTCCTAATGGTAATGTATGGCGAGCGATATCCTGAAGTAGTATCCAAGCCACGATGATATAACGCGCTTCTAGCGTGGTCTGTCGGGCAGTGATGCCATACCACAAAAATGAAAATCGGTAGATTTGAGACAAAAATCGGTAGGTCGTCAAAATATTTATTTGAAAATTTTCGGTGTATTTTTCAGAAAATTCCTTTTTTTTCACAAAATCGGTAGATTTTAGCCGAAATCGGTAAATCTAAATCTTTATTAAAATTTAATTTATGTTATTTGAATCGCACGCGATGATTATGTTTCCTGCGGCTGTGTTTTGTTGTTGATAAAAGGATTGCAAGTGGACGAGGTTTACGGAGGAGTTTAGAATGGTTCGTCGTTTTGTTTCAGCGCCCAACAACCACCAGCTGCTGGCCGTGAGGGCGCTGGCGTTGAACAGTCTCAGCCGGTACCACGAGGCCCTCGCTGACGCCAGCAATGTCGCCAGAATCCGACCAACCTGGAGCAAGGTAAATATATATATATTAAAACCATGTTGACCTGGTCACTCGGTGCTTTACTATAAGTCCTGAGGAATTGCTTTAAATGGCTTTAGCCGTGTTTGGTGACCAGATCTGAATAGCCAGGCACTTCCCCATCTTCCTCTTTCCCATCTCCTTCCCCTCCTCACTACCTTCAGTCTCACAACATACCCCAATTGGGGATGCCATAGTCTCACTGGCTCCAGATAGTTGGAAGAAGTTGGTACTCTTGTGTGGTATTGGTGAAGTGTCAGGGGGTATTACAGCGCGCTTCACATGATCTATACCAAAATAAATATTATGTTTTTTTAGAAATTCAATTGTTGTCATCATGCTAAAGTCATTCTTGCTAAAAATCGATAAATACACCGGAAATATGTTATCATTAAATACAAAATCAGTAGACGCCTAGGTAGGTGATCACTCTAATCAATAATATTCTGATAATTTGTATTTTGTGATGTGTTAGGACTGTTAGGTGTTAGATATTATCAGCGCCTTCACAATTCGGCGACTGGAGCGGACTGCTCCAATTGCGCCCTCATGCTGCAAGCTGCAGCAATGCCAATTCTAATTATGAATAATTGCACTGTGTGTGACGTCACAAGACACAATTGAATACATTTACCAATGTTCACTTTGAAATCTCGTAACTTCGTAATTTTTGGAGATATTATCGTTATGAACTATTCAAATATGTATAATGCATCTCGCCCTTTGTAGTTGCATTACTTTAACCCTCGGACACCTTGTATACTTGTATGTTAGGTTATGCACGTTGGTAGGTTAGATTACGTACTATTTATTATTATTATTATGTAATGAGCAGGCAGCATTCTGCTAATGCGCTCATATCTGATTTCACAACAAGTTTGACAGTAATTGAGTTGTTTTAAGTTTGAACTAAGTCTTTTCTTCTCTCCAAATGTGAATCCAATGGAGTTTTGAATTGATTTATATTTGTTGTATCGATGACATGTTGTGGGAGTAAGTTCCAAGCATCCACTACTCTATTTGCAAGGAAGTGTTTTCTAGGATTAGATGCAAAAGGCGTTTTGGTAATTGGTGTTTTTATTATGCTACTGCAATGGTATTTGGTGTTTTTATTATGCTACTCGATTCTTCATTCAGTCGTAACTAAGATTAAATTGCTATTCTAACTAACCCATATTCGGGCTGCATCGCGCCCCAGTGCCAACAGTCTGTCTGTTTGAGACATTTGAAGTTTATGAATGACTTACACGGGTGAAATGTATTTGCGTTAGATTTACATATCGGCAAGTGGATTCCATGATAACTCAACACAGTGAAAATTCAACACACTTTTAAAAAGTGATATAAAGTCATTAGAAACTATGAAAAAATATAAAATTTAAACCTAACCTAACCTAACCTACTTAACCCAGTTAATAAAGTTTTTGTTTTATCACGTTCCATGACTTTATATAACTTTTTAAATATGTGATGAATTATCATTTTGCTGATTTATCTGGTCACACGGCAAGTGGTACCTACCTACATATGTTTTTGAAATTAATAACGACAATAGTAATAATAATTGTTGGGTAACTACATTGTTTTACACATGTGTAACAATATCCGCCACAATTGTTATTATGTCATAGTATACATAACAATATGTAGATATCTTGGACGTTTTGCCAAGATTGCTTTGGTAAATAAACTAAAATGTTGCTGTGCAACCTTCTTGCATTAAGAAAAATTCTAGTTTATGCAAAATAGATTTTATTAAGCATTAATTAACTCTCAAGATCTCTTATAAGATAAGTATAGGTTCCAAGTTAGAGAAATATAACTGTTTTCTCTTGGATCTATCTTTCACTTTTTCCAAAATATCGAAATTCATTTTGTACATTGTGAAGAACAGTGGGGAACTATATCACCACCCGGTTGGGGGCGTTGTGAGGTAGATTAAATTAGGGTCTGTAGGACGGGATTTAGCGGGTCTTGAAGACGCCCGGATTATATGAAGGAGGAAAAATAGATTCCAGATATAAAAACGAGTCTGAAAAACCAAGCATTCTCATATACATCAGGGATCAATGCTGCTAGCTCCTTCAAGCAGGTTCCATTAAAATACCTGTAGAACAGACTCTGCATGCCTACATTGCGTCTGTGCATTAGATATGTCAATCGATCGAACCAAATAGATTTATCAAGTATTTTGGGACTCCAGCCCAAAGGTGGACTTACTTGAGATTTGTAATGTTAACAGCTGATCACTATTGAAATATCTGCTAGCCTTATTCAAGACGCTCAGTTTGTTGGAAGCCAGATTTACTCGGGCTTCTCTGGAGCCGCGGTACTTGAGCCGGTGGAGTCTTTATCTATTATCCCATCACCCAACGTCCTAATGCCCCCAAATCTCTTTAAAATCCTCTGATTATTATTCTCAACTTATTTTAATGAATTTTATTTCGACTTTAGGGTCATTTTGTTCGAGGAGTTGTTCTATCCAACTTGAACCAACACGCAGAAGCCTTGGTGTCCTTCTTCATTGCCGCCTGCCTGGGGCACAATGTCCAAGCCATTAAGAAACATGTCACACTGGTATGTAACAATAATTCCTACTTCTTATATTATGTCATAGCAGCAGCTTCTAGTAGGTTCTAGAAATTCAATATATGCAACGTGCATCACATTGGAACCTACGAGTAAGATGGCGAATGTACGCTGCATCTACCTATATAGAATAAAAACGAAGCCGCCACCTACCTACTCGCGATTTGCCGAACGAGTGATACCTATATAAACACGGTGACATTGCGGTACATAGAGTCAGTCTTTAGTACTCAGTCCATCAGTCTCGTTCGGGCACTTGAATCAACTACCATAACGACATCATCAGCGACAACTGGGACTACTCTGGCTTCTCTATTTGGACTCTGTAATTCGACTACTTCAATAAAGCCACTGCTAGAACACCCCACAACATCTTTCAAAGGTATTAATTGAATTTGCTGAAATTCCTTCCATCCTCAAACATATATCCCACGATTTTTGGGTAGAGGATTAGCAGATTGTTAATTAATCCAAGGGAGCCTGTTATGCCTCGATACCAATATCCCACAATGTTTGGGTAGAGGATTAGAACATTGTTAATCAATCCAAGGGAGCCTGCTAAGCCTCGATAGTAATATCCCACAATGTTTGGGTAGAGGATTAGAACATTGTTAATCAATCCAACGGAGCCTGCTATGCCTCGATACTAATATCCCACAATATTTGGGTAGAGATTAGCACATTGTTAATCAATTCAAGGGAGCCTGCTACGCTTAGATACAAAGATATATCCCACAATATTTGGGTAGGGGATTAGCACATTGTTACTCAATCCAAGGGAGCCTGCTTGCCTCAATACAAAGAGCTATTCTATCAAAACCGTGCTTTCAGCAATTCCCACTAGAAGACTTACAATATCATTTCTTATTAAATACTCTAAAAATACACACATTGGAAGACAGGTGTAAAATAAACGACTTAACTTTTTTATTCAAGATTCTAAACTCTAAATTCGACTGTTGCGAACTTCTGCAACTCATAAACTTACGAATACCTACAATAACAACACGACAAAATACACTATTCCACTGCAACACACATAAGCGTAATTACATTGCGAACTCCCCAATACAACGGTTTTACACTATGGGAAACCAATACTTAGGTGATGTCGATATATTTAATATTAACTTTGCGAATTTTGTGGATTACGTAAAAGACTTATTTCAACACTATTCCTAAATGGAATATTTTTATAAACCAGTCTAATTGCTGTATTTTTTAATTTATGTTTTTGCTATTTTTAATTTTGTTTCTTGCATATATTATTTTTTAATGTAATTTTATTTTTATTATTTCTTTCTCATGTTTCAAAACTGTCTGTCATTAAAATTGTACCGCCTACATGTAAAAGCCCTCTCGGCGTTAAATAAATAAAATAATAAATGAATAAATTCCCCCATTTTTTCGAAAAACCAATTCAAAATGAGATTTGGACATTGCTCCGTTCCCTCTCACCTTTTCAAAATTCACATACTTCGTAGATCCTTAAATTTTTTAAATCACCTACCCATATTGCACAAATTTTAATTAACTGTGTTAAGTATGTCTAGTCTGTTTTATTCTATATACACTACAAATTTGTATTCTTATGTAAAAATTATTTGTTTTTAATTGTCCCGAAATGAGTTTTATTTAATTTCATGTGTTATAAATATTGTTGGTGATATTTTGTAATATATCATCACAAATAAAAAAATATAAATACTTTTTGACAAAATAGTTACACAATAAACATATTATTTTGCACTGCTGCAGGGATACTGTAAAATACAAAAGTTATCTATTATCTGCCAACCAAAATAAGTTTACTGTGCCATCTGTGTTTTGAAGATGAAATCATTTTTTTATCTTTAATAGAAGAATTCAGTCATTTGCTTTTCCCAAACTAGTCTATTTGGATAAACTTATTTTCGTGAATTTAATATGCAAGCATAGTAAATCTTAATTGTTGTGAAAAATGAAAAACTTTTTTCATAGTTTTATATGCTTTTGTACAATTTATATAATTAACCAATTTTTGTTGTTGTTGTTTGTTTCCAGTGTTTAGCAAGATTACTTAGCACCCCTAGTCGTGAGAAGATCTACCGGCGTCCCCTCTTTCGCAGCATTCCTAGTTACAGGAGAAGAATTTCCTTGACATTTAATCAAAACAAGCTGTGCAAATGTCGTTCTCTACAATATGGCAAAAGGAGGCAATTTATAACCACCAAGGACAGTTGTGATGATGGAGAGATCTCACAAGCCGAAGGCCTGGACACTGCCAACATGCAGGGGGTGATAGATAGAATATTCATGGAAGTCGCCAGATATTCAGGTAATTTTAATTAAATCTATTGGATGCATTGAAAATGGTTTATACAGTCTCTACAATCCGAAAAAATTAAAAAATGAACCTGTTCATTTTTACTATTTTTCGGTTTACTGGAATCTTTAAAAAACAGTTGGATTTTCGGAACTTTTGCTACATGGATGCTACATAAAATTTTATAATTTTTTTTTTTCACATCGGATAAACTGAATTTACCAATTATATTCCCTCACTAACTTCCTAGAACTTCCCCTACCAAGTGTCCCACTACAAGTCTCTTTAAAATTACACTTCAATTGTTAACGTCTTGCATTTTCCACCCACTTACCCCGCCCCTATCACCCAACGGTTGGATTAATGGATGTTCAGTTTATGGTGGGTTCGAATTACAGGGACTATACTGTATTATAATAATTTGAGAGTATATTCTTGTTTTCCAAAAGTTTAAAAGTTTTTGCAATTTATTAATTACATACTATTTATACTTGTAAAATAAGTTGAGATATTTAGTAAGGTTTTGCTGGTCCATTTTTTTTTTTTAATATTAACCCAAAACAGGAGGCCCTGAGGAAAATAATTTCCCTCAGGGCCTATGTAATCTTATGGGATGCTGTGTGGAGGGTCTTTTTTAAGGAAAGGAAGGAGATCACATTTTTGTGAAGGTAAAAGGTATGAGGGTTGGGTAGGAATCTAGGGATCTAGGGATCAGTGTGTCCAGGAGTGACAGACATATGAATATATCCCTCCCACTGCGGCGCAAGGCGATATGTCAGGAGACCAGTTGGGGAGGTGAAAGGGTCTCCCTAAATAAGCCTCTCCCGATCTGGCACCTCGCGCAGCTGGTGGGCAGGCGCATCCTGAACACACCTCATTCGAAGAACCCGGGCACCCCTCCTAAATCACCAAAAGTTAACCACTTGGACCTATGTCAGAGGTGTTGGTTATCCAATAAATGGTTCCCAGGGCAGCGGTACCCAAACCCGCCTCCCGAATTGATTCCTCCCATTCCAACAACGTCAATATAATAGCTTTCCTTTGTATGTTACAGAAATGACTCCTTCATCAACAGAACTTCAAGTGGAGACGATACTGGTGGACCAATCTGACTTTGAATGTGTGCTGTGCTGCCGGTCCCTGTGGCGACCTGTGACCACTCCCTGCGGACACACCTACTGCTGGCACTGCTTGGAGAGGTGTCTGGATTACAGCTCCTCCTGCCCCCTGTGCATGACATCCTTGGCCGAATACCTCGCCAACAACTCGCGGAGTATCACCACATTCATTGACGAGTCCATGAAAAACTTCATCCCCATGGAATACATAGCCAGGAAGATTATTCACACCCAGGAAGTTATCGGAACGACAACCTCTGAACCGCATATTCCGGTGTTTGTTTGCACAACAGCATTTCCGACGGTCTCCTGCCCGCTGTATGTCTTTGAACCTCGCTACCGGCTAATGGTTCGTCGATGTCTCGAGTCAGGGTCCCGGCAATTTGGAATAGCTGCTTGTTTAGACAAGAAAGCCACTGGACTTAACCGTTACGCAGAATTTGGAACCATTTTGGAGATAAAAGATTGCGTTTTGCTTGGGAATGGTTGTTCGATCTTGTCTACTGTGGGAACAAAGAGGTTTAGAGTGCTGGCCAGGGGAGAGAGAGATGGCTACGACATGGCCCAGGTAGAGACCATCCAAGATAACCCCATTGAGTTAGATAGAGAGCCAAATGTCGTTGAATTGCACAATAAAGTGAGGCGGAAAGCATGGCTTTGGTTCAAAGACATGGATGAGAGTTCCAAAAATGAAATTATCCAAACCATCGGTTCCATGCCCGAAGAAGAAGACGAATGGAAACAGCAACGGGACGGTCCTTCGTGGACTTGGTGGGTTGTTGGAATTCTGCCGCTTGCCACCCAACTAAAGGTATGTACATAGCACCCAGTTACTTTTATTTGCGGATCTCACATATTTTACATAAATGTGTATATTCACATTAAATGTATCAAATAATAATTTCAATGTAGGAATATATTTATACATAAAAACTAATCAGTGTTCCAAAATGTAATTTGTAAGTTTTTCGATGAGCGCAAAACCAACCGTTATTTGTGTTAACTTTGTGTTAGCGGATGCTGGTGTTGAATGGATAATATATAATTAATGCGGATTTAATAATTTATTACAGAGAATTGCGTATAAGAAACCTTCACTAACTATGATTTTGATTTTGTTGTGATGTTTTCATTTTACTATGCATTATTTCCACAGCTACAAATTTATATGAGTTAACTCAAGATTAGCTAACAAAGTTTTTTTTTTATCCTCTACTCAGATTATTGATATTACGCCGTGTGTTAAAAATACATTGATAATGTTATATTTTATTGTCATCCATTTATGTTGGTAAGTATTAATTACTGTTAAATGTGACAGGTTAAGAACATAAAAAAATCATTCAACACCATCAACCTAACTTTTTGTAAACATATTATTTAATTTAGAAACGATAAGTCTTCATATGTGAATTGAAATTCAACTGTGTACACATAGACAGGAAGATAAGGGTGGGGGACAAACCAATACAAGTCATAACCATGCTGTAAGTAACGGTATTTACCATGTTACCGTGGGTAAGTGATGTGGGCGTCAACCTTATAGTGGCTGGTCAATAAATGAATCTGACAGTTTTAAGGCAACTCGCATTCTGTCATCACTTAGAAAACAAAATCCTAAATTGAATATTTTGTTATAGTATTTATCTAGACACTTTTATAAATGGATTATAATTTACTTACAGCAATAACAAATATGTGCATGCCGAGTGAACGCAGAAGATACGTATATTTAGGTTTGTCACACCAAAGTTAGAAACGCGCACTCAGACCCTGTGTAGATAAGTCCCACAGTGGGTTGCGCTGAAAATCGTTACCGTACACATGTTTTTTCACACCAAAAACACATGTTTTTTTAAAAACATAATTGTTTACTCAACTCCACACAGGAGGAACTGAGGAAAATAATTTCTCTCAGGGCTTATGTCATATTTGGGGATGCTGTATGGAGGGTTTTTTTAAGCAAAGAAAAGGAAAAAGGTATGAGGGGTCGGTTGGTATATGAGGGTCATTTTATCAAGGAGTGACAGACGTATGAATCCATCCTTCCCACTTCGGTGCAAGGCTATGGTAGAGCAAGTTCGACTGGAGAGGTCAAAGGGTCTCCCTCAAATGATCTCTCCTGATCCGGTCCGCCACGGCAAGTGCATCCGCCACCGAGTCCTGGACAAAAACACATGAACTGCCATCACCGGCCATAGCTTGCCGCTTGGGGTGACCTATGGCATAGTCAGTCAAATAAATAGTTCCCATACCCGCCTCCCAGATTGAAAATTATCATTTTCTATATGTAAAAGGTATGTTCTGTATGTGCCATGCTAATTATATATATTATTTTGTTTTCAGGTGATGATCTTGGCGACATCTGACCTTGAGAAAAGACTTCGTGCCATAGACAGAACACTAGATTATATTTACTTCATGAAGAAGCAAACTTTTATGAACGACAGGGATTTAAGTTTTACGGAGCCGCCGCCCGATTACTTTAGCAGCCCGTGGATATACAATCAATCGGCTAGCACCAGTCAACTGGGGGAACAATCAATGTGATATCGTTTGGAATTAGACAGTAGTTGTAGAGATTCACTAGAAGACCAGACATGACATGTATTGAATATACTTTTATATTTCCAGTCATGAACTGTTTTACCTCTTAAGACTTTGACATGATATACATACCGTAATTTCACACTACTGTGGTCCAAATTTACTCTAATTTTTGATTTTTCGTATTGTGTATCTGTAAATGGTTTGGATAATGATATTAAAAACTTTTGTTACTCTATATTTCAACATATTTACAAAATCTCAATCAATCAATCTATACAAAAAAAAATCATACACAACTATCCAATTATTCATCAAATCCATCAAATATTTCCTTTATTATATCGATGAAGCATGTCAATTGGAAGAATGTTAAAGTTAGCAGGTCACGAGATTATGTGCAAACTAGAACAATGTCATCAAATCTATGCTCTGTCATTTAGGTGTAAACCGTTCACTTGATGTTACTTGTGTTTTAAATATTGATGTTTTTATGCGCACGGGTGTTTGGACCATAGTTGTGGCGTATGACTATAGTTATTTGAAATTACGGCACTATTCTGAGTGTAATGACCATCTTACACTATAACTACATATATTCTACGGCGATATTTTTATGTAATTATTTTATTTGATTACTCTGAACTCACCAGAGGTCCCTGGCCATCCTTAAAGCTAAGGGAACTTCATATTATTATATACATATTATATCATAGTCAACCTATTGGGCAACATTGTGAATAAAATTAATTTAATTTATTGTTAGGTAGAGGAAAGTTTTTCATAATTTAGGTCTATTGAGGCCCAAATTAACTAATTTAAAAAAAGAGTGGATACGGAATGAAGCTTTCCTTGCTTTTTTATTATAGCATCACATTATAAAATTTATATGTCGTGTAGAAAAATATATTATCTTTTTAAAATTATGCCAAAATATCTTCCTAGTTTGTAAAAATGTTTTCGACCACAGCTATCCCTTACGAATAATATTACCAACAGAATACTTAGTTTGCTTTTTTATGTGTAAAAGAATTTATCTATCTAAAGATTCTCAGAAATAAATAAATATTCATAGATCATTGAACAAATTGGAAGAACTTTTAACTTTGCACAAGACATTATACTATCGCAGTTATTTCTTAATTTGATTTTAACACTGTTAATTATTGACCTGTTATGTTTTAAATATTATTGATTCTATTCATCGCATATCCATTTTTTCTCACATTTGATGTGTTTCATAAGTAATAATCAAGATATTGTCTTTTTTGACATTTATTAACTAATTTTTCAAAATTTTGAATCTGGAAAATATTTGTCTAATAAAATGTGTAAGGATATTCCACTGTATATTACGTTAAGTTCTCTATCTGCATATCTTTTACTTTACTAAAACAAGATTTAATCAATTTTGTGATATTGTATATTATATGTGTATTGTATTTACATATATAAATATGTATAAATGAGTATTGCACATTCTTATTTTTCAGGATAATTTATGGCAAGTTTGAAAAAGCAACCGATTTGTACATAGAGAATGTTATGTAGATACATTGATGGTATTAATTGAAATTTCAACAAATATTTGGTAATAAAAAAACCATTAATTATGGGAACATATTTCAATGGGTAAACTAACGCACGTTATAATCTATGCATTCAAAGATGGCATTAATTTAATTATTTTATTAAAATACACTTATTGCAAGTTGCGCTTTCAAATATTATTATTATTATTATTTAATGAGCAGGCAGCATTCTGCCGATGTGCTCATATCTGATTTCACAATAATTTAACTGTAATTGAGTTGTTTTATATTCAAAATAAGTTAATCCTTTTTCTCTCCAAATTAGCATCCAATGGAGCTTTAAATAGGTTTATATAAGTAGAATGGAGGACATGTTGTGGAAGTTCCACTACTCTTTTTGTAAGGAAGTATTTCCAAGGATTGGATGCTAAAGGTGTTTTTTAATTTTTTTCGTGTTACCACGGAGATTTATATTTTTGTTGGGATTTCTATATCTTTCGATATCTTTGTTAATTATTTTATTAGTCGGATTATTTGATTGCGTCCGTACGCACGGACAAAACTATTTATTAATTTTCGCATTTCGTACATACAGGCGCAAACAAATAATTCTTCTTAATATTTTAAAGCAAAACTTGGAAAAAGCAGATTTTATTAACGTAGATTATAATGTATGCTATGTTTACGTTTGTACAATATAAGTCAAAGTTAAAGATAATGAACTGGTTTTAATATATAAATGGTTATTCAAGTCAATACAATTAATATACTAGACTCTACATCAAAGCATAACGTAATGTCGCAAGTACATAATATATCATTTTAATCAATGTATAACAAATGCTAATATTTTATTTACATCATCTCTTAAAATTATTGCCATCGCTATACATATATCTTGTTTTCGAAGAAAGAAATTACATGAGGTTTGACAACAAACACTTTGGTTTAACCACTAATATATTTTAATTTATTCAGGAAACTGGTTTTGCTTAGATCAAACTTCATCAGTGGAAAAATTTAAAACTGACCTTTTTCAATTTTTCAACAGGTTTAAATATTTACCCCAACTAAGTTGGAGCCAAGCGAAACCAGTTGGTGAATAAATTTAAATAAATTAGTGGTTAAAAACAAATCTATGTTTAGTACTATTTTTCACTTTTCTCCAAGCATTTAATGCTGAAATAAAATGTCATCTAATCAAATATTAATTGTCATCAGATTTACTGATTCCAATTCCATATAATTTTTTGAGTAGGTATGTACGTTAAAAAGAATTATGGTACTTTTAAATATTTACATATAAATATCATCTTTATATTTCAATTGTCGGGTTGGCCATATAATGATCACACACATTTCAAAAGTTTTACTTATTCATTCCTGGATTTACTCTCTTTACTCTAAATAGTATTCACGATTTGAACTTATGATACGATATTGCCGAATATTTTTGGTCAATATATGATTGAAAATCAATAAGATATTTCATGTACATATATCAATAACACCTTTGTCTACAAAAAATTATGATAAAAAAATCATATTATATTCATAGTGTATTTTATTACTGCTACGGATTAGAAAGACGTTTGATGAACTTTCAGGGTATAAAAAGTGTTTTCTTATGACCCACGAAATAATCAAATCATCGATCCATATACCAATGTTTATCTGTACTTACAAAACATAGTTCCAATTTTCCAACATAATGGCATCTTACTTTTTGGCCAAATTAATCTTAACCACACTCAATTTATAGTCATTGTGAAGACCACAAACGAGGTTCATGTAATACTGGCTCTATTTTATAAGAATCTAACTACATCACCTCTCCTTTTCATTAACAATATGAATAAAGAAAGAATGTACTTAACACGTTTGAGATAAATCATATTGTGTAGTATATTAAATATGTACAAATATACAAGAATATTAATTAGGGCCGGTTGCGTTTAAAAGATTGTCATAAGATGATAAGAAACTTCTTCGCAGTGCCCTATTTAATTTAATTTCTTAGGTTATTTATAGTTAACAAGAAACATACCAACGAAAGCGAAGACGACAATTAGGTATCTTCAAAAGTACTGTAAGATTTATACTATTCATATTAAGTGTGTAAAGTTAATTTTTGCTAATATCCCTATTGATTATGTATAAATATTAACATTGACCTTGGTATGACTGTTTAACACTTTATGTTTATCTGTTTATTCAAATAAACAAATGCTATATTTTGTCAATCTATATTAAGAAAGTGAAAACAAAACTAATGTTATGTATTTTTTCATTTGCTTGTGGGTGAGACCAGCATGTATTTCATATTATCACATATTCTTAGCAAGCTAGCATTTATGTATATCCCCTCATAATAATATTTTCATTTTAGAAAAAAATGTTTATTCTACCAAATCACATACATAATAATATATTATAATAAATTATTTTAAATTATTGTAAAATTAATATGAAATATTGGTCTTTTAGAATTTAAATTTATATTAATATGTCTATTTTTATATTAGTCTTCAATAAATATATTTACGTTATGATGTAAAACTTTATATTTATTTGTACATTTTCCAGCCAGGGTGGGTTATTGTGGAATTGCCCCTTAGCATAGATAGCCCCACGCAACGATTATGCCAACTGACAATCCCTTCATGTTGTGTGTCAAATTGTGTAGATAGAAAAAAATAACTATTGTTCGACCTAACTGTTTAGTAAATTTTACCCGTATTTTAACAACTGTAAGTAATTTTGTATAAGTACCTAGATCGATTTTGATCTTGAGAATATTTCTAATGAATCAGGCATGCAATGACTTTTTTCCAATTTTCCAGAAAAAAATGATTTTGTTTAGAATTTTTATTGCAGGAATGACTTGTTTATGAAAAAAATTGTCACGGTACATCACTGTAATGTAGATGCATAAATGTACGAATCGATTTGTTTTTAAAGACATCATGACACTTTCTGATTTGGCATACTAAATGAATAGCATATGCAATCATGTAATATGTTCTCAATAAATATTGTATGTTTCTCCTAATGACTATTGGACTTGTGATTTGTATAAAAATATGTTTCATTACAACTACCATCACAATCAGCTAATGAGTTAAAAAGCATTCTATTGTATTATTATTATTTCTTTTCTACATTTTTACTTACGTTGCTCACCAGTAATGTAAGCCTCGAGGAAAAATATATCACTCCCGAGAAAAGGTTTTTTTTTAAATATGTGTAAGGAATAAATTAAAAAAATCGATTTACTGTTTACTCTTCACATTCTTCTTCTATTAAAATCGATGTAAAGTTGTCATTTATAAACATTTTGCATTACTACATTATGTATTCGGGGGTTTAAGATCACAGGGGCCTATCTACAAAAACATAATTTTGAGATAAACTCAATTAAAGATTGAAATGCTCATAGGCCCACCTGTATGCCCAACTGTATCTCTTATACGGCTGTATATACGAAATACAGTTTCGTGTCACAAATAAATATTATTATTGCATTACCCAAACCGAGCTTAACTCAATACACAAGTTTTTGTAGTTAGGCCCCTGTGATCCTAATCCCCCGCATTGTTCACATAATTTTACCAAAGCAAAATATGTAATAATATTTAATTCAATGTACAAAGTATGTACTGTTTATTTTATTTTATGGAATTATTATAATAATATTTTAATGAATGTTGTAGTTGTCGTGAGAAATATTGGCTAGCAACAGTAGCAACTGCAACTGCTACAGATCCCGATTATTACTATTCTGTTTGGTTTTGAGGCAATGTTTTCCACAAATGCAACGTTCTTATTCCAGCATATTTATGATAAGTCCTTATGATGACAACAATTTAACGTCATAGAGTTATATTTAAAGTTGACAATTCCTCCTAATAATATGCCCTGTTGATGTAATTCGCAAGTGCAGTCGCAATGATTTCTCTTTAGAAGGTAGACAACTGTTGTATGATCTCATAGTTGTATATTTTTTGAAGATGCTATATGTACATACATGTTTAGTAGTTTGTTTCCAGATTGTATTCCTTACCACTCGCTCTTTACGCACTCTCCACCTGTGCTGTACCACAGCTGTTGGTTGCAAATATTAACACATAAGCTATATATGTATTTGTTTTTAGTTTTTAAAATATCCACTTTACTTCTCACAAGTGGTGTAATAATTACTACTACAACAAGTAATTGAAACAACCAAAGTCTTTATTAATGAATCACATATAAAGCGAGTGGTTTGCAATACTCATAGATTTTTATAATTGATTTTTATCAAACTATGTAATATAAGAATTAACTTGACTTCTTCCATTAAGGATTTCTTTTGTACTTTTTTACCCTCATTTTAAATAAAATATAAAAGTTTTACTATATCACTGAAGATCTTCTAAAATAAATAAAAATAATTTAATGTACTATTATCAAATTTATTATATCAATATTTATTTAAATTCTATTTTAAAAAACTAAACCGCGCAGTGAATGTCAAATTGTGATATATTCTTGTAATGTCTTAGTAAATTCAATATTATATTGTATTCTCAACAAATGGTTATTTATATTTCACTTATATTATTATGTGTACCTACCTACTTAAATAAAAACATTTAATAAATGAACATCTTTCTAAATCTTTCCATACCTACCAGTTTCCAGAGTAACTGAGGACTGTGAACAGTGTGAATCCTCCTGGTCTGCACATTGGATTTCCACAAGACATCAAGCTATCAGTTAAAAACTGGAAATATATATATTTTAATAGAGAGGTTCACAGTCATTTATTACAAAGTAAGTGCACAGCGCAAAGCAGTAGCGGCTCGAGCATTTCCTCGATGGTGGGGACTGACATTGTTTAAATGTAGTGTACTGAAATATTACTACCTTACTATAATATACATAACCACACCCATCGGACGGTGGCTAAGTTGACATCGCTTTTGGGTCCCACCCAGGCATAGCGTGTTCAATTCCTCGGCTGGCTAAGTCCTCCATCACAACACAAGCTACATTTTTCGTTTACTGTGGTGGTAGTAGGAGATTTTAAAATATTGTCAGGTTATTCGTAACCCGGGAATATTTGGTTTTCTTTAAAAAAAAAAAAATAAACATTTTCCAACAAAAATATTAATGGACAAGTGATGTCTCAACAATTAAAATTTATTTCTGTACCCAGACACGCATTTGAAAAACAGCGTGATCTGTTGGAAAAACAATCTTTAAAAAAAAAACAGTGCCATCCGTTGGACCTAAAAGCAACATGCATTTTTGTTTTTCTATCTGCACAGACAGACTGAGTCACAGTAACCTGTCACAGGTGACATCTGTATAATAAAGGTATATAAAAATACACGCATATTCGAATGTGTCAAAATTTCAAAGCAATCTGTAAAGAACTTTCGGAGATTTAAGATTTTGATTAGATTTACATTTTTATTCATATGGATTGACAGATAACTAGTGGATCCCTCGCAATGCTTCGCTATTGCTAAAGTCTTTCATGGGCGTCTTCAACCATTCACTACTGTATAGGCGGCGATACACATGCCTATAAAATGGAACAGTAGCTTGCATGCATGTTAATGGCATGTACAAGTTACTGGCGCAATGAGAATACACATGCAAGTTAAACTTGCATGCAAGTTGCGTCCTTGCATGCCTGTATTTGCAAGACGTATACACATGCCAGTCACTAGACAGTACGTGTCTCAAATCACTCTGAGAGTGAGTAGTCTCAAGCTTTTTGACAATGGAAAACATTCGAAGTGAATTAAATATCATCGTATTGCAATTGGCAGTACAATGTGTGGCTAATTTAATGAGAGACTGAGCTACTGGCATGCCCGTACTTGTCGCGACGTTCACACATGCCGGTTTCATAGCCCCCCTCGTCCCCTCCCTCAACTTGCATGCCAGTAAATCAAATGTTGTGCAATCTACTTGCAAGGCAGGTACAGGCATGCAAGTTAGCGTATACACATGATAGTAGCTGGCATGTGCAAGGAGCTTGCATGCAAGTGTGCCAGCTACAGGCATGTGTATTCCCGGCTTAAATGTATACCACAATTTTACTAATAATTATAAGCAATAATTAGTCGCCCGAAATATTAATACAAATTGAAAATATCTTCCGAGTAAAAATAAATGCCGCTAACGGGAATTGAACCCGTGCCTTCTGATGTCCGGTCAGGTGCTCTGTATCCACTGAGCTATATCGGCTTATTTCCAACCCGCCAAATGATTCAATACCTCAATCAACAATTACTGCTTATTATATTTTTTCCACCTGTAAACAACCAAATTTATTTTTGTAGGAAAGGCTTTGTTAGTGCTAAACTTCTCACTAGATGGCGTCGAGACATATGATATCTTCATTTATTGGTGAAATATACTTGACTTGTCAAATATTATTATTTTTTAATGATAAACTAATGTTTATACAAATAATTATAAGCAATATATTTTTTTACTCTTTATGCTTTGCATAAAACCTTGCCTTATTTATAAACATAGGTTTATCATTAAAAACTAACACAATGTTACAGTTAAAAAACTACTGCCTGAAGGGACATCTCGGTTTGTCCCCTATCTGCGCGCAATGTTTTGTGAACTGAGAAATGCATCAAATGAGTCAGCTTCTAGCTTATTAGTAAGCTTCAAGACGAGGAGCGGAGCGAACGCTTATATCTTATAAATGCTCCGGGAACGAGCAAATAATAAGAACGAGGAAATAAATGCTTTTTGTTTATAGAATTCATTCATTTTGGTGTAGACAAGACATTTAATGTTTTTTTCTTTAAGCAGGTTTCAGGCACCACTGGCATAAAGTATGGATATCAAAGCAAAGCACTAGTGGGTGATATTGCTCACGATGGGAATCACAATTACTAAAACTACATAAGAGCAATACTAATTATCTGGAAAATGTATTTATAAGCAAAAGCTGTAGCACATTTAATAGATCATGCTCAGACATTGATTTGTTTAACACAACTTCGCTAAATTCATAACATTCAAACGAATATGTTGTAAACTTATTATGTATTTTATTAATTTTTTTTTTAATCACATTTCCTTCTCTTTTGCTGTTCATCAGTTTGAATTGAAATTGAAGTTGCACTTTATCATAAATGCTTTAACTGATGGTCATTATTGTATTGGTCAATGACATAAGCAATTCCTAACACTGATAGTAATAACACTGATATAATATGAATGCATAAAGACTGTGTATAAAGCAATTAAATCAGAAGTCAGCTTTTATGAGTTACTCACTAAATTATACCTTTATTTCCTTAAGGCTTAAGGCAAGGAAATTTTATGCGTAACTTGAAAAAGCAGATTTCAGAGTTACTTATGTAATTGTAGTAATTACCTCTTTATAATATTGTGTATAATGGGTAGGAAGTTTTTATTGAAATAAAACAAAATAATGTTTGTAAAGTTTTATTAAATGCTTCAAAAAAAAAAAAACAATCCAAAAACAGAATGAAATTTTAGAAAAATAATAAGTTAATTAAAATTTAAAACATTTGTTGCAGGAGATATGTTAAAGTTTGAATAATTTTGAGTCCTTCTGCGGCATGAGGAGTTAATAGTGCGGGGGTGATGGAGATGGTGTGGCTGGAGGTGTTATAGGAGTAACGATGAACTGCGCAGTAGGTAAGAACTGCAATAGTGGAGTCCGCACTAAAGCATCTACATCCGCATTCGCATTCCGCTTAGTCGAGGCTTCACCCTCTGGAACCACCTGATCTGGCTCTGAAGGGGGCTGGCGAGCTGCCTCATTCAACAGCTGATTTGATACCACGGGAACGACAGCTTCTAAAGATGGTGGGGTAACAAGCACTAAGGGAGGAGAAATGGGTGTAATTTCCTCACGGTCCGGCATAGAGTCAAGATCAGGCACAACAGCCAGGGGGACCAGGGAGGGGATCAAGGGGTCTTGGGCCTCTAGATTTCGCTGTAGTTGCAATTCTGGCTGTATATGTGGCGGGGGATATTGGGGAGAACGAGGGGCCCACAGCCATATTAACGGGGAATAAGGCAGATAGGGTTGTGGGAAGAAGAAGTTTGTATGGTATTCTTGTAAGGGCAAAGATGTTGAGGGATCTGGAAACTCACAATATTCTGAATCATGTGGGGGTATCTGAGAGGACGAATGTGGTTGTGGTGAGGTTACCGGCGGACTTGGGAGCATCAATTCCAGATCGACGTCCAACTCTTCCCACCATGCTGGCGATGACGATTGTCCAGGTGGACCCTTGTTTGATGGAGGTTCTGGTGGACTAGAAAGCTTCAATATTTCATCCAATTCATCCAACAGTGCTGGAGATGATGATGCTCCAGATTGGACCCCCGGGCTTGGTGAGGAAACTGGCGGACTGGGAAGCTCGATTGTTTCTTTAAATTCATCCAACTGTGCTTTAGATGATGATACTCCAGATTGATCCTTCAGTTTGGGGAAGGTTTTGCTGGTCTTCCATACTTCGTCGCAATCATCCTCATCCCACCACGGTGGACAATTAGAAGATTCAGGACGATCCTTCATCTGTACAAAATATCGACATCCAGGGGGCCGATGATAATATACGGGGGTATACTTCGGATTTTCTGATTTAAGGGACTTCGCACCCTCATTTTGGTCAAACACTGGTATTGGTTGAGAGGATGGAGTCTTAGCGAAATCCTGAAGGGAAGACAGGGGTGCCGAAGAACTTACATTAAGGGACTCCGCACCTTCATCAAATTTATTTAACTGTGTCGGAGATGATGATGCTCCAGATTGGACCCCCGGGCTTGGTGAGGAAACTGGCGGACTGGGAAGCTCGATTGTTTCTTTAAATTCATTCAACTGTACTGTAGATGATGATGCTCCAGATTGATCCTTCATTTTTGGGAAGGTTTTGCTGGTCTTCCATACTTCGTCGCAATCATCCTCATCCCACCACGGTGGACAATTAGAAGATTCAGGACGATCCTTCATCTGTACAAAATATCGACATCCAGGGGGGCGATGATAATATACCGGGGTATACTTCGGATTTTCTGATTTAAGGGACTCAGCACCATGCTCGTTTTGTGTCAGGGAATCCTTTGGACTCGCTACATTAAGGGACTCCGTACCTTCATTGTTCTCAAACACTAGAATTGGTTGAGAGGATGGAGTCTTAGCGAAATCCTGAAGGGAAGGCAAGGGTGCCGAAGAACTTAGGAGGCCTGGTTTTCCCCAACGGCTAGATAAAAACCTTCTCGCTGGATGCCGTGGCTGACTACGAACTAATGGAGATGGCCGAGATCCAACCCGTCGTATTGAAAAGGGTGGAGATTCATGACGTCTCGTCAGTGATTGAAGGGATGTGGATGAAATTGCACATATTTCATCTTGCTGGTGACCCAACCAAACCCGCTGCACTGGAAATGGTGCAGATTCAATCGTTTCTGTGGATGGGTATTCAGGAGGCTTCTGAGGTGACAGCAGGGACTTTGCAAGATTTAGGAGCTCTGGTTTTCGCCAATGTCTGGGTAAAAATCTCTTCTCTGAAAGCCGTGGGGGATTGATGACGTGTTGCAAGCTTCGAGGACAATCAAACAATTTGTAATCTTTATCCGTGTTTCGGTTGCTGAATATTGGGCGTGGCCTCCGTCTAGAGTGGTGTTTCATTTGGATCAGCCAGGAATTTGAATCATCAAGTTGAATAGTGCCTGCTGGCACATCGCCCCGCAGAAGGTCTTCAACGATTTCACAGTTCCATAAACTGAAAAAGCTGGTTGTGAAATAGGCACTCTGTAAAAAAAACGGCATCCGTTAATATATTACTGAAACAAACTCATTAATTATATATATTGTTGATTTGGTTTTGGTTGGGATAGGTTTGTTATGGGTTGGGTTGGATTAGGTTGTTTTAGGTTGGGTGGTGCCGGGTTTTTCTCGGATCGGGTCAGGACAGGATGAGTCAGGACGGTTCAGGTTGGGTCAGGCCAGCTTGGGTCAGGATTGGTCAGATCGGGTCAGGTTAGGTCCATTGGCGGCTCGTGACTTTTGGGTTACTTGAGTGCTAATATTACAAAAAAAGGCATTATGTAATGGTGTTGTTGTAGATGAAAACGATTTTTTTTAACGTCTTCATCGTGGCGCCTTTCGTGGCAGCCGGACGCGTCCTAACGCGTCCTAAGCGTAAACCGCTTTGTGTTTTTTTTAGTATTTTCAAGGGAAATGAGGCAACATCCCTTTGAAATTATTTTAAAATCAATCAACCAACATTTTAAATAAACTTATCAACCATTTGTTAGAACTTTATAATAAGTGATTTGAGTGCAGTGTGTTAAAAGTGAATATTCGGATATTCGACATTTGAAACGAACGTCGATCGGTAAATGCACCCCAGATGCTTTCAACGGAATTCTCGGAAACTCTAAAGGGCCTAGCAAGTGTTAGTAAGCTAAGACGGGATAATTTATTATCCCGACCGTCGCCTTTTATTGCGGGCAGAATGCACTGTTTCAATAATCACCACGATGGAACCGGTGCACTCTCTCGCTGCAGCAGCTGGTCCAGTTTCTTCACCACATGGAATTCTTGCTGCAGAGTCTCCATCTTCTATCTTCATCGAACGTCACAGCGGTGCTGCCAAGGTCTGGTATCTGCGAGAGGATATTCTGTCAGCACTTTATCAGCAGCAGACACATACCTGGTCGGATGACGAACCTCGTGCTGGCACTGTTGGTGAACGCGGTGGACTTTTTCGTTGCAGCAGCTGGTTCAGTTTCTTCACCACCTAGGATTCTTGCTGCAGAGTCTCCATCTTCTATCTTCGTATCACCTGTTCCTGTACTTCATTTTACTTAACTTATCTTCACTTTATTTTTGTAATATTTATATTTTTTGTAATACCTGCATCAACTGTAAAGCGCCCCTGAGGTGATATCTCACAAAAGCAGCACTATACAAATTGTCCAATAATAAATAAAAAAATCGATATTTCGAAAAAAAAAAAAAATCGTTTTCAGCTATAACAACATCAGAAATGCCATTTTTTGTAATATTAGCACTCTGGTACGCCCAAAAGTCACGTACCGCCACTGGTTAGGTCGGAATCGTCGTGTCGGTTCGGGTCAACATTTTGGAATAATAATAAAATGTTACCATCTCCGTTGGGTGCAATGGGCACTCTGCTTTACTTTTCAGTACAAAACACTTTACAGTATCTACACTACTCTTTTTAGAACTCTGCAAATTCATGATTTAAAATTAGGGAATAATAAAGATATATAAATTCAAGAATTCATAAGATTATTAATTCATATTATTTGAAAGAATAAATTTATGAATTCATATTTAAGAAAAATAATAATATTTTGTCGCCTCCGTGGGGTGCAATGGACAAAACACTAGCAAATATTGATTACTCCAAAAACTGTTTAAAGTCACTTGAACGAAACTATAAGTAATATTAAAATAATAACATCTGCTTACCATGAGATAATCTAGCAATTCCATTCAGGCAATATAAATATATTAAAATAAGTACCTTTCAACAGAAATATATTGCGAGAATTACTTACCATTTTGACGTGTACCTCTTTCCAAGCTCTGCTAAAGCGTGTCTGCTATTAGTTCCACAAAACAGTGCATTGTGAAAATGACTTCCCCCCCTCCCTCCATGCCACACCCCGGCAAAGCCGTAGATATTCAGCGAATATTATCTAAAGATGAAAACAATAATTCATTTCATCGTTTCAAATTTCTTTTGTTATTACATTTTGAATTCTTTGCTACTATGCGCATTTGTAATATGATATTATATAAATGCATAACAAGTGATAGCACAAGAATGAATACATTTGCTTATTGTTGACAACTTCTTTGCTGGAGCGATAAGATGTTTGGTTCTGGGCCCAGAAGTTGTTGACATCGAATTTTTGAAAAAAAAAGAGTTTATAGTAATTTACAAAATGCAAATTGGAAATAAATTAACTTATAATAATGTACACTTATACTATTCTTGTTATTTTTGTCTCTCACACTACATTTATTATCTATTTGAAAAAAGGGATAGGGAAGAGAAAGGGTGGGTAGTGGTTGGGAATTCAGATCTTGTTACTAAACACGTCTAAAGCCATTTCAAGTAGCATTTCAGGAAAAGTTGGAACATGATGAGTATTAATAAAACACATTATTTTTTACTCTATTTATTTCTGACAGAAAGCTACATATGTATTTCCAGTGAGGAATGACAGTAGTTCCTAAGTTCCAGCTAAGAAATAGATAAAAACATAATTTTATGAAATAAATTCATCAAAAAAACCAATAAGCATGATGACAATAAGGTAATTTAATTTATTTTGAAGAAATCTATTTTATCAATCAACAGAGTTGGTACATTAACGTATTTTAAAAAAGGGTAGATACTTTTATAGAAAGATATATTTAAACAAAGGAAAGTGTTGTGATTTCCCCATAAAATAAAGTTTCTGTTGATGACTTTAGTTATTAGTTGGTTTTATGCTGGCCTTTTCAACGCAATCGCAATCAATTATTTGACATGATGTAATTTGAATGTATGTAATTTAGTGAAACATCATGGATCATAAGTGAAATCCGTGTAAGGAGATAGCTGCCGATGGATAATATACATGCGACAGCCGTGTACGGGGATAGCCGCCGATGGATCACATATATGCGACAGACGCTGATGGATCACATATATGTGACAGCCGCGTATGGGGATAGCTGCCCATGGATTATATATATGCGACAGCTGCGTATGGGGATAGCTGCCCATGGATCACATATATGCGACAGCCGCGTATGGGGATAGCTGCCCATGGATTATATATATGCGACAGCCGCGTATGGGGATAGCTGCCCATGGATCACATATATGCGACAGCCGCGTATGGGGATAGCTGCCCATGGATTACATATATGCGACAGCCGCATATGGGGATAGCTGCCCATGGATCACATATATGCGACAGCCGCGTATGGGGATAGCTGCCCATGGATTATATATATGCGACAGCCGCGTATGGGGATAGCTGCCCATGGATTATATATATGCGACAGCCGCGTATGGGGATAGCTGTCCATGGATCACATATATGCGACCACAACCGTGTAAGTAAGGTTAACCATACTCATTAGTGTCTCATAAAAAACAATTATTAATTAAATTATTTCAAAAGAGAAAATTCTGGAATTTAAAAATATTTGTAAAATTGTTCGAATTTTTTTAATTTAATTTGAATTGCACAAATAGTAGGTATGTATGATTTTGTATATTTATATGAAATTCTTATGAATTAATTCTATATATATAAAGGAATCAATTAAAATGGAATAATTTCTTTCCTTACGTAATTAATAAATAAATAAAAATACATACATGACCATTATTTTCAGTTTCTGAGACAAAAATCATTAAATTCAGTTCAAGTTCATAAAGTGTTCCGATTATCTCCTTTTACTTGCTTTAGATATAATTAGGAAGCTTTTATTAGTTAAAACATTAACCTAAGTAATACAACAGTGGGGGAAACGACAACACTTTTATAAAAAAAGTTACAGTTTACAATTAATAGGTACGTAATATGGGAAAAATTTGATTTGATTTACAAAAAACATGATAATATTTTTGTGGGTTTATTGTATATTCACTAGTTCTATCTTAATTATCATCACACTGAGTAGTTTATGTTCAAAAGCTCTTCTTAAAAATAAATAAATAAAACATATCGATTAGTGAGACTTTTGGGTAAAAAGAACTTAAATTAATTAATTAAATGACTTTTAAATGAAACAAAAAATTTCACAATAGAAATGTTAATGGGTACTTTCGATAATAATTGTATGTCGAATTAAAGTAGCAATAGCTGGTACCGTTTGTATAATACGTATTATGATATGCTTATCCATATTACATACACATGGATATATTGTATATGCAATATAAACTTTAGGACCAGGTTGAAACAAATTTAAATAAATTCATTAAATTCTTTTAAAATTAAAAAATAATGTACATTATAATTTTCAAATGCTTGGTATATTTCGTTCATAAAATTAGCACCGATTTATAAGAAATCTTCATGCAAATAGTCAATTAGCTAACTCTGCTTTTCTTACCAAAATGCATGTAGTGCTGTTTTTATGCTGATAACAAAGAATATCTCCATTGAATGTAAAAAAAAAATGCTAATCCAACCCGATTTTCAAAACTATGGCATTTATCGTACGGGTAAGTTGAATAAAAAAAATAGTATTACATATCACCAAAGGTTAAGGAACCATACAAATAGATGTAAAATAAGTTGCAAGCAATTATACAACTATCCCTACTAAAATTCGACTGTATGGAAAGCAGCTGGATGCTTATTCAAAACTAATCATTTTCGAGAACAATAAAGGTCAAAGTACCAGCATCATCAAGAAAAATTAAAGTCATTAGGATTTGAAAAATAATTTTAAAAAAATAATTTGAATTGGAAAGAACAGATGGCCAATGTGCCAACAAAAACAAGAAAAGAGGATCCTCTGCAGAAGTAATCAATTTTGAAACTGGGCTCAATGGAAATGCAATAGAAATGGAAAGAAAATTGTCTGGTAGGGGTTTCCATTCAAAATGGTAATGACAATGTTTCTATTCAAGTTCTTTCATGACTTCAGTTTTGTGAAACAACTGGCCATATAATATAATAACAGAATTTGAATAGAACCTTCACAGAACTTGAAAATCAACTTTGAAATTTAATGAATTGTTCAAATTCTGCAAAAAAACCCATCCTTAGAGTACCCCGTTTAAGGAAAGGATTTATAGCAGCTGGATGCTTATTCAAAACTAATCATTTTCGAGAACAATAAAGGTCAAAGTACCAGCATCATCAAGAAAAATTAAAGTCATTAGGATTTGAAAAATAATTTTAAAAAAATAATTTGAATTGGAAAGAACAGATGGCCAATGTGCCAACAAAAACAAGAAAAGAGGATCCTCTGCAGAAGTAATCAATTTTGAAACTGGGCTCAATGGAAATGCAATAGAAATGGAAAGAAAATTGTCTGGTAGGGGTTTCCATTCAAAATGGTAATGACAATGTTTCTATTCAAGTTCTTTCATGACTTCAGTTTTGTGAAACAACTGGCCATATAATATAATAACAGAATTTGAATAGAACCTTCACAGAACTTGAAAATCAACTTTGAAATTTAATGAATTGTTCAAATTCTGCAAAAAAACCCATCCTTAGAGTACCCCGTTTAAGGAAAGGACTCTCCAGTCTTTCAAAAAGTGAAATTAGATTCAATCAGTATTATTTTTCCAGGAAAATTGTACAAGTTGACAGAATGAAACTGGTAGCTTGACTATCATAAAAATAGAAAAGTAAAATCATTGGCATAATAAAATATTAATAATAACCAAAACATTATATTATCATCATTAGAAAGTTTATCTCACTAGCTTGTACCGTGTCTTGGTAAACGAGCAACTTTGAGAAAGACAATTTGTCGTATATTGGATGGGACATGACAATATATATTGACGGCCAAGACCATTGATGACCAAGATAATATTGTTTATGATAACCTTGTTTACTTTGTTTACACATCAGGTTATCCAACTTATTTTAATATTATTTATTATGCCAATGGAAAATGGACAGAATGCGAATGATACATCAATTTACTAATCTTTTTTTTCTGTTTTTTTTTTTATACATATATTGTGATAACATTAAAAACATGTATTTTGAGTAGAATTAAATCCTTAAAACATTTATGGGTAAACATTAAACTTGCGCATAAATATATAATAGCTTACACATTCATTAGATGTACATTTGGCAAGATATTTGGCCAAATATCAAGTTGAGTCATATATTATACACACTTTAAATGTTCAATCAAAGGAATATTATAAAATATAGTAATTATTAACATGATATTCGATTCGTAGACACTACTACAGGAAACTATTGCAGATACCAGTAAAAGCACTAATAATTATTAATTCACAGAATATGTTTGATATGATAAACTACTAATACTGAAAAAACAATGCCTTCAAAATACGTTCATAATAATATAAGCTTCATAGTAAATATTATATGTACTTCAAGTTGAAGACCTAATACATGGTATATTTATCTTATATCAGTGTGTAGGTACATTATATATTTTTCATCTCCCCTTGATTTAGTGTCCCACGACGAACAGAAGTTATCGCTAAGTTTTGGACCCAACCGTTGTATCTTTTATCTACCTATTCATAATCTTTAAAAATTTTCGAATATTATTTTTATTTAGATTTTTTTATACGAGCGATGCACAAAAGCCATGAATTTTATGTAAATTCACTATATTTATAACGTAAGATTTATTAATACGCATTCCGTCTACACAATATTTTTAACTAGATCACTCAGTGACGTTAAAATCCTTTAAGAAGCAGATCAAAAATATATTATGCACTTTTCCTCCATATAATAAATGTCATGTTATCGAGATGGATAAAAGAATCATACTTTCCAGAGTCGTGTGTAAAGTTGTATGATAATTTACAAAAGTATAATCTCGACTTAAGCGTTTCTTATAGACTACACAATTATGCATTTTTTGACATTTTGAAGCTTTCTTTGGTATTTTTGAGAATTTACTAACCTACTAACTGATACTATTTTTTGGTGATACACTGTTAGATAGTTTTAAACCAATTATTATGAAATCAGTTATTTTGTTAACAAATGTTAGTGTATGAAAGTAGAGCCCTTGAGGTGTTTTTTCACAAAAACAGCGCTATATAAATTATCCAATTATTGTTATTAAACGGTAGGAACATAAAACTTTCAAATGATAGAAAATAAGTCAGTTTGCTTAGTATTAAATTCTTGACACTTTTGTGTACCTTCATACATAGGTAGGCAGGTAGAATATACACGTAGAGCTTAATACCTAGATCAATCTTGAAGGAAATCAGTGAAGTATACTACACATTTAATATTATTTCTTGTTGTGTACATAATTGATTAAATATACAGTGAGAATAAAATAGTAAACCACTCGAGTGCTTGCGTCAATAACTGGAATATGAGCTGAGTGATTGGCGTTTGAGTTGGAAACTTCTGAATTTTAATACAGAGACATGTAAACTGATTATAGTGCTACATAGCCAATGAGTTCACCCATATTTAAGCATCTATTCTATATAAAACATTATTAAAAAATCGTAAATGCGCAAATTTTGAGAGTCAAAAATGGCATATTATGGCGTGCAATCACTCAAGACGTTTTGTAAACTCGGCATAATATCCCAAAAATCACTCGAGTGGTTAGGACATGTCTGAATTCCGTTCAACTATTTAATTCGCCGAATCCTTCTAGAATTTATTATTAGGGTAGGAACTCTTGCATGTCTGGAGCTAAATGTTTGTAAGGTAAAATATTATAAAATTGCCATCCTTATTCAATATGGAATACAATCTTATAACCGTTGAGAATAAATACATAGTTTTGTATTTCCATAACCCATGTGATCTTAAAACCCTCGAGTGGATTTACGGAGTATTAAATAATCGAGTCCGATGCAATCATAATATGTATGCAGGACATTATCGACCCCATTGTACATCTAACTGAAATATTTAATTTTCTTATAATATATTTCAAAATACCTCTAATTACTTATGAAATTTCACTTCACCGTACGTCAATACAATTTACTAATATGAAAATATCATATGAGGCATAGCTCAGAAAAGTACCACAGATGGATACCCTAGTTCAAAATCACAAGTTACATAATAATATCATTCCTACCCCTCGTGATCGAATTCGTATTATTCGTACAACCCCTCTGTATCGTGCAAACATTGTAAATCATTCATTTAAGAGTATTTAGAGTGAAGTTTGTAAAGTGAATAAAATAAAAGTGTGTCCTAGAACTACCAAAAAAAAAATTGTTTATTTTAGAATAACATCAAGCATTCCAATTAAAAATGAAATTTTTCTAAAAAATAAATAAAATCATCACTTGACCAATTTATTGTATAATCTAGAATGCTGACTTTAGTCATTAAACCTTGATTTTGATAATATTTTATTTTAATATATATTTGAGGTAAATTATTTACATGTAATACACCCAGGTAAATTTCTAAAATTCGCAGAAAATATTTTTGCCATCTGTGGAGTTTTACTGTGGTCTAAGCTTTCAATTTACTTTTGAAATATTGAATCATTTGCTAATTAAAAGTAATTGTTCCCGCATTCATTACGAAGGTTGCGAATTACGTTTACTTAATATTGATCAAGTGACATAACACTGGTAATCATTCTTTAACTAACTGAACTATGATATTAGTCATTTAGTACATTTGAGCATACAGTAAAACAGACTTGCCCACTTAAAATCACCCATACAGATTCTAGTTGATTCAATTTCATAAGCAGTGAATTCAAATCGGATTATGTCAATAAAACATAATAAGAGTGCAATGAATTTTTTTGTGCCATTGCAATCTCAGAGTCAAACTCAGTATCAAATATTTCCCTTTCACACAATTTTATGCAAATCATCTGATAGTCTACATTAATTTTTTCAAAAGTATATAATATATATATATATATATACAAGAAGGTATTTAAAGAATACCCAAAGGTTAAGCCATTTAATGAATCAAATAAACGAATCTCACCTTCGAAACAACATAACATAATATAATGAACACATAATATTACATAGGTAGCTATGAGAAACATAGATAACTTAATAGGTAGGTACCTAAATATAATTCTCTACGTAATAGGTTAAATCTTGAAATATTCATAGTATTTAAACGTATATATTTCAGTTCTGAATATACTAATCATAAAATATAACATCACCGATAGGCATGTAATATTTAAGTCTTACTCTTTTGAAATCAAAATTTGATTAAAATTCTGTAATGGTGTTGCGTCAAATAAATGTATTTTTCCTCGAATATTGATGTCACAGTGACAATGATAGGAATAAATATGAATTATTTATTAAGATGTTAAATATCAGTCGAATCATGAATAAATGTGTCAATCGGGGAGTTGAAGTCAATCTGGGCAATGTAGTCACGTCAATCAGGGAGATGAGGTCAATCAAAGGCAAGCGCGTTTACAGCCACTTGTTGCGCACATGGGAACCGAGTCGGCGGCCCCACATGAGGTTGTATCATACGAGCGTGCCCTGTAAGGGCTGCTGGCGGTCGGGAGTGGCGGGGGGTGGCGGGGGGTCATAAGGAACCCCCAGCGTGGCCTCTTCTGGCGGAGTTACCTCCAGCCCGATGCTCTGGTTTAGTGCGATCTTGATGTTCCCAGATTGGTTTGCCGCTTGCTGACGCTGCTGGTGCTGCAGCAGTGAGTTAAAGTGTGATATACCGATCTCTTCCAGACTGCTCTTACGTCGTCCTACCGTAGTGGAGAGACCCTGACGCAGGGAGTCGGAGCGGCGCAGCATGAGGTCGTCGATGATGCGGAGTGAGTTGGACCGACCGCGGAAACTGCCGGCTACGGTTGGACTGTCGGGGAGGGACAGAGAGTTGGCTTTGGCTGGAGGAGGTCGTGGAGACCCGTAGCCGAATCCCATTCCGATACCCATTCCAGATCCCATCCCAGATCCCATTCCTGAGCCCATTCCCATACCCATTCCCACTCCACCCATGCTGGATCCCATTCCAGCTCCCATACCTCCAGCCATGCCGGCACCGAGTCCAGCCCCCAGACCCGAGCCCCGCCGGCTTCCTCCCATGCCGCTAGCGGAACAGAAGCTGATATTTGATTTACGGCGGCTGTTGTGTCTTTCAAACGTTTTGTGGGCTGAGAATGGTGAAGGTCGAACTAGGTATCTGTTGAAACAAAATAAAAACCGCTGTAAAACACATAGGCTGACAAGAAATCCTCGTGGAACAAAGATTAACTGAGATTTACATACATGATATCGCCTTCTTCCAGCTTTAAGTCGCAGCTAGGGTTGATGATGACATAGGACAGACTGTTTCGCTTCTCGCTGACATCATCATAGTCAATTGTAGGCAGGTTCAGTGATTCCATCCGGGACCTCACTAAGTTGGCAATCTCAGCTCGCTCAATTTGCTGTGCGTGGTTGTCCCTTGCTTCATCGACCAGACCCACTGTGTACTGCTCCCGTAAACACACAAAAACACACTTAGTAATACAACAGAAGAATATTTTCTAGAAGGTGTCAGATCTCAAATACAGGTATTTTATATGCATCTATTAACTAAACTAAGTAGTTGTTTGGCACTAAAAATAAAAACACCCTTTTGAAAAATAACACCCTCTTCGCAATATATACCACATTTAAAGCAGGACGAATTTTGCAATTTGTTTTTGACTCTCCCAAAAAACAAAACACAAGTGTGAATATTAATGAAATGACGGTGAAAATCGCGATTTTATTTCTTTTTCATAAAAAATATGTTTAAATAAAACAACGCACAATCTGTATTACCCCTTGTAATACTATCGAAAGTTATTTGCTTCTTCTAAATGTAATCAGAAATTTGTGTGAGGGGTTCCCCCTTTTATTAATATTCTTATTTTCTCTCGAGTTTGTACAAATAAATATTTAATAGTTTGTAGAAGAAACAGAAACTATGCATGGAAACATGAAAAATGAATTGATGGATGTATACTATGTATTAGATAAAGCCAGTCAGCCAAGATTGGTATGATAATATAAAAAACGCGGGATTCAAGCATAATACTAATAGGTGGGAGTAACAGTGGGACATGAGAATGAGAAGGCTACGATTATATAAGTACTTATTATACGAAAAACTAAGTTGAAGAATAGTGAAGCCTAATGAAATGCAAACTTCTGACATGGCTAACCTTTGCGATTGCAAAAGTTGTGTGCGAATAATACGTAATTTACTTAGTGATTGATGAAGGCTCAGAAATAGTAGATCATTTCCATTTAGTGTGTTCATATTATAAGATTTATAGAAATAGGTTTACAGTTTTTGGTTTAGCTAAATTTAAATTCAAATATGACAGCAAATGTTTTAGGGGAATATTTCTCAAAAAACAGCATTTTCAAATTTATTTGTGCATATACAATATCCACGCACAAAGGTCCATAGAAAATTCAAGAGAAATTATTTTCATGTTTCCACTGAGATATTGTTGTTATTATAATATATTAAATAATAAAAAAATTACATGCTTTCATAATTTGTTACGCAAAGTGAATTTCTATTTTTTGAGAAAACATTCTAGTAATAGTAAAATAAAGAGAGAAGGAGACAATTTTTGGTTGGGAACTTTATCCGCAGTCATCTAAATCTATAAAAATCATGTGTCACTGTGTTTATACACGCTAATCTCCGAAACCGCCCAACTAATTTCAATGAAATTCAGTGAATGTGTACGGTTGGTTCCAGCTTAAATTATACGATAGTTTTGGACCCGATAGGTGGCGCTGTTGTCGAGTACTAATTAAAGTATAGATTTCTCATACAAAAATACGTAAAACCACAAATTTTAACTTCCCTACATAGAAGGCTGTGACAGGACAACGTCTGCTGAGGCCCACTAGTATCATATAAAAATACAAATCTCTTTGCAGTACAAAAGAGATGTCAGTCATGAATGTTCTGAATGAAATGTTTAAAAACCTCCAGTTATTTGAATATAATGTAAAATGTAATAATAATCGGTTAAACCAATACAATAACTTTACTCATACCGAATTAGAATGTGTAGTATAAAGAAGTATCAGGCAACACTCAAATGAATAATTATTATCAATAGCCAGGAGTGCAACAGGTGTAGAGGGTGTTTGTTTGTTTGTTCAGGGTGTTTTCCCTTACCGCAGTCTTGTCGTTATTAGAGCAGCCGCCGAGGCAACTAGTGGGCGTAGGAGGCGGGCGGTAGGTTACCCCCGCACTAGCACCGTCGGCTCCTTCTTCGACATGCTGTTTGCATACAACAAATTCAGAAAATAAACCTCTTAAGGCCTTTGACTTGACCCAAATATGCCGTTTATCAAAGATATCGCGATTGCAAAATGGAATAAGGAAAATGACGATAAAGATTTGCTTTTAAGTACAAATAGTACAATCATGATGTGAGGTTCAAGCAGTTGAATTGAAATTGAATGAAATACATATATACAAAAGAATGTTGATAAACAAGATCAAATATGTATTATGAATTAGAAAACAGTTGCCGCATATTAAAAATAAGATATGTAATTACTAGGTAATGAAAATTACACATAATATAATAATAGTTAAATATCTAATGTATAAAATGAATGTATTTCAAAATGAAGAAGGGCAACAACAATTGTTATTTAAAAAGTAAAGTTGGTTTACATTATAATATTATGTACCCATTTCAGTTACATGCTACCAAATCTAACTACAAACACCAAACACATTAAAACACTGAACACGTAACTATCTACTAAACTGTGTTTTCTATACTTCAATAGCAATAAGTAATAGCGTGGGAATTAAATCTGCAAAAAATTAAACAAAATTGTAATTTTCTGGCTACATATTATACGGAGGTATGTTTGCTCTTTTGTGAAGTAATGCTGCGTTTACATTTGCGAACCGAAATGTGAGACGTGCCACGAATTATGGGTAAGGAACGGAGTAACTACAAGTGGCGTTTTGCGCCATTTGCGTTTGCTTCGTTCCTTTTGCACAAGTGGTGGTTCAGCTGGGCAGTTCGGCTTGCGTGTGTATTCACAGCATAACATTATCAAAATCACTCGTTAAATAGTTGAAACCAGCCAAATGGTTAAAACTTGTTAAATGTGTTTAATTGGAAATATGTATAGTTTTTAAGAAAGCTGGCAGCGAGTTGTAACTTAAATGGGTATTATGCCGAGTTGCGCTACCTCCTTCTTTAGCCAACGTTTCGGATGTGTAATATTACACATCTAATCAAGTAATATTACACATCTAATCAAATAATATTACACATCTAATCAAATAATATTACACATCTAATCAAATAATATTACACATCTAATCAAGTAATATTACACATCTAATCAAATAATATTACACATCTAATCAAATAATATTACACATCTAATCAAATAATATTACACATCTAATCAAATAATATTACACATCTAATCAAATAATATTACACATCTAATCAAATAATATTACACATCTAATCAAATAATATTACACATCTAATCAAATAATATTACACATCTAATCAAATAATATTACACATCTAATCAAATAATATTACACATCTAATCAAATAATATTACACATCTAATCAAATAATATTACACATCTAATCAAATAATATTACACATCTAATCAAATAATATTACACATCTAATCAAATAATATTACACATCTAATCAAATAATATTACACATCTAATCAAATAATATTACACATCTAATCAAATAATATTACACATCTAATCAAATAATATTACACATCTAATCAAATAATATTACACATCTAATCAAATAATATTACACATCTAATCAAATAATATTACACATCTAATCAAATAATATTACACATCTAATCAAATAATATTACACATCTAATCAAATAATATTACACATCTAATCAAATAATATTACACATCTAATCAAATAATATTACACATCTAATCAAATAATATTACACATCTAATCAAATAATATTACACATCTAATCAAATAATATTACACATCTAATCAAATAATATTACACATCTAATCAAATAATATTACACATCTAATCAAATAATATTACACATCTAATCAAATAATATTACACATCTAATCAAATAATATTACACATCTAATCAAATAATATTACACATCTAATCAAATAATATTACACATCTAATCAAATAATATTACACATCTAATCAAATAATATTACACATCTAATCAAATAATATTACACATCTAATCAAATAATATTACACACATAATCAAATAATATTACACATCTAATCAAATAATATTACACATCTAATCAAATAATATTACACATCTAATCAAATAATATTACACATCTAATCAAATAATATTACACATCTAATCAAATAATATTACACATCTAATCAAATAATATTACACATCTAATCAAATAATATTACACATCTAATCAAATAATATTACACATCTAATCAAATAATATTACACATCTAATCAAATAATATTACACATCTAATCAAGTAATATTACACATCTAATCAAATAATATTACACATCTAATCAAATAATATTACACATCTAATCAAATAATATTACACATCTAATCAAATAATATTACACATCTAATCAAATAATATTACACATCTAATCAAGTAATATTACACATCTAATCAAATAATATTACACATCTAATCAAATAATATTACACATCTAATCAAATAATATTACACATCTAATCAAATAATATTACACATCTAATCAAGTAATATTACACATCTAATCAAATAATATTACACATCTAATCAAATAATATTACACATCTAATCAAATAATATTACACATCTAATCAAATAATATTACACATCTAATCAAATAATATTACACATCTAATCAAGTAATATTACACATCTAATCAAATAATATTACACATCTAATCAAATAATATTACACATCTAATCAAATAATATTACACATCTAATCAAATAATATTACACATCTAATCAAATAATATTACACATCTAATCAAGTAATATTACACATCTAATCAAATAATATTACACATCTAATCAAATAATATTACACATCTAATCAAATAATATTACACATCTAATCAAATAATATTACACATCTAATCAAATAATATTACACATCTAATCAAATAATATTACACATCTAATCAAATAATATTACACATCTAATCAAATAATATTACACATCTAATCAAATAATATTACACATCTAATCAAATAATATTACACATCTAATCAAATAATATTACACATCTAATCAAATAATATTACACATCTAATCAAATAATATTACACATCTAATCAAATAATATTACACATCTAATCAAATAATATTACACATCTAATCAAATAATATTACACATCTAATCAAATAATATTACACATCTAATCAAATAATATTACACATCTAATCAAATAATATTACACATCTAATCAAATAATATTACACATCTAATCAAATAATATTACACATCTAATCAAATAATATTACACATCTAATCAAATAATATTACACATCTAATCAAATAATATTACACATCTAATCAAATAATATTACACATCTAATCAAATAATATTACACATCTAATCAAATAATATTACACATCTAATCAAATAATATTACACATCTAATCAAGTAATATTACACATCTAATCAAATAATATTACACATCTAATCAAATAATATTACACATCTAATCAAATAATATTACACATCTAATCAAATAATATTACACATCTAATCAAATAATATTACACATCTAATCAAGTAATATTACACATCTAATCAAATAATATTACACATCTAATCAAATAATATTACACATCTAATCAAATAATATTACACATCTAATCAAATAATATTACACATCTAATCAAGTAATATTACACATCTAATCAAATAATATTACACATCTAATCAAATAATATTACACATCTAATCAAATAATATTACACATCTAATCAAATAATATTACACATCTAATCAAATAATATTACACATCTAATCAAGTAATATTACACATCTAATCAAATAATATTACACATCTAATCAAATAATATTACACATCTAATCAAATAATATTACACATCTAATCAAATAATATTACACATCTAATCAAATAATATTACACATCTAATCAAGTAATATTACACATCTAATCAAATAATATTACACATCTAATCAAATAATATTACACATCTAATCAAATAATATTACACATCTAATCAAATAATATTACACATCTAATCAAATAATATTACACATCTAATCAAATAATATTACACATCTAATCAAATAATATTACACATCTAATCAAATAATATTACACATCTAATCAAATAATATTACACATCTAATCAAATAATATTACACATCTAATCAAATAATATTACACATCTAATCAAATAATATTACACATCTAATCAAATAATATTACACATCTAATCAAATAATATTACACATCTAATCAAATAATATTACACATCTAATCAAATAATATTACACATCTAATCAAATAATATTACACATCTAATCAAATAATATTACACATCTAATCAAATAATATTACACATCTAATCAAATAATATTACACATCTAATCAAATAATATTACACATCTAATCAAATAATATTACACATCTAATCAAATAATATTACACATCTAATCAAATAATATTACACATCTAATCAAATAATATTACACATCTAATCAAATAATATTACACATCTAATCAAATAATATTACACATCTAATCAAATAATATTACACATCTAATCAAATAATATTACACATCTAATCAAATAATATTACACATCTAATCAAATAATATTACACATCTAATCAAATAATATTACACATCTAATCAAATAATATTACACATCTAATCAAATAATATTACACATCTAATCAAATAATATTACACATCTAATCAAATAATATTACACATCTAATCAAATAATATTACACATCTAATCAAATAATATTACACATCTAATCAAATAATATTACACATCTAATCAAATAATATTACACATCTAATCAAATAATATTACACATCTAATCAAATAATATTTAGAAGCGTTGGCTAAAGAAGGAGGTAGCGCAACACGGCATAATACCCCAAAAATAAATTACTATAATACTGTTGTGAGGCTAAAGGTAGTTGAGAGGGAAAGAAATGGGAAGAGAAAGGTGGAGAAACCTGCCTATTCTGATCTATTCACCGAACACGGCTAAAGCCATTTCAAGTGAGGTTTCAATTCTGAATGGTGGTTTTTTCACTAGGGCGATACTGAGAGTATCTTCCACTCTTTTAACATGCTGCAAATATATGACATTTTTTAAAATTAATTCATTGTGATACAACACAAATTAATTAAGAAAAAATTGCTTTGGCACCGCTGGGATTTGAACCCTCAACCTCTGGATTGGTAATTGAGAGGCCGTCGATGCGAAATATCAGTAATTAATAATGATACTAGATAAAATCTAACCTCTCTACTAAAATATGGAATATGATTTAAATTTTAACTTTTCCCCTTGTATTTCAGGGATATCAGAAAGTTTAATAAATAAAGTGTAGGGCAAGCAGAAAAACACATTCATCCATTTTTCTATTTTATTAACTGAGTCATGCTACTCGTGTAACAGAAATGACAGAAGCATTGGAATGTGAGATGTATCCAAGAAAATTATTGTAATACAAAACTTTCAGATACGCAATTCCAATTAATAATAATTTATATGTGTCTTGTAGCGAGAGTCATGAGAAAGGAATTTACCGAATCATTAGCCAATTATAAAAACAAAAAATTTATTGATATATCAGGTTTTTATTTTTATAAAATATTATTTGATAATGTGATTACACAGTTATTAAAGTTTGCAGTAATAAACAATTCTTAACTATTTATTGAAAATTACGTTTAGTAGGTAAAATAAATGTTTGTCAATTTCCATAAAGGATAATTCAACAAACTGTAAAAATTAATTTTGCATGATAAACTTTTTGTTTATTTGACGTTTTATGTTTATTTCATTTTACAATTATTATTTTATTGAAATGTAGAGCGAATAAATGCAAGGAGAATATGTGATTGGTAGAAAAAGTCGGAGACGCCTGAGGAAGAAATAAGTCAATCGAGTGAACAAATACTCGAGTCGGACCATGACAAGAGTCAGAATAACAGAAGGGGTTGTATGAGGTGATGTATGAATGTTATTGAAGCAAGGAGTGATTGCCAAGACCGAGTTGTTTGGCAGTCCACCCTCCCTACCTACCCCTGCCGAGAAACTGCGTGGTGGTTAGTTACTTAGTTTCATTAAACTATTATTCAATTATTGTTATTAATGATTTAAAAAGATAACTCTCAAAGAGAACTCTTAATTCACCGTCATTCTGACAGAAAAAAAGATAACAATCTAGTTAGAAATCACCATTCATATTAAAATATCAAAATTGGTTGTTATTAAGAAAAACCAACAAAAAAGCTGAAGATAAACCTGGAGTTTGTATTAAAAAGGACATAATACAAAATAAATATAATTACAAAACTTCACTAACGTATTGGTGTCAGAATGAGGACAAAGCGATCTAATAGTTCCTATGTATGTATTAAAGTATATTATTTTAGTGATGCGTTGAAGACGACTATGTAAATAATCGATTAAGAATTTGCTTAGAGGTTGTATGTATCTATATTAAGAATTTGCTTAGAGGTTGTATGTATCTATATTAAGAATTTGCTTAGAGGTTGTATGTATCTATATTAAGAATTTGCTTAGAGGTTGTATGTATCTATATTAAGAATTTGCTTAGAGGTTGTATGTATCTATATTAAGAATTTGCTTAGAGGTTGTATGTATCTATATTGAATGCAAAATAATAAGGCGTCCTTGTGAAAATCCTACTCTAAATTTTTTTCAACAATAAATCCAAAATAAATAAGCCTTCTATGTGTTTATTTTCTACTTTTAAAAGCAACCTTTCCCATTTGTTAATAATTATAAGTAACACACTATTTCTTTTACTAAAATTCTACAAGTTTTACAAATATAACACGTCAAACTATGTAACTACTCTTGTTTATAGAACACTGTGTTAGATTTACTAGTTAATAATTAATTAGTGCTGGTGAAAAACTAAACATTCTGTGTTTATTTGGCAAAACAGACATTTAAAAAGTAGGTATAAATTTAATATATCTACATACTATATGAGTTGTGAGAAAGCACCTATAATAATAGCTTATCCAATAAATTAAACAGCAAAGCCTTGATGAAAAAAAAAGAATTTAATTACATGTTTTGTTGTGTTTTATGATGGTTTAGTAAAATAAAAATTAGTATTTTGCAATGAGTCTGTGGCATAGCGACCACCCGGGGGACGTGAAATCAAAAGAATCAGAATTTCAGAATGGCCGCGGGCGGAGGTTTGTCGCATTACCACTGATGAAAGCCAATTAATTTCAATTCCTTGTGTTAGTGTTTAAAATGGAGATTTAACGTATGAATCTGAAAATGGCTGTCATAAAAAAAGCACATGCAAGTTTTTACTAACTCGGGAAAATTGCTAATTTAATAATGGTTTTGTCTGTTTTGGCCAAATCCTCGCAGAATAACTAAACACACAAATAATCTACACACAGAAGCTGCAAACATTTGACGATATATTACTTTTTATAGTGTGGGAGTGCGATCATTGGGAGTTTGTCACAGAAAAGGGCCGTGAATCAAATATAAGAACTGTCTTCAGCACAACTTGAGAAGATCTGCTTTTATCAAATTGAAACATAATTGATTTAGTGATATTGAATGAGACTAGTGTATTGTATGATCACAGCACTGGAGGATTTATTAGTCACTGATGAGACAACACATTATTCACACCACAAGAAATAACCTACATACACCTTTCCACAAACTAAAATGCCAAATATAGTATCTTCATGACGTATCCACTATTATTTTGAAAATAGGTAATTATTATTTATACTAAATATTATTATGTACTGATATTCGAAATATTGATTAAGAACTACGAACATTTTTATATGCATTATGAAATTTTATAGACAACATTCATTAAATATGTATAAGCCTATTGATTTCTAAGAAGAAATTAATCTAATTAACCAACACCTCCGAATTTATAGAAAGGGTTCGTTTTTCATCGTTTTACGAATGGCTACGAGTAAACTGACTTTTAAAATTACAAAAGAATGAGAAGGTTAAGGAAAAAGGGCTATAAAGCTGAAGTGACTTATTGAAAAGCTTAGAGAAAATCATGTTACAAATAAAAGGGTGAACATGGAATAGCGACCCATTGCCACACGTGCTCACTGCTCGCAGATCTCATGCAAATGAAATGACTTAATGTTTGATTCCCTAACGTGACCATTTATTCAGAACATTTAAATTACATCAATTCAGCCCAATTGGGTTTTTTTGACATTTGAAAGGTCCCCGTTAAACGCCTTTCAAATTGTAATCAACTGACAAGCTCAACAACATGATAGATGTCCTCTTCTGCTGATCACAATTTGTTCAAAATCTGACACGGATTAAGAATCGGCATTTAATGAGGACCTTTCAATTGTCAAAAAACTAAATGGCGCTGAATGATCAGTGGATGTCAATGTTACATATGAATTTCTGTGAAATAACCCATCTTAACTAACATTTATTGATCTGTCTGGAGAAAAAATAAGTTTTGAATAGCTGATTGAGTATTAAGGTTAAGTTGCATGACCCAACTAACAACAATCTTTTATAAATATGTATGTATATTTTTTAATAGCATCACTAATTTGGGTACATTGTGAGGCCGACAATAGTGGGAGTGAGAAGGAGATGGGGGAAGAGGAAGATAAGGAAGTACCTGGCTATTGCTGAATTGAAGCATGTTTTTAGGGCTTCTAGGTTTCGTTTGAACAATAAAACATGTAGATACGATTTGAGATTTTCTAGGCCAAAAGTATCATAGTGATTTTTTTTGGGGTATTATGCCGTGTTGCGCTAAAGAAGGAGGTAGTGCAACACGGCATAATACCCCAAAAATAAATCAATAAAATAATACATGTAATCTCAAATCAAAGCTTGATTCTAATTTGATTAAATACTACTGAATCCCATAAAACATTAAATCGTGAAGAACTGTTTCAAACTTGGATGAAAGTCAAAGATTCAAAAGCTATTATAATCTCAAAGTTCATTTAAGAAAATCTAATCTGCCACCTATTAAAGTATTGTAAAATGAGATATTATGTAAAATCAAGCCAAAGTCATTTCATGTGCAATCAATCTGTCTCCTCTCTCACTGGTGAAAAGCGTTGAGTTCTTGTGTGGGTGTGTGTGTGGCGTATATCTGGGTGTATGTGCCTCCGCTCGGGGGACGGTTAGACTCACCGATGGTCGCATTCGCACGCAGTGGGACCACGGCCACGTCCCGGCCCCGGACATACTCACGTGCGAGGTGTCCGCCAGGCTGGTGTCCTGAGTGCGGTATATGCCGATAGGGATCTCGCAGGTGGTGGAGCACAGCTTCTGGTACAGGCGCCCGTAAGTGCGGATCCACATGTCTTCCTTGGTGATCTTCATCTGAACAGGAGAGTTATCATATTCACACACAACTGCTGACCCTGTACAAATCGCAAGTGTGCCCCACTGTTGATTCCACTATCTTAATAAACAGATTTAGGTCTGTGCCCTAAAAATTTTAGGGCACAGATGATAGGTACAAGTTGCACACGGTTGAGATTTGTCATTTGAGAACGGGTAATTTCTACGACTCGTTCTTGAGTTCAATAGCTCGGCTGTAGAATGATTTGCCGGCTTCTGCGTTTCCTGCCTTCCTTCGTCTCTTCAAGACCCATGGTCACTCCTCCCTCTTCTCAAAAAAGACCCTACATACAGCATACCCTGAGGGAAATTATATTCTTCAGGGTCTCTTGTTCGGAGTTAATGCAAAAAAAACAAGTATCTAACATATTAGGATGACAGAATCGTGGAACAAATTTTCTGACAGGTTTTTAGCTAATGTGAAAACGAAATCGATTTTGTTGAAAGAGATAACAATTTACAGACCATTCCAGTATGAAAAATGCGTGAAAATATCAATACGTACATGTCCTGAATATGTACCCATTGTGTTTTGTAGTAACTAAATTCACTCTCCATGTGAAAGAGTCAATTGCCATTTTGATGTGAAAAATAAACCTGAAAAAGTGGTTTAGAAAAAAGAAGCGCACAAACCGAGGTTAGGAATCCAGAGCCGGGAGCTTGGTCAACGCCGAGGAGCAGCCTCACAAAGGTGATGACATAGTCCTTGACAAAGGCTTGGTATAGCAGGGTGTCGAGCATGGAAGCAGAGAACACAGATCCGGCGGCGAAGGGCAGCCGGAACATGTAGGAGATATGGGAGCCGCGCTCCTTCTCGCACTGAAACAACACCACAGTCACAGTGCACGGTATATTCGTATATTCACTGCAAGGTACATTCACAAAAGGTAGCCATTTTAAAAATCAAACAGATTTAGTACTCATTTGACAATACGCAGGTATAACGCTGACTGAAGATAGATATCAACTTATTTATTTGTGGTTAACATACAGACACATCAAATATTTGATTAAAAAAATCAGAACCTAAAACAATACATTTTTGCAGAATGGATCAATCTATTACTGTATGATTATTTACATAAGTAACCATACATTTTCAGAGCAATTCACATAATAATAGTATATTTTTTATACATATTCATAATAAAAATATAAAAAAATGGCAATGCAATGTTTTTTATTAGTATATCAATACATTATAAGGTTAGATAGAAGCAACAATAGAATCGCATTAACATTCGCCGACAAACAAGAAATCCATATACAAGTATGAGCTGCGTATCAGTGTGCGGTCTATCTTTTATGTGCATATCATTAGACAATAACACTAACCCAATATATTGACAATTCACATGTTTTAGAAATGCCAAAATATGCGGTTAATAGTTATCGAAAATAGGTACCTGAATAATCGCAAAACAATACAATATATTAAAATTTTTAAAGATTTTATATCATCATAAAAGAATGCCGAATTCTATCGCTGAACAAAAAGTTACCTAAGTTTCAGCATATTCAACGCAGACAAGATATGAGTAGAATTAATTTACAATTCTACATTTGAGTAAAATATTAAATAAAAGTATGTGAAATGCATACGCGCGCATGAAACAGATTAAAATTAGTTACAGATTAGTCAATTTGTAAATTGCAGCAGTAGAATGGAATGTTTGGGGTACCTTTTCCATTTTGGAGAGATGCAGGGCGTACTTATCGTGAGCCCTGAACTGCATGAAGCGCATGTTGGATGACTGAGATAATTCGGTGATGGAGCGAATTGAAGGGAAAAACCTGTAAAGCGTAAAATCAAACTGAAGGTGTGTAGTTATAAATGTTGCGAGTGGAAGAGAAATAATAAACAAAGGTTAGAGAACCTGGTTGCATGAGATCATCTAACCGTTTCCTAAACTTGCGCAGACTGCATGGATTTTATTATTGCCTACTTAATATAAAGACGCAATAACAAGAAAGTTTATTCACAGTCCTCCACACTAGGTTTTCCTGTTCCGAGGCGGACTGTAGTTGCAGTATGGGTGTTACATCATGTTTTCATCATCTTCGTGTATGTTGATTTCCACAAATATTGATGATATTATTGATGAAACTTTCAATTAGTCAACACAAGTCAAATGCGCAGCCCTAAGTATAGATACCGGGTAAATAGAATAGGTTTGAAGGGAAATAAGTAGTCAAAAACAGCGGTAGATAATTTGGCGTATCTTACTTGAACATGGTCTGTACTGCGACGATTGTGTTGCAGTCAGAGAGGCTGTCTTCCTCAGCGGAGTTGGACAGCTCTTTGTTGACAACAACCACATTCTCAGCCAGAGTTATTCCAGCCCTCAGCAGGTCGTCAAGCCTGAAAGAAAGGTCATTGATGCGTTAATAAACAAGATGGTATTTACTCTACTGCTGAAGACATAAAGGCCGGTGTGATTTATTGGATATAGCGAAGAGTTGAACTGAACTCTCGCCAATATTAAAATGATGAATTATATATGTGTATGTCTACGCAAATCATTTCCGCAAAATAGCAATTATAGATAACTTTCGCATGATACATGGGTAGCAGTAGCATGCAGTGACTTATTTGTCCAACTTCACGATTTATTTTCTATTTAAACTATCTTAAACATTTTGTTGCGTTTAAAATCGTAAAAGCAGAAGATAGGTCACTGCACGGAAACGAAGGGTAGGTAAATATGTATGTACCTATCTAACTATTGAGCTATTAGTGTTCTTTATAATAATAGCTTTACTCAAAATTTCACGCTTACTGAAATATTTTTGCTACCGAAACTTTTAGGGAGATACTGGCCGAGTTAGTATAATGACTATTTTGTAGAAACGCGATTGTTTTTTAAAATCTCTGTTCTTAACTACAAGAAAAAAATCATCTCACGAATCGATGGTTCCCAGCATCCAGTAAACCAGAGGGAAGTAGGCGATGGAGTCCAAGAACGCAACGTGCGGGCGTCGCTCCAGCAGGAGGATGATCGGATTCAGCGAAGTCTTGGACCTGGAAATACAGAAATATAATTAAATAGTGTAGGTTTGTACACATGCACACTTTGCCGACATTTCGCAAGCTCGACAACGACACCAGTCTCTTGCGACCAGCTGGGCGAGGTTGTTACAACTTACGTCGTTGAGACTTTAAACATGGGATCACTTGTGTCAGACATTTTGTAACAATGCATATGATCAATGCTAGGAACAAACAGTCAACAAATAATGACAGGATATTAAAATAACAGCTGCAGCAACTACATATTTGGTTTCAAGTAAAGTTATAAAAAACTTTCTAGTTTTGACATTTCGAGAATTCAATGATTGGAGGCGATGCGGGTCTCTTGATTTCCGTAGAGGATGTGCGCAGCAAGTTGTTTGCGACGTGAATACACGACATGAGTATCGGATACATGCTTACCCCTGTGAAAGAAGGGTCTTAAAAACTGTTGTCATTTCTATATGCCTAATTGCATCTTCAGGTATAGAAATTACTGATTCAATTGAATCAGTCCCTGACTGTGCTGGTTTTTAGCAATATCAGTCAGTCATAAATTTATACACCACGATTTTCAATGTTGTTGTCCTCAAAAGATCTACCGTCCTGTAATCCGAATTTCTTCAAGACCCACATTAAAAAATCCCCTACCTTTGCCCTGATGGTGATCACTGGGCGGTGACATATTTCTCTTTTCTATACACTGTGTTGAGAGGGGCGCTCTTGTGAGGTGTAATATTTAAAAACAATTAAATATGGTAAAATAGTTTATTTTTCTATGGATTATTGAAGCTCCAGTCAGCTGCGCAGAAAAGTCTCACGGACTGCGCTGTAAACTGTTACCTTACTTTCGGACTTTACTTTTCTGCGCGGCGGCCTGGAGTGGTGCATACCGCTGCTCCGAAGTGTACGTCTGGTAGAGCCTAATGGGTGTAAAAGGTTAGTAGATAAATATAGTTTTGTTTTTACCTGAAGTGGGCACGCAGGGGTACGATGAAGTTGTATATTCCATTGGAGGCATAGTCTGCCGCAAGGATGATGGTCTTATTCTGCCACTGATAGTCCTTGGCGCTCCTGTAGGAGCAGTGTTCGCATACCTGCGCCAGCTGCAGGCAGCACAGTGGCTTCTTCTCCTTAAGTAGGTAGCAGAGGGTCGGGCTCACCCCGATGAATGGGGACACGGGAGGGAAACCCTTCACAATACTGGAATATCAGGAAAGTATTATCCATAAGCTTTCAGGCAATGCTTTAATTATATTTACAAGTGTGCGTCTAACTACAACTGGATTTTACAGTTGTTTTGCCAGGTTCTAAACTACGATAATTCTAATTAGAAACCTACGTAGGATATTCAAATAAATTATTTTAAGGTCCAATAGATCAGATTCATTTCTAAAATTGGTGCAATATTTTTGAATTTGTGATGTCGGTAGGGTTTTAATTTGACATCATAAAATCATGTCATAAAATCAAAGATTTTTCACTACAAAAGCAAATACCTACATTAAAAAATAATATTTCAATTTACCCATTAATAATAAATAATAATACAATGACACTACATTCTATCGTTTTAATTCTTTTTTATGTCATTGGTGACACTTTATTTCAAAAGTTACGTAATATATGTAACAGCTAGATATTAATAAACACTGTAGAGAAAATTATTAGGCACTTACGAAAAAATTTGCATGAACTAACATGTCATACCAACTACCAATTGGTTTGTGTGACAATCGTTAAATATGTAATACCCAGTGTGAAAACCTTGTACATATAGAAAAACATTTAATCGTAAAGTTTCATATTTTCCCTTAGGAATTCAACCCGAGACAGCGGCTCAGAGACAAAAGTTATATGTTGGAGGATTAGGCTTTGAAACATTGAAGAAAGGTTATATTATATGTACAAATATACAAAATACCCCACTACACTAAAGCACCCCGGAGACAATCAATATCAATTGTCAATGGATACGTCAATTTACATCATTGGTGCAAGATCGTTTACAGTCAATTGAAGTATGTAGTTGAAATTTGCGACATCCTATTGACAGGAGAATGATGGGTATTTTAATTGAGTGCGTAGACAAGTACCATTGATTGACAATTATTGTTTGTTCAGTTGGTCTATCGATCTAATCCTTTGCAATTCAGTTTCATCGTAGAATGAGATTATTTGTTTTTACTTATAATTGTAATAACCAGTGTAACGATGGCTACCCATATTTAGGTCTCATCGCTTTAGACCTTGAGCGATGATTGCCTAAATTTATCTACAATCGAAATTTAAAAAAAACCTAATAATATGGGAAAAATATTGACATATACGTAGATTCATATTAAACCACAGTAAGCAGTTTATATGTTTCCATATTAATATTAGGAGGTATGATTTTATTTTTGAGTGCAGCCAAATTCTCAAACTCTCAAAATCTCCATCGCTCAAGGCATTTATTTTGCAAATACCCTATCGCTCGAGTGGTTTTATTACGATTGTCCAGAATTATGGAAACTAAATTCAAAAGTTTATGGCTGTATTCAAACACTTTAAGTACTCTTTCTGCAGATGTATATAAAACAACAGGGGTAAAAAATATTGGCGGCTCGATTGAAGTTCCGCAATTGCACTTCAATTGCAAATGTCAATCGCGTGAATACATTGACGATTATTGATATTCATCGTCTCTGGGGCACTTAACATATAATCCCATCTTGTGACCAGAATTGTCAACAGTAAATTATTGCCAGGAATCGATGCGCAAAGATTCACAGCGTAGCCTATGCAGTGGCGGCTCGTGACTTTTGGGTTACTAGAGTGCTAATATTACAAAAAATGGCTTAATTGATGTTGTTGTAGCTGAAAACGATTTTTTTTTTTTTTTTCGAAAATTGATTTTTTGTATGAAGATTTTCAGGAATTCCGTGCGGCGCACGGCTATACTGAAATTTCCTGAAAATCTTCATACAAAAAATCGATTTTCGAAAAAAAAAAAAAAAATCATTTTAAGCTATAACAACATCAGAAATGCCATTTTTTATAATATTAGCACTCTAGTACACCCAAAAGTCACGAGCCGCCACTGAGCCTATGGCTGTCCACTGTTTAGTTGGTATGTACTTACAGTAATTGAAGTGTCATACGGTATCTAAGTGGACGGCATTATACAAAAGTAATTGAACCCGCAATATAATACAATATAGAATTGTCTATTCCGAATGCAGCATAGCGTGATTTTGGAATTTTGAAAAGTGATTCATCAGAATTAAGACTCCATGATATAATACCCAAGCCTGGCAGGGCACATATAATAAACGAAAAATAAATGATAATCTTTTGAATTCTATTTCTTTGACACCATTTCTCATGATGCCATGATGGTTGCAAACACCGCAGATTAAGATTACATAGAACATAAATAGATAAGTATTCAATTCTGCTGGCCCAGTAGAATACGCACAGCTTCTGAGAGAGTAACTTAACTCTAACTTCAAAGGAGACCGGTGCCTGAGCTGGTTGGTTGAGCTAGTTAAACCGAGCTTGTCAATGAAAGGCTTGTTGGAAAGATTGCTTTCGTTGAAAGAGACCAAATTTCCATTTCAATCCTTTTTTTAGATTTGTTCAACTAGATCAGAGGTTCCCAAAGTTGTCTATATGCACCCCCAGGGGTCGATATCAGCTTGCTGGGGGTCTATGTCAGTGAGAAAAAAGTTTAGGAACCTCTGAACTAGATGTACAATTTTTCATAATCTTAACTATGAAGTAGAAATCTGTTTGAAACTAAATTTGCACAACTTTTTCAGTTTAAAGTCATCCCTATTGTGAACTCCATGGAGCATTGAGATATACAATTAAATGTTGAAAATTAAATGTAGGGTGTATCAACACGTACCTGAAAGATTTTAAAAAGCGTGTGCTCAATATGCTCAGGAATCGCTGGTTAAAATCCTTTTGGATCGTGCATATATTTTAATAAGTAGGGCAAAGCAGGGTAGTAGCGCTAGTTGTATTATATTTGCGGGTTGACCGATTCTTGCATAACACAGACCAACTATAAAAGGGGTTCAGTGCAAAAGGGTGTAACTTACCGAGCATACTCCACATGCCATGCCGATTGGAAAGGGTTGGTGCATTGCGAAGGCGCCCCCTCAGACGAGGGGGAGGGGGGGCTGGCAGGGGCCGCGGGGGAGGGGGGCCCCGAGCTGGCCGGCGAACTACTGCCCCGCACACATATACATTTACACAGGCACAGGGTGGACATAAGTCAAACGACAGACAAAATAACTTTAAATTTATTTATTTTTTCACTTTTAAAGGAAACTTGTTAAAGTGTTCTAACCAATCAATTTAATTTATTGTTGTAGACAATAACATTACAAATCATATAGACACGTTGTAGCGTTTTCAAAGTGGCACGCAAAAGATACGTTAATTACCATCTTTTCGATTTAGTTAATTTAGTACTAAATTGTCATGTGTTGAATGAGGTTGTGTGTTATATCTTACAAAAATTGCGCAAATGAGTGCCAAAATGTCCTTGTGAAAGGTGGTTTCCAATACTCAGCAAACACTAGTAAAAGCCAAGGAATAAAATTGCATTAGTAAATGACTTATCAATTAAGATTGTTTCCTCGAATGTTTTAAGCTCTAGAGCAGGGGTGCTCAAACTTGAACTGCTGGCGATCTACCTCAATATTATTAGATTCCGATCGATCGACTCTGAGAGGCTGCAAGTATGTGTGATGCAGGATTGTCATCTATGTAGGTAGGGTGTATCGTGGCGCAGGTATAAGTGTATATATAGGGACGTTGCACAATTGCATGGCCACCAATCCACATAGAATTTGGAGGAACGACAGAAATTAGTCAAGGTAGGTGGAGGTCTGCACTAAAAAGTCAATAAAAAAACTTATATTTATTCAAAATTGCAAGTTTATTGGTTCTTACAAAAAACAAACGAGTTCTAGTTTCTAAACTTAACTAAATAATGACTTTGGATGTTGAAGCGTGGCACTGCATGTCCTCAGCATACTTTTAATACGATGGTACGTAATTACCGAGTGCTAATCGCAAGCACGATGACATATGTTCGTCAGTTAGTCGATTGCGATATTTTGACATAATTATCTTCATTTCAGAAAATGCAGACTCGCTCGAGTAAGTTGACCCAAACATTGTCGTCAACTGAAGGGCGATTTGCCTTAGATTCGGATATTTATCTTCAGATATAAAATACCAGAATTTTGTGTCAGATGCTGTGGCTATGAGATGTATATCTGATATTATCTGCAATGTTCCAGAACACTCCGTTAAGTAACTCAGTCCGCTCCAAGCTACAAATAAATAATAAGAAAGAAGGCATGAAAAATGGGAAATTTTTCTCGAGATCGACTCAAAAAGCAGTCGCGATCGACCGGTCGATCGCGATCGACCGTTTGAGCACCCCTGCTCTAGAGAATGTAGCAAAACATAAAAATAAGGACAACCTACGGCAGTAGGTCTTCACGCATTCCATATATGCATTTTAATGAAAGTGAGTTAGCATTTTGTCATCTTTTAAGTATGTAAACGCTCCCTTATCCATTTCGTTCACATACACATTTTTTTTGAATGGCTCATCTTGCTGGCTGATCTTTGTCATACATGAATGAATGTTTGAATTAAGAATTTAATGGAAACTTAAGTGTGTTTGTTGCTTGCCACATTTTGCGAGACAGTAACGTGTCTATATCATTGTAATGTCATTGGTTATATGGCAAACAGAATAACTCGTTTCATTATTCCCCATTGAAAGCATTTGATGAATTTAAAAAATATTTTTGTGGAAAAGCAATCACATCACCACTAGTGCCGTCAAATCAATTGGGAGACTTTTATTTTAAACAGCTGTAAATTAAATAATGCTTATAATATTATGCAGTCAGGTTTGCTTATGACCTACAAGGTTTCAGTAAATTGGTTGTTATAAGCCATTGATTTGAACATTACTTAACTGAGTAGTTAAGTCAGTAAGGGCCAGTTGTTTAACTGACCGTCAAATTTTAAATTGTCGCGACATATCAACCATCAGCCATTGTGAATATTTTGACATCAGAAGGGTCCTCCACGTTAAACGCAGATTCTTGGCCCGTTTTAGATTTTGATCGAACTGTGATCTGTCAAGCGTAACGGTAAATGTGACAGTCGGAAATACAACTGGCTCTAAGTATATGCAGAAAAAAATTATATATAAAATTATAATTATAGGTATATAGTTGTCATAAATGAACTTGACTGAATAATATTTGTATGCACAAACTTTGAAAATAATGAAATTTCTTTTGCAAGTTCAATGTTCGTTATTGATTACATTTGAACCGTTGAATTACTTACTGAACAGAAATACAATTTTTCCAATTCAAAGGTTAATTTTTATTTGTCGTTTGACGTACTAAAACAAAACAAAAACTGCATTATAAATAATTAAAAAAATCATTGAGGAACACTAAGAAAAGATGTATAAAATGGGGACATATAATATTATTACATATACAAGTGGAAGATTGTGCTAAAAAATTTACATAGAAAGGTGGTACATTGAGACATTAAACATAAAGTCCATGCATTTCTTGAAGCATAGTCAAAAAGGGCCCTGCTTTGTTAATGATTTTTAAATTTTATTTTTTATTTTATATTATAATGTATTTGAATGTGAAAGCATAAAAATAAGTTTATAGAGATATTGATTTAAACGGTACTTTTTAGTCGTGGGTGGATCGATCATTTTACACGGTCCGGGTCGATCACGATCCACTAGCAAAGTGATCAGGTACATTTACATATGAGAAAAAAAGCCATAGATCGATGCGCTAGCTACCACACCATATTGACATAGGTAGACCATACATGTGTAAATTGTGTAAACCAAGCCGATCGAGTCTCGTTTTCAAAGCACAATGCTAATTGCTAATATGATCTCATTTCGATATTATAAGCAAACTTACATCTCTATTTCTCAGTTGTGAGAATGAGATTTGAGATGACCGGTCTACAAAATTTATATATCTATGGTCGCATGCCACGCCCATTCTGACTGAACTGACAGGTCATCGATTAAATGATAGAATCTTTTTTTGAGAACGTAACCTATTTAACCCATTGTTCATTGGCTCTTTGTGATTTAATTCACAATTAACCCAGAAATAACACAGTATATTATATAGGTACTAAAAAACTATTAATATTGTATGACAAAAACAGGGTTAAGGATAAATATGACGTTTTTTAGATCACTAATTAACATGAAATGTAAATAAAAATATGTATTGGGATGTAGAAGAATTTTTTTTAAGAAATGAGTATATTTTTTTAAGGTGTAAATTACAAAGCTATGTTTTTGTACACTGTACACTGAATGCATGCGTTGATTGCATAAGATTCAATGACGTGCAAAAGGATAAAAAACATGCTATTTTTGAACTATAGACGAGGAAGCTCTCTGGAAAAAAGACAAATAATGTAGGCTAATATTTACATGAATGTTTGAAAAAAAGCATGGCAGGGATAAGAATAAGAAATGAAAACCTTTGAAGTAAATGTAAGATCCCTTGTTAATGGATCCTTTTGAACAGTGGTGGCTCATGACAATTTTAGTGAAATAAAGTATACAGACATGAAATTATTATATATATTTTTTAAGACATCTAGCATAAAAAAGGCACCAGTTACCACACTTTTGTAAGGAAGAGTTAGGTTAGGTAGGTAGTATAAAATAATATAGGTAAACAATTTTACAAATTTTGAAGATGAAAATGCAGGTGAAACGATATAAAAAATAAATTATTTTCATAATAAATTGAATGGCATTTAAAAAGTCAGTGGTCTGTAAAAATGTCTGAAGAAAATACTTAAAGCTTGTACATCTTCAGCCAAAAACAACAAGTGGGTTGATTTGTACAGAAGTGAGCATAAATAGTTGGGTACATACGAGATCTTCTCAGAGGCCGACCGCCACGGCACGTCGTCATCTAATTCATCATCACTGTCGTCGCCCCCGTCATCCAAGTGACCGTCGGCGTTGATGTTAAACGCAGAACTGGTGAACATGTCGGGCACGGGCAAGATAGAGGGCCGACGAGATCCTGTGTGAAACAAATGAAACATTAAAATTTTACAGATTTGCGATTTTCATGGCCAAAAGTATTTTTGTGATTAATTTTTGTGTTATTATGATGTCTTGAGTGCTCTGCCCTCCCCTGCCCTCTGTCCTGATTAATGGACACTGTAACGTCACAAAACGGTATTAAAACCCAAAAATTAATCACAATTATTTTACAAAAAGGGTTATTAGGATTAAATAAACAATTAATTCATGATTTAATGATTGTTTGCAGTTTAAAAATGCAATATTAATTATTGATTATTTTTTAGGTTAGGCTAAACCTAAAAAATAATTAACAAAAACAAAAATCTAACAATAACACCGTTTCACAGCAGCGGTAGGCAGAGAGGATGGACTGCCACAAAACTTAGTCTCGGCACACACCCCTTGCTTCATTTACATTCATTCTCTTGGAATAACCCAGTTCAAGTATTTGATTGGGCCATGTCTTCCTCAGGCATCCCAAATTTCCTGTAATTACTTATTTAAGTCAAAACAAAACTAAGAGTTATAATTATTAGACAAAGATTTGTAGCTGTTTTACGAACCCCTCCTTGACAGAGATTCGGGAGAGAGAAGATTAGTGTCCAGGGACCTCCCGGGAACCTCCAGGTGAGTCCCGGGGACCAGCAGGCTGTCGTTGGTGAAGGAGACGGGCGATGCCTCCTTAAGGCACTGACGAGAGTCTCCTAGGTTTCCATTATCCGGGAATGTTGCTATTACATCAAATTTAATTAATATTCACATTGAAAATATATTTAAGGAAATGTCTACTGAACATGACATGGTGTAGAGTTTGCTAAACAAATTGATTCAAACTTTTTGTGTGATAACATTTAAATGTGGATAAAATACAACATTCTAAAATAAGGGTTCGATAGTTACGTTTAATCGAAACCATTTATTGTATTTACCCATGTCAAATAAATCAATGTTTTCTAATATATGCGACAATGATGTCTTGAAAAATATCAAAATCGTCTCATACCATATTACATTGAATAAATTTATTTACTTATGAGTATTCATAATAGAAATACCAAACAAACTATAACAGCAACTCGGCTGGCAATGGCCATATCATGAAAAATATTTGCATTTGCACGGTACGTGGTAGGAATCAAACCTGTAACCAATCGAATTAGAGACAAACGCGTAAAATATAATGCAATGGAGATTTTTATTAAGTTTTTATAAAAGTAAAAATTATTGCTGTAATTAATGCAAGAGAGAATTTAATACTGTCCTTCAGTTATCACAAATATCTTATTTGTACATTATCGACTAATATAAAGGGTATGTACATGTCCAAATGTATAGTGTCATTCAAATGGTGCAATCAACAACAACAATTTTAGAAAATATAAAAAAATGTGAATTAAAACCAACAACAATCCAAAAAAGACTAAAAAGACCGATACCTATAAATCAAGAGATGATATATTTTTTCCTTGCATCTGACAAATGTATGCATTCTATAAACTTACCCATTGCTTATGTTTTTACCATTTTGGGCTATTGCGGTAGATATCAGTCAGGCTAGCAACCTACGAGGCAAACACTGAGAAGTTAAAATATTAATGGAGATAAAAAAGTTTTTCAAAGTAACAAACAATACTCTAAGGACGGGTTGTTTTGGAGAATCTGAACAATTCATCAAATTTCAACGTTCATTTTCGGGTTCTGCGAAAGACTTATTCAAGTTCTGTTTTTATATCACTGTAGGCTAGTTGCTTGACAAAACTGAAATAAAAACAGAACTTGAAAAAATCTTTCACAGAACTTGAAAATGAACGTTGAAATTTGATGAATTGTTCAGATTCTCCGAAACAACCCGTCCTTAGACTGGTAACATGCGACACACGTTCACAACACCACATATTCACGGCTGCGGTGAAACAGTGTGGCGTTTGAAACCAGTTTGAACATTACCGTATGATTCTTACGTTCTTTGCGTAAGCCTTACATGAAATTCTACCAAATACTTTCAATATGAAAATGTATGTAGTTTGTGTATCGATGATCAAATACTACAAACCTTTCGGTGGTTCATAAATGTAATACTTTGTAACAATAACAATTGAATTCACGTGAAATAACAAAATAGCTTACAGCTTTGCCTAAATATAATACCATGCAAAACCAATTTTATATTTATTTAGATGTAAAATATAATATTTATTAAGTCGGCCTTAGAAATACACAAAGTTATGACTTTTAAAAATGTTTTCTTTGTTGTTTTGGATATGAAATATAAATAAGCACCTAATAAAAACGACTCAGGTTTATTTCAATCTTTGAATTAAATGACGTATTGCTGTGGAACATTTTATAGAAATGCGCTTCAAAAAATTCATAAAATGTTGATATGTATATACAAATTATGTACAATATTGTCGGCAAAATTTATCATTTTAATCCATTAGCGATGGAGTCTTCCCAAAAAATAACAGCAATCACGGAAAGTAAAATATTGATGTTGTATACATTAAATCATACAAACAATACATAAAATTATATTTAACATACCCGAAAAAAGTTAAAATCAGAAGTAAATTCACATAATACTCAGTGTACACAAGAAGTGAGAGGAAATGTGAGAAAACAAACAAATGACATTAGCTGTGAATACACACAATATCAGAACTCACGCCTGTTTGAGTTACCAGTCATATCCAAATGTCAATTCAGCGGATAAGTCAGTTTATCAAAGCAGCCGTTCCAGATTGTTACAGTAAATAATGGGTCCATTCAAGTGTGTGTATTTAAATACATTTCGGCGTTGAGCATAGCCTCTAATCTAGTGACATCAAATTATTAATGCTATAATGATTTTAAACTTCTACATTCAGGAAGACAGATCAATCAATGCTGACCGTTAGTAAACATGAAGAAGCGCTTTTAGCCAGCTAGATGAGAGAATAAACTTACGACCAAAAAACGTTAATCCTACTACTTTGCAAAAATCAACTACAAAGACTCAACTGATTCGCGTTTAGATTAAGATTCTTATTCACGGTAAGTACTAAAACTGATGTCGAACATCTTTCTTTTTTATTGATGTACATATAATAATACATACTTATATTCCTCTTATTTACAGCAATGGTGTGGATTGAACGTAATTTTCTTTTACAATTTCTTGGAGAATACAGTGATACCCCCAGTTATGTAAGTAATGCATTCCGCAGACTGATAATACTTTTTAGCGGTCATAAAAATGACAATATTAAAGTAATTAATTAAGTGTTGGAATTTAACAAACGCCGATGGCTGCAATATGTTCAAAATTAATAGAATAGTACAGTGTAAAATTATCTAATTTTCAAATTTCCTTTTTACATACCTGCCAATTTACGTAAGTTGTGTGTTACATAACTCGAGTGTTATTGTACCCAGCTTAAAAGCCTCTATGGACTGCACTGATGACCATCAAAATGACGTTCAGTGCCATTTAGAATTTTAGAACAGTCCCTGTTCAACGCTGATTCTCTGGGCCCCTTGCAGCTTTGGATCAAATTATGATCTGCTGACAAGCATAACAACATGACTGTCATGCTTAACTGATAACAAGTTGATCAAACGCTTAAATGGGCCGAGAATCAGGATTCAACGGGGACCATTAATAATATGTCAAGTTTTTGTGAAAGTCTATTTGATGGTTATTAAATGTGTTAAAGTTTGAAATGGCCCAAACTGAGGAATTTGGATTGGTAATAAGCCGGATTTTTGCAAAGTGGTAGGAGTGGGTTGCGGGCACATGACGACAACACTCACAGACAGAGTGGGCAATGCTAGCGGGTGAAGAACCGGGCCCTTGAAGGGTCAGCTGCGGGGGCTCACATGGGGCAGCGGAGGGCGCGGTGGTAGCAGTAGCGGTAGCAGTGGCTGGTGTGGGCGGCGCGGGTGCCGGGATGGGCACATCGGTTGGCCCGGTGCCCGGCGCCTGGTTGTTGACCACGAAGGCTGAGTTCTCCTCCTTGGTGATGCTCATGTAGTAGCACGTGTCGGTCTTTTTCATGATGTGGCGCGGGCCGGGGTTCAGCAGGATGGTCTCCTCGTAGAACTCGGGCAGCTCAGCGGGGCGGACGCCCACAAGAGCCACACCGTATCTGGAATTCACAAATCATGGGTTATATACAAGTACTGTGTAACTTACTTAAAGTACTAGATAATGTTGATGTGTGATGTAATAATGTTACACTATTTATTTTACTATATCAGTATTAATCCTATTGGACCATACGTATGTACATGCATGTATTTGAAAATATATAGTCAAAGAATTTTTTTCTCCCTACCTAGAGCAAATTAAAATTGTTGGCAATACTGGCTTTGCACTTTGCACGCAATTTATTTTGTTGTATTCTAGCTGTCATTGATGTAGGAATCAGGAAATAATTTTCAAAACAATTTAAATAACATTTGACCGGTCAATGGCTGAGTTGGTAACACATCGGGCCCAGGCATCGTGAGTTTAATTCCTCCATCACGACACAAGCAATATTTTCACTTAGTTAGATTTTCAAACATTGTCAGGTTATTCGTAACCTGGGAATAATGTCTATAAAAAAAACAACAATATTATTTATTGAATTTTTTTTTACTTATTGTTTGGAAAGTACTGAGCCTTTCTCAAACGTAATACTATTGGCTTAATTTCGGTCACATTTTTTTTTACTAACTTGCGGTGTGAATGGAAGCTGGCATAGGTGAAGCTCTTGCCCTCATACTCTCCAAAGAAGCGGCTGTCTCCGAGGATGATGTGGTAGATCTCATTTCCAGAGCACTTTCCATAGAGGCGGTGCCATTCTTCCTGAGACTGTTGCCCCTCTCTGGAAAATTTTATAGATTGAATTTAATTAAAAAGCAAATAATATACAAGGCTTTTGTTAGTTATATTATCACATTAAGTTAATGGGACAACATAGAGAAATGATGAGGTTAAAGAATATGTAGGGAGGTATTCTGTATACAGAAGAAAAAGGTTGGGAAAGTGACCCAGAAAAGTGTCTGCATAGAAGAAGATTTGAGCAGGATGGGAAAGCTAAGCCAGTGGAAAACATTTTAGGTGGGTAAAACCTTCACTGGAATGCAGAACTATGATGATTTAACAACAGAATCACTACCTTGGGCCTAGGAATGGGGGACTATTTTTTACAACCATTTCATTTAGCTTATAAAGGTGATCTATTCACTGGCCACATCTCAATAATAACTAAGAAAATAGTACACAATGTCAACAAATCAGCAAAATCCCTGCACACAATAAGGGGTTTCTTCTGCAGGGATATGCAAGTATCTGAAACCCAACAATTTTAAGTATTTTGGTGACTACCACCATACATTTTGTAAACTCCTCGGCGACGCTAGTCTTCCGTGACCAGCTGGGCGAGGTTGTTCAAACTCACATCATCGAGACTTTAAACTTGGAGCTACTTGTGTCAGACATTTTGTAACAGTGCACATGCTTCAGATCAATGCTAGGAACAAAACAACAACTACATATTTGGTCAAGAAAGCCTTAAAGCTTTGACATTTTGAGAATTCAACAATGATTGGTGGCGATGTGGGTCTCGTGTTTTTAGTACCTAAATATACAGACTGTGAGCGATAAGTTGTTTGCGATGAGAATAGACAGTATGAGTATGGGATATTTGCGTTTTCCTGTGGAAAATAGTTGGAAGATCTAATTAGAGAACTCAAATTTGATCTGAGCACATATTACGTACCAAGGGTTAAGGGCATTACAAAAGTGGATAGTTTTTGACTTCCTGATGACTGATGTATGTATGACGACAAGAGCTGCAAGTATCGAGAAACATTGTTGTTCACAGGGAGATGTTACACATGGTAGTCATGATACGAGGGTAATTTGAAAAGTTTTCAGCCTATGTAAGAAAAACACATATTTCGAAGCAAAACAAAATATATTTCTAGACGTAGACTCCCTTCAATTTGATGCATTTGGTCAAATGTTCCAAAAATTCCAAGGATTTTTTCGATACAGGCTAAAACACTCTTACGACATGTCCGTCCGTATGTGCTTTTGTCGATCGTAAACAAACGTGGCACGGGGAGTACGGATAATTTTCTCATATCCAAATCTGGATGTAAAATCTTGTGCACCCGTTCAGATGATATCCCACAAGCCTCAGCAATATCCTTAACAGTCAATCGACAATCTTCAATAACAGTTTGATGCACCAAATCGACCATTTCATCAGTTGTAGAGGTTTTCTCGTCTAAAATGCTAGTACAACCACGTTTGTACTCGGCCAACCTTATCTCATCCAAGTGTAACTCATATTTTATTTCCTGTGTCTTCTTCCCTTTCAAATGAATGAATTTTATCACTTCACGATACTTCATTTTCTCCATTGTTGACAGCCAATGTCAGCTGAAAACTTCAGGCTATCTATTGGACGGCGATAGAATTTAATTTCTACAGTTACTTTATGTCAATGACGCCGGAAACTTTTCAAAATTACCTTCGCATGTTCACCAACGATGATGAATAATATAAATTACATTCTGTTTGATACTCACTGTCCTCGAGAAGTGTGCAGCAGCAGGGTGACTAGCGTGGAGGCCCCGGGACAAGTGCAGTTGTTGGCAAGCAGGGCGTACTTAAACTCGTCTTCGCAGACCACGAACTCTGCAAACTTTACGTGCAGCTTATTTTCTGGCCGGAAGATCTGCACATACTGCGGCACGTTGGGGGCAAAGTCCTTGACCGCCCATGACCTACAATGTTTTGTGTATTTATATAGATATGATTTAAGATTCTCACGGGCAAAAGGATTATTGTAAGGGAATGTGTGTCTAAATGCATGAAAGAGATAACCGAGTACAAATGAGACAGCATGATAATAAATATGCAATAAAAGCACAAATAAAAACACTTTATGTACCCATAAGATTAATCATTACTACATTCCAAGAAGAAATTTACTTCATGATCCATCGCCTTCTAAAACAGGCAATCACCACAATTATTATGCTGATTTATTTCTGAGATAGTAAGTTACTTTGCACTTCCTCATTTTTTAGGACGGGTTGTTTCACAGAATTTCAAAAATTCATCAAATTTCAATGTTAAAATTCAAGTTCTGTTATTATTTCTTCACAAGCCAGTTGTTTCACAAAACTGAATTAATAGCAGAACTTGAATAGAACTTTCACAGACCTTGAAAATTAACTTTGAAATATAATGAATTGTTCAAATTCTGTGAAACAATTGGTCCTGAGTCAATTTTTCAGATTGCCTTGTGGTGTCCATGATCAGGGTAAATGAACAGATTTTGGTGAAATATGTTTATTTGTGTATAAGTTATAATATTGTATTGTGTAAAAATAATATTTTCTTAATCTTTTTTTAATGTGGTTTTTGGCGGTTAGTTTTAGAATAACCAAGGCTGTCTGAAAAGTATGCTAGGGTGTAATCTTAACTCAAAAGTGACATCTTACCTCGAAAATCAATAATTGCTTTTTATAATTACAAAACTTTTTACAACTATACAAGGCAAACCTATTCTGCTGTCATAAGCAAAAAGCAGCTGATATTTTTCAAAGGTCATTTATCTATATTTCCAACTGCCTTTTTGCTTATGACAACAGTATTGAAGGGTGTTAGTGATATCTATAACATTTAAGTAGTCAGTATGTACCGCAAGATGGTATGCTCGTCAGCAGCAGTCTTGTCTGCGTAGTTGCGTGCGGCAAGCACAAATACAGCCTCAGCTTCGTTCATGCGGGCGCGGCACAGGTCTCCGTCCTTGAGGCAGGAGCCTTGGATGTAGATGACGCGTTGGGCCCAGATTGGAACCTGTACAAGAACAAAGAACATGGATTTGAAATAAATTATATGAAATTCTGTCACTTTGCGGTAGAACGTTGTTAAAAACAAATCTAAAACTACTACCGTAGAAAACCATGTTGTTAAACGAAAGTACAGATATTTTACAAGCTTTTAATTAATTTGAGTGCAATATTTAGGTAGAGATATATGAATAATTTCTGTTTTTATATTGATAATAAATTTAACTCAATACGTCACCATCATTGTAATTCGGGAACCATTAATTGGATAACCAACACCTCTGACATAGGTCACTCCGGCACTGGATGTCGGGTTTCAGGGGTTGAGGTTTGTCCAGGTTTTGGCAGCAGACGCATCTGCCCACCAGCTGCATGGCGGGCCAGATTAGTAGAGGCCGATTGAAGGAGACCCTTTGACTTTTCCAGCCGGACTCTCTTGACCTTGCACCGCAAAGGGAGGAATGGATTCATACGTCTGTCAATTCTGGATATACTGGCTCCCCTCATACCTTTTCCTTCCCAGAAATGCCTCTCCCTCATTTCCTTAAAAGACCCCCACACAGCATTCCCAAAATGAAATAGGCCTTGAGGGTAATTATTTTCCTCAAGGCCCCTTGTGTGAAGCTAACGTAAAACCAAAATCATACATTTTTGACATTTGAATGGTCCTCCGTTCAACGCCGACTTTCGGCTCGTTGAACACAATGATCAGCTGTCAAACTTAATGGTTATGCAAACTGTTATACTTGCCAGATGATCAAAATATGATAAAAATAAGTGTTTTATCTTCCTCTTACTGACTTACAAGATCTTAACAGTAAGATGACAGTACACAAATGGTTATTGATGAAGATTCCATCCACATGAAGTTTGGCTTCCAAAGAAGACAGAGTAAGATATGTAGTTGCTTTACCTGAAGGATCATGCGCATGGTAGTGTCTAGCTCCATGGGTGACAGCAGCACCACATAGTAGTCCTGCAGTAGGGGGTGCGCATAGAACTCATTGAGGAAGTCCATGATGGTGTCAGCTTGCAGGGTGGTTGAGCACACGACCACATGCTTCTCAGACTGGGCGCGGTGCGACGAGTAGGAGCCACCCAATTTCTGGCGCTCCATCCATGTGAAGGCGAGTTGTTCAAACTGAGGAATACATGTGAATGAATTAAGTGGTTAAAACTGAAGCCATACACTCTTCAAGATTAACCAACATACTTTCCACTAAGATTAACTTGTTCGAATATAAATGTGGTACACAAAACACTTTTTTTTATATTATCCTTCTTTCATATGATGGGGGGGTCAGATGGGGACATCACGGTCTGCGAGCCAGTCTAGTGCCTCAAGAAACTGTGGACCTCGCCAATGTGGGGAATGAATGGAGCGGGCATTTGTTGACAACACGTTAGTTGGTCTTCACCACACAGCATTCACACCGAGATAGAAGGTGAGAACTCAGGCTGTCTCTGTGAGTGAGGGCTATCTAGAGGAACCTCTCTCCTTCCATCCAGATGGGTTTTCGGGACTTTAGGCTTGATTTTAGAAAAAGCTAACTTAAACAAGAACCATCGCGCTCTACGCTCAGTATTAATGTGGTTAGCGTTTCTGGGGTAACTTCTGCTTCACTTCCCATCCAATTTTTTTGTAATTCCAACAGTCACCTGTTTGCCGCCCCATAAGTCCAGCATAGTTCCATTTGAGATTGGAAATTGTGACCATAATATTGGCAACCCCAGCCATTGACTTGTTCATAATACCCAGCATGGCTCTTTATGTGGTTGCCATTTTTGGCACAACATTTTTGGTGAGATCCCACAATAATTGCGCGTTAAACATTAGTAGGTAGGAACTAGTTATCGATGTTAAATAGATGTATTCGGAGGTGTTGGGGTATCTCATTGCTTTAGCGTGATTAATTTTTGAGTTATTATGCTGAGTTGGACTTCCTCCTTCTTGAGCCAACATTTCAGACAGAGTTACAGTGTCCATTATCAGGGCAGATGTGTCGATTGTGGTAAAGGGTGTTTTTATGTTTATAGAAGTGGTACCATGTTGCGTGCGTTAATCGTCTTAGGGCCGGTTTGCATAATGATTAGTTAAATTAATGTGGTTTTCGGCATTTAGTTTTGGTGTAGCCACCCACTACCGAAACCAAGAACTATTAAGCTTAGCCCCATCGTCATAGGTTTTTGTGGATTTCAATTGCCTCCGTAACTAGGCGTGCTCTATGCGTTTAAATTAAGTGCTCTGCAATTGTTCTGAGATCCTTTTGGAGATGGTCCATTCCATCTGGACTTCACCCTTAGCAGCTGAGTAAATAAACTCTTTGTTTTTGAAGAAATGGCTAAAGTTTACTAAAGATGGCACATCAAAATACACTTCTCTCTCAAATTCGCTGTATGGCTTCCTTCACCCAATCTTAAAACTTGAATGTGTGTATATATTGTATTATTACCCGACATGACCATACATTTAAACTTATTATAACTTGACCTTTTATTTTGTATTGCTACATGACATGTTCCGCAGGTCTTAGTAGCACATTAGATTCATCTTGAAACCAATATTACTGCACTGGTGTGCATATCTATGCGCCTCCACGGGACCCATTTAACTATCAGTGTGCTTATTGGCTTGATTCTTTTATCTTCTATCAACCAAAGCACTCAGAAGTGGCTGAAATAGTTGCGTGAAATCTCCATCAGCTAAACTCCTCAGCTGTGCTGTAAACACTCCTGTCAGATTCCAATCAGGATGGAAATATTTGCATCACAATAAAAGGGTAGGTATTGTTGTGAACGGAACATTACTGCTTTATGTGTAAAGAATTGTTGTATCTTCATGTTTGGAATGTTCTTTTGCAAGAAAACAATTTTACTGTGTAAACAGGAGACGGAGACGGCACTGCGGCACTGACAGTACCATTGTTTAACTCTTGGTAAGACGGATTTCTACTTTCTACAGAGATGATAAACAACATTCGAACCATTCATTAGGATAAACCCGGGAAACTAAATTTTCAATGTCAAATTGACAGATCCCTAATGTTCCACAAAATATAATAAAAAAATTTTACCGACAAAGGAGGCAAAACTTATCACATTTACATTGTTGTTTTTACTGGGTATCTACTTAAGTACCTACTTAGGTAGTTCGAATATATAAGTTCGAATATATTATTCTATATAATTATCCATTTACGAATGAAAATAAAATAGTTGAGATTTGATCAGAGCAATATATGGGGAAATTCCCCTAAGCCGGTGAGGAAAAAATATTGGAATATATTTTTTAATCTGGGATTTTTTTAAACTGTAGAAGATATATTAATATTATATTATAACAAAAGAAGTGTCTTGTGGGCATGTTTCATGATCCAAATATTTGCCAAATCGAGGCTTTAATTTCCAATACAAAACCGTGTTTACGAAATTCAAATGAGATGGAGAGAGACTGAGCGATGGGCTATTAGGCTAAACACAAAATTTGATTCCATTAATGTTAGAATGGAAGTCACTGTTAGTGTCATTCTTTATTCTGTGTGTTTTTAGTTAGTATAACCCATTGATGGCAATCTGTTCAGTTTGCACTAAAAAATATTATTCTTTCAACTGACCATAATTGAAAATGAAGAGATGGAAACAATTTCGTCATAGTTTCAAAATCCTTTGTATTCGATTGCAGTATTATTGAGTTTCGGACAAACATACTCATTTGCAGCACGAAAGCGTGCTATTATTAGCACTTACTACTTTGTGGCATGTGTGTGTAAAAAAATTTAGTATTATGCATGCTCTAATTAGCAAAAATTACAAATAAACTGCCGGTTGATAATACTGACCCATCCACTTACAGATTTTTTGTACGAGTACTAATGGTAGGTACTTACCATGTCAACGTACGTGAATAGAAATTAATAAATAAAATAATAAAGAATAAAAATTGAACCATTTTAAATTGTTGGCAAACCAGGGCCAATGATATAAATAGGCCTAGGCAACACAAACAGCTGTATTGGCAAATTTTGGGGGAAGGTATTTATCAAAAGTTCAATAAACTAAATATTTCGAAAAAAACGTATTTTCACACTTTATTAATTTAAAATACACAACATATAAAATATTTTTGTTTCAAATATTGTTACAATAATACGTAGTAAATAATTTCTACATTTTTCACAAAATTATTAAATTAAAGCAAATCTTAACGAAGATTTGAAATTTGTGGCTAAAAGGCAAATGGCTGTTCTGGTAAACTTCAATTTGAAATTTACCAGAATATTAAAAAAAAAATCAAAATTGCGAAATCATGTCAAAATTGGCTTTTGATATTACGCTAGCATTTTAAACCGATTAAATTTTGAAAGTGAACCTAGAACAAAGATTCTCAGTGCAGTCGAAGATTTTATACCTGACTCAAGTGTCAAGTGGTGTCGGGATTTACGGGACCTTTTCAACCGAGGATGTCTGCCTGGAGGACAGATAAGCCATATTTTGTTTAAAGTTTTTGTTTTTATTTTCTGTTTTTGTTTATGTATTTTGTTACAGATGACACACATAAACTTCACTTTGACTTTGGTTCAAGATTTTGCTTATGATAGCCTGCGATAAGCGAGCCCTAAGGGTCTGAGACAGAGGTGTGAAATTGTCGGATCACGACAATAGAAAGATTTTTTTTTTTGCTGGATTTTATTTAAGTATTGGAGCCAGGAAGGAGTCTGAAAGGGTCGAGAGGATGCACTAGGTGGCATGAAAGGTTGGGAGGTGACTGGAGAGACTAGGGTAGACTAGGATGAGGTGATTTTGCACAGCGGTGCTGCCAAGGTCTGTTATCTATATGGGGATGTTGTGTCGGCGCTCTTTATTGGCAGCAGACACTTGTCAGCGCTATATTAGCGGCGGACACATGCCTGAGCGGATGACGAGCCTCGTGCTGGCACAGTTGGTGGACGGGGTAGTCTCTCTCCCTGCAGCAGCTGGTACAGTTCCTTCGCTACCTAGGACTCTTGCAGCAGAGTCTCCATCTTCTGTCTTTGTCGAGCGTCACAGCGGTGCTGCCAAGGTTTGTTGTCTATGTGAGGATGTTGTGTCGGCGCTCTTTATTGGCAGCAGACACATGTCAGCGCTATATTGGCGGCAGACACATGCCTGAACGGATGACGAACCTCGTGCTGGCACAGTTGATCTAAATAACAAATGTAGATCCTAGGAAATAAATTGTACAGCGCCCTTGAGGTGATTTTTCACAAAAACGGCGCTCTACAAATTATCCAATTATTATTATTATTATTAACGCTAATTAATTAAAATCTGGATTGCAGGCCGTTTCCTGTAAAACATTTAGTAGATTCCTAATATATCAGAACCCATTTTCATGCACCTACATTTGCCCCGATAATATACACGGTGTCCGGAAACTCGTAGTACAAGCGGGAAACTGGAGAGTCTACACCACATGGGAAACCCAAATAAACATAAAATTTTTTGATATGAGCATTTTCACCAAAAAAAAAACGAAATAAAATATTTTTCGGCTATTTCAGGGTTAAAATTTTTTCGTCATTTGATCTGAGACGCCAACGCAACGGATAGCAATTATTATTAGCATAGGTAGGTACTCACAATATGTAGCGATGTTCCGATCTCCAATTCAAAACATAAACACGTCAAATTATTTTAAATGTTCAATAAACACTGTGACCTTCACGACACGTTTTTTATTTCTTGCCTCTCACCAGATCCCTAAAAGTATGAATATTAGAACAATATTTGTTTTAACCCTGCAGAGCAGACATATTTTACTCTTACACCTGATTAAATGAAGGGTGATTTCAAAATAATGCTTTAAATCCGGGTTTCTTTATTTGTTTTACTTTTAAATAGTTTTAATTAGTTGGGTACTTTGATCTTCAGTAATAATTTATAAAAATTTGATCAAAAAAAATCAACTTCTGACTCGATTTACTCGAAAACGAAAGCTCAAATCAAAAAAAAAAAAACTATAAAATCGACTCCAAATGTGATGTAGATTCACCAATTTCCCGCTTGTACTACGAGTTTCCGGACACCGTGTATAATGGATGAGGTGCGAAAATATTATGATTTTTATGAACACGTGTTCCGAAATCGCGATAATACATTTCCTTTTTACTGAAACAGTGACAACCATTTCATTCGTTGAGGGCCTGCAGTCATGTTTTTAACCGGATTACGAAAAAATTGAAGAGATTATCAATAAATTATCATAATTTTATATCAGTAAGTTTTCTCCGTGTAGAATTGATAATTAGATATATGAATACCTGTGTTGGCAGCACAATGAGGGCGACGCAGATCATGATGATCATGAAGAGTTGAGTGGGCCAGATGTCCGGCACCAGGTCTCCGTAGCCCACCGTGGAGAAGGTGACCACCACGAAGTAAGTCGACTGGAAGAGGTTGAGGTGGCGATGGCCAGCGCGCTGGAAGTGCTGGATGCCACAGACGCTGAAAATCAGAATTAAATCTTTATTTGGAATATTTTTACATTTTTCTTCTACTGAAGACACTCCCAATGTCCAATGTCCGGAAACTCGCTGAGAAAGCTGGCTGGTGAAATTTTATCACATCGACAACCCAATCATTTGTTTTCAAATCGAGAAATTACTTTGAAGAGAACATTTTAAGAAATTGGACTTTATATCACATTAAAATATAACAGTAATTTGTAGGCGTGGTCCATTGTCCACTTTTTGTCAAGAATATGACTGACAACGCGCTTTTATCGATGATTTACTGTAAATGGTCGCAAATTTTATCATTATTTGTAATTACAAAACTAACTTTATGGGTTAATTGCATACCTACCCCAAAGTTAGTAAGTGACAACCATTTCTGATATTGGAGAATGGTGTAGAAAATAACGGGACAAGGGAAATGATAGCAACAACGTGATGAACACGAAACAATAAAAATAATAGGAATAATAATGTTACGGAGTTTTATAACTTGGCGTTTTGTATGCGATGTCTTGAGGCTGAATCTTCGTCGCGCAGTTGTGGATGGATACAAGACATATTCGCTTATCGGTATATTTAGTAGGTATACTTTTATAGTAAGTAGGGGAGAAGACAAAACCTTGGATAGGTCCGTACCTTGCTCAATCGGTCCCCGCCGGCCATATGTATTATAATAATTTAATGTAAGGCGGAGAAAGTATCTTCCAAGCAGTATATTGTATTTGTGATGTGGAGAGACAGCGGATATTTAATGTAAAGCATAGTAAATATCTTCCAGCCAGTATATGTACTATATTTGTTACGCGAGAGACAGTGGATATTTAATCAATGTAGGGCGTAGTAAATATCTTCCAGACAGTATATTGTATTTGTGACGCGGAGAGACAACTGATATTTTTGTTAAAATTTAAAAAAAAAGATTTATATGATACAAAAGTAAAATTTTGAAGCAACTCTGTGAATTTTTGATGTGCAATTTACGGCTACTTATTTTTATGCATCTGTTTACTGATCATATTAGCTCTTGAAAACATCTTATTATCCAAGAATAATATAACCTTAAAAACCGTACCTTACGGTAAATACATTACGTATCATGTAGGTTTTTGATTTTAGATAAATTCCATGTTTTTATCCAGTATTTACCAACGCGTTGTATTCCTTTTAGTTTGTTACTCTTTTGATACTTACGATACAATATGGCCCGAGGATGGGACCGTACAGTATCTTGGGCTAAAATAAGAAGTTTCGTTAAATATTATTACTTTGTATATATATATATATGACATCATCCTACAATTTGTTCATAAATAACAGATCTAATCGGTTCAATATATTAGTTTTCTTTTACTTAACCATTTTATAAGGCTTTGACAAAAGGCCCAAGGTACGAACCTCTCTCCTGATATAAATCTTTTTATATTACCTTGTGAAGACCAGGCACATGAGGGTGGCGCACAGAATCATAAGTTGTTGAGAAAGAGCAGATTGGGACTTCTGCATTGCCCTGTGCAAGTCATTCTGAAAAATAAACGAATACGTGTTATCACTTGCATTTGGTGTGAGACTTATACTATAATTATACCTACATGATCTACTGATACAATGATTTTGCATGGGCATAATTCTTAAGTTTCTACAAGTATGTATCACATTATAAGATTAGTCGGAGTATTTTAATAATAATTAATTAATTTAAATAACATTTCTGAATTTCACCCTGACTGTTGTTACAATAAATAGAAGGTGAATGAATATTTTCGTTGATATTTACTTTAAATATTTTTAATACCTAATACTTACAAACATATTTCCCAGCGAGCGCTTGGCGAGCCAACAGTTGAGAAACACTGGTATGAATAGATTCCTCCATGGTGGATATAATAACTAGAGAATTAAAAAAAAACAATCAATTTTTACAAACAAACATTAAATACACGTAGGCAATATAATTGGGAAAATCTAATCTAATAATTTATTACTTTGACTGCGTTAGGTTTCAACATATATGTAGAAGACTGTAAAATGATTTTTAAACAAAAAAATACTTATTTACACAAAAGCACTAAAATAATTTAGTGAAATTATCATACCTAAGTATTGATTTTTCACTTTACACGCATAATGAATATTATAATACCATTAAAAGTGATTGTACATGTTTTTTAAAAATCTTTTTATGTCTGTTCATAATTCTTTCGTTAGTCACTGGAGCGTTCCGACATAAAATCTATTTCAGCGGGAACTTTTGAATTAATTCCAATAATTTTTTTTTAAATATCTCTCGCGGATAACCTAATAACCTAACCTAATAGGCCAACAACTCTCCAGTGGATAGTGTGAAATATTTCAGTTTAGGTGTACAGTGAGCTTCACTTTGTTGTTTACATCAGGCTTGGGTAGTTGAAATGTTCAGTTTACTTACCGTCACGGCGAATGGGATAGTGTTGACTAATTCCAGAATGAAGTGGAACGACATAACTAGTTGCCAAACGTTCCCCTGGAATGAGAGAATGAAAATAACAAAAATGAATTTGTTAAATAATATAAGCAATAGAATATTTACCAGTTTTTTTTACTCTCGAAAAAATTACTGTATTGAAGGCATTTTATTTAATCTTTACTTTGACGTTTTAATTTTCAATATCGTTTTAAAATGTGGCATTTTTTTAATTGCTTCCAAAACGACATGTTGTCAGGTGACAACCGTCTTACTAGACATTGCTGTTTTGTATGTCACAATGACGTTGTAGCCAGTTAGAATCGTTTCGGAATATGTGGTCTTAGATCGTTTTTTAAATCAATAATTATCATTTAACAAAATGAAATCACACATTTACGCATCAGAATCAGAAAAAAATAAAATTATATCTTACATTTTTAACGTTACTCATAGTTTGACAGATTACTTCGTAAGACAGCAACAAAATACCTACTTTAGTGCGAAATAACCCCCAGGTCAGCGCTCTCCTCATGAAGTATGCGATCATTTGAAATGGACTCGATCAAATTATTCAAATATATTTTTTGGTTAAAAAAATAGTGAGATATTTATGGACATATCTACATTGTACATTGTTGTTGTGGGTAGGTACATAATTACAATTACACATCCAACATTTTTTGTATTGTGTGTAATATTTACAGAACAATGTTTTTACGAACTTTTCTTGGCGGAGCGATTTTAGATTGTTTGCATCACATCATGATATTATATGCCACAAAAGTTCCAACACAAACAATAAAAAAAAAGAATTTAAAAAAAATATTTTTAAATAATCAATTTAAAGTGGATAAGCTCCAGTACAAAGATGCTTGGGAAAATTCTGAAAGATTTTTTTGGTAGATTTTCTACTAAAAGTTGTTTTTTTCATGATTTAGGGTATTTTCAACTCTTTTAAAACAATTCTTTTTCGGAAATTCAATAACTCCCTCAATAATAAACGTGTTTTCAATTTTACACACAACTGAAGTAAAAAAAATTATTTATCACGGCAAACGCTTGGTAAGCATTTTTTTCTTAAATTCAATATAAATATTAGTTTAAGTAAGACAAATATTCCCAGGTTACGAATAACCTGAAAATATTTGAAAATCTCTTACTACCACCACAGTAAGCGGAAAATGTTGCTTGTGTTGTGATGGAGGACGTAGCCGCCGAGCTACTGACCGATCGTAATTTTTTTTTATTATTTTTTATTATTGTGACAGCTATTCTGGCGTTCAAATTTGTCAAACTGAGATTAGGCCACGTTGAGACGAGTTATTTATATGATTTTTATGGTGTCTAAAATGATTTATTCAGGTTAAACCGATTTACTGAGAAATTAATTGTGGAAATAGATTTTCTATTATGTGGAGTACTTTGAAATCTGATTTACACACATTAAAAATGGTAATGTTTTCATAATTGTTTAATAATAACGTTACGTGCCGTTCTTTATCAGATTAGTGTAATAAAAGTATGAAAAACTATTTGCAAACTTGGTATAATATACCAAAAATCGCTCGAGTGGATTTACTGAAAAAAAGTGTGGTTTTGAATTACAGAATGTTTATAAATACAGCCGAAATTATAAGCCCCTTACCAACAAACGTTACTTAAATTTTACACAAGTGATAAACAGCCGTTTATCATACATAAATTGTTTTTATCAATTGTGTGTAAACATTGAAAATAAGTTTATTAGTAAGGGAGATGTTTAATTACGGAATTCAACTACACTATTGAAAAAAAACCACTGACAAAAATATCCTTTAATTTAGTCCTCATAAGCCTACATAGTACACCACTTACACAATCACAAGGAACAAGATTACATGGAGACGAATGATGGACTTGCCGAACGTCACAGCGGTGCTGCCAAGGTCTGTTATCTATGTGAGGGTGCTGTGTCAGCGCTTTATTAGCAGCAGACACATACTTGGACGGATGACGAACCTCGTGCTGGCACTGTTGGTGGACGCGGTGGACTCTCTCGCTGCAGCAGCTGGTCCAGTTTCTTCACCACCTAGGGTTCTTGCTGCAGAGTCTCCATCTTCTATCTTCGTGTCACCTGTTCCTGTACTTCTTTTTATTTAACTTTATTTTAAACTGTAAAGCGCCCCTGAGGTGATTTCTCACAAAAGCGATAGCGACTTACCTTGTAACTCAGATAAGCAAGTAGCATTGACTCCGTCAGGGAGATCATAGCTAGGATGACTTGGATAATCCACAACCCCATGGGCCGGTTCACCCACATGATGGCCTCCCAGTTGATGACGGGCCGCTCCTGGAACTCTTCCTGCGTAAGCTTGGCTGATACCTCCAGCAGCGTGGTGTTGCCTGCCTGGCAGCCGTAGCTTGAATCAAATAACAGGAGAGGATAGTTCAGTTAACAGCCTTTGCCTTCAAGGATGAACTGGACAACAAAATAGGCAATTTCTTTTCGATATGTCGGACAGCACATCGAGATAAAATACTAATATTGAATATTGATAATTTATTAGGAATTTCTTCAAATTATTCGTAATCCGGTTAAAAAATTAACGACTGAAGGTTTCCTAATAAACTTTCAGTAAAATACGAATGTGTTATTACGATGTCAGAATACGTGTTCCTAAACATTCTAATATCAATGCAGCTGTATTAACATGAAAACTTTTTCTGATGTATTACGAGTTTACTGCGATTTTATCAGAAAACGGCCTGCAATCCCGATTTTAACTGGATTACCAAAGATTTGAAGAGATTTTTAATAAATTAGCAATACTCATTTTTCTGCATTATTACATTGTCCATCATAATAATGATGTCAGAAACGTTGACTATAGGACCCCTTGCAACACTAACAAAATAGGTCATAAAAACACACAATATTTCTGTCTATCAAACACAACTAACGGAAGATGAATGGCGCAAATCTTAAATTATAAATTATAACTAACCGGCTATTCTAAAATAATGGAATATTAATTTAATAATTGAAAATGTGTCATTTCAGATTTGCTCGTGAATGTGGCGTTGTGTGCGTCACGCCGGCCAACATCGGTGAAAGCCGTGTTAACAGCCAACAACGTTATCTATGGCGTTGTAGCCAGTTCGAACCATTTAGTTATGTGAGGTTTTAGATCACTACCTATGCTGGAGAGGTGAAATGTTCTCCCTCAACCAGTCTCTTCCGATCGGCAGCGAACCTCTTGGGTAGATATGTAGGAATATGTATGTATATATATACAAATATATGTATATAAATACTTAGGTATATATGTTGGTGAATATGCATATATGTAGGTATATAAATAGGGGTGACCGGATAACTCATCAAAATGATAATTCATCACATCTTTAAAAAGTAATATAAAGTCATGGAAAGTGATGAAACAAAAACTCTATTAACTGGGTTAAGTAGGTAAGGTTAGGTTAGGTTAGGTTTAAATTATTTTTTTCATCGTTTCTAATGAATTTATATCACTTTTTAAAAGTGTGTTGAATTTTCACTGTGTTGAGTTATCATGTAACCTAAATAGGTATGATAATAATTATTAATTTACATAAAGCGTGGAAGAGAGTGGAAATAGGTGTACAATATGGAAAAAGGGAGTATTAATATCCTAGTTATCTAGTAACTCTTAGGACGGGTTGTTTCGGAGAACTTGAACAATTCTTCAAATTTCAAGGTTAATTTTCAAGTTCTGTGAAAGATATTTTTAAGTTCCGTTTTTATTTCAGTTCTGTCAAGCAACTAGACTATAATGATATAATAACAGAATTTGAATAGGACTTTCACAGAACCCGTAAACGAACGTTGAAATTTGATGAATTGTTAAAATTCTCCGAAACAACCCGTCCTAAGTATTGAAATAACGGTCTGAAGAATGAAAATATAAACTTCAACTTTAGCAAGTTTCATCCTTGCAGTTTGTTCCAAACAGTTTTCAGAGATACGAACTTCAAACAAAAAATATTTTATTTTAAATTAAGTTTTAAAAAGGGTTTATTTATAAAAAAGTTCTACAGTGCTTTTTTAATATTTTCAGACTTTATGTCCGGGTTAAATCTTCCCCACAGGAAAAACTAAACCATTATAAACACACTTTTCCACAAATGATCATCTAGTCAATCCACATTATGCAAGTGCATTTATATAAGCATAATAATACAACACAATACAAGAACAACAACACGTCAACTCACCAGAGATCAAATCGGAAAATAATTCAGCGACTCCAGATATTTTCATATCAGAGGGTTCGGCTCGGTAGAACTCCTAACTGGACATATAAATCCTACTGATCCCTCAATATAAATATTTAAAAAAAATCTTTCGTAATCCTACATGTATTTAATATGACGGATTTTTTTTCACATATTAATAAAAAAAATATATATAATATATATTATTATTATTTATATTACGCGTGACAGCAGGCAAGGCCACTTATAGACCATCTATTTATTGTATAGTAATAATAATAATCATTGTTTTACTATAAAAAAATAGATATAATGATATCCTCACTGGGATCTCCCGTGCTGAGGATTTAATTTAAATTTGCATCAAATTTTGTAGTATGGATAATATAAAATAATTATAAATATATTAATTACATGGTGTTTCTTGTTCAGTTGTGTGGTTTCAGTTTCAGTCTGTATTTGGTGTCAGAACATAATCTATTTCTGATATCCCTGTTTTATGTGCTCACAATGAAAACATTTTGGTAATTGCTGTAATTTTTATACCTTATTGATTTCCGAATAAATTGTCGGATATTAGGTTCCTGGATACCATCGATACATTACATATGTTAGTTGATTATATCACCCTGTAAAGTTTCCCTACCAGTGTTATATTAGTTATTTATTAATTTTACATCATTTACTGCATAAGACAGTGCCAACAGAAGGTTAAATAATAATAATAAATGTGTTCTTCACTGGGATGTAAATATTATATTATTATAATTGAATAGTAATTAATACATTTGGTTTTGGTTGCACTCAACCTTTTACAGGACAAGGGTAATAAAAACCATACATAAACCAAAATCGGTTGAGTGCAACTGATTTTGGTTTTGTTTATCATATAAATGGTTTGGTTATCATATATGAGGTTTTGGTTATCATATAAATGGTTTGGTTATCATATATGAGGTTTTGGTTATCATATAAATGGTTTGGTTATCATATATGAGGTTTTGGTTATCATATTATAAATGGTTTGGTTATCATATATGAGGTTTTGGTTATCATATAAATGGTTTGGTTATCATATATGAGGTTTTGGTTATCATATAAATGGTTTGGTTATCATATATGAGGTTTTGGTTATCATATAAATGGTTCCCCGGGAGGCAGTACCCAAACCCGCCTCTCAAATTGTTGGTAAATATAAAGTGATCATAAATAAATTGAGAAGAGTTTTATCTGAAATAATTAGGAAAATATTACTTTTTTTTCAGTAGAGAGTAGCAGTCTGTATTTGGTGTCTATTTATATAGTATTTTATCCAGCTTTTTATAGAGTATTGTGAGAATTGAATGAGAGTGGGATTTTGTTGTAGAGTTTAGTACCATAGTGTAGGAAGATTTTTTGCCCATACCAACACCTCTGCCATAGGTCACCCCGAGTGGTTCGTTACGTTTGGTGACTTAGCAGGGGTGCCAGGGTTCATCGGGTGATGTGTCCGTCACTTCTGGACACACTGATCCCTAGATTCCTACGCATCCCTCATACATTTTACCTTCCCAGAACTTCATCTCCTTCCCTTCCTTAAAAAAGACCCCCTACACAGCATCCCAAAAAATTAAGACAAGCCCTAAATTATTTTTTCTCAGATCCTCTTGTGTTGGTTAAATGTAAAAATAAAGCCTAAACGTTATTATATATGTTATTATTATTATTGTGTAGTTTCAATTTGAATAAAGGTCGTTCATGTGAGGCCAATGGTGTTTCGAAATTGATAATTTGAAAGAAGCAGGATTTTTTCATGTATAAAAAATTATCATTATAAACACCTACAAAGAAATAAATTCTTTTGGTAGAAAACAGTCACTTTGCGGTTTGACATGTTAATGAAATAAAAAATAAAAATTTAATAAATAAAATAAATTCGAGGTTATTTAAACAAATTGAAACAGCACAAGAGTCCCAACTGCGCCAAACCGTCTGGAGACAGTGAGACTGAATGTAGTGAGAAGGGGAAAGAGATGGAGAAAAGGAAGGCGGAAAAGTACATGGCTATTTAGATTTGGTCACCAAACACCCCCAAAGCATTTCATGCAATTTTAAATTATGAACGATTATCTTACACCAGGGCGATACTGAGAGTATCTTCCATTTTGGAACCTGTCGCAAATATACTAAATATTATTTTAACTGAGTAATTTGTGAAATAACGCAAATTAATCAAATAAAATTTAAGCTGGAGGTAGCGGGTTTGAACCCGCTACCTCCAGCTTGCTAATCGAAAGCCTTATCCTAGACCACGGAGGCCGTATTTGATTATAAACAAAGTCATTATAGTTTTATTTCAGAAATAATATAAATAGGAAGTCTGTAAGGGCTATCACCGTAGTTTGATAATACTTACGTAAGGTGAAACAGCTGTCATGTTAAATAATAAATGCGAACTTATTTTATTAATAAACCATTAAAAAATTAATAATAATATTATAAAATTTAATTAAAAAATATAAAACAAATATCTATATATTTATATAAAATATTACCATTTGTTATTTCGGCTACTGGCATTATACATAGCTCTTTCATTCAAAATTTAGGTGTATTATATTTGTCAGAGAATTTATATATGAAAAATTGTCTTTTTAAATACACGTAGGATTACGAAGGATTTTTTAAATATTTATACTAAGGGATCAGTAGGATTTATAGGTCCAATTAGAAGTTCTATCGAGCCGAAACCTCTGATATGAAAATATCTGGAGTCGGTGAATTATTTTCCCACTTTGATTTGACGTGTTGTTCTTGTATTATTTTGTATTTATTATGCTTATTTATTTATTTACTTATTTACACATATACGGCACAACACGTGCCATTAACATAATTGACATACTTATAATAGTACAACAACATGAAGAATAACAGTATAAATGTTAGTAAAATTTAAGAAAATAGGTAAAAAGTAAGGTAATAAGTAGTGTATAAAAACTATAATGTATAAAAGTAAATTGTAAAGTGAATAGTTTAAAATATAAAGTATTAAAGTACAAACCATAATTTATTAGGAAAAAGTAAAAATAAAAATAAAAATTTAAAGATTGAAATAAAACAATAAAATGTACCAATAAGATACCTATCTCAAGGTACCGACAATGATTTAAATATAAAAAGTAATAAATCCTGGATTATGTTAACCGATATGATAAATTTTACAAGTACTTATGATTTCAAGTGCATTAATAGTTTTAGAAGTACTGGTAGGCATATTATGTTTACATGATGTATTTACGTGGTACTAGCAAACAAATTTAGTTTAACGCATCTTTTGTATGAAGACAGATTACCGGCAGCGTGATCAATATTAGCATATTCATTGCCTAAAATATGCAAGCGATTTATGGTTGAGTTTTGTTCTGCGTTCGTCATAGTATTGTCACAGTGGAAAGGTGTTTTGAGTCGAGTCGGTCTACTAGGTACATGGTAATTTATTAATGAGACCAATTCAGGGGAGTCAAACCAGTTATTGTTTATTTTAAATAAAAAAATAAGATCATTGAGTATTCTTCTATCTTTTAACGATAAGAGTCTCATTTTTTGTAATAAAGATTCATAGTTTATGTCAACCGCGGGAATACCTAATTTGAAATTAATTGATCTGAGAAATTTGCGTTGGATTCTTTCAATGGAGTTTGCATGGCTTTTGTAGAAAGGGTTCCATATGGGGGAATTGTATTCTAAATGACTCCTAACCAGAGTTGTATATAGTATTTTAAATGTTTGGATATTTTTAAAATCTTTACAAATTCTTACAATGAAGCCCAGAATTTTCATTGCTTTACCCGTTATTATATCAATGTGATTGGTAAATAGTAGTTTAGAGTCGAAGGTTATTCCAAGGTCCCTTATTACAGGTACTGACAATAAACTGTGATTGTTAAAAGAGTAACTATATTTGATAGGGTTTTTAATTCTAAAGAAACTCATGATTTGACATTTTTTTATGTTAAGTGTAAGTTTGTTAATGGTACACCATTCTACGAATTTTATAAAATTGGATTGGAGGGACAAGCAGTCGTATATATTTTTTATGATTTTATATATTTTCATGTCATCAGCAAATAATAATATGTTAACATCAGTGAATATGGAAGTGACATCGTTTATGAATAGTATAAACAATATTGGACCAAGGTGCGAACCCTGAGGCACACCACTAGTGGCTTCAAATTCGTAAGATAAGTGTTCTTTAATACAGACAGTTAGTACACGTTTTGATAAATAATTCTTAATCCAACATAATAAATTACCACTTATTTCTAATTTAGACAATTTATTTATAAGAATTTTAATGCAAACCTTATCAAAGGCTTTACTAAAATCCGTGTAAATTGAATCAACTTGTTCTCTATTAGCAAGAGCACCAGAGATAAAATGTTCATACAGTGTAAGGTTAGTTAAGGTAGATCGTCCAGAGATAAAACCATGTTGAAATGATGAGATATTAAATTTTATGCAAGAACATATTTTTTGGAGAATTAACTTTTCAAAAATTTTTGGTATTGACGATTGTATGCATATTGGTCTGTAATTTTCAACTAAAGACTTGTCTCCGCTTTTAAATATAGGAGTGAGAAAGCTATTTTTCTATATTTGTGGGAACTTGCCTGTTAAAAGTGATTGATTAAATAGTAGGTACAGAGGGTAAGAGACACTACTCCCACAGTTTTTTAGAAATACGGGGGGAATTTTATCTTCCCTGAGCACGATTTAGGTTCCAGTAGTTTGATACATGCTGCAATTTCTTTAATCTCAATATGTATCTGAGATAGTTGTAAATTTATATCGGACTCAAAGTTTGGAATGTCTTCATCAGGGATATCTGTTTCATATACATCCTTAAAAAAATCTGCAAACAAATTGACAATATCTTTGATTTTACAGGAAGTTTTCAGTTTATAGTGCATAGTTTCAGGTATGCCAAGGTTGTTGTTATGTTGAGCTTTACAATAGTTGAAAAAATGTTTTACATTGTTACCAATCGAAAATTCCACATTCTTAATGTAATTATTATAACAAATGTTTGATAATTTATTACAATCTTTTCGCAGCTTGCTGAAAATTATAAAATCAGAAAGATTTGTTGTTTCTTTGTAAATTTTATGCGCTTTTTTCTTCTCAATACTATGTTAATGAGGTCCTTCCTAAACCAGCGAGGGAAATTTGAAGATAGTTTATAACTAATTGGGACAAAGTTTTCTATGGTTTTATATAGATGATCGTAAAAGGCTTTAATATTCTCATCGAGATTACCTCCTTCTAGTATAGACCAGTCAGTGTTATATAGATAATCGCGTATTGCAACATAATTGGCTTTATTAAAGTTAGGATATTGTGTCTGGTTTTTAATTTGGCATTTTATAGGGTTACATAATACAGTAATATCTAAAGGTGGGTGATGAGAATCAGGGGGAAGAACTGAATCGAGTGACTTTTCAACCGCAGTTGACAAGTCGGTACAAAGAACAAGATCTAGTAATCTATTATTGTCATTTTTTACATTGTTTAATTGAACTAGGTTAAGGAAATCACATAATTCAACTATTTCTTTTTCTGTGTCAGTTAAGCTAGAGTTTTGAGATAATGTAGAATTGTCGCGGGTACCCCAGTTGATTTTTGGTAAATTGTAATCACCGTTGATAGTGATTTTACTATTTGGAAATTTAAACGACAGTTGTTCAATATCCTCGAAATGACTTTTGTATACACTTATATCTGATGATGGCGGAATATAAACACTGCCTATGATATTTTTTTGATTTTTGCCGTTTAGTAAAATGTAAACTTGCTCCACATTAGAATTTTTGGTTTTCAGAAGTTTTGAAGGATGTATCTTGTTGACAGCTATCATGACGCCACCGCCTCTAGATTTAGCGCTGGTTTGTTGACTTCTGTCAGACCGGTAAATATGATGGTGGGGTAGACCAAGCTCAGCAGAGTTGATGGATGGTTCCAGCCAGGTTTCCGTAAGAATGAGGATGTCATGTGGCAGTGTTGGGGCATGTATTTTAAAGTCCTTAAGTTTAGTTTTCATGCCTCTGACATTTTGGTAATAGCACTTCAGTTTGTTTACATTGTGTCGTTTTTTGGAAGGGTTGTAACAATAGTTGGTTTGGAGTTTATGTACTTTATGGTAAGGTTTGGTTCACCATTCTCTTGACGGAACAATAACTGCTTTCTAAGCTCCACCAATTGATTCCTTTGGAGGATGGTTAAGTCATTACTTGCTTTGATTCCGTCTTTAAATTTGGTGCTATTACGTAGGAGAGTTCTCGGTGCGATATTGTTTGTAAATTCCAATTTAATTGGACGATTTTTGTTGGCAATTTTCTTGGCACCCAGTCGGAATACTTTGACGTTGATTAGATCTAATGACGGTTCGATAGCTTTTATAGCCGAAGAAACTTTGTATCTATCTTCCGTAATGATGACTGCCTTTTCATCAGACAAGCTCTCGGGAACGTTATATAATATGACGTTGTTAGATCTGATGGCCCTATCTTCCATTTCGGTGACAATATCACCCATATTAATGTCAATCGGGTTGGTCCTGCTGAGTTGCGTATTATTTTTCATTGAATTTAATTCTCCTTGCATTACTCCAAAATCGACTACCAATTCTGCAATCGTAGCCATAAGTTCGGTTGTTTTTGGTATTATTTTTACGATATTTTCCTTAGAGAATTTATTGCTAGGCTCATGAACGATTGAGATCAATCTACTGATTATCGCATTTACTTTGGTAATGTACTGCGAAGCTTTATCACTCAGAGCCATTGTTATTTTTTAAATTTTTTTTTAAAACAGTTGTGAACCCCTGGATTTTTGGTAGGGCGTGTAAGTACTACCGCTGGCGGCGCGGGCGGTGTAGGTGCGGGCGCGGGGGGCTTATAACAACTGTCACTTGATTACACTAATCCTTGTTTTATACACTTTTAATGCACTATATACTTTTCTGACAATTAGTAAACTTTAAGCCAGTGTTAATTTAATATGATTAGGTGAAACACTTTGAATTTAATACTTTTTATGACTGCTTTAGATGATTTTGTTAGGATAAAAATAATGCGTGTGCACTCTCCGTATTGTTATAATGCACTTGCATAATGTGGATTGACTAGATGATCATTTGTGAAATGGTGTGTGGAAGGGTTTAGTTTTTCCTGTGGGGAAGATTTAACCCGGAAATAATGTCGGAAAAATATGAAAAACGCGGAATAAAATGATAATAGTGATATGTAGTGCAAAACAAAGAAAAGGCTTTGTTTAAACAATATTGTTTAATGATGGAAGGCCCAGTAAGCATAGAATCGCTTGCAGTGGTGGATCACCTTTCAGTGATTGAAAGCCGCAAATTAACCTACATATATTTAACTTTATTAAAACATATTAAGGGTTGTGATGAAATAGGTTTCTTCCAAAAGAAAATGTATTTAATGAAAACTAAACCTCAATTACGAAGAAATCATCACACTAGAGACACCTAGCGAACTTTATTGAAATAAATACAGGAGACTGTAATTGGAAAAAAGAGGCGTTCTAGTGGGATGTGTCTACCCAAATTTATTACTAAAATTAGCCAATCACAGTGGGTTTTTGACAGGACAAAGGAGAAATCTACATTATTTATTAACATGGGAACGAAGACATCGAGTCAAAGGATAATGCACTATAAGATAAACATGTTCTCACGGGGGAAACATTGGTCATAAACTTTCGGTGTAAGAAACGAAGAGAGATTGATACAAATGAAAAAAAAGGATTGATTGTCATTCGAAATCAAATAAAGTATGATAGACTGTTATCTGGAAGGGGCAAGAAACTTCTAATAAGTGAAATTAACGCGTGAGGGTAGAGTAGACTCAGGAGAACCCGAAAAAAACTGTGTAGAGAGGTGAAAACAAGACAAAACTAAGTGATTTAATTATAGTTTTGAATGATGGAGGGAAATACATCTACAGATCAACAAGAAAAACGCGTAATCGATATGCAAATTTGAGAGGATCGTACTAGGAAAATACCGGCCGAGGAACCAATGGTTTTGGATCGGTGAGATTAAATACAATGGCCTGATTCATAAATTTATGTGTTTATATTGAGATAAACAATACAAGATCCACGATCATTAGAAGGACAATTAAGATGGAATTGGTCATAAAATTTAACATGGGACATATGGGACTATTTATTTAAGACCAAATACATTAGATTGACAGGCAGACACATTAACTGGAATTGATGGCTGAGGTACAAAGATTTCATGATAATGACTCCATATAAATCAAAAATTAATGACTATTTTTGAGGGAACAAGATGCAATACGGGTAACGCCTTAATATTTAATTACTTTACAGTGCCGAAACGGTGAAAAGGGGCGAAAATAATGTTCATTTCTGGTCAAATGACATTAAGGTGAATAAGAAATTGAGATGGTTAGAAGTACTACCCTGTACGTTTAAACTGAGATAATGCATAAAGATATAAATGAAAGCATTTGAACTCTGTTTTCCGAGCGAAATTTGAACAGGACGCGTACAGACCGACAGATTGGCAAGAACTAGAATATACACGAAAATAGCAGCATTATGAAGTTGATTTCGGCATCATAGGAGCGTGGAGACGAATTTAAAGTGCCATAATAACCAGAGGAAGGATGAAATAAACGTAAGCACTAATAAACATGATTGGATTGAGGAAATCCAATGCGAACATGAACTTGCCTGCTAAGACAGGAACAATAGTGACTGAATTATGAAGCGCAATCCCGAAAAGAACAAAAATTAGAGGGAAAATTAATTATAAGATAAAGAATTAGATAAGGAACGTTGAATGTGAAGAGTGCGTAGGGAGTACGGTAATGGACTGATTATATTCCCAGAAAAATAAACGAAATTAAGCACAGCTAGAAAAACACATCTAACCTTACGACGAACTCTATGAAAACAATTAAAGGATGCTGATCCAGCCCTGCAACTGCAGAGGACAAAGACGGTAAATTTGAAGGCGTAGCCGAGAGATGACTATGTCGTATGAATAAGTGACCAGATTTAAATAACCAAAATTAGTGACACATATGTTCCAATTTACGAGTTGATTGATGATCTAATTGCCTGAAGGGTGAAATCGACTTAAGTCATTTTGGTATTGAAGACAGTATAAAAACGAGCGCATGAGAGGATTCGAGACAGTTCTCGGGGAATTTTGTGAGGCTTGAAAGGACGGGAAGTGCGAATTACGCGTGTGTGTACGTCGAGAAAGGTAACTAATAAGTCCCTGGACTTAGGAGATTTTCAATAAAAGTATTAAATTCAGTTTTAAGTCTCTTTGAAAAAAAATCCAATCAGTGAAATTTGAACAAGTCAGTTTTAATTAATTAAACAGTGTTAATAAAGTAGGGTTATATTCAGTGACTTTCAATAAAAGTTAAATTCAGTTATTCCAAATCCTCTTTGAAAATCCCATCAGTGAAATCCTATAATAAAATAGAGTTTAAACTCAGTGTTTAGGAGTGTTAATGTGAAAAGTGCAAAAAAGTGATTTGTAAATTATTTAAATTCTAAACTAATTATTTCATTCAAAGTGAAAATCATTTAAATTCAATTTAAGTGTTTTATCGGATATCTAAAGTGAACGTGATCGCGTATTGATATTTAAAAATAGATTATAATTTAGTATCAATTTTGGAAAAAAAATATTAATAGTAGATACGTACATCATTAGCTTAAAAAGAAACACAATTTAGACAGTTCGAAAAGTAATATCAATGATTAGATTTGATTAAATTTAATCTCTTTGTGATTTTATTATTCAGTTAAAATAAGTACGAAGAGAATTCGGAAGGATTAAAAAAAAGTGAAAATGATAAAAATAAATATTGTCTCTTTGTTTAAAAAGTAATAATGAAATAAATTTGAAAATAAAGGATTCATCGGATACTTTAAAGTTAAGTTTAAAATTAAAATAAACGTTACCTCTTTGTCTTAAAATAGTGTTTCGGGAAAAATAACAATAATCACTCTCCTTTGTTTCGAAATAAAAGGAGTAATAATAATACGATTAGTTCAGATTTTGTATAAATAATAATACTAAATATCTTATCATTGTTTGCGATATATTTTGGAAAGTATTAACCTCAGTCCTTACGTCAATCAACATTTACGAAAACTAAATCAAAACTTTAAAGCCGCGGTCAAATGAAAAAGAAATGGTAGTCACGAATCAATTTAATTAAGACTACATTCTAAACAGCAAGTAGGTAATATTTTGGAACCTTGATCGCAAATTTCGTGTAAACCCGAACGGATATATTTGCATGATCGATCAAGGTGGGTGAGTCAAAAGAAATCAAAATATAAAATAAAAATTCAGAAATCAAAAGACAACGTTCCTGAGAGCCGAGAGGGGAGAGAAAATCATGGGCGACAACGTTCCTGAAAGCCGAGAAATCATAAAAATGAAATCTTATAATATTTTATATTTTATATATATAGGTTATAATTCGGTCCAGCCTCTGGTTGCGATATTTCAGCAACTAGATCTATACCAAGAATTAGGTACATATGATACCTATAATATGGTATAACTTTGTACCATTTCACATATAAAGATGTATATATCACGAATACCTATTATCACACTTGTGTCATGCACAAATGTCTACTTCAAATACCTATTACCACATTCGTGTCAAAAACAAATACCTACTTCCAAATATCCTTTCAAAATTAGGTAAACCTTATTTACCAACATGTACCATGAAAATCCAAAAACGATAATGTACGATTTGTCTTCTAAACTATCAGCTGATAGTAGATATTATGTCACTGATAGCAGATACAAATATAACCCACAAAGAATTCATAAGACCCTAAAATAGGTCAAAGTCCTCTTAATTAGACGAACTGCATTCCAACCGAACTCTAAAATAAATAAAACATCGTGTCCGATAAGGGCAGGTTTCTCAAAGCTCGTTTCTTCATACCAAATCACAGCAAGCATATTCATGTGTGTTTTATACACTGGCTATAAGTCAAAATAATATCAACAAGAAAACTTCCTAAATACCTAACTACATACGTCAGAGATGAATAGCCCACTCAAGATACCTATTCGGTTAATTATGATTCAATTAAGTCGCACATACTAGTTATGTGATCATATCCAAAGTGGCCAAATCAAAGTGTCATAATAATTTTGTATGTACGAGTACAACCTATTTCCACCCAATGTCAAATAACTCAGTCAAATTCAACCAAAAGAGGAGGGGGGGACACTCCTTATAAAATCCATCAACGAAAACAAAAAAAATGTGGTTGTCAGACCGCGATACCAAAACTGTCAAACAAACAAACAAACAAATATATTACTTAGTATATCGTATTTATTCGTATTTCCTATTAGTATTTATGTATCGAGATATCGGACTCAGGACTCACAACCCTGGGATTTGAGATTCTCGGTTCCCAATGTTTCATGTGAGAAAATGTTACATTGTGAATTATAAAAAACGTATGTATACATATATGTATTTGAATGTATAATCCACTGGGTGATGTGAACCCGCCTACAGCTGGCGTTTTAGGCCTAAGAATGGTCATGTCACATCGCTTCTTGGAGTGGTGGCAAGCCTAGGAAACTTGTCATTACAACAACCGTGAGTATATGATTGTTCAGAAGACGAAACCGGTTCGCTTCAGTAGTCGTAAATCCGGAGGTGATGGAATTTGGAGTGTACTGGACCCAGGGGAGGTTCGATCGTAGCGCTAGAGGGTTGTGGATCTGGAGGTGTGGGAAAGCCTCGCAAGTACCTACCCCTAGAGGCACCTGACGACGGTGTGAAAGTCTTATTCGACCTTGGTTCACCCGGTTACATTGCAGGAGGAGGCGCCAAATTATTAACAGCAATATTGCTTTCCGAGTTCGTCTTCGTACAAAATCATAAACACTAACCATACTTACAAAGATTAAATCAACATGTATGTACCCCACAGGACGTCGCAGAATTGGAGAGAATTTTGGAGAACATATGTTTCATAACTAATATTGTACTAACCTATATTCGATTGTTTTAACTATATATGTATGCTATGACACTAAATTAAATGTTATGTATTTTCCACAGGTTTTACGGTTTCTAAAGGAATTAGAACTAGGAGATAGGGATTATCAGGAAAAATTTAGTTAGGTTAAATGATACCAGCGTTCGCAATATCTCGACGTAATCCAATCTCCTTACCCAATCACTAACCTGAAAAGAACCAAAGTTACCACAAAATGAAAGTAATTAAAATCCTATATCATAAATCAAAAAAATTACACAACGTTTGATGGAATTTAATTACAATATAAATACGAAAATATTTGCGTTCAAGGCCGTAAATAACGTATTAATTAGTTAAGTACATATGTCTATAAAGATATATAGTACAAGAGAGCTTTAAGTGGCTTTCTGTAGTTATCAAAGAAATTAAGGGTCCAATTTTCATGGAGGCTTATGTGTTGTAGGGGAAGAATTTTCCAACCCTACGAACACATATGTAAAGCCTTAGAAAAGAAAAACAAATATCGATCATAGCCAAGAGAGAAGAAAATTCTATTTGTTTTAAACAAAAAAAAGAAATATATAAAATTACTATAAACACCACAAAAGGACAAACATTACAGGGTGCAAGCGAAACACACCCGTATTGAAATTATAATTAATTTTTCGAAAAATAATTCTTCTAAAGTTGGGCTTTTACTTTTGTGATGATAATTAGTGATAAATGAGATGGTGGGAGGAGGGAGGGAAGGCAAACCCAAATCAAAAGAAGAATTGATGAACTTGAACTACACTTGATGAACTTTAAGTACACGACTCGTCCTGATGAAGAGAACATTGTTCTCTAAGCACGTAGATTTTGTAAGTATTTAATAAAGTGGTGTAAACAAAGTAATTTGTCTTTAACTTGTCTAATTTTCGATGGTTAAGAACAAAGTTAAACACTATTCGTCCGTTAAGTGAAAGGGAATCGAACGAAATTTAAGTAAAAAGTAAAGTTTATCTGTTGAACGAATAAACTTTGAAGTTTTTTTTTAATTTTTTTTTTTTATTTATTGTCAATTTTTTTGATACATACAGTTACATATACAATTATACAAAATACAAGGAGTAACAAAAAAATCCCACAAAGGCGAAGCCTGTGCGTGGGCATTATAAGGTGAAAATTAAAACAGTGGTGGTTATATTACCTATGATTTAAATGAAAAAAAAGATAAGAATAAAGAAAAAAAAATCATATAGTACATTTGGTTATTTCAATAAAAAAGAGTTGAAAAGAAGTTAAACTTTTTTTTTAAAATTTAGATGGTAACATATTATATATAGGTATCATATTCGTATAACTTATAGAAAAAATTCTCTCACTTCCAGATACTTTTTTACCCAGCTTTTGACATTTATTTAATACGAGTTTAGGTTTTGGCATATCTTGATGGAACTCGGCAAGGAATTAAACAATTTTGGGCCAATATAGTTAATGTGTCTTTGGGCTAGCCTAGTTTTGGAGTGAGGCACTGTGTACATGCATATGTTGTGTCTCTGGCTAGAACGATTTGGATTTTTACAGAAATTATAAGGACGAGTGTATACAAATTTAAGACATTGGACACAGTAGATCTGCGTTAGTTCCATAATGTCAGTTTCCTTAAACAATTTATCGGTGGGATATGTCTTGGTCTTCTGGTGCATTATCTTAATGATAGACTTCTGAATAATTTCTAGAGGTTTCACATGGTTATTGAATGTTCCTCCCCAGGCGATTATTTCGTAGGAAATGGATGAAAGTACCAATGCATCATAAACGAGCCTCATAGTTCTTATGTTAACGATATTGCTCATGCGTTTGAATATGTAAATTAGGTTCCTCAGTTTATTGACAGTTTTTTCTATGTGATAAGTCCATTTGAGTTGACAATCAATAGTTACACCTAAGTATTTGATATAATTTCCTAATTTTACATCTTCGCAGTTTGAGCATGTCTCAGGGTTACAATTAACATTATGGAACTTCAGGTTAAGATTATTTTTAAGGGATGCCTTTTGGGAATTATAGAAGGGAATAAAAACGGTTTTCTCATAATTTAGACTAAGAAGATTTCTATCTAGCCAATCTTTGACTATTGCAATGCATTTGTTGGCTTTACTTATTGTATCTTCCCATGTTTTACCTTGTACTGTTATTGCAGTATCATCGGCAAAAGAGAGAATTTTACCTGGTATTACTATGTTGCATAGGTCATTGATGTAGATTAGAAAGAGTAGTGGCCCTAAGACAGTTCCTTGTGGAACACCATGTTTTACTAGGTCGTAAGCGCTTAAGGTTGATCCTATTTTTGTGGATTGTTGGCGATTTAATATGTAGCTTTTTAATAGCATGAGACTTTTGTTTTTGATACCAACGTTAGAGATTTTCTTTAATAAAATTTTATGGTTGACCGTGTCAAACGCTTTCTTTAGGTCTAGGAAAATCGTTAGAGTCTTAGTGTTTGAGTCTAGGTTAGAGTATATGTTTTTGGTTAAACTAAAGATAGCGTCGTTGGTGGAAAGGTTTTGTTCTAAAGCCATATTGATTAGCTGAGAGGATTGAATTAGATTCTAGAAAATTCATAATTTGTTGTTTTAAACACTTTTCGAAGATCTTGGATAGTTGCGAAGTTAGAGTGATAGGTCTATAGTTATCTGTTTTGCATTGGGATCCGGATTTATGTATTGGAATGATGTGGGAGAGTTTAAAATTGTCGGGGTATATGCTATGTCTGATGCAACTGTTAAAGATGTGATGTAATGGGATGATTATGTGTTTTTTAATTGATTTGATTGTGGTATTGCTTAAGTTATCCGGGCCATTTGCAGACTTCTCTTTAAGGTTATCAATTTGTTTTAAGATTTCAGATTTTTTTATTTCTCTGAATGTAGAAAGCTCAGAGGTAGTGTTTTTAGTCTCTGAAAGGCCGGGAAGAGTTTGATTTGAGTGAATACTAAGATTGGGATTATTATCCATAAGGGTTGAGGCGATGTTTGTAAAGAAGTGATTGAAATTGTTAGCAATGCTCTCGGCGTCTTCGATGGTTTCGTTATTGTCAGTAATGATTTTTTGAGGAATTTTGTGGACCTTTTGATTTCTATTTGTAATTTCATTAATGACTTTCGTAGTTGTTGACTTGTGTAGTTGTGAAGAGTAGTATTGTTGTTTTTGTTTTTTTATGATTGTGTTTAAGTAGTTTCTAAATATAATATATTCATTACGTTTGGAATGGTTCTGTTCTACATTGTTAGATGTGCAATGTTTTTCGTGATTTTTATAGATTTTGAAAAGTTTGTTTCTGTGTTCTATTGAGATTATAAGTCCGCGCGTAATCCATGGTTTTATGTGTTTATGCTACTTTTAGGTGGTGATATTGGTTCTTGACTTTTTAGAATATATTTTTGTATTATTTCATAGAAATTATTCAGAGCTAAATTTGGGTTATCGTTGGATAAGACGGCGATCCACGATTCTTCGGTCAGTAAGTTGTCCAGAGTTGAATAGTTGATTTTGGTAATTATTTTGTTAAGATTATTTGGTTCAGCATGGATGGGTATATTTTGGAAAATAGTGGCCGTAGAAAGTGGGGTAGTGGTCAGTTATGTCAATTTTAAGTGTAGCGGATTTATGAAGATAATTTTTTTTTGATTTTAGAAAAATATGATCTAGACATGTATCGTTAGGGTAATTAGGTCTGGTGGTGTTGTTTATGTAGGAAAGATATCCTGTAGAATACAGAACATTTAGATATTCATTCGAGATCGGGTTTAGTAAAGCGTTTTGTATATTTATATTGAGGTCACCCATAAAAAAGGCAAAATCAAATTGGTTTGTGCTATTGTTGTTAATAAAAGATTTAATTTCTTGTGTAAACAGATTTGTAGATAGAGAGGGAGAGCGATATCCGGTCAAAATAGAGTATTTTTTTCCCTTTGCAGTGAAGGTTGCATGGACAGCGTTTGAATATTTGAAGTTTGGGTTGTCTATTTTTATGTTGGATATGGAATGCATGTTGTAAAATATGGTAATGCCATCGTGAGAGGTATGTCTAGCCGGAATTGATAAGGAAATATAGTTCGGTAAGTAAAACGGAACACATTGGCGCATTTGTGTTTCAGTGAGTGCTATAAAATCAACTTGGAAGGATAACGTATTTAAAAGGATACATAGTTCATCAAAATGTTTTCTTATACTTCTGATGTTCATGTTAAGTATGTTGAATGATGTATCGTTGAATAATGTGTTTACATCCTCAAAGTTGTCACATTCATAAGTTTCAGGAATGATGTTTTCTTCTGAAGGGGCCATTTTTGAGTCCGATTTATTGGTTATTAATCCGGTTTTGGGTCCGAATTATTGTACTGGAATGTCACTCGCGTCCTTCACGTGGATTATTGGTGAATCCTGGTTTTTTCGAAGTAAGACATTTCCGTTTTTTGTCCACGCAAATTTGTAACCCATAGATTTTGTAGATCTTGCTAGCCAAAGAAGTTGGTTGTTGGCGGGCGTAAGCTTCTCGTTTATGTAAATTTTTGTTTCAGAAGAAGAGTATTTTATATCTTTTGCAGTAAAATATCCAAGTTTCTTTTTTTGGGAAAGAATTCTGAATTTTGCTTCTTTTGTTCTTAATTTCAATGTGATTGATTTTTTTGTTGAGTAGCAGTTTTCAATGTTGTGTAGAAGTAGATCTTCGCACTCTAGTTTTTTCAGTATGAGTTCAACCGGTATGTTAGGATTTTCGTTTTCTTTTAATTCCAGCCCTTGGATTTCTATAGACGTCTCAAAAGCATTTTGTTGAATTTTGTTGACCATTTGTTTTAAAGTTTTGTTTTCATTTTGTACTTCTTTTATTTTTTGGAATATTTTTTTCTTTTCCTCCTCATAATCGTCAATTTTTTTTGAGAAAAAATCAATTGCTTTGCTTATATCAGTCAATTCACACTTAAGTAGTTTTTTCACTTCTGCGCTCAGCTTCTCTATTAATTTTTCATCCTGGGGAGAGGCAACTTTTGGCGTGAAGCAGAAGTCGCATATAAACTATAGAGTATGTGCCGACTTCGCCGTGAATGACTGCAATTCGGCGCGAGTTAGGCCGCTACATGTAGTGTGAAAATACATACTACATTTTGCACAACGTATATCTTTTTCAATGTTTGTTGCCTTTTTGCACTGAGCACAGTGAGTTTTGTCGAAAAGAGGCATATTAAATGTTTATTTCAGTCACTTTACGATATTGGAAATATTATTGTTGTGATAGTTACTTGCAGCTGTCAAATCTATAACTATTTGCTCTTGTTTTTGCAGTTTACGGACGTGTAAACGTGTAAATTTATAACACTTAACACAGTTTTATAATCACTATATTCACAGTTGTAATTGGGTAAGGTTAGGTTTTTTTATTTTGTTAATAATCACTGTTTTTACTGGAGCAATTACTTAGAGAACTTGTTATGTAAACCATAGATAATCGTGTTAAGTTAAATAGGTACATGAATTTATCGTAGAGCAATGAAGAACAGAAAACATATTAGAAGTTGCAGCAAGCGGTTTGGAGTTAAGCAAAAATAACATCGATGTAGTTCTTCCACAAATAAGTATGCTTTAAAACATTTTTGTTTTCAACACAACATAATTATAGTACAGGGTTTTCGAATAAGAGGTGTTATTTTGAATAGTCCGCTATTTCGGTAGATGTTACTTTTGAAGCTGTCATTTTTTGACATTTGACAAGTAGAAACTACGCCATTAATAAAAATGGAACGATACACGCTTCAACAACGAATCAAATGCAAATCATCTTGAGTGATGAGGCCCATTCCCACCTCGGTGGCTTCGTCAACAAGCGAAATTGTCGCATCTGGGGCTCGGAAAACCAAAGAGTTATTGTTGAAAAGCCTCTCTATCCTCAACGTGTGACTGTTTGGTGCGGTTTATGGTCTGGCGGAGTCATTGGACCTTACTTTTTCGAAAATGAGACTAGAACAACAATTAAGGTGAATGGATCGCTATCGAGAGATGATTAATGATTTTTTATGGCCGGAATTGTATGGTATTGATCTGGACAGCGTTTACTTTCAACAAGATGGCGCTACGTGCCACACAGGCAACGAAACCATTGATCTTTTACGATTGAATATCAAAATAACACCTCTCATTGGAAAACCATGCATAATATGTATATTGAACAATTGGATTTATCAAATACGAACATATACTTTTTCATAGGTATGAGGTGATTTTGGCAAAGTAAATACATACATATTTCTTCAATAATTGCAAAATCACTTTGTGACGTCATTTTAAATATGCAAAAAATTATTACTTAGTTCACATCGTACGTACCTACAATGAAAAATAGAAAAAAAATCGACACAAGTATGAACAATTTAAAAAAAAAATCTTATGTGTAACCGCACAAGAGTCCCATCTGTTCCCAATCTTCTAGAGCCAATGAGACTCTGGCATCTCCAATTATGGGATGTTATGAGACTGAATGTAGTGAGGAAGGGAAAGAGATGGGGTGGGGAAGGAGATGAGAAGGAAGAAGGCGGAGAAGTTAATTAGTTATTGTAAAAATAAAGGTAATTATTCGGAATCGCTGGACAAGGGTTATATGAAATATTTATATATAAAACCTTCTGATTTACCTTAATTACTATAAAAGGAATCTGACTGCATTTGGGATATTTTTAATTTTAGCATTTTAATTTTTAATTACGTAAATCGAAAATTCACTTTCGTTGTATGGGGTGACAGATGGAATGATTTCTGTTGATAACATTTTCTTTTGTTGGTATTCCTGATACGTGTGGCTAGATTTTTTTTTCATATGAAAATACTAGGTAGGTACTATTTTAGCCAAACTCGAAAAATAAAATGAAGATATTTAGGTATGTTTTATAAAATAGAAAAATTTCAAAATGTGAGGTTATTATAGGTCAGGTTAGGATAAAGGTTGGTTAGGTTGGATTATTATAGGTTAGGTTGGTTTATTATTAGGATTTAGGTTAGGTTAGGTTAGATTGGATATTATAGGTTAGGTTAGGTTGGATTATTATAGGTTAGGTTAGGTTGGATTATTATAGGTTAGGTTAGGTTGGATTATTATTAGGATATAGGTTAGGTTAGGTAAGGTTGGATTATTATAGGTTAGGTTAGGTTATTATAGGTTAGGTTAGGTTAGGTTGGATTATTATTAGGATAGAGGTTAGGTTAGGTTAGGTTGGATTATTATTAGGATAGAGGTTAGGTTAGGTTAGGTTGGATTATTATTAGGATATAGGTTAGGTTAGGTTAGGTTGGATTATTATAGGTTAGGTTAGGTTAGGTTGGATTATTATAGGTTAGGATAGGTCAGGTTAGGTTAGGTTAGGTTGGGTTATTTTAGGTTAGGTTAAATACAATAATATTATTATTGTATAATATTATTGTATATTATATTGTATATATTATTATAATATACAATAATATTATTATTGTATTTTATTATACAATAATAATATTAATGCCTAAATAAATATTTTATGCTTTTTAAGTAGGCACTATTTTGCAAGAATATTTTTTTACATTTACGTTGATAATTGTCTCTAGCCGCTCGTTGTGTTTTTTGATAAAACAAATGAATCGTCCAAAGTAATTAATTTATTGGCGGGACGTGCGAAATAATATTATCATGTCGTGTAATTGTTGTTCTTTTGGTATATTGGGTTTTTAGAAGTTATTGGAAAGGAGGAGGTTTTGTTAGAATGGTTGAGGAGTCACAATGTAATCCGGCGGGAAAAAAAATGTGAAAAATGCGGAAATATTTGTAGTTTTTCCAACCTATTATATAGATGTCGGAAAACTAAAATTGTGAGTGCCGGTCACAAACGTAAAATCAGATGTAATTTTTCTGTATCGGCTAGAAAGAGTACTTTTTTTTCAAAATCAAATCTTTCTTTAGAGAAAATATGCACTTTTGTACTACTTTGGGCAATCTTGCGGCCCCCGAGAACAACCTTGATCATGGAAGAACTCGATATGAGTAGTGAGACCGTCGTAAATTGGTCTTCGTTTTGCAGGGAAGTTTGCATAATTTGGTGCCACAAAATGAAACAAAAAATTGGAGGTGTCGGTATCACAGTGGAGATTGACGAGGCTAAAATTGGCAAAAGAAAGCACAATAAAGGACGACAAATTGATGGAAAATGGGTGTTCGGCGGTTTCGAACGAGAATCAAAAAAATGTTTGTCTGTGCTGTGGAAGATCGTTCGAAAGAAACGCTTCTTAAAATAATTAAAGAATATATATTGCCGGGAACCATAATTATATCGGACTGTTGGAAAGCCTACAACTCCCTCGAAAACGAAGGCAACGTTCATTTAAGCGTCAATCACAGCATATCTTTTGTAGATCAGGAGACGGGAGCTCACACTCAAAATATTGAGCGTTGTTGGAGGGATGTGAGAGGAAACGTGCCAAGATTTGGAAGGAGTGAGGCACATTACGAAGGATACCTATGTGAATTCCTTTGGAAAAGATCCCTTCCCAAAAATAAGCATCGAATCCACTCATTTTTCAAAATGGCAAGCGAGACATACAACCCTTACGATGAAGATAATGACGATGTAAACCAGCAACTCTTGTAATTCTAATTAATATCTATCATAACAGCGCAACTTCCAAGTAATTCTGATTAAAGGTTTGTTTACATTATATTATTAATTTTTCACATTTTTCGTTTCAAAAGTGTTTTTTATACTGGCTGGTAGAGTAAAAAATCTTGGTTTCGTGTTACTAATATTGTAAACAAAATTACCCGCCATTGTTTTTCTTATCCGCATGAAGTCGGTCACTTATTTAGAATCAGTAATACCAATTGACAGCAATTATTTTAAACGGCTGTCACCCCATACAACGAAAGTGAATTTTCGATTTACGTAATTAAAAATTAAAATGCTAAAATTAAAAATATCCCAAATGCAGTCAGCTTCCTTTTATAGTAATTAAGGTAAATCAGAAGGTTTTATATAAAAATATTTCATATAACTCTTGTCCAGCGATTCCGAATATTTACCCTAGTGAAATATATATGTATATCACACATTGTAAAAAAATTTCTTGAATAAATATAATTGAAAAAAAAAATACATATATAGTTAAGGAGCACCTTAGGTGCTTGAATAATAATAATTATTATTAATTTGCCAGCCAAATTTTTGATATAAATAAATAAAGGGTTACAAATATTACCTACGAATGCAGTGGGTTTACAATCAGATAACTGTGAAATTAGAAAACATGTTAATAATCAAATAACTATACCACTTTCTTCACAGAACATAAATAATAACCGAATTTGAAAACTTTCACAGAACTTGAAAATTTGTTTTTGAATTTTTCAAATTCTGTTTGATAACTAGCCCTTGGTGTGCTAGAGTGCTAATAAGTGCTAGTGCTAGTGTAGTTGAAAAAAATCGAGATTATTATTGTTTGTTGAAGGTGAAAATGTATTTCAATTTAAATTGAATTGCTTGTATTAAAATTTTGCGTATGAAATTTCTTCACATAAAAGATGATTTTTTCGAAAAAAAAACTCTTTTCGGTTAAAACAACAATAGCGTTTTTGTTCAATCTTAGCGTTCATTAAAACTCATTAAAAACAATACAGGGTGTCTGGGGGTTAAGTGAGTAGTAGAAATAAAAAAAAAAACTTTATTCGAAACTCCACAATTATTTTTCCATACAAAAAATCGTAAAACATTAGAATATTGAAAAAGTTTTTTTAATATTTTTTCTTCTAAAATCATGTAGAATCATCCCCCAGCACACTTTACCCCCGGACACGCTGTATTTGAAAATGAAAGCAATATGCTGTATGTAATCTGTCCTCCCTCGAAATTGCCTGGAACCATCGGTATCGTAATACGGCTACGTTAAGCGAATTTCGCAGCCGGAAATCAACCAGAACCGGGTAATGCGATTATAGCAATATAGCGACCAGTAAACTCACCATGAGGCATATGTGGGATCGCCCTCTGCCATCACCCGGAATATGTACAGGAAGCATGTCAGCAATTTGAAGAACAAATTGGCTATGCGGATCCTGAGACCTGAAAAAATAAAATTCAATCCGTCAAAAACAATCAATCAATCATTAGATAGTCTCTGGAAGTGTGTACATAAACAAAACATCTCAATCAACCACCAAATATAGTCAAACATATCACATATATTCAGTTTAATAAGATATGTCAAAACAGGAGTTCCACAAGGATCAATTTTAGGTCCAACTCTGTCTTTTATCTTTGTATCTCTAATGAAAACACAAATTCATTCGTTAAAGTTTATATGCTGAAAATTCTGCACTTATTAAAGCTCGTGAAAAATTCGCAATTGCAATGAAATTGTTTGAAATTGATTTTATTTCTTTCTATCACACGATTCCGCCTTAACAATCAATGCCAAAAACAAAATTAATGCGCACAATTATACCGATAAGATTAGATCGAGTTAATCTTTTTTATTTATCCTTATCTATTTCATATTTTTACTGAGAGTTGATGATATTATCTTCTTGAATGATTAAATATTACAATGAGGTTTAAAAGCTTCAATAAGTTACCCCATATAATTTTATTCTCGCCAAATTTTGGAAATCCTTAATAAAAGGTATTTCAAGTACTAATTAATTTAATTTGCTTTACATTTAAAACACCATAGCATTTTTCACCTGAATATATTCAAAAATAATATCGCCTATTTTAGCCCTCTGACCCAAATGTGTCGACTGTATAATAAAATTGAGTGTGCTGAAGTAGATATTTTCGTCAATAATCTATACAGTTTCAAAAAAACTGTTCTGCGGCTGCTAAATAATATGTTTAGATAATTATATTATTTATTACTTTAACTCTCGTGTCTCTTATCTCTCCTAGTATTATTTGTCATTTTACTGAGCTTACGTATAATTTTATATTATTATTTGTTTTGTTTAAATTGTACGTAACCTGTATTTAATTGCATTTTTACCTGTATGTTAATTTATAGATTTTGCCTGTAAATTAACTTTTTAGTTACCACGTAAGTGATAACATCTGTAAAAGCCCAGTATAAATAAATACATAAATAAACATTATGTATGAAGAAAATGCTAGGGCGCAAACTGTTGCCCCCAAGTATGCCACTACTCGAGTCGGACGGTGTCAAGTACTACTTAGTACACAGTGCCAAGCTCTAAGGTACCTAGGCCGTCATATTACATACTGGAAATTTTGGCCGTTGCTCAGCGTTACGGGTGGAAAATTTGCAGCCATAGCGACTAGAATGTTCGGGAACGTTCTTAGGTGCAACTTGAATCGTATTGGCACCTTATATAAGTGACAGCGGGAATGTACTCATTTATTCCGCTGTATAGTCCTGTAAATCTGTACAGCTAATCAAAATAACTTATTATAATATATAATATAACAAAAAATTTCGCACCGCGATTACTTAAATAATCCTTGATGTAATAAATCTATTATAAAATATTACATGGTTTACTTTCAACACCGAAAACGTCTTCAACCTTCGCAACAGTAATAATTATTACTGTAATATTAAGTATTAACTATTGTTACGGCTTTGACTTTTATATGAAGCCAATTTAATTTTTTATGGTTGGTTCGATAATAAGCAGGGTCCAATCATAGCGCCTTTTAATAATCATAACGAAAAATATAATATTTGAAATTGAATTTTTAATAAATATTAAAATTGTTAATTAGTATTTTGATTGTTAAACGAATAATTGGTACTCCAGGTACGTTATACATTAAGAGTTCCCTGGTCTGTAAGAATTTGAGTTTGCGAGATAAGTTAACTGTGTCCGTGACTATGCAAAAGCAAACTGCGGTATCCAGGTGCACCGCACGTGTACTACATAGTCTCGGCTTGCTATTCATAGGAAATGGGAGGATGGGCGAACAATAGGCGAATCAGGGCACCGCGTGCAGAGGAAGACAGATGTTTGTTCGTAACATGGACCGAACCTTCCTAATCAGCCATAACCAACCGCAAAGCGCCCGTGTAAGCTTGTTATAGTGCTTACACATACTGCAGCTTAATTTGTCTGAAAGCCAGACAAGCTTTTATAGAGATGGGCAGGGTAGAAAATCTCATTCAACATAAGATAAAGATTTTCATCGACAATATCGGTTATTAGTTGGCAATTGCCAGCACGACCACAAATCTTCCTTAACATTTGAAATCGACAAAATGTTGTTAGTTTGTCGAGCCCATTCAAAAAAACATTGAGTATTATATAAATACAAATTTGACGTTTTAAATTTTCGTATTTAGGAAAATCCAAAGCAACTGGTAGCTTTGCTTTTGTTGACGAGTAAAAAACTGTTAACCCTTTCATATATAAAATATGTAATGCTTCATAATACCTCAGAAAATTATTCGAAAATTTTTGGATTTTAAAATTTTTTTTTTTGAAATTTTTATATGATAATTTGGATTAACATTGGGCGTCAGAGGGTATTTTTTAAATAGAAAGGTAAAATAAACATAACACAAAAGTAATACAAATAACTGTTTCATGTTAAAAATGAACATTTACAATGAAGTGATAATCTCTAAGGTACAAACAAATAACATTTAAACTAAAATTCATACAGAAATAAAGAAATAATCAAGGATAATAATTTTTTTAAATTCGCCATACTAGTCGGAAACATGTCCATCACAACCAGTGTTAATTTGGATAAACATTGAAATTCATTTACAATATTCTGAAAAATTACTGTGATCAGTGAATTGAACTGATGTTATTATTATAGAACACATCTTAATGCGTTAAAATATTTGTAATTCGAGTGGAAAATATTGATATCTCACCATAAATTAAGTAATCAATGACGGCAGAAATTCGATGAAACTCACAATCAGCAGATGTCAAAATATTTATGGTTTTTGTGGCGGGAATAAGGATTTCAACCGATCGGAAAAAATAGACGACACTAAAAAAAGATTACAAGCTATAAGAAAACTAAAACATGGTTTTTCTAAATCGCTACCGTTACGGTAAAAAAATCACAAAGTTCATGTTAATTTGAATTAACACTGGGGATGAAAGGGTTAAGGTAAATATACTTTTATATCCAGCCAAACATATTAATTCGGCAAAATACAGGAATCAGTGAGCAATTTGGGTTGTGTTGTTTCCTATCATCAAAATTGATTGCAATTAATACTCGTTCGCTGTTCCGTAACAAAATACGCGTTTCACCTTCGAAAATGATTTTCACACAGACGGGCTTTGCCAAATAAAGAACTATTTTTCTCGTTGTACGGAATATACCAAGCATACAAGTAAACAAAAATATAGTAGAAAAGGCGAACTAATCATTTTAACGACCCCACACGGAGAAAATTTACTGATAATATGTAATATTGTTCATTTATTAAAAATCTGATTAAATTATACTTTTTCCTGTTAAAAATGGGATTGGAGGCCTAATACGAATGATTTGACAAATTTAATAACAAACTATTAGTAAAGCACGAATTTGTTATGAGGAAGTCTTAACACGTGTTCTTCTAAATAAAAATAGTTTCGCATCTCGTCCTTCATATTTATTCGGACAAGGGCACCTCGGTGAACACAAACGTTCAGATATATTCGTAATGACTAATATTTTAATGGGAAATCATAATTCAGACACATCTTTAACAGCATCTTGATAAAAAACGCCGTAAGCCGTAACTTTTAGCAAATTCATAATATATTGGAACATGTGTTCATGCACCTTCGTTTATATTGATAATATATAATGACGAAATGCGAAAATGTTAAGGTTTTTATGAAAACGTGTCCTGTATTTGAAACGTTGATTGAAATGGCTTTAGCCGTGTTTGATGACCAGATCTGAATATCCAGATACTTCCCCACCTTTCTCTCCCTCATCTTCTTCCCCAGCCCACTACCTTCAGCCTCAATCCCAATTGGGGATGCCACAGTCTCACTGACTGCAGACGATTGGAAGCAGTTGGGACTCTTGTGTGTTATTCACATAAAAAACGTTAAATTGGGTTTGATATATTACAAAAATCGTGCCTTCACGAATCGTTTATCATATATTTCCTTCGGTCGTGTAATTGAAGATCTGCAGAGTACGCCAGAGAATTTTTGTAAAATACATGTTTACAAACTAGGTCAACAGAGGTACCGTTTGATGTTTTCATTCGTGCTGAATCGAATGAGACCAATCCTAAGTCGATAGTTTCAATATCTGTTGAGGTAAAGTTGTAAGTTGACAGTTTTTAGTTTAATATAAACATAACATCAACAAATAAATAATTAAAATACTACGAAGAACTGACTTTACTAACTAACTTTATTTACTAAAATTATTTCCTCAAATATTAATACCATCGACTTCGAAGTGGTCTCATTCGCTTCAAAACGAATAAAAACACAATAAACGTTACTTGACTAGACCTAGTTAGTAAACATGCATTTTTTTTAAAGTTCCCCCTCCCTCCAGAAGAGCGTTCCACCACGTTTGTTGACGAATTCTGCAGAGCTTTATTTAAACTGTCAAGCAGAGTTTGATGAATGCGCCAATTTCGTAATTTATTTTATACATAATGGAACTATTTTACAACTAAATGCAAATTTTTTTGTGTAGAGTTCCATAAGATCGGAAGTTATCGGAAGAGTCACTATCAAGGCGAGGCGGATAGAATTATAACAGGTAATTTATATAATATGTCACTCGGAACACTTCGCGGCAGAATTAATAATGGTCCTCACATGATACGGTTTTCTAGAAAAAATATCGTTTTGTAATGTTATTCATTATTGCTGTTAAACAGTCAAAAAACTGAAAATAACACATTTTTTTTTAACATCGGCGATGGCAAAGAGATTCTGAACAGTTACAGAGTAGCAGATCCTTTCATTATCGTCCTAGTGAAAGAGCACCATGCTAGATATGCAAGATCTTAATAGCCAGGTACTCCCGCCCTTCTCTTTTCTCTTTTTTCATTTTCTTCCCCTCCTGGAGACCTTCAGCCTCACAACATACCGCAATTGGGATGCCATAGTCGAACTGGCTCCAGATGCTTCGCTTAAATTTAAAAAAATTTACAGTTAATTAATTAATTTATTTTTCCGGTTGAATTTTCTCTGTTTCCTGACAATTTAAAATCTGTTAACCCTTCAACCTAATTTGTTCGCTTTTGGGAACAACTCATATAGTCTCACAGAAATTGTTGTGTATCTTTTAATGTTGAAACATGATCTAAACGGTGTTAGAAATAAAAAAATATCAAACTTTATATTCAAATATAGAAGTAAACTGCAGTAGAATTAAAATGTGCACCTTTATGAAACCAAAGGTTCTGACCGCAATTTGAAACAAAAATTTTTGAGACTTTAAATTTTTTTATGTTAAATGACAAAAAGTGAGGTAACAATAACGTTTGTTATACATTTGTCTAAAAAAATAAGTATGTTTTTTTATAAATCTTTTCGTTATCAGCATAATTTTAGTGAGCCATTTTTAATTTTATAATGTTTTCATTCAAAATTCAATATTTCCAAAAATAAATGCTTATTTCTAATAGTAACATTTGAAAGCGTATTTAACACCGTTCAAAAATAGTTTTTAGTTTTCGATATGTTCAGAAATATTCCATTTATTTGGATTTTATTGCAAAGCGGAAATACTGCGACCTTCTGACATAATATGTGGATGAGCTCTGAGGAGTTAATAACGGAAGTGCACTTTTAAAAAGAAAAGGTAGTTTCCGAATGCAGACTCTTTGCACACAATACCCGGAAAGTGCTGTATCCGGTGTCCTGTCCACTTCTAGCTTTCAAAAATGTCAAAATATAAAAGAATAGCTGTTCGCCACTACCCGAAGTCTCCTCGAATATCCAACTACAATTATTTCAAATGATATTGGAAATCTATTTGCTCTCTTAATGATACCTTATCTTTGGTGGTAATTAAATGATGTTTTTATATTGAATTTAATATTTCAAAGACCCAATTAATGCTCCATCAAAGCCAGAGTTAGTCTCTCAGAAGCAGGGCTTACTGTACAGGGCTCGCATATACCTACTGCAGATAGAACATAACTGCTGATCCTGTACAAACTCACTACCGACTATTATCATAGACACCTTATACTTCGACAAGTCTTATACAAACCTAGTATAAAGTAGTTCAACTATTGTTACACTGGTATATATTTATTTTGAATTATGCATTGTCTTACTGTACTTATATTAATAACTGCGTCACTTGCAATAGTGTTTTTGTGTAGAAATTAGTTGTTCTTTAATTTATTGCTATTATTATCCTGTTTACCACTGTACAAATAAATAAATTGCAGGTGAAATTTGACAGCTAACTCTAGTCTGGAGCCCCAAAATACTTTCTAAAAAAAACTTTCATTGTGCAGAAACGAGTGGTCCGTTTGAAAGATTTCCCTATTTTAACAAACGGTTTCGGATATAATTAATTAATGGATTATGAAAGAAAATGTATTGACAATTGTGTGAAGCACATGTGTGTATCTTTGATAAATAGAATTTATCTTTGTTATAATGTACATAATACAAAATAATATCGCGAAAAGAGTTATGTAACCAATCCGCCAGTTACCTAATTGGTATATATGCATAGGCTACACGGTATACCCATCATTTGTATAGAAACACATTCAAGATCCATTCTACCGACAATATTGCGAATTCCGTTCATTGGAAATTGGAAGAATCTGCTGGTGGGTATTTCATGAGAATTGAATTGCTGAGTTGAACAAAACCAGGCAATCAGTAGTTCAATGGATTTGAAATGAATCTAATCAAGGAGAGAGAACCATGCCCGCAGATTCAAAGGAAACCCAGATTAGTTTTGACAACAAACAACATCGTGACTGGAAATTACTGGTCGATCGATTAAAGCAAATCGATAAATGCTGCAGAAGATAAGTATATAGTTTTGTCTGGGTCTTTTTTGTCTGGAGCCAGTGACGATATGGCATCTCTAATTGCCTGCCCACAAGCTAGGTGGCGTGCCAGATCGGGAGAGGCTAAAGCAAATAATTTTCCTCATGGACTTCTACGTGAAAAACACGAATTGTCATTAATAATTTTTAAATTTTTATTTTATGCAATAAATATTGTGATTCTAGATCAGAAAATAAATAGAGTGTGGTGTCTTATTTCTACTCTTTCGCAATATTTCAATGAAAATTGCGAAAAAACAACTGTCTTATAGAAAGAAAGAGAAAGAGAATAACAACAGTCTGGGCACATTACTGACCAGATCTGAATAGCAAAGTTCTCTAAACTATCATCAATGCTGTATTCGCCTCTACAAGGTTTTCCAATAAGAGGTGTTATTTTGGATAGCCCGCTATTTCGGTAGATGTTATTTTTGAACAGAGATGTGCAAAATGGGAACCCAAAACCATTTGAAATGCAAAATGAAAATGGGTCAAAACTTTTCCATTTGAAAATGTAAAATGCAAAATACCTATTTTAAAAATGCATTGAAAATGCAAAATGGTTTCTCAGGTCAAACAATCAAAATAATTACATATAGAATTTTTAAACAATTTTGTCATTTAATAATGGACATCAATGTAGAACAAACATATTACATGATGGTAAATCCAAAAACACCACGACTACGGATTATGAAACCACAAAAAATTTGCGCGGGACTAATGTTGCCAACGTAAAAACATAGAAACTGCTATCTAACATTTAATATTACAGCGTCATGGCCCCATGTTCAGTATTTTTTGTAATGGTATCACTCAATTGCCAGGGCTTCTACCAGGGACCAACTTGACAAATGTAAATTATCTCTCATAGCGAGGTTGAGGACCAACTGATATTTGGGGCTTATGAAAAAAAGATGAGTGGAGATAGTAGGAAGAATGTTGCAAAAAGCATTTAAAATGGAAAATGCATTGAGAAAAGCATTTAAAATGCAAAATGCAAAATGGTTTTTAGAAAAGCATTTAAAATGCAAAATGGAAAATACCCATTTTGCATTATGCATTTCCATTTGAAATGGATTTATTTGAAATAAAGCACATCTCTGCTTTTGAAGTTGTCATTTTTTGACATTTGACAAGGAAAAACTACGTTATTAATAAAAATGGAACAATACACGCTTCAACAACGCCTTGAAATTATTAAAATTCACTTGAGTGAATCAAATGCAAATCATCTTGAGTGATGAGGCCCATTTCCACCTCGGTGGCTTCGTCAACAAGCAAAATTGTCGCATCTGGGGCTCGAAAAACCCAAGAGTTATAGTTAAAAAGCCTCTCTATATGCCGCTTATATAATAAAAAATAAAATTTTAGTAACTCTCAATGAAAAAATCGACCAATTTGTAATCATGCACTTTGACATTTTTTTGGATTTTATCCATCAAATTTATATGTTATTTAAGACAAAGAGAAGAATATTTTTTTCTATTTCCAGGGACGAACAAATCACTCATCTCCGCATTAAATATATATACTTTAATAATGTATTGTATTGACCCCCGGTCAGCTCTGTCCTTCAGGGGCTAAAATGAAATATGATGTTTGTGGCTAGTAATGTCCTTCCAAGTATTTTTAAGTTACATTGTTGACCTGATGGTAAGTCTATAAACAAAAGTACATTAAGACATTTTAACATTTAAATTGTTTAATTCCAAAGTAACGAATTTTCAACATGGTGCACAGTGCGTTTAAAAAATGTGCACAAGTGCCATTATGTCTTTTCAGGACGATATTAGTTCCTAGCTAGGCAGATTGCCTTTTGTAAGGAACCAAAAATTATAGGGAAGCGTTGTCTATAAATTATCCAAAATTATTATTATTTTTCTTTAAACGCGTTATCAATATGCAAGTATGATTTTATATTATATCACATTATTTTTTAATGATACATTAATGTTTATAAGACAAGGTTTTTATGCATAGCACAAAGGATAACAAATTAAAAGAGTAAAAAGAATAAAAATTTCCAAGGTAAAAATAAAAGCTGCCGACAAAAATTAAACCCTCACCTTCTGATGATTTTTCGAGGGACTAATTATTGCGTTTAATAATTTATTATATACATTTTTTATTTTTATTATTCGAACAAAATTTATTTTGTAAGCTTATCACTTTGTGATGGCATTATTTATTTTATTAAAACACAAATAACTTTGTTAACATCACTTTATTATAGACGACCTCTATCACATTTCACTCCTTCACCTCATCGTTTTGAACTTCGTTCATGAAACATGTAGAGGTTGTATATAATAAAGTGATTTTAACAAAGTTATTTGTGTTTTAGTAAAATATTATATAACAATTTGCTCAACTCAACTCAACCAAAGGCAGTTAACCATTTTGTTATTAGCTTTATGGACCAATGCTTGACGTTTTGCATCCTTTAACGTTAATTATTCTTTCAGTATTTTCAAAACGTTTTATTTGTGACACTGTCATAGAAACGTGGATTTGTTCTTTGCCGGGGTTGGAAGCTAATTGCCTGCCATTTACATTCAACTTCTCTATTGGTAAAATACCGTGTGTGCACATTTTCTAACTGGCGCCCGAGGCACCGCAATTTCCCGTCCTGACTCTGAATGCGTGTACGTAGAAGTACAGGCTCTGTTTACTTTGAAATAACGACCGTGTAGGAATAGTATAACTAGCGATACATTCATCATATTATGATATTTTTGTATGTTTTTATTTAGTTATAAAAAATAACATTTTTATATCTAGTATAAACCTTTTAACAACTTATTTCTATGACATTAAGGACACTTTACAATACATCTAAAACTTATTCTTTATAGTATTTAGGCATAACCCACGAATAGCAGTAAGGCTTTTAGCTTCTTTATCAAATGTCGGTAATTCACTAAAAATCTTAAATCCTTTAAAATAATAAGAGATTATTTTGTGTTCCCGACAAATTCGTTTTTGGAAGTCTAAAATCTCCACAGTTCCTCGTGGGGTAGCCATTTATTCCGAAATTAAAATTTACATTCTTAAACATGTATTTCGGGAGCATCATATTTTTTTAGCTTAGATATAAATATTAGGGTTGTAGAAAGGTGTTTTTCCGTGCCAGAGAGGTTGGAATATAAGCTCGCGATTTTAATCCGTAAATCTGTGTTCAGTTGTTGCTGTTTAGATATTGATTAAAACTCTCGAATATACTGACGATGAATTTATTGTAAGAATAATTATTACAGAGAATTCGTACGGAGCTCGCGGTGTAACGACGGGGGCAGTAGTCAACCGCGGGGTTAGGACGCTAGATACAGAATGAATTATGCTAGTCACTGTTATCCGGTACTGGTCTAGCAGTGATACCAGTGGTATAAAATATTGTCAAATGAAAGCAGTCCTTCTACAGGGTATAGCAAATTATTCGCTGTCTCACACTCAACATTCATAGTTTTTTCTGCATACTAATTATCTTAGAATACCTACTACAATTCAATACTGCTCGCATGCTTTTATTTTGAATTATTTGCAATTTCTTTATCTGTGTTTGATTACACAAGAAAAGGACACTAGAGCAGTAATTTAAATGAGACACACTTCCATTTACAATTACACTACCTTAAATTATATTAGTAACATGGCGTATGTGGCTGAACAAAGCCCAGCAGAATTCTACTGTGAAATCCCTGAATGGCTTCAATTTCAAAAATTACTTAGATTCTCTCTCTCTTTTTCTATAGAAAAATCCTCATGTGTTCAATAGAATATTTGTATGGAGCTTGCTACGGTTTTCAGTAATTTGACTGGAACCTCCGACTTATATAAAGGATCAGACTCGAATTACAAAAGCCTAACAATTCTTTTCTTTTGCAATGCAAAGTTTTAAGCCTTGTGATTAGTGAATTATATACCAGGGTGACGGAACAATGCTCTGAGTTTGCTCCTTCAACTTGTATTTTACTGCAAAAGAGTAATAGCTACGGCAAAAGTGATAATATTTAAAAATCTTTTATGAAATAATATTTTTTACCATTGATAAGTGGAAAATTATAGTTTTTTGTGTGTGATTAATCTAAAAGAATTGAGATTTTCACCTAACTATTTCAACTATAAAGTCTCAGATACATATACTAGTAAAACTCTCAAAAGCATTCCAGTAGTGATTTTCAGCATGCCAGTGACATGTGTATCTCGTAGTATTTCGCATACTAGTAGTTCGTACGCTAATCAATCGTACAGTGCCAGTGGCACGCCGGGAATGCTGGAGGACGCGCTGCATGTCTGAATGCACTCTGCCAGTGAGGGCAAGCAAAAAAACTGACTATAAAGTGGAAAATCCTTTTGTTTGACATACCTGAACATTGGTGGACAAAAATATACTATTATAAATAAAACATACATACATAACTATAAATACACACCTGATTTCATATACTATGCTATTATTTATTTCGTAATTGTAAAAAGTATTCACTTTGTGGCTCATCATAATTTACAATAAAAACACATAAATTTGTTTTTGACCACTATTGTTTTATTTTCACTCTACCGGTTTTGGAAGAACCCTTCATTCGTCAGGAGAATATTAAAAACTGATCTACTACAAAAAATATTGACATATATATACAAAAATGTTAAGTGTTTGAGGGAGGGGTGGACAAAGTGTAAGGGGTAATTACAGGAATTCCAGGAAGAACAGCGCAGTTAACTGGAAATATATCTAGAATAGGACTATAAGACAGATTAATTTGGTTATTTATTATACTGGAGTTATTATTGAGGGATTTTCTGATTTCAAGTGCTTCTAAATTATCTAATTTTTTGCCTTTGTTACTACGGTGAAGAATTTTAACCCCTAATTGAATTGTGGAATAGAATATGTACCGAATAGACTAATAGAATATGTACCGAACCCGTAGAATAATAGAATATGTACGTAACCCCTAACAGAATATGTACCGAACCCGTAGAATAATAGAATATGTACGTAACCCCTAACAGAATATGTACCGAACCCGTAGAATAATAGAATATGTACCGAATAGACTAATAGAATATGTACCGAACCCGTAGAATAATAGAATATGTACGTAACCCCTAACAGAATATGTACCGAACCCGTAGAATAATAGAATATGTACCGAATAGACTAATAGAATATGTACCGAACCCGTAGAATAATAGAATATGTACCGAATAGACTAATAGAATATGTACCGAACCCGTAGAATAATAGAATATGTACGTAACCCCTAACAGAATATGTACCGAACCCGTAGAATAATAGAATATGTACGTAACCCCTAACAGAATATGTACCGAACCCGTAGAATAATAGAATATGTACCGAATAGACTAATAGAATATGTACCGAACCCGTAGAATAATAGAATATGTACGTAACCCCTAACAGAATATGTACCGAACCCGTAGAATAATAGAATATGTACGTAACCCCTAACAGAATATGTACCGAACCCGTAGAATAATAGAATATGTACCGAATAGACTAATAGAATATGTACCGAACCCGTAGAATAATAGAATATGTACGTAACCCCTAACAGAATATGTACCGAACCCGTAGAATAATAGAATATGTACGTAACCCCTAACAGAATATGTACCGAACCCGTAGAATAATAGAATATGTACCGAATAGACTAATAGAATATGTACCGAACCCGTAGAATAATAGAATATGTACGTAACCCCTAACAGAATATGTACCGAACCCGTAGAATAATAGAATATGTACGTAACCCCTAACAGAATATGTACCGAACCCGTAGAATAATAGAATATGTACCGAATAGACTAATAGAATATGTACCGAACCCGTAGAATAATAGAATATGTACGTAACCCCTAACAGAATATGTACCGAACCCGTAGAATAATAGAATATGTACGTAACCCCTAACAGAATATGTACCGAACCCGTAGAATAATAGAATATGTACGTAACCCCTAACAGAATATGTACCGAAACCGGTAGAATGAAAATAAAACAATAGTGGTCAAAAACAAATTTATGTGTTTTTATTATTATTTATTTATTTCTATTATTTTTTATTTCATATGCGATTTAGTGTCTGTGAACGAAACTATTGAATTGTCATGAAATTTGCACAGATTTTTCTTATGATATTTCAGTAATACCAAGAGAAATTGAAAATATCTCCCGAGTAAAAATAAATGCCGCCGACGGGAATTCAATTTGTATTGATATTACAGGCGACTAATTTAATGATTTATTATCATTTGTGCTATGAACAAAAACCTTGTCTTATAAACATTAGTTTATCATTAAAAATAATAATACAGCTTTCTAATTATCATGAAACTAAATAACCCACCATGTTTGTTTGTTCGACACATTTCTGGTACAAGTGAACTACGTTTACGATTTCATAATAAAAAATAGATGTTAGCATATTTATTTATTACCAATATTCAATGCTGAAAAGATATCTTTGTTCAAAGGAAAGAAATATACATTTAGAGACGAGTTCACAATGAAATAGAGTTTGGCTTTGACTTGATTTCATTTATCTCTTCTGTTCCATTATTTTGAGAACGGTCCTTGACATTTCAAAACCTAAACGGAAGATGAAAATCATTTATATTTTTTTACCTAATATATAAAGAGTATTTTAGGCTCCTTATTTAAAAAAAAAACTTTAGTTTCTGTACACAACATTGTGAAATGCCGCTTGTGGTTGCTTTGTTATTTTCCCGTAATTCGTAGCTGGGCTCTCAGAAATTTTCCTTTTTATACATTCCCTTATAATAATAATAATATTTGGATGGTTTTTATGGCACCGTTTGTGTGCAAAACCATCGAAAGAACGCTGTACAAATATATAATACATTTGGACAATGATTTATGTTATTACTGACTAAATATGGAGACAATATACATTAGAATACGAACATGGTTGGTCACTTGAGATTTACACTTGATTTTAACATAAACTAATTGTTTATTAGCAAAATTTAGATAAAAGATTTAGGACATAATTGGACTATCCGGAATTATTTGTAATAATATACATTTATGCTCTTTAATGAGCGTGTTTAGGATAAAAATTATGCTGAATGGTACTACAGTGCAAGGTTTTGATCAGAATTCACTTTCCTAAATGTAATTCGTCCCTCGGTGTAAGACATATTTCGAATAATGTAAATCCAATAATAAAAGTGAGATTACGATGTATTACAGGCAATACAAGAATGCTACTCTCAGGAATGGAATATTTAATTCTCGGGTATACAGCTTAAAAAGGTAAGTTTTTAGTTAAGACCTGTATTCTGTTGGACTTGTTATGGATCTTAGTTCCGGAGGAAGTTTATTCCAAGCCTTCGGCCCAGATGCTCCAAAAGCGCGATCACCTAACTTATTATTTAGCTTGCGCTTAGGTTTCATCAGTCTGCCTATAGCTGATGATGTTGCTGATCTAAGAGTTGACTGCCTCAGACCGTGTATATTATATCATTTGCGCGTGGAATGTGCCCACTGCGTACAAATGAAGTATTCTCTCATGTTTGAGAAGGTCCAAAAGAAATTTGGGGGATTTCTCTGCCTGAGTTTGTATAAATAGCTACCACCTGTGGCTCTATTCTACTGACTTTCTCTGGAACCATCTACGAGTCAAATGAGCACATTCCTACAAATTTCTTCAGATTGATTCGTTGATGGTGTGAAAATTAATTTCCATCTTCCCAAAGCTTATCTACGTCACCGACAACATGCGCTGTTTTATCCCCGGCCTGTAGAACTAACTTGCCAATAGTCGTGTCAGTGGAACAAACATAATCAATTTGGATATCGACATATTATTTAACATCAATGAGGCTGCTTTTAACAGAAGATGTATATAAAAGCTTTTAAAGTTTTTTCGTTACTTTTAATTGTTATGGAGAGAGTATACACTAGGCAATGAGCTTATAGATGTCGCTGATATTCTCGTTTTAAATCTAGACTCATTCGAAGCCAAATTAGTTCTGCACTTTTTAGTTCATGTACATAACGAGTAGTTAATCATAATTTAGGCGTACGCTTAGTTATTCATAATACTCTTTTAATTTTTTTAATCACACTATTCAATGGTTTTTAAAAGTTAATGGGATAATATCTTAACAAGTGTTATATGCTTTATTTTTTAATATTTTTTTTGGTTATACTGTTGTTTTCAATTTAATTTATGATCTTTATGTAAAAGCGCAGTATAATAATTTGTGTAAATTATATATGTTGTCTTCAGTGAATCGATAAAGGTCATCACTTCGAGTAGTAGAGTAGATTCTGTGATTACAGTTTTACCTGCGCTCGGCACTAACTGAGCTCGAACCGTTCACTCGGACTTATTCGGAAGTATTCGTGAAACACGAATTAGTGATTCACGAATCTGCATGACGTGAAATTAGATCACAACCTCAAATAATACGTTATTTAAAAACTTATTATAATGTAAACTATGTAATGTTTTTAAAGTGATAGTAAAAAAATGATTTAAAAATGACACCATGTCTGTTTGGCGAAGAGCTGTTCATTAACTGTTTTTAAATGGCATTAACATATATAAAAATACAAACAAAAGTTACAAGTACTTGCGTGAATGCTGTCATTTTTATTAAGGTATTTTTTATATAGAAAAAAACTATTTGCACTGACCTATCTTACTTCCATTTATTTTTTTACATTTCGGACCACTACCGAAATCTCAAGAAATGAGAACGTCAATAGTAGGGGACATACCCCTACTATAAACCCGCCTTTGTACCATCCTATAAAACTTCAACATTTGAATAATTTACTTATACTTAAGAGGCAACTACAAGCCAAAAATGTGTATATTCTTGGTATACATTATTTTGTAGGCATTAAAATCGCTTGACAAACGGAGTCTAGAAACATTCGATTTCAAGCACAAAACTGTTTTTTATTTTGTAAATAATTTTATAAGAAAACAAAAAAGTTGGTCAAGTGAAACTGTCACAGATAATCTTAGCTAAAATACTGTATGTTTTAAAATCTGTTTCCTTTACGCGTTCAAACATTTATATTTAAAAAATATTTTTGTTTGTAGTTTACATTTATATTTTTTATTGAGTAATTTATTTTTTTTATTTGTATTCTACTCAAGCGAAACGATAGGAAAACCTTCAATTTATCTAAAGTGGCATTTCGTCAATAATTTAAAGTATTCAATGCGCATACATACAGACACACACACACAAACACTCACACATACATTACACACGTCACACACACACCTATAAACTACACAAGTCACCTGGTAATTAAGGAATAAACATACCACTTAGCAGTCATTACAAAGAAACATTTCATAGGTACACAACATGAAGTATCTTATCCCTGTATATTGTTTCATCTCTGTAAATCATGTACTGTTTGTTTCTATAAAAAAAAAAAAAATAAAGAAATAAAAAATAAAGCATATTTTTTAAGGTTGTAATGGTTTTCTTTATGCGAAAGAAAATTCATTGAGAAAAGGTAGTATTTTTGATTTATTTAGGGCCTCTTAAAATTATTAATAATCCGGAAAAAAACAGGATTGCAGTCCTTTAACGAAAAGGTTTCCTGATAAACTTTTAGTAAATTTCGATGTCGGAACACGTGTTCGAAATCTTCGCAAAAATATACTAAAAAATTACTAAAGTTTAATCAGAAAAACCTGTTAATTTATTCCTTAAAGGCCTGCAATCCCGTTTTAACCGGATTATCAATATTTCAAAGAGATTCTAAATAAATAAGCAATGCTAATTTTTCTCCGTTTGGAGTGCCGATCATGATACATTAGCGCCTCTAGCAGCGTGAGTTGTTGATATTGCTACTATTTTACTGCAGTTGGACGTAATTATAGAGAATTTTGAACTACCAACTTCCAATTCATGTCAATTTAAAATTGGGTCGATATTCAGCTATTTGTTGGTTATTTTCGTTAAAACAATTCAACGATGCCAAGAAATTAATTTGCTTTCAGATCGATTAGGGAAAATTATGAAAGTCACCCTCTATGAAAAAATTACCTTTTTAATAAAGTCAATAATTCATACTTGCTACTACTTTGAAGGGTTGTAGGGAGGTATCTGGAACGAGGACACACGAGAAGTTATTTGTATGTTATTGAAATAATATGAAGTGATTATAATACCTACTATATGTTATATAAGTAGCCGCTATTAATAAGTATAATTGCATGTTGTGTAAGCCTTGGAAAATGTTAGCGATCCCCAACGAGCGCATAAAATTGATTTGTAATTAACCTTTAAAAAAAACATATGTATGTTGCCCTCTTGTGTCAGTGAGACTATGGAAACCCCGATTGGGGTATATTGCTAGGCAGAAGGTTCTTTTTTATATGAATACCGCACAAAAGTACCAACCGTCTGGAGTCAGACTATTGGATCTCCAATCGGCGGATGTTGTAATATTATTTGCGGAGGAAAAGAAGATTGGGAAGAGCCATTTCAAGTAACGTTTCAGTACTGAGTGTTCTTACACTAGGGCGATACTTAGTGTATCTTCCACTCTGGTAGTGGGGAGCGGAAGAAGCTGGAAAAGTACCTGGCTATTCAGATCCGGTCACCAAATACGGTTTAACCCATTACGAGCAACTGTTAAATACTGAATGGTGGTCTTGCACCAGGGCGATACTGAAAGTATATTCCAACCTGGTAGCGGAGATGAAATATTACCTGACTATCCAAATCTGGTCACCAAACCTCACGCAAAGTTTAGAGTCTAAATGGTGGTCTTTATGGTGTCTGGTGAAAATATTTACCACTCTGGAACGTGCCACAAATATACCATATAAATTAATACAAATGTGTAATAATCTTAACTATTGAAGACAATATTAGCGATTTCTAAACGAAAATCTGAAACAGAAAAATCAGAAAAGGAAACGGTCACATCTAGGACAGTGTCCCGGAAAGACAAGGGTCCTAGGTTCGTGTCCTAGATGTGACCGTATTCTTTTCTGATTTTTCTGTTTCAGATTTTTTTCATATTTTAATTAATACAAATGTGTAAATTGTTAAATAATATATTAAAGTCACAAAATGTACATGTGCCATTCCACGTTAAATTTCATCGTAACAGTCAATAATCTAAATTATTGAAGACAATATTAGCGATTTCTAAACGAAAATCTGAAACAGAAAAATCAGAAAAGGAAACGGTCACATCTAGGACAGTGTCCCGGAAAGACAAGGGTACTAGGTTCGTGTCCTAGATGTGACCGTATTCTTTTCTGATTTTTCTGTTTCAGATTTTTTTCATATTTTAATTAATACAAATGTGTAAATTGTTAAATAATATATTAAAGTTACAAAATGTACATGTGCCATTCCACGTTAAATTTCATCGTAACAGTCAATAATCTAAATTATTGAAGACAATATTAGCGATTTCTAAACGAAAATCTGAAACAGAAAAATCAGAAAAGGAAACGGTCACATCTAGGACAGTGTCCCGGAAAGACAAGGGTCCTAGATTCGTGTCCTAGATGTGACCGTATTCTTTTCTGATTTTTCTGTTTCAGATTTTTTTCATATTTTAATTAATACAAATGTGTAAATTGTTAAATAATATATTAAAGTTACAAAATGTACATGTGCCATTCCACGTTAAATTTCATCGTAACAGTCAATAATCTAAATTATTGAAGACAATATTAGCGATTTCTAAACGAAAATCTGAAACAGAAAAATCAGAAAAGGAAACGGTCACATCTAGGACAGTGTCCCGGAAAGACAAGGGTCCTAGATTCGTGTCCTAGATGTGACCGTATTCTTTTCTGATTTTTCTGTTTCAGATTTTTTTCATATTTTAATTAATACAAAATGTGTAAATTGTTAAATAATATATTAAAGTTACATAATGTACATGTGCCATTCCACGTTAAATTTCATCGTAACAGTCAATAATCTAAATTATTGAAGACAATATTAGCGATTTCTAAACGAAAATCTGAAACAGAAAAATTAGAAAAGGAAACGGTCACATCTAGGACAGTGTCCCGGAAAGACAAGGGTCCTGGGTTCGTGTCCTAGATGTGACCGTATTCTTTTCTGATTTTTCTGTTTCAGATTTTCGTTTAGAAATCGCTAATATTGTCTTCAATAATTAAATATTACAATTTGAGGTTTTACTCAATAAAGTTATTCCGAAAAATAAATAATCTTAACACTGAAATCAGAAACGTTAGCGTTGGTTTAACCGTGAACCGTGTCCGGCAACGAGAATTGAATAGCTAGGCTTTTTATCTTCTTTCTAAGTTCCTTCCCCTCGTCATTTCCTTCAATCTCACAGCATACCCCTAATTTGGGATGCCATAGTCCTACTGGTTCCGGCTATTGGGACTACTGTAATTACATACAAGCAAAAAATTACGTTAAATTAGTAGTGTTTATAAAATCCATTATTCTGCCACGCTCTCTTTCTATGAAAAAGCATGTGAATAATTAAAATGTTAATGCGTGAAAATTGTTTGTAGAATTGAAAAAGTAAATTGGATATTAAACTTGGTCTGGTATATCTTCATGGAAAAGTTCAGGATTCCCGCATTATATATTAATTGTTCGGAGTTTAGATACAAACTTTCGAAGGCAGGGATCGTTTTTTACTTTCTTAGGTTTTTAACCCCTGGAGATTATACACGAGTGTGTAAGCTAGTTTTATATATATATATATATATATATATATATATATATATATATATATATATATATATATATATATATAACTCGGGGTTATGAATGGTTCGGAGTAAAGTTTTGACATTATTATACCATGTCTTCCTCGGGTGTCCCATTCATGCAGAATTAATTTCATACAAAGGATAACAAACTATCATAAGCAATAATTAGTCGCTTGAAATATCCATACTAATTGAAAATATCTCCCGAGTTAAAATAAATGCCACCGACGGGTATTGAACTCACACCTTCTGATGTCCGGTCAGGGGCTCTGAGACCACTGAGCTACGTAGACTTATTTCCAACACGCCAAGTAATTCAATATTTTATTTTTACTCGGGAGATATTTTCAATTCGTATGGGTATTTCAAGCGACTAATTATTGCTTATAATAATTTGTTATCCTTTGTGCTTTGCATAAAAACCTTGTCTTATAAACATTAGTTAATCATTATTTTTTTTTAAAGAAATTACAATAAATCTAGTTTAATTCCACTCCGTATCTCATTCTAGTGCAGAGATAGTGAGTTAAATCTTCCTCAGGCGTCCCCAACTTCTTATACCATTACCAAACCGCTTTCTGGCATCACAAAGGTATACAACGACGAATATTACTTTTAAATTATTTAGATAAAATTTATTTTATTAAAGATTTACAGAATTACTAAACAAACGGGGTGCAAATAGTAACGTTAGAACAGTGAAAAACTTAAACGAATAATATTTAAAAAAAATTCCTGCTCAGATCAAAACTTAAGAATCCACGTTATTTTTATTATACTTGTAGGTTTATACACAAAGGTATTATCCAATCCAATCCCTGAAATCCAGGCGAACGGTAGCTGACATGACATTTCTCCATAAAATAATACACAACGGAATAGACTGCTCAGAACTTCTATCCCAAATAAATTTTAACACCCCATCTAAAAGAACTCGACACACCAACCTTTTTTACACAACTAGTAATAATACAAACGCTGCAGCCAATTCCCCTATTTCTCGCATCCTTCAAACATTCAACTCAATTCAAACAAGCACAAATACCGATATATTTTTTGATTCTCTCTCTCTATTTAAGAAAAACTTTTTTAGCACACTGAACTCGCCCACATAACACATACAACCACACCCTGACACACATGCACACGTACACACACACAAACACTCACACACACCTCTCTCCTTCCCCAGCATACTAATTAACTTAAAAATGTAACTTAACCGTAAAATGTATAATATACCTCATATGTATATAATTATGTCAGCGACATGTCATTGGTACCAATTATTGTACTAACTTTTATAACTTTGTAACTATTGTCATCTATGTAACTATGTACTGTTTGTTTCTGCAATAAACAAAAAATAAAATAAAAAATAGAATAAATATAAAAACAATATGTTTATATTTAAGTGATAAGGTATAAGAGATAAGGTATAAGAGCATTATATTTACAGTCAGTCAATAAAATATAAATAATGTATGCAATACTAACTTGATCTCTGGTTCTTGATGAAATATAGTTGAAGTCGCTCTTTGAATGTGTTCTCGTTAACATAGTACTCGACGCGGACCCTGCAAACAGAAATAAAACACATTGTTATAAGGTGTATCGAGTCATTACGTATTTATAAACTACTGATGGACCCCGCTATTGGACTTATGTCTTTCTCGGACGTCTCCGACTTCTTTCACCATTTCCTACATTTAGATATTCTTTTAAGTATTCCTTGGGAGCTTTCGATTTCTTCGAAATTTTTTTTTTAAACACTCCTGACACTAATAACAACAAACTTTGAAAATTTTCAGCCATAACGGCAGACTACTTTTCGAATTTTGTAAGCGCAGTCTGAATTTGTATACATTAAGAAGATTAGCCAAATTAAATACAGTACGAATAATAAATATTCTGCAAAATTATCAACCTCACTTTAATTAGAAAAACGCAAATTATCGGTTCGGTAAAGTAATATAATCGGTTGATTTTTTTTTTTTTTGATTCACCCATTGACCGAATTTAACAATTTTAATTTGCAAGTTTTTTTTTCCTATTCAATTAATAAAATATAAAGGGTCAGTCACGGAAACACCATGTTTTGATTGGCTAGTACAGCCGCGAAGTGGGCATCAGAGAGTGGGAGGTGGACTCTTTTTGCCTGTTAAATTAGGAAGTTCAGCTCGCGATTAAATGTCTGCCTTACGGGATTAGTTTCCATGCAGCCTATGTTTGAATCTTTCCCCTGATCCAAGATTATGTGAATACTTTTTGTGGGTATATCTCAAGTTCCGAGTATATGTTGACAAGCCAGACCGCCTTGCAGATCTTAAGATGAAAATCGTTCGGATTCCACGTAAGATTTTAATTGACGCTTCACAAATTTTCGGGACCAGCTACAATAATGTTTAAATATAAATTCTCAACATCTGAGTGACGGCGACGTCAAAACATAAGCTGGTAAAAATAGATTCGCAGTTTACAGTATGTTATGCAATAAATAAAAATAGTTTTAAGGCAAACTAACCGAGTACATTTTATTTGAAAGCCTTGCGATTCCCGTGACGGACCCTGTACACTGTACATATATTTGCGGCACGTTTGTGAGTAACATTTAATGCCCTGGTGAAAGACGATAATTTAGAATCGAATCGTGGCTTGAATGAATTTGCCGTATTTGGTGACTAGCCTAGCTTTCCACTTCCTCGTCTATTTCTTCTCCCAATAACCTCCCAATATACCCGAATGGGGATGTCGTAATTCCACTGTCCCACTCCTGGTAGTTTGAACTCTAAAACTAATTTTATCGAAAACACATTTTCCATTGAAAAACAATAAATTCATTTCAATTTCTAAAACGCCAGTGTCGAAAATATTTAATAATGACAAAACACTATTTATTTTCAATGGAAGGAAAGTAATTTCCTCAGTCTGACAAATTAGATAGTAGATTTAAGTTGAAAGGTTAAATGTGCTTCAAAGGGAAAATGCATGAATACCTGAATATTACATCGCGAAAAGCGTGGAAATCCTTTTAGCCGGTTGCAAGCAAAGAAAACCTACGTCTAAAAAGCAGAGAATTTTCACAATAATTTGCAGGTTTATTAGTCTATGAAATTCGGAAAATTATTATAAGTAATAATTAGCCTGAAACACTCATACAAATTGAAAAAATCTCCAATTGATTCAACAATAATTACTGCTTATAACATTTTTTTCACCTGAAAACCACCAACTTCATTTACGTAAGCTTTCCTAGTTTTCCTTTCGTAGGCGTTGTTAGTGCTAAATGTTCCACTAGATGTCGTCGAGGCATATTAAATTACCATTTATTGATGAAATACTTTTGAATTGTCAAATATTATTATTTTAAATGTTAAACTAATGTTTATAAGTCAAGGTTTTTACGCATAGAACAAAGGATAACAAACCCGAATCGGCAGCAGAATTGATGAGTAGAGGGGGTAGGAACGGGGAATTAATTAGGAAGTTACGTAGTCGTTACAAGGGAAAAAATATTTGAAAGAAGATTGTTTACAAAAAATCTTTATTACTATTTTTTCATTATTTTTGGAATACCCCACTCGAGTCCATTCCTATCCAGTCCAGTCATCAGTCTAGTCCTGTCCAGTCCAGTTTTCAATTCAGTCAGACAGAAACAAGGCTTCCAATTCTGTTATACCACTTTCTACTAGCCATACTGTAATTCGCTTTTTAAGAGGGTCCAAGTTACATATTTTTCATACATTTGTTGATATTTGGTAATATTAAAAATAATTTCCTATTTTTTTTTAAATAAAAACTCACACAAATAATTTATAAAATAGATTACATAGGTTTATTTGGTTAAATTTTGAATGACCTCTTACATCACTTCATAAAAGTTTTATTTATATCATCTATTAAATGGAGTGATGGAAGGGGTCATTCATAATTTAACTAAATAAACCTATTGATTATATTACAAAGGCTTAATATGTTACATAGGTTTATTTGGTTAAATTTTGAATGACCTCTTCCATCACTTCGTACAAGTTTTATATCAACTACTAAATGAAGTGATGGAAGAGGTCACTCAAAATTTAACCAAATAAACCTATGGAATATATACACAGCCTTAATATTTATTTGGTTAAATTTTGAATGACCTCTTCAATCACCCTATAAAAGTTTTATATGAACTATTTTACGTCGTATATTTTTTTTTAAATAAAGAAACATATTTGTCTTTGTATTAAGCAACGCGATACTCTAAAAAAATTAACCAAATATATTTAATTAAAAAGTAGTGGTTCATAAATCTATTAAAGGGAGGTTTTTTTGGTTTGGTATCTGGTCAATTTAAACTAACCATGAAATCATTATAATTGTAATCCTGCAAAGTTAAAGCAAGAAATAATATTCCACTGCAAAAATACAGCGGCTAAAAGCAAGGTGATATTCTCTTCTGCCATTTCGAATGGTGAATAAAAATAAAAATTCGCATTTAAAATGCCAACATTTAATATTAAATAATTATTTTTACACCGGTGTGAAAAGTCTCAAGAAGGGAAGAGATTGGGGGCGTAATTATGAGGTGTCGTCTTCTCAAGCATAACCCAATTTATTGCGACAGTGCAGAATTTAAGTGTGGGAACCTAAATTTCCTCATCGTGAAAGGTCTACACTCTCTCCGGCTGACCATTAATTTACGGCAGCACCGCTCCTCCCCTGACAATTTATTATATAATCAACAACACAACTTAATCAAAAAAATATTTAAACCGCAACATTTATTATGCGTCTGAAATGAGTATTAAATTACAAAAAAATATTAATTTTATTTTTCTGGCAGATCTTGCTGCGATGAAAAAAAGCAATAAAGATCAAACGAATCTCATTAATAAATGTTAAATTATGATTTTTAAATAATTATTCCATGTTTTGAAAAAAAAAAAACAATTGACACAAACGGTTTTGTTAAATTGATTGTTTATTATTTCAATTCAATGAATGCTTAAATACGGTGAAATTATGGCTTCATTGAAAAACACAGTCAATAAACACATTAACAATAATTGCTTATCAATCTTTACAATGAAAAATAATATGTTTATTTGAAATGCTTTATTGCTTGAAATCGATATTTTCATGGCTTTTTTTGTATTTATTTCAATAAAATGTCAACATTACCTTGGAATTCTGTCATAGCTGTCCCAGCTGGATAGACAGTTATAGGAACTGTAGCGACTGGAATTCGCCATGATTCTCGATAAAACTTCTTCTATTGTGCAGTTGTTTGCTCTGCGAACATCCAAACAGAAAGCCCGAGAGGTTGCCCCCAGGCCTCGAGCATCTCCGTATCTTTTGCAATCTCCCCCATTGCGAGAAATCAGACAGAATGTAGTCAGATCACAAGTTCAGAAAGCAACATTTCTTTACACCAAACAGTTCGATTCACTTTTCATCATACCAATTGAGATTGGGTCACTTTTTCTTACACAATTTTTAGTTAGGGTCCTGCGAAAACTTTCGAAAACAATCGAAGTCCGTAAGTTTGCAAAAAAAAATCACATCAAATAAGTTACATTCTTTTAAATCTAAAGCGAAAAATATCTTAGCAAGTATATGTACAACTTATCGCCGTCTTCTTTAGTGGTAGTTAAGTAAGTATTGAGTTTAAATAAATACCGGCACACCGGTTCGGAGTGACGCCGGAACGAGAAAAATGCAATTGTTTTATATACTATAATTATTGTATTCTACTGGGCGTATGTCTTTGAAGCTATTCACTCATGTCACTCTGACGAGAACCGACACTTGTTGAAAGGAGCACCAATGTGCGAGACATTTGTCTACCCAGACTGTAGGGTGATTATTCTAAGACAAGGTTCGTCTTTTTAAAAAAAGGATACTTTGATCTGTTTTTTTACAAAGCTGGATAATCTATAGTGAATCAAATGTTTAGTTTGTAAACGACTCTAATCATTTCTAGCCCTCTGAAGGAACTAACAGTGTTGTTATTTGGCTGTAGTTTCAAAACCTCCCACCAGATATTGGCAAAGTGTGTAGATATAATTTATTATTATCCCGTTCATATAGTTTTAAGATATTTTCAAAGTTGGCGGTACTTACGCCACGTGACAGAGATAAGATGTCAGTTGTACCCCCGATACTAGCCGGTCCCTGTTTAGGAAGCTCAGTTCCAGTCGCTTCCCTTCTTAGAATAACTCAAAGTCCCTTATAAAACGGACGCATGTCCTGCTAGATATTACTTGTTTTATCTTACGATAGTAAAGTAAATCGTAATCTTTGACTGACCAAAATATTTATTGAAAACTCCCGATCTTAGTGCAGATATTACGTCTTCTGCATTGACTTAGGAATATTTCAAGACTAACTTTATTGAAAATGTGCCAACCATTCAGTACCAGCCTGTACATGTAGACGCGCAAGCAAATGGCATGCGTGGGGCCTGCTTGATCCTTATCACAATGCCACTTGATTGGCTACCAGATTGAATGGCACATCAGAAGCGCAATCACACAGTAAACAGCACTGCTATTAGATGTAGTTGTTCATGTGCAACCGTTCGTTCGAAGATGATTTATTATACGCCACTTACTCCTCGTTTAAATTATCACTTAATCAATGGTTTCTAAGATGTTCATTGTGTTAAATTGATTGCGGTGTACTTTTAGTCGATGTTAGGTAATGTTAACTTAATTGTTTTTCACATGTAGCAAACGCTTTATCGATATACGTATTTATAATGATTAGAATAAAATTATTTGGAGTACCACTATTTTGCATATATCTTAAATATATAAAACCAACCTTTTTCGGTCCAACTCACTTATTGGGGGCACACAACTTTGGTGGGGGTGCTAGGGGGAGGTAGGTAACAGAAAGTGTAGGGAAGGGAAATATGTTTAAAATGGCGCTATCGGAAAAATCTAATAGTTTATTTAATACATTGGTTTTATTTATTTTTAGTAATTGTTTTTAAATTTCGAAATCTTACAGTTTTAAAAATATAAAGAATTGTTTACTTGTATTTCACTTCCTTCAATAAAAATCAATTTAGATGATTCACATCTGCCAGGAGTCCCGTTACGGCTATTTATTTAATGGTTAGTTTGTAATTTGTTTTTTTTTCGTTTTTGGCGAACTGACGTTTTTATCGAGTTAGTACCATTTCAAATGCTGGGGAAATTTTCATGAAAGCAAATATTGGAATTTATTAGTTACTCCTGGGAAATGAAGGTTGAACCGATGAAAGGAAATTGCGATTCTTGACGAAAATTATACCAGACGTGTTCGATTTCCGAAAGGATTGGCTGGAAAATGTATAAAGTTTCCCAAGTTTATGCAAGACATTGACGTGTAATGTGCGTACCAATGGTTGGTTTAACGTGCCATTGGAGCATTTCGGTGTGCAGCTCGTATTTCAGAAGTGAATGATGCTGGGGGGTCCAGCAGATTACTTGGATCCTTCATCCATCTTTTTAATGTTTTTATTTAGTTATAATTTTTTTCCTTTTTATCTAGTATAAACCTTTAGGTACTAACTACTAAAACTTATTTGTATGACATTTAGGCACACTTTAAAATGCATCTAAAACTTATTCTTTATGGTATTTAGTCATAGCGGAGGAAAGGAGCAGGGCTTTTAGCTTCTTTAACATCTGTCGGTATTTAATTAAAAATCTTAAATCCTTTAAAATAATATGAGATTATTTTGTGTTCCCGACAAACTTGGTTTCGGAAGTCCCAAATTAGGTTACCATGTATTTCGTGTTCCCGACAAACTTGGTTTCGGAAGTCCCAAATTAGGTTACCATGTATTTCGTGTTCCCGACAAACTTGGTTTCGGAAGTCCCAAATTAGGTTACCATGTATTTTGTGTTCCCGACAAACTTGGTTTCGGAAGTCCCAAATTAGGTTACCATGTATTTCGTGTTCCCGACAAACTTGGTTTCGGAAGTCCCAAATTAGGTTACCATGTATTTCGTGTTCCTGACAAACTTGGTTTCGGAAGTCCCAAATTAGGTTACCATGCATTTCGAAATTATAATTGACTTTCTTTAATGTGTATTTCGCGACATCTTATTTTTTAGCGTAAATATATATAGTAAGATATTGTTTATTATACCCTGTCTCACAATTAACATACCAAGTTATTAATATGCATCTTAGTTAGTAATACAATATTGCAAGCATTATTTGCAGTTTTTTTTATCTGTGTTTGATTGCACAAGAAAAGGACACTAAAACAATAACTTAAATGAGATGCTACTATACTATAAACCATTGTCAGATAAGATTTTCTTTCTTACTATATAAATATCTATATTTATATAAATATCTATATTTATATAAATATCTATATTTATATAAAATATAATGTTTCTTTGGTTGTTACACTGTTGACTCTACTACAGGAATGATTTCACTTAAAATTTCAATGATTGTTCTTATTAGTGCCAGAAGTGTTTAAAGATTAGTTTGAATGGTAGAAAGAGTCGGGGACGCCCGAGGAAGAATAAACCCACTATCTCGAAACTACAGGGTTTTCCAATAAGATGTGTTATATTGATATTCAATCGTAAAAGATCAATGATTTCGTTGCTTGTGTGGCACGTAGCGCCGTCTTGTTGATAGTAAACGTTGTCCAGATCAATACCATCCAATTTCGGCCATGAAAAATCATTAATCATCTCCCGATAGCGCAATCCATTCACCGTAACTGTTGCTCCAGCCTCATTTTCGAAAAAGTAAGGTCCAATGACTCCGCCGGACCATGAACCGTACCAAACAGTCGCACGTTAAGGATAGAGAGGCTTTTCAACAATAATTCTTGGGTTTTCCGAGCCCCAGATGCGACAATTTTGCTTGCTAACGAAGCCACCGAGGTGGAAATGGGCCTCATCACTCAAGATGATTTGCATTTGATTCACTCAAGTGAATTTTAATAATTTAAATGCGTTGTTGAAGCGTGTATCGTTCCATTAATGGCATAGTTTCTACTTGTCAAATGTTAAAAAATGACGGCTTCAAAAGTATCATCTACCGAAATAGTGGGCTATTCAAAATAACACCTCTTATTGGAAAACCCTGTATTACAGGCCAAATTTGAATCACAAACGATCAAGGTTTGCTAAAGGTGTTCATTCGAAAGGTAAATCCCCTATTATTTTTTTTTGATAGGCTAATAATTTATTTATGTTTTAACGTCACAAAACCTACAAATATAATATCCCATTTTTCACAGGTCAGCGCTAGAATACATATATTTTTATATAAAATGGTCCATTTAAAATAAATTCCAATATTTTTTTAGCTAATGAAACGTAACATTTACCTCTTTTTATAAAGTACCAACTGACGTGTACTTGTGGGGATATGAATGGTTTAGAGTCAACTCGGGCAACTCCAACTTTTTGTACCACTCACTTCATGTAATAACAGAGATAATGCGTTAAGTCTTTCTCAGTCATCCCCGACATATTCTACTATTCAAACCAGTCTCGAAACACTTCTGACACTAATAAGAACAAACATAGAAGTTTTCAGCCAAATCAATTAAGTTGGTTCAGTCCAAAGAACATTCATTTTTCTTATTTCAATTCGATACCGATAATTAATTATTGTCATGTCTGGAAACTGCAGGTATCGAAGTTCTGTCTTATTTATATTCATTTTAAGTTCTTAATCCAGCAGGACATATGATGAACTATTTAAAAAAAATGTATTTATTTTAAAAGCTTTATATGCATGTCTAAAGTGATTTCAAATAAGTTTTTTTTTTAAATGTGTATTACAAGAAAAAACACAAATTACCCATTGAGTGTTATTTAAAATTTCATAAGATTAACGATTCAAAACACATTCCGTTTGGTAACAATACATCATATGGCTAAGTAAATAATTGTTTTATTCGGTGAATAACTAAATCCACTTAAATCTTAATGCCAGAGTCTCTGGAAGGTTCTCTCGGGTAGGAACTAAGCCGATGTTTTAGGATGAGTTAATATGTCATTGGTATAGGTACTCGAGTAACACAGCATAACTTCTTCAACAAGTTCAACATAAAATGTAGGCACGTCTGACCTCAAAACCTTTAAAGAAGTACATCTATATGTTATAATAATCATTAAGAATTTATGAAAAAATATATGATTGGAAAACCAAATGGTAAACTACATCATTACAACAAACATTATCATTTATGGACTTCAAGATTCTTACTACCGATAAACATGTCAAAAGGTATTCCAACCGTAGTAATACATCTTCTATTTGGAAGGCGGGTACGGGTACCGCCGCCCCGGTAACATCGCGTTTCAAGGCAGTTGGGTGGGGGGGAGGGGGGGAAATACAGACGATGTATCATAGAGAAAAAATGCTGACAACTCAAAACATGGGTTTACGAGATTAAGGAGCTGTAATATATATAATTTTAATATGTTAAATATTTGCAGCGGTAATAAAAAAAAGCAATTTAAACACTTTAGGTACGTCTCTACGTATACTGTGAGGACAAGGACTTTATACAAATAAAAATTAATTAACTTAATGATACAAAAAACATATGTAATATATATATATATATATATATTTTTTTTAGTACATTAATACATACATATTTTGCAAAATATAATATTTAGGTACATAATTGGTCATGTATACCTTATCAGAAAAGAGGAGCTCTTGTGCCTGATAAGGGAGCCACGATTCTTACTTAGATTCAATGTTATAATATGATGTTATTTGTAAAATATAAATATAATATATATATATATCTATATATATATATATATATACATTTCCTTATTCTCTTTACTAACTCCGTAATATGGCTTTTCCATATCAAATTTTCGTCGATGATCACACCAAGATATTTAATTTCAGAAGAAGAGTTGATTACAGTACAAATAGGATTAAGTAGTTTACAGTTGACATTGTCACAATTTTCATCATGGATTATGATATTTACTTTGTGTTTAGGTATTTTTTTAGTGAAAATAATACATATGTTGTTTTTTTGGCATTAAGTGTGAGAAGGTTATTATCAAACCATGATTTTAAGATATTAATACATTCATTTGCAAGTTTGTTAACTAGTTCCCATGTTTGACCTTTTATTAATAAAACAGTATCATCAGCATAAGAGATTAATTCACCTTTGATTTTCTGTTGGAAAATGTCATTTACATACATTAGAAATAGTAATGGTCCGAGGACCGTGCCTTGAGGAATGCCAAATGTACTTGTTAGTGGTGTACTAAAGGTTTGGTTTAATATTATTTTTAATATTGTTTTACATATATATATTTTTTGTATCTAATAATAATCGGTGTTTAGTATTGAAACAGTTTTGGGTAATACCTACCATTTTTCCCATACTATATATTCATATACTATCCATTTCATTCCTTAAAAAAAGCATTACCCACATTTGGAAAGAAGAAGATTTTTTTTTGCATTGTAAATTGTCGCACTCAAAAAGTACAGCACTTGAATTCGTGTCGTGTAGCAAGACAGTGCAATTGTCGTGTCCTCGTCGTATTATTCACATACAAAGTTTATCTCGTTTCGGAGGAAATTTCACCCCGTGAAGAGTACAAGTTCGTCGAGAGCCCTTTTGCCGGGATTCTTGGGAATTAAAGGTAGGCTGTTCCTTCATTCTACTTTTCCCGTGATTTTTCAAAACTAAAACCACGGGAAAAGTGGAACGAAGGAAATAAAAAAATTGAATGAGCTTTATATTGTCGTTTTTTTGTGGATTTGATTTACAGTTCATTTCCGTGTAATAGAACACGGAGCAATCGGGTAACACCTTTTTAAGTAAAAACGCTTGCGTTAAAAAGGCTGTGAAACGTACATAGGTTAAAAAAGATTAAACATACACTTTTTCAGAAACTTTTCAGAAAAAGATTTTTTTGATCTCTTGAGAAAAATATAAATATAACTCACATGATAAATATATTTATATTAATAATAGGTACGAAAGAGAAAAGAAAAAAAAAATATTATTTTTGAAATATATTACAATACAAGTATAATTCTTGATAAATATAAAGAGATTATTTATTTTACTTTTGAATTTTTTATAATTTGTTTCCAATCTTAGATTAACCGATAATGGACTAAACCATTTCACTCCAATATACAGGATGTCCGGGGGTAAAGTGCGGGAATTTTTTCAAATTTTAAGGTAGTTTTCAGGTAAAAAAAGTTGATTTGTTTTTGCGGGAAAATATATATTGTTCCATGGGAAAATAAACTATGGAATTTCGAAAAAAGTCATTTATCTTTTTGAGTTTTACCATCATGAGTGATCTACGAAATTTAGTGCACTTTACCCCCGGACACCCTGTATAAATCAAGATGTTGTAACTGGCCCGCTCACTTGGAATAAACCTCCCCCAACTCTTGATAATTTCCATAATTTTGATGATTTGAAACGGACTTTAAAAACCAAAGTATTTAAAAGATCTCACGGTTCATAAATCTTAACTTCTTTTCAATTTATTATAATAAGCCAAATTCTCAAGCGTCCGGTAATTGTTTGGTTTCGTTTTCCTCCTTGTGCTTTTTATATTTAATGTCTACTCAGAACGTTCTTATTGATGAACATTAACTGCCCCTGTTCAACGCCTATTTTTAATTTTGTTATTTTTTTCTGTGCTGTAACAGGATAGTAATAATAACTGTTATTATTAATGAATTTGTTATCTTATTATTGATTTGAGCTGTACATTTGTTATGTCCTATTACTTTAATCAATATTAGGTAAGGAGCATTATTTGAGAAACTTTAAGGACAGTTTGTTTCAGAGAATTTTAATTTCACAAATTTTCAATTTTCAAAGTTAATTTTCAAGTTCTGTGAAAGTTCTTTTTAAGTTCTGTTCTTATTTCAGTTTTATTAAGTAACTGAACTATAATGATAAAATTACAAACCTGATCTAGGACATTGAACAACTTGAAAATGAACGTTGAAATTTGATGAATTGTTCAAATTCAAAAAACTCGGTTTTAGCACACACTCCTTGCCTTGCCTCATTCACATTTATGCATCGTCTCATAAATATTTTAAAGTTATTCCTATTCTTGACATGGCACAACTAAAGTATATGGGTCACTTGATCGTTTCACGTCTTCTTTGAGAGTTCTAAAAGAAGACGTGGCACGAAATATATTCTCCCTTTATTCCTTTCTATGTTCATTCACTCTATATGCCAAAACCATTTCAGCATCTTTTCTTAATCTTGCTCGTTAAGCTTACATCAGACTTACATTCTTTGTGAATCTCCACACTTGTCACATGATAAAAAACGCTTTTTCCACACATACGCGTCAGGAATCTCATTTCTACACCAGTCAGTCTACTTTAATTTTTTATCTGCTAGTTCCATGCCTCACCACCATTAATCATGGTGTTAGCACTTGATTGTGGGCTGCTAGCTTCGCTTCTTTGAACAATTTTGTGTTAGCGCCAACTGTGCTTAGGTATATTATATTATAATGAATAAGAAATAACTGATAAGTATTATAATGTTACAACGAAGTTACTAAATGAATTATGAAATGATTTTTTGTCTATATAGGGGAGCGTTTTAGTTTGCGATTCATTTTAAATTTTACCAAAAATAGCTCAGATCAGATCATTGAAGAACAGTATCCACTCTTCAAATCTAAGAAATGATAAATCAGTATCGAGTCATTGGTTGCGGCTCTATTTTCAGGACGAAAATTGAATTTGACTTCGGTGGGTAGGTTTCGGAGTTAAATTAGTGACGCCTCACTATAACCATCGGAAACTCGCGTAATAAGATTTTCACTTCAAAGTGAGAGGTCGATGGAATCCGAAGTATGATGGTGACAGACATCAAATTTTCTATCGGATTCACTCTGCTTCATGGGATTTGAATCGTACCGACTCTACCAGAACGATCGCTAAAAGCTTTCGCGTAAAGTTTTATAATTTATTATTAGAAACCGCGCATAAGAACCGAGGAAGTAAAACATATTTTTTGAAGAATCTCTTTGAAATTTGTCGAAAAAGTTTTAATCGAAGATGACCTCCTTAGCCAGGAGGTCATCTTAGATTGTTAACATACTCTAACAGAGGTCAAACGGATATTTCACATTTTGTATATACATATGTAGTATTTTTACTTTCGGCACGTTTCAGAGTGTAGTTAGTTACTCCCTTTATCATACTGGTGGAAAAAACGTAATTTAGAATAAACAAGTTATTTGAAATGGCTTTAGCCATGTTTGGTGACCAGATCTGTAAAGCCTTCTGCTCCCTCCTCTTCTATCTTTCCTCACTCCATTCAATCTCACAACATACTCCAAGGGGTCGTTTGGAATGTTTGATATATTTCTGACGGTATTTCTAAAATAGTAATTTTGAAATTTTCATTCACTGATTTTAAAAACGACCTAAATTTGCGCATTCCTGAACGCTTTAAGCTGAGTGTAACATGATTTATTTAGTTTGTATTTCATTTTGTTATTTTATAATTTGTTACAAATTTTGAAAAGAATGTGACCTTACTCTGGGGGGCCTGTTTTTTAATTTTTTAATTTTTTTTTTTTTTTACCATACATCACATTTCTACCCTATCGAAATCCGTAGTGTAATTTATTTATTTATTTATTACACGCCCTAGTGGGCTTTTCTTTTAAAAAATACAAGCATTTTGTATCAGAGTAAACACTTAAAAATTAATACAATAAAGAAGAATGTAAACATAATGGCAAAAATGAATCCTCACGCATATAATTGAGTTTAAAAGATTGTTATGAAGCGGTGTTAAGTCTTATTTAAAAGTAATTATTTAAAACACCTCTTCAGAACAAGTACCATTCATAGCATTAATTTTGATTAAAATTATAGAGAGCACGGTCTGGCAACAAATAGACCGCCGGGCAGTCTATTGTTTGTTTCCGTTTCTTTTCGCGGGGTACTCTGGAATTGTTACACGAGCGGGACGGCCGTGTAATGATCGCACAGTCAATGAGATTATAATGCATTTTTACCCTGGATGGGCGATCGTATTAAAAAAGTGTACATCAGTATTCCTGATGCGGGTTATTCGGTTCTTTTTTACAAAAACCAAGTCGGTGCAGGCTCTATTAAATAAACGTCCGTATAATGGATGACCGTGTGTGTGTTCGTGAAGATCACAAATAATGTTCTACTGAAGTTTATATACGCGATCCCTTGCAAATCGTTATTCCGCGGACTCCGGGAAATGAAGCATTCACCTCAAGTGGCGCGATACAAGCCGTATTTTTCTTAATAAGATACGGATAATAAAATCACAAGCCCGGACGGCACCCGCTCAAGTAATCTGCCGATCAGCTCAATGGATGGATTCGCTCCATTAATGTTAC